>NC_132933.1:15219261-15873932 GCF_047675955.1 Chlorocebus sabaeus | reverse complement strand
GACCCCCCTCCCCGCCCCACCCCAGGCCCCTCCCGCTCGCCCCCTCCCCCGCCTTGCTCCCGGGGTAGCCTGGGAGTTGTAGTCCAACCGTCCCCCTACTCCGCCTGGTACCGCGGGCTGGGAGCTCCCCCACACGCTAGTCCCAGGTTTGCCCAGAGGGTTGAAGAAGGAAGCGCGGGCTGAACAGCGGGTTCTCCACGCTGGCCGGCTGGGTGTGGAGGCCGGGTGCACTCGGTAGCTTCCTAGTGGTGGGACATGTGAGAAGGATAAATTAGGCAGAGCTCCGAATCCTGGGAGCTTTCCCTGGAACGCAAAATGTGCGCATCAGGAAACCCTCTCCACCCTCGGCCCCCAGCTTAGTGCTGGAATTTGCGAAACTTTAAAAATTAAAAAAAGAAAGCGAGTCCAGAATTGCCACGAGGCTGGGCATCCCTCCCAACTACCACAACCCCACCCCTTTTCACCGCCCCTTAAGGCGGGGCCCAAGGCTGTTGGAAAACTTGCAGATTCTTCTATAAAAGTCAAAAAGAAATGACTAAAGGGAGTTCAGAGACTCTTACACGAGTCTTCCGCCTCGCCACATTCTCCTGCCAGTCTACAGCTGGGGACAGGGCCCAGCCACACCACAGGCCTTACCAAAGGTCGCAAAAGGCCTTTCCTGCTAGGCATAGGCGCTTCTCCTTTACCCTCCGGAGTCTGGATTCATTTCAACAAACCTTTACTGGGAATTTTCTTTGTACCAGGCACTGTGCCAGGGCTGGACACAGCGATTTCTTAAAAGACTTCCCCAACAGGGTGGTCGCAAGCTGGTTGGGGGATACAAACAAGCGAAAACGCCACGTTAGAATTTAATAATAGCTAGAGTTCAAAGTGCTAGGGAAATAGGGGAGAGCGACATTGCATCTGAAAAGGTGGTCTGGGAAGTTTTCCTAAAAGCTCTGGAAATTAAACTAGCCCTTGAAATGTGGGAAGACTTTAGAGGACCTGACTGAGCCCCAGGGGACAAAGTCCAGGGTAGAGGGAGAGGTCAGTGAAAAAGCGCAGGATAAGCTAAGAAAGAGATCACGCCGTAGTGGCAGACGCCCAGGACGTGTAGGTAAGGGCGGCTCGAACGAAAGCTAAAATCTAAAATTCTTCAAAATCTAAAATTCTTCAAAAACATGTTACGAAGTTTGAACTTCATTCTGTGATCAACCAGAAGCCCACCCCCCAATAAAACGCAAATGCAGGAGACCTAACGTTTGTTGCCAAACTGTCCTAACTGCCAAGAAGTAAAACCAACCGTTTTCAATTCTTCCCCTCTTATGATTCCTTCTCTTTGCTCACAGTTGAGCCTGTACCTAATGATTTTTAAGATTTATGTTAAATTTAAATTTATATTAATCAGATATTACGATATTTTATTGACAAGAGGGATCCAAAGTTTTGCTCTCTACTGTTTTAGAGGTTTATTTTCAAATAGAGTTATTTTCTATCTTTACTTTTTTTTTTTTTCTTTTTTTGGAGACAGAGTCTCACTCTGTCGCCCAGGCTGGAGTGCAGTGGCGCGATCTTGGCTCACTGCAGCCTCTGCCTCCCGGGTTCAAGTGACTCTCATGCCTCAGTCTCCCGAGTAGCTGAGATTACAGATGCCTGCCACCACGCCCGGCTAATTTTTGTATTTTTAGTAGAGATGGAGTTTCACCATGTTGCCCAGGCTGGTCTCGATCTCCTGACCTCAGGTGATCCAGCCGCCTCGGCAAAGTGCTGGGATTACAGGCGTGAGCCACCACGCCCGGCCTCTAGCTTTACTTTTATTGAACACAGCAACTACTGTAATTTCTTCACTAGTTTATTTGTTGAACGACTACTATGTGGCAGACATTATTCTAGATACTGGAATTGAGAGGTGTAGGAGGTTATTGTCTTTAGTTCTAGGTATAAGTCTAGAATTCTTACCAAAATACATCCTTATCAATAAAATAATAAACTAATTTAGACATTTGGGGATGCAAGTGCTTGCTAGTGAATAGTAAGTAATATCGTTCCAAATTCAATTCTGTTAAATAAATGGAAAAAATATACTTTGCTTATAGATTCAAACAGATCGACTTTAAAAAATATTAGAGACCTGAAATTTTTTTTTTGTTTACATTATGCTCTCATACTTGCCCATTGTCATGTTACTGCAACCTAATCACAGGAATTTTAAGATTCCTCAAGATATAGCAGTATTGGGCCAGGCGCGGTGGCTCCCACCTGTAATCCCAGCACTTTGGGAGGCCGAGGTGGGTGGATCACCTGAGGTCAGGAGTTCGAGACCAGCCTGGCCAACATGGTGAAACCCCCATATTTACTAAAAATACAAAAATTAGCCAGGAGTGGTGGCGGGCACCTGTAGTCCCAGCTACTTGGGAAGCTAAGACAGGAGAATTGAATTGCTTGAACCCGGGAGGTGGAGGTTACAGTGAGCCAAGATCGCACCACTGCACTCCAGCCTGGGTGACAAGAGCAAAACTCCATCCCCAACCCCAGAAAGATATAGCAGTATTGTTGATTTTTATTTGTTATAATTCTGCTATTTATTCTCTCAATTTATTTCAATATAACACCTATACTCATGGGTCCAGTCTAATTTGCTCAACTATAAAAATACAATTCCAGGCATTTTTATGGGATTTTTATTCCAGGCACTTTTATGGGAGGCCAAGGCAGGCAGATCACCTGAGGTCAGGAGTTTGAAACCAGCCTGGCCAACATAGCAAAAACCTGTCTCTACTAAAAATACAAATATTAGCCGGGCGTAGTGGCGCGTGCCTATAATCCCAGCTACTCGGGAGGCTGAGGCAGGAGAATCACTTGAACCTGGGAGGCGGAGGTTGCAGTGAGCCAAGATCGCACCACTACACTCAAGCCTGGGCAACAGAGTGAGACTCCGTCTCAAAAAAAAAAAAAAAAAAAAAAGTGCAATTCCAGGCTGGGCAGGATGGCTCACACCTATTCTCCCAGCACTTTGGGAGGCCGAGGTAGGAGGATCGCTTGAGTCCAGGAGTTTGAGTTCAGCCCAGGCAACATAGCAAGACCTTATCTTTTTTTTTTTTTTTTTTTTAATGCAATTCCATACAAATCAAAATACACTCAGCAAAACATGAAATTATGCAAGGTGACTTTTTCTGCATCCAAACTCAACCTGAAATTAGAGCTACTCTCACACACATCCTTCAGAGTCACTCCTTTGTGAGTTTTTTAAACACAAGAAAAAAGATTTTGGTTCTTTTTAGTGCCTCCTCACAGTTTCCAAAGAAAACCCAGGTGTTGTAGAAAGCTGTTGTCCGTGACTATGTAAAGCAGGCCCTCAGCCAGCATTTTCACTGGGACAACTCCACTGAACAGAACTGCAAAAACGAACTTCCTCCTGCCTAAACTGTCTGAACCCCTGAAACATAACGCCAGCTCTTTTGGTGGATTAGCTAACTGCAACAGAAAGAAGCCCCACAGGTAGGAATTCATAGGAAGCAGTCTTCTTTCTGTCCTTATTACCAGCTCGACTAGATAATGCTTGCTACCTGAGGGAGGGAAGGGAAAGAGTTCTTTCTCAATCCTTTCAATTTTGTTGCACCATTTCTGTACAAATTACTCAGGAGTTCTTCTTCCCTATTGTCCCCACCCCCAGTCTTCCGTACCTTCTACCTCAGCCCCTCAGAAATCTCACCATGGCAGGTGAGCAAAACAACCATTAGAGCATAGGATGTAGGCCACACCTGTGACGGAGGAGAGCAAACTGCTTCTGGGATCTGTGGATCGGTCAGCAATTCAAGTAATCTGGCAGGAGGGGAGCGGTGCGAAGGAGTCACTTCCATCTAATACCAAAAAAAGCAAAAAGAAGAAAGAAAAAATTGAGGCTGTTGTATTAGCATCACAATCACCTCATCATCAGCAAATTAAAAGAATTCAACTGTCTGAGCGTCCAAACATATCTGGTAAGACTATCTTTTGCCCATTTGAAATTTATTTCCCCCTTTCAAGGCTACCCTTGATGTTTATTTATGACCAATTTTACCTGTATCTTTCTATTGGGCCCCTCCAATTCATTCTGTACACTGCAACCACAGAAATCTATGGCAAGCAAGTCAGATCAAATCACTCCCCTGCTTATGACTTTTCAGTAGCTTCCCATCCTCTTAGCAAAAGTTCAAAATCCAGCCTTAACATCACCAACAAGAACCCTGAATTCTCTGACCTCTGCCTTTCTTCTCTAACCTCAGGTGGACAATTTTTCCTCTCACCAGGCTCTACCCCACGAGTCTGCTTACATTCCTTGAGTTCCCAAAGCTCCTTCTTTCTTGACAGCTTTTGCACAGGCAACAGTCTCTGCTGGAACGCTTTCACCCGCCGTTGCTATTCATCCTTCAGCTCTCAGCTTAAATGTCACTTCCTCAGATGACATCAGGGCTCCCTGTTATTGCCCTCCAAATAGCCCATATTAATTACATCCTAGGGTACTGACAGATGAGGTTAGTAATCATGGAGAATGGCAGAAGTCCAAAAGGACTGAGTGATGATCTAATATTGTCTTGTTTTTCAAAAAGAGGAAGAAGGTATATTCTAGTAATCATAATATTGAAGGCAGGTAAGGTTCTATAACAGACCATTAAAAGAATAGTTTTGTTTTTTTAAAAATCACCATGGAAGGGAAGAGGCAATCGCTAGGAGCCACAATAAATTCACTGAGGTGAAGTTTGGCCTTCAAGATTCTGTAAAAATTACTTCTTTTTTTTTTTTTTTTTTTTTTTGAGACCAAGTCTCACTGTCTCGCCCGCAGGCTGGAGTGCAGTTGCGCAATTGTGGCTCACTGCAACCTCCACCTCCCGGGTTCAAGCGATTCTCCTGCTTCAGCCTCCGGAGTAGCTGGGATTATAGGTGCCCACCACCACGCCCGGCTAATTTTTGTATTTTTAGTAGAGATGAGCTTTCGCCATGTTGGCCAGGCTGGTCTCGAACTCCTGACCTCAAGTGATCCACCTGCCTCAGCCTCCCAAAGTGCTGGGATTACAGGCGTGAGCCACCACTCCTGGCCAAGAAATTATTTCTAATTCAGAATTCAACATCCTACAAAACTATATTGAGAGGATAGAGAAGAGGTTAGAAAGATATGGCATAAAAAGACTAAATCTTCACGACTGTAATCCCAGCACTTTGGGAGGCCGAGGCAGGTGAATCACGAGGTCAGGAGTTCAAGACCAGCCTGGCCAAGATGGTGAAACCCAGTCTCTACTAAAAATACAAAAATTAGCAAGGCATGGTGGCGGGTGCCTGTAATCCCAGCTACTCAGGAGGCTGAGGCAGAGAATTGCTTGAACCCGGGAGGTGGAGGTTGCAGTGGGCCAAGATCTCGCCACTGCACTCCAGCCTGGGCGAGAGAGTGAGACTCCTTCTCAAAAAAAAAAAAAAAAAAAAAGACTAAATCTTTATCTCCAATAATAAGTTATTGGTTATTGTCTAGATATATTAATACAGTATAATTATTTTATTTAGAAATGAGGAGGTAAATAGCAGAAACAACTAAAATAACAAAAAACGACTTGCCTTTGGGAACACAAATCTAGAATAGGGAAGAAAGGGATAAGGGACTTTTTTCTTTATAAGCCTTGTAACTATTCTACTTTTTAAACTGTGTACACACATTATTTTCATAAAAATTAGTTTAAAATACAAATAGCATTTGGACACAAAAACAGGGAGTAGGAGAGCATTATAGCCAAGGAAATAGCAAAGATGTGGAAGTGAAAAAATATTTCAAAATAATAAGTAGACCTGTGTAGAGAAGCAATGGTCCATACTGAGGAGTGTGTGAAAGGAAAATAAGTCTTGGGGCCCCAAAATCACTCAAGCTGGGAACTGCTTAGGGCAAACCTGCCTCCCATTCTATTCAAAGTCACCCCTCTGCTCCCTAAGATAAATGCATATCTGATCGCCTCATTTGGAGAGGCTAATCAGAAGCTCAAAAGAATGCAACCATTTGTCTCGTATCTGCCTATGACCTGGAAGCCCCCTCCCCACTTTGAGTTGTCCCACTTTTCCGGACTGAACCATTGTACATATCACGCATATTGACTGATGTCTCATGTCACCCTAAAGTGTATAAAAGCTGTGCCCCTACCACCTTGGGCACTTGTCATCAGGACCTCCTGAGACTGTGTCACGGGCATGCATCCTCCACCTTGGCAAAATAAGCTTTCTAAATTAACTGAGACCTGTCTCAGATTTTTGGGCGTTGCAAGTAATAGATGGTATAAAATTTTAACTTTGATTCTCAGTAAGCCACTGGAATATGCATTCTACCAAATGAGAGAATAAACTAAGAAGGAGGAAGACATGGAATCCAGAAAATGGGATGAACATGAAAGAGAGGAGTAGGGAATTCCCCAGATGATAATGAATGAAAGTTCAAGGTATACAGCTGTGTAGCACACCTAGAGAGGTCAGAGGGAAGTGGGAAGATAGAGGAATCAAGGAGGGACGTCTTTAGAGAAAAGAGAAAAACAACGGATACATTACTCAATGTGTTTGACCACGTGGAGGATAGTATTCAGAAAGGTTTTACAGTATTGTGGGAAAATTAGTGTAATCTTAGTGATAAACACATAGAAAGTAAAGCAAACTAAGTAACAAAAACCAAGGCAGCTGTTAATCCCAAGAAAAACAAAAAGTTGCTCAAGAAAGTAAATGAGTCGTCATAAAATACTCCCTGACTCCACTGTGACAGACATTCACATAGTCATAGCAATCAAAACACTGTATTATTGGTTTACAAAATTAAAACTCTTTTGTAGGATAAAGGGAGAACAAGTTGGAGGGAGCTTTGTTGTAAGAGATCTAAGTCTTTGTTTTCCATAATAAAAATAAGAAATTCCATAATAAAAAAAAGAAAATAAGTAGTATCTACAAATTGAAAGATTAAGAAACATCCGTATAAGTACATTATATAGAAATATGGGGGCCGGGCGCGGTGGCTCAAGCCTGTAATCCCAGCACTTTGGGAGGCGGAGACGGGCGGATCACGAGGTCAGGAGATCGAGACCATCCTGGCTAACACGGTGAAACCCCGTCTCTACTAAAAATTACAAAAAAACTAGCCGGGCGAGGTGGCGGGTGCCTGTAGTCCCAGCTACTCGGGAGGCTGAGGCAGGAGAATGGCGTGAACCCGGGAGGCGGAGCTTGCAGTGAGCCGAGATCTGGCCACTGCACTCCAGCCTGGGCGACAGAGCAAGACTCCGTCTCAAAAAAAAAAAAAAAAAAAAAAAAGAAATATGGGGCAGGGCGCAGTGGCTCGCCTGTAATCCCAGCATGCTGGGACGCCAAAGTGGGCAGATTGCCTGAGCTCAGGAGTTTGAGACCAGTTTGGGCAACATGGTGAGACCCTATTTCTACTAAAAATACAAAAAATGTCAGGCATGGTTGTTCACGCCTGTAATCCCAGCACTTTTGGAGTCCGAGATGGGTGGATCACTTGAGGTCAGGAGTTTGAAACCAACCTGACCAACATGGTGAAAACCCATCTCTACTAAAAAAAAAAAAAAAAAACCCTACAAAAATTAGCCAGGCATGTTAGTGCACACCTGTAGTCCCAGCTACTTGGGAGGCCGAGGCAGGAAATTCCCTTGAACCCAGGAGCCAGAAGCTGCAATGAGCCAAGATCACACCACTGCACTCCAGCCTGGGTGACAGAGCGAGACTCTGTCTCAAAACAACAAACAAAAGAAGAATTAGCCTGGCCGGGTGCACAGTGGTTCACACCTGTAATCCTAGCACTTAGGAGGCCGGGGCATGTGAATAGCGTGAGGTCAGGAATCCGAGACCAGCCTGACCAACATGGCAAAACCCTGTCTCTACTAAAAATACAAAAATTAGCTGGGCATGGTAACAGGTGCCTGTAATCCCAGCTACTTGGGAGGCCGAGGCAGGAGGATCTCTTGAGCCCAGGAGGTGGATGTTGCAGTAAGCCGAGATCGTGCCACTGCACTCCAGCCTTGGTATCAGGACAAGACTCTGCCTCCAAAAAAAAGAAAAAAGAAAAAAGAAAAAAACAAGAATTCATACTAGAAGAAACAGTTAAAATTATTAAAAGTAGTTTCTGTAGTAGTGCAGATTGGAAGTAGCATCTGCTCTTTTTCATTTTTCTTTTCTTTTTCTTTTTTTTTTTTTTTTGAGATGGAGTCTCATTCTGTCGCCCAGGCTGGAGTGCAGTGCCTGGATCTCAGCTCACTGCAACCTCCACCTCCTGGGTTCAAGCGAGTCTCCTGCCTCAGCCTCCCAAGTAGCTGGGATTACAGGCGTGCACCACCATACTCAGCTAAATATTTTGTATTTTTAGTAGAGACAGAGTCTCTCCACGTTGGCCAGGCTGGTCTCGAACTCCTGGCCTCAAGTGATCTGCCCACCTGGGCCTCCCAAAATCCTGGGATTACAGGTGTGAGCCACCTCTCCTGGCCACATGTTCTTTTTCTTTATAAGCCATTTAAATCTATTTAAATTTTTACTATGAATATGCGTTACTTTCAATAAATAAAAATTAATAAACGAGAATAAATGGCATTTTGAATGGGCAGAAGGGAAGGAGAACATTTCAGCCAAGAGAAACAGCAAAGACATGAAACAGAAAATACTAAGTAGACCTCCCTAGGGAAGTGAGAGTCCACATTGGGGAGTAGTCAAAGGTAATTTTAATAGCTATCATTTATTGAGTACTTGCTATGTGCCAGACACTCTGCTAGTCACTTTGTACACACTGTATCACTCATTTACTCACTAACCCAATAAGGCAAGTACTACTATTATCTTCCGTCTTATAGGTAAAGAAACTGAGAGGTTATGGAACAAAACTCAAAGTTGTGCTCAAAGTCACAGCTAGAAAGTAGCAGAGCAAAGTGCCGGGTGTGGTGGCTCATGCCTGTAATCCCAGAACTTTGGGAGGCCCAGGCAGGCGGATCATCTGAGGTCAGGAGTTCAAGGCCAGCCTGGCCAACATGGTGAAACCCCGTCTCCACTAAAAATACAAAAATTAGCTGGTCATGGTGGCATGCTCATGTAATCACAGCTCCTTGGGAAGCTGAGGCAGGAAAATTCCTTGAACCCATGAGGTAGAGGTTGCAGTGAGCCGAGATCACCCCACTGCACTCCAACCAGGGTGACAGAGAGGGACTCCGTCTCAAAAAAAAAAAAAAGGCAACAAATCCATACTCTTAGCCACTATGTTTTGAGGCATAATTTACAAGATTTAATCACTGAAATAATTTATAAAACAAAGGAGAGGGATGAATCCAAAATAACTCTAAGAAATTAAAGGTTACTTACTAGGACAATGATGTTCATTCATTTATTCATTTTAACAAATATTTATTGAATATTGACTACATCCAAGTAATTTGGTGGAAATATAGCGATGAATGTGAGAAATATGATATGATCCCTGCTCTCATAGAGCTTATTGTCTATTATCCATAGGAAAATCACTCAGGGGAACCTCAGCAGAGAAAATTATGAGTTCATTTTTAACTATGTTGAAGTAATAATAGGGTGTTCAAATAAAAAATGCCCAGTATGCGTGGGAAATGTGGTGTTACAGCTTAGTATAAGATGCTGTACACCTCAAAAATCTATTCCTGGTCAAGGGAAATCAGAATTGAGAAAAGCTATTTCATTTAATCCTTCAGAAATTCTGCATGAGCTTTAAAAGTACAGTTTCAGTGTTAGCTGGGCTGGAAGCCAGATTGCAGGAGTTTATAGGTATAAACTGTTAATTTGCAAAGCTTGATGGTGGAAGAAAGAAAAAAAGGTTGTACAATAGCTTAGGAGGGCTGTCAGCAGGATTAAACAACTTTTCTTTTCCTAACTAGAGGAGATCGACACGTGTTTAAAAGTAGAAAAGGACAAATTCTGTAGAAAGGCGAAGCTAAAGAAGGTAATTGAGGAAGCTAGGTGTGAAATGGGGTAGAAAGGGATGAACTAGGGAACACGAGGCTCAGATTTGAGAGAGGAGGAGGGAGTGCTCTTCCTTAAGACCATAAAGAAGGCTGAGAGAAGAAAAAGCAAATCAAGTGGTCTTAGGTGAAGAAAATGCATGTGAGTATGTGGTCTCTATCTTTTGAGCAAAACTTAGTTTTTATGAGAATGGGCAATTGGGAAAGTGGATGGGGTTTCAGAAGGAATCAAGGAATACAGTTTGAGGTTCAGAGCTGAAAATTAACAAACCTTTTGGTACTCCACAGTCCTATTTCAACCACTTTCTACTGTTTTAAAATAATAGCGGATTGCACCATCCTCCAGTCTTCCTGATCAATTAAATCAAATTTTATCTCACCCAGGCCAACATTTAGGTACTAAGACTCAGGCAGGATGCCATCAAAATCCATTAAAAATGGCTCTCTTCCCAGCAGTGATAGAGATGCAAACTCCCCTTAACAATCAAATCCAACCTTGAATTAATTAATATCTCTGTTGGTGTCTGTTTTATTTTTAAGCCATATAGTTCTTACTGGCTCAATTTCTAGCATTTGTAACTCCATTTGGCACTCTTCAGAAAGTATTTAGTCTGCCTTACTTGAAAAAGTGTTCGCCATTTTGGTTCCAGTTACTTCTTGTCACAGGATATAACTGTGCACAAATACACCAACATGCACCAAAAATACACCAACATGCACCAAACAGAACAAACGCAAGAGCTTCTTCAGGGCAGGGACTATGCCTTATTTATCTTTGTCCCATTTGCCTGGAAAGAACATGGCACAATGTTGAAGCTCAGGGAATGCTGATAATAAATGAATGATTATCTATGTGCTGTAAAGGATACAGCCCTGAACTGAGATCCAGGAGATGTCAATTCTACCTGTTAACTAGAGTTTTTCCCAGACAAACCACTTATACTCGCTGGACCCTATTTTCCCACGTGAAAATGAGGGGATTGGATGACATTAAATTGCTTCTGATTGAAATTTTATGGATTTTACATGCCATTTTAAAGTGAATATAATTTTAGTTTTCCAAATAGCAATATTTAGATTGCTGTTAGAAACATTTTCTAAATTCCTGGCCAACTCCTTGGCTACTGCCTGTGAGTCAGAGTAGATCTGTACCTCAGGTCATCTCTCGTAGACATAATAAGCAACTAAATATGCTACTCAAAAGTTCTGTCCACATGGGAAAATTTGTCTCTTCCATTGTCTTTTAGGGTTATCCCGTGGTGGGGTTCCAGTGGTGCAGTCTACTCCTTTCAGATGGTGCCTGCCACTTTAACTGTGCAAAGTTGTGTGTAAACCAGACTCATATATTTCTATTTTTCTCTTCAGTCATTTGGTCATAGGTAACTCACCATAAGGCCACTGGTATAGATTTAGGGAGGGGCAGCAATATGGCAGGAGGAAGTGCCATGGGAGCCTGGACCACTTGCTTATGAAACTGACTTATTTTGGCCAGGCACGGTGGCTCACACCTGTAATCCCAGCACTTTGGGAGACCAAGGCGGGCAGATCACCTGAGATCAGGAGTTCAAGACCACCCTGGCCAACATGGTGAAACCCTGTCTCTACTAAAAATACAAAAATTAGTTGGGCATGATGGTGAGTGCCTGAGACTGAGGTGAAGAATCTCTTGAACATGGGAGGTGGAGGTTGCAGTGAGCCAAGATCATGCCACTGTACTACAGCCTGGACACCAGAGCAAAACTCCATCTCAAAAAAAAAAAAAAAGAAACTAACTTATTTCTTCAGGCCCTGTCCCACATATACACCTCCCACAAGATGATGAAATACCGCTGAGCATACCAGACTGTGTGGCCAGCCAGATCAGATAACACTCAGTTTGTGACCGGCAGCTGTGTCATCCTACCTGGGTAGACATTTCATCTCCACTAGAATTCATCAGCAAACCAGAAGATTCTTCTTAAAAAGAGAGCTCCCATCAAAACAGGAAATAGAAGTGAGCAAGCCGTCCATCACAACAGGTATCTACTAGAGCTTCTCAAACTCCTGCCTCCCTCCTTTTATCACTCCCTTTTTCTAGCCACGCCTCAAGTGTACAGGGATCTTCTGCAATCCCTCTGCCCTTATGAGTTGAGGAATGAGATCTGATAAACCTCTTCAACTTAAGAATTTGAGGACTTCTAAAAGTGTGTGAATGTTTATAAGAACCACAGGGAATGAGCAATGCTGGGTCTATGATGATGAAACCTCAAGTGTCAATAAGTCAGCTTTTTGAGTGTGTTACTGACCGACTGCCTCTTGAATGACACCTTGTAAGTGACTGCCAAGTATTCTGTACAATACCTTCTGTTTTACATCTATGGGAAGGTCTCTGCCCCAATGCGCTTACCTTTCAATTTTCAACACCTTCTTCTTACTCCACCCGCCCCCCTCTCTGGACTACTGCACCAGTAGTTTATGAGAATCTTCCTAATTAATCCTGAGGGGAACGGAGAAGACCCAACAATAAAAGAAACCCATCAAATAAGTACTTACATTGTACATTTCATTAAAATTCAGAGTAAAGCTACTTCCTTAACTATGTGTGTACATAAATACATCTAGATTGCCCACAATCACCCAGGCAACCGGATACAATATTGGACTTTAAAGGCACAACGGTCGTGTCATTCTTCACAAGAAGTTAATTAGCTTCTCTCCTGCAGAACACTACTAAGACTATAATTGGTAATGTCTGAACTCCTGCTCAGCTATAAGTCATAATAAATAATTAGGTGATTTCTCTGGTAACTGTCATTCCTTGACTGCTGAACAATCTTCTATCATTAATGACTATTGTATTTTACCATAGGGCAGGCATGTTTCCAATGGCCCCCAGGTATCCACAGGAAGTTTTAGCTAGGTCTAATTACTGTAAATCTCTTGCAGACCCACTCACTTCCCCATCCCGATATTGCTATCCAAAGGAAATTGAGCTTAAAGGAATAGGTCACAAAAGGGTGGAATAGTTTATGGACCAAGTGCGTGTGTGTTAATCAGGCAACAGTTTTCCTGTTTCTCTTTCAGCACTGGATCATTAGGTTTCTTATCTCTTTGGGGCTGCCTTGAGTTGTTTCTGAGTCCACCAGCAATCTGGTGTTCAGGACTTTTTTTTTTTTTGAGACGGAGTCTTGCTCTGTCGCCCAGGCTAGGGTGCAGTGGCCAGATCTCAGCTCACTGCAAGCTCTGCCTCCCGGGTTTATGCCATTCTCCTGCCTCAGCCTCCCTTTTTTTTTTTTTTTAAATTTTTTTTTTTTTTTTTTGAGATGGAGTCTCACTCTGTAGCCCAGGCTGGAGTGCAGTGGTGTGATCTCAGCCCACTACAACCTCCACCTCCTGAGTTCAAGCGATTCTCCTGCCTCAGCTTCTCAAGTAGCTGGGACTATAAGAGCGTGCCACCATGCCCATCTACAGTTTTTTTGTATTTTTAGTCGAAATGAGTTTTTGCCATGTTGGCCAGGCTGGTCTTGAACTCCTGACCTCAAGTAATCTGCCCACCTCAGACTCCCAAAGTGCTGGGATTACAGACATGAGCCACCACACCCAGCCTGTACTGTGAAGTACAGCCAGGCCACAAAGTAATTAAAACTGGAATAGCCAAGCAAGAACTAAGATTGTTTGTTCTTTTCCTCAAAGTCCACTGTATTAGTTGGGGTTCTCCAGAGAAACAACCAATAGGATATACGAGGAGATTTATTATGGGAATTGACTCATGCAATTATAGATGCTGAGAAGTCCCAGCATCTGCCATCTGCATGAGCCTGGCCACAAAATATCTCCTTCTTTAGTACAGGACTAAAGTACAGGACTCTTAAAAAAAAAAAAAAAAAAAAAAAAAAAAAGACTTGAGTCTCACTCTGTCACCCAGGCTAGAAAAACTGCAGTGGTATGATCTCAGCTCACTGCAACCTCCACCTCCCGGGTTCAAGCAATTCTCCTGCCTCAGCCTCCTGAGTAGCTGGGACTACAGGCGTGGACCATCATGCCCAACTAATTTTTGTATTTTTAGTAGAGATGGGTTTTTGCCATGTTAGCCAGCTGGTCTCGAACTCCTGACCTCAAGAGATCCTCCCGCCTTGACCTCCCAAAGTGCTGGGATTACAGATGTGAGCCACTGCACCTGACCCTAAAGTACAGGACTTTTGATCACTGTCCTGATTCATCCTCTTTAGGGATGTGCTTCCTGGATAGTGTGCATATTTGTAATACCTGTAGAATCCCTGCCCTATCTCAAAAACAAAAACAAAAAAAAAGTCCAAATAAAACCTTCCAGAGAAATGGATTCATAGTCATTTCTATTGGTGATCTAAGGATTGCATAAGTATAAGAATATTTAGAAACAGGCAAATTTGGCCAGGTACAGTGGCTCACGTCTGTAATCCCAGCACTTTGAGAGGCCAAGGCTGGTGGATCATTTGAGGTCAAGAGTTGGACACCAGCCTGGCCAACTTGGTGAAACCCCGTCTTTACTAAAAATACCAAAATTAGCTGGGTGGTAGTGGCCCGCACCTGTAATCCCAGCTATTTGGGAGGCTGAGGCAGGAGAATCGCTTGAACCCAGGAGGTGGAGGTTGCTGTGAGCCAAGATCACGCCACTGCACTCCAGTCTGAACGACAGAGTGAGACTCTGTCTCAAAAAAAAAAAAAAAAAAAAAGAAACAGGCAAAAGTTAAGCAAACTGCTGTGATTATGGGGTTATGAGATTGTGTATATTTGGGGTCTTTATGTGTACCTCATATTTACATAATGTACACGGGGACCTTTGGCATTTTTTACAGGAAGACATATACTTACCTGAATTTCATCCTCAATGGCAGTGATGGTAAATATGTAGCACATATGTCGCTGGTTGCCACTGCTTACTCTCTGCTCCCACCTTCATAACAAATAGTGCTAGTCAATCACAGCACTGTTTGTCGCTGAATTTGGAATCAATACCATAATGTTTTTCAATCCGGCCCTCTACACAGTCATGTCAATAGATCAGAGTAGTCATTTGAGATGAAATCCATTTGTCATTTCTGTTCTAATTTTTAGAGGTCTTATGGTACATTGTCTTAATTAAAGAGCAGGGATAGCAAGGAGTAAAATCTGATTCAAACTAGCTCAGAAAAGGGAGATTTATTAAGAATACATCAGATAATGTTACAAATGTCTGGACTGTGAAGTACAGCCAGGGCACAAAGTAATTAAACTGGAATAGCCAAGCAGGAACTGAGATTGTTTGCTCTTTTTCTCAAAGTCCACTGTATTAGTTGGGGTTCTCCAGAGAAACAACCAACAGGATATATGAGGAGATTTATTATGGGAATTGGTTCATGCAATTATAGATGCTGAGAAGTCCCAGTATCTGCCATCTGCATGAGCCTGGCCACAAAATATCCCCTTCCTTATAATGATTCCAGTAACATTGGATTAGGGGCCCACTCTACTCCAGTGTGACCTCATTTTAACTACATCTACAATGATGCTATTTCCAAATAATGTCACATTCTGGGGCACAGGGGGTTAGGAGTTCAACACATGAATTTGGGGGCACACAGTTCAACCCATACCACCATCACTCTTTTTTTTCTTTTACTTTTTTTTTTTTTTTTTTTTTGAGACTGAGTTTCACGCTTGTTGCCCAGACCGTAGTGCAATGGCATGATCTTGGCTCACTGCAACCTCCACCTCCTGGGTTCAAGTGATTCTCCTGCCTCAGCCTCCCAAGTAGCTGGGATTACAGGCGTGCACCACTATACCCAGCTAAGCTTTGTATTTTTAGTAGAGACAGGGTTTCACCATGTTGCTCAGGCTGGTCTCAAACTCCTGACCTCAGGTGATCCACCAGCCTCGGCCTCCCAAAGTGTTGGGATTACAGGTGTGAGCCACCGCGCCCGGCCCAACATCATCACTCTTAAACCATATACCCCTTGCAGCATCTCCTGGATTTGTTTCTCCTCTTATTCGAGTATTTTTTACAAAAGTATTACCAACATGGATGTTTGTGTGGCAGACCTTTCGAGGCCTTGTATGACTGGATAAAACTTACTCCCTACTACCTGTGATGTAACAGAGTAGTTTGGATATTGGTTGTTTCCTCCATATCTCATGTTGAAATGTGATCCTCAGTGTTGGAGATGGGACCTAGTGAGAGGTGTTTGGGTCATGGGTGTGGATCCCCCATGAATGCCTTGATGCCATCCTCAGTGGAGTGAGCTCATGCTCTATTAGTTCCCAAGATATCTGATTGTTAAAAAGAACCTGGCACCTCCTCCGCATTCTGTTGCTTCCCTCTCACCATGTGATCTATGTACTCTGGCTCCCCTTTGCCTTCCCCCTGAATGCAAGCTTCATGAAGCCCTCACCAGAAGCAGATTCAGACAGAAATGTACAACAAAATGTGAGCTGTAACAGGGTAAGAAACTAAGCAGGGCACGGCAGTGCATACCCGTAGTCCCAGCTACTGGGGAGGCTGAGGTGGAAGGATTGCCTGAGCCCAGAGAGGTCAGCACAGAAAATTTTATTTTTGACAATTCCACTCCTTGCCATCTCTATTCCTTCAGAAAAACTAAACTTTATAAGAGAAATTTGGTTTTACAACAGTAATATATTCCTTTTTTGAACATGTATAACTTTTAGAAGTTGACTGCTTTTATTGTAACAATCTATATCTGCCTGTCCTGTAGTGCTGTAAAGGTTTAGTTTTGCTGTGAGCAGCTTCGTATTTATTTAGATGAACATGTGGAAATTAAAAGCAAGAAGCTCAATAATATTGTTTTCTCCCAATTTGTAGCCAAGCAATTTGACATTGATTTTTTTATTTTATTTTGAAAAATGGTAGAGAGGGTCTATTTATGACAGATACAGTCAACTCTCAATATTTTCAGGGCTAAATCTTCCAGCCATGCATTACCATAGGTCCTTATTTCTTCTTTTCAGTAACCTTTTTGGTCATTTCAATGCAATATTCAAAAATGGCCCATTTTTCTAGGAAAAGATGTGAAGGGAAGAGATTGATGATAGAGGCTATAGTTGATTCTTTATTATCAGCAAATTTCTACTTTTCAGAGAAAAATGGCTATATTATACCTAGATTATTCCTATGTTTTATTTTTTACCTATATATATATTGATTGATGGCAATGTTTTTCCTCATCTCTTTCAGCAGTCTTTTCAATGTGTTATTTTGATTCGGGCACATACCAGAATAATTCTTTTGTTTTTTTGAAATAGAGTCTCGCTCTGTCACCTGGCTGGAGTGCAGTGGCACGATCTCGGCTTACTGCAACCTCCAACTCCCTGGTTCAAGTGATTCTCCTGCCTCAGCCCCCCGAGTAGCCTGGATTAGAGGCACGTGCCACCACACCCAGCTAATTTTTGTATTTTTAGTAGAGATGGGGTTTCACCATTTTGGCCAGGATGGTCTCGATCTCCTGACCTCTGGTGATCCGCCCATCTCAGCCTCCCAAAGTATTGGGATTACAGGCATGAGCCACCATGCCCGGCCATGTAACAGAATAATTCTAAAAAAGTAAAACTCTCTGAAAGTTCATAGATGTAAGTTATAGTTAGTTCTTGTTTATGACCTTTCTATGCATTATATAAATAACTGCAAAACTAATTAATCATACTTAATGCTTGTTTTCTTTTCTTTTCTTTCTTTCTTTTCTTTTTTTTTTTTTTTTTTTTTTTGAGACAGAGTCTCACTTTGTCACCCAGGCTGGAGTGCAGTGGCGTGATCTCTACTCACTGCAACATCTGCCTCCTGGGTTCAAGAGATTCTCCTGCTTCAGCCTCCCAAGTAGCTGAGACTACAGGCATGCACCACCACTCCCAGTTAGTAGAGGTGGGGTTTTGCCATGTTGGCTAGGCTGGTCTCGAACTCCTGACCTCAAATGATCCGCCCGCCCCGGCCTCACAAAGTGCTGGGATTACAGGTGTGAACCACTACACCCAGCCTTAACCCTTATTTTCTAAGGTCCCAGTGGCACAGGAATAATTGTAAGTCGTACATGGGTTATAATGGAGATACTTGGCTGAAGCTCCTACAGACCCTTTTTTTGTTTTTGTTTTTGTTTTTTTTGAAGTGGAGTCTCGCTCTTGTAGCCCAAGTGGAGTGCAGTGGCGCCATCTCAGCTCACTGCAACCTCCGCCTCCCGGGTTCAAGAGACTCTCCTGCCTCAGTCTCCCGAGTAGCTGGGACTACAGGCGCCCACCACCACGCCCAGCTAATTTTTGTATTTTTATTAGAGACGGGGTTTTGCCATGTTGGCCAGGCTGGTCTCGAACTCTTGACCTCAGGTGATCCGCCCGCCTAGGCCTCCCAAAGTGCTGGGATTACAGGTACGAGCCACTGCACCTGGCCCTTTTTTCCTATTTCTATTTCCCTTCCTTTGCTGCTTCTAATTCTTAGAGATTGCACACAGTGTGGCAGGGACTGTAAAATTGTGGGAACTGACAAAGCTGAAGACTTTTAGTAAGTCCCTGCTTGACACCACTATAACCATCTCACATGTGGCGTACCACTTCATTGTGACTGCCTAAAGATCTGTGATTCCCAGCACCATCCCACAGCCAGCTCAACCCCAGCCCTGGTAGAAATTAGTCTTCTTGCTGAATGAACATTCTTTTGGCTCTTCAGGACAACCCCTCTCCCCACAGGAGGGTGGAATTGAGGATCTCTAAGAATCCTTTTAACTCTATGCTTATATAATTTCATGTAGATAATATACAAGAGAAATGTTTAAAATTTGACCTTTCAATGCTTTTTAAAAAAGTAATGGATTTTTAGAAAGGATTGTACTGAACAAAGGAGCAAAATATAATATAATCCGTTTCAGGCCCATAGCCAGGATCAGGTTATAAGCTTAGTAGATGAGTTTAAGAAAGGTGATTCAACAGAAAAGGGGCAGGACTGGTCTAAGAGGGAAGAGCCGCACTTGAAATCGGCTTCACAGTGCCCTCTGGAGAAGGGAAAAGTACGGTAGCAATGGATGGATTGAGCATGTGACCCTGAATAGTCTTACTAAATAGGGGAGACAAAATGGAGAGTGGGAGAGAAGGAAGTAAGGTACCGTAAGAGATAAGACAATGTTGCAAAAAGGCCAAGAAGCAGAAATTTGTGACTCTCTTACTTAAATCAGGATATTTCCAAGAAGTACTAAAGACTATCTATTGGAGTGATAGGGCTTAATTATTTTAAGTATTACCTTGGCCAAATTTTCACTGGTAAATCAGTCAATCCTTCTTCCCTCTCTCTCTCCCTCCCTTTTTCCGTCCCTCCCTCTCTTCTTCGGTCCTTCCTTCTGTGCTAAAATTCTTCTCTGACTTATGGTGCATATATTTCTGTTACATAATTAGCTGGGCATGGTGGCATACGCCTGTAATCCCAGCTACTTGGGAGGTTGAGGCAGGAGAATTTCTTGAACCCAGGAAGTGGAGGTTGCAGTGAGCCAAGATTATACCACTGCACCCCAGCCTGAGCAACAGAGTGAGACTCAAAAAAAAAAAAAAAATTTAAAAAAGGATTTTGCATATTTAATGAGCTCCAAATATTCTGTAGACTCCTACTCTGTAATTAAGTGTGGTTTAAAAAAGAACATATGTAGTCAGGCTCGGTGGCTCATGCCTATAATCCCAGTACTTTTGGAGGCCGAGGCAGGTGGATTACCTAAGGTCAGGAGTTTGAGACAAGCCTGACCAACTTGGTGAAACCTCGTCTCTACTAAAAATACAAAAATTAGCCAGGTGTGGTGATGCACGCCTGTAATCCCAGCTGAATACTCAGGAAGCTGAGGCAGGAGAATCTCTTGAACCTGGGAGGTGGAGGTTGCAGTGAGCCAAGATTCTGCCACTGCACTCCAGCCTGGGTAACAGAGCAAGAGTCTGTCTCAAAAAAAAAAAAATAATAATACATCATGCAGATGACTTTTCTTAAGATGTCATTATATTGGCCATCACTAGCAATTAGTCACTTTTATGAGATATTAATATTCACAGCTTTGAAGGCATTACATGTCTCCAGATTCAAAACAGGAAAGAGAAAAGAGCTTAGATTATTTGGCTTTGTCTATCAAGACATTAGAAGAATGTAAACTGAAAACCATACAATTTTGGCTTTTGCTATTTTCCAGGCTAGCTCACATTAGCTCCAATATCATCCTAAAGTATGAAGCCAGATTGGGCAATGAAATTGCAATTTTTGATTGCAATTCTGATTTTTAAAAAGTTAGTCTTTTTTGGAGGCGGGGGGTAGATGGAGTCTCCCTCTGTCGCCTAGGCTGGAGTGCAGTGGCACGGTTTCAGCTCACTGCAATCTCTGCCTCCTGAGTTGAGGATATAGAGTCTCCTGCCTCAGCCTCCTCAGTAGCTGGGACTACAGGTGTGCACCACCATACCTGGCTGATTTTTGTATTTTTAGTAGAGACAGGGTTTCACCATGTTAGCCAGGCTGGTCTTGAACTCCTGACCTCAAGCAATCCGCATGCATTGGCCTCCCAAAGTGCTGAGATTGTAGGGGTGAGCCACTGTGACTGGCCAAATTAGTCTGAAATGTTTTCAAACATTGATCAACATCATTTTAACAAAGTAACTATAATACATTAGGAGATGGATGGGAAAATTTGAACATAGACTGGAAAATCAGTATTAAAAGATTATCATTAATTTTTTTTACCTTCGCCTCTCCCACTTATCATTAATTTTAGGTGAGATAGTGGTATTGTTTGTATGTATTTTTAAAAGTCTTTATCTTTTACAGATACAAATGGGAGGGGGAATGGATAGGAGTCCAGTGAAATAAGATTGGCCATGTAGTGACAATTGTTGAATCTGAGTAATGGTTATATGGGAGTCCATTATACTACTTGCTCTACTTTTGCACATGTTTAAACTTTTTTCATAATAAGCAGTTTAAAAATCTGATGAAAACTATTTCTATTTGTGAATTTAAAAAATACTAGGCTTTTAAAACTCAGAACTACAACTTAATCCTGTACATCTGTCTTTTTAAAACAGGTAGTACCAATAGGAAATCAAGTCTGCAGCTCCCACAATCCTTTTTTGTTGCTGTTGAGATGGGGTCTGGCTATGTTGCTCAGGCTGGTCTTGAACTCCTGGGATCAAATGATCCTCCCACCTAGGCCTCCCAAAGTGCTGGGTCACAAGCCCTTTTTTTTTTTTTTTTTTTTTTTTTGAGACAGAGTCTTGCTCTGTTGCCCAGGCTGGAGTGCAGTGGTGTGATCTCATCTCACTGCAACCTCCATCTCCCGGGTTTAGCCGATTCTCCTGCCTCAGCCTCCCAAGTAGCTGGGATTACAGGTGTGCACCACCAAACTTGGCTAATTTTTGTATTTTTAGTAGAAATGGGGTTTTGCCATGTTGGCCAGGCTGGTCTCAAACTCCTGGCCTCAAGTGATCTGCCTGCCTTGGCCTCCCAAAGTGCTGAGATTACAGGCGTGAGCCATCGCTTCCAGCCCCCACGATCCTTTTTTAATACATACACTGTTTCTTAAACCTTTTATACATAAGCAGCTACTTTGTGCCATCTGATAATTTTATGATGGCTTTATGGGTAAAGACTTGGGGGACCACCTGTGTAGAAGCAGAGATGATGGGGAAGTCAGATCTGAATGAATAAAACATCTTTATATGCCCCTGGCAGGCTAAAATAATAGCTTAGACTGATTAAAAGTGAAGTAGGGGCTGAGTGCCGTGGCTCATGCCTGTAATGCCAGCACTTTGGGAGGCTGAGGTGGGCGAATCACTTGAGGTCAGGAGTTCGAGACCAGCCTGGCCAACACAGTGAAACCCCGTCTCTACTAAAGGAACAAAAATTAGCTGGGCATGGTGGTGGGCACCTGTAATCTCAACTACTTGGGAGGCTGAGGCAGGAGAACCTTTTTTTTTTGAGACAGAGTCTTGCTCTGTCACCCAGTCTGGAGTGCAATGGCCGGATCTCAGCTCACTGCAAGCTCCGCCTCCCAGGTTCACGCCATTCTCCTGCCTCAGCCTCCCGAGTAGCTGGGACTACAGGCGCCCGCCACCTTGCCCGGCTAGTTTTTGTATTTTTTAGTAGAGACGGGGTTTCACCGTGTTAGCCAGGATGGCCTCGATCTCCTGACCTTGTGATCTGCCCGTCTCGGCCTCCCAAAGTGCTGGGATTACAGGCTTGAGCTACCGCGCCCGGCCAAGGAGAACCTTTTGAACCCAGGAGGCAGAGGTTGCAGTGAGCTGAGATCACACCAGTGCACTTCAGCCTGGGTGACAGAGCGAAACTCTGTCTCAAAAAAGAAAAAAATAAAGTGAAGTAGAGATTTTGCTCACATAGATAGATTGGGTGATCTGTGAGTAATGAGCATCCTAGTAGCTGGTAGTGAGCATAAGCCAGTCATAGATCCAAATCTCAGTTCAGCCAATTACTAGATGTAATCTTACTATATGTTCCAGAGCCTCAGTTTACTCATCTAATACCCCATATACTGGGGGACTGTTGAAGTTTCAATAAAAGATACATAGTGTTAATGCAGCAGGTCTGGCTGTTCAGTCCTTGCATGTCTTCAAGGGAACCTGGAATCATTGCTGACCTTTGGCCAACCCCTGGAAATGTGGTCCTCAGAATGTTCTTATGTGAATGGTTGATGATTATATTTCATACACCTGGAGCAATGGACCAGGCCTCATCAGCTTGTCAGGATTGCTTTGCATAAACAGCAACCTGTATGAAGTGCATTTGGTTTCATTTGTGATCCTGTGTTTCAGTTGCTTTGGCTGGTAATGTAGCATGATGTCACTATGAGCCTGAATCTTCACAAAAGTCTCAGACCAAGAGACTGAAACAGTTTTCCCTGGGCAGAGACATTCTGCTCATGTCAATGCAGCTTGCTGCTAGAGAGAAAGCATATCCTATGTGGCCCCAGATGGGAAAGTACTCAAAACCCTGTCCCTGACCTCTCTGGATTTCTCCTGATATATTTTTCCTATTGCTCTTAGTCTGTGTAATCTTGCTCTAACAAAACCTTAGCCATGAGTATTGAGTTTTATGAGTCCTTGTGGTGAATCAGCAAACTTGAGGGTGAATTTAGGACCTGTGAAATATAAAGGGACTAGTACAGTACCTGAAGAATAATACACATCCAATATATGCTTGCTAGTGGCATTTAAATTCTGCCTGCTGGATGTTGTAGGGGACAAGTTGTACTCTGCTAGAACATAGGCTGGGAATACAGGACTTTGCCTGATTTTCTCAACAATGCCCTTGGAAGAAGGGAAGGATAACATTTCATCAATAGGAAACTTAGAAGATATAACTCCAAGACTCTCCTCTAGCTTCCGAGCCCTTCTGATTCAGAGTGGAGAGGTGCCATGTAGGACAAATGTGTGGACGAGTAGACCACCAACTGAGACCTTTGGAGACTGCGTGCAGGGCAAACTCTTTTACCATTTTGAAGAGTAACAAAAACAATGAAAAGCCTTGTTGAGAGTTCAAAATTTAGAAAACTTAGACTAATGTTATGGTGCTCCAAGTGTGGGTGCCACAGGCTGGATCTTCACTTTAGGTAATAGCCACCAGAGGCAATGGTGTTAAAAGTGGTTATCAGGAAGGCCAGGCACAGTGGCTCGTGCCTGTAATCCCAGCAGTTTGGGAGGCCAAGGCAGGCGGGTGACTTGAGGTCAGGAGTTCGAGGCCAGCCTGGGCAACATGGTGAAACCCCATCTCTACTAAAAATACAAAAATTAGCCAGGCATGGTGGTGCATGCCTGTAGTCCCAGCTACTTGGGAGGCTGAGGCAGGAGAATCACTTGAACCCAGGAGGGAGAGGTTGCAGTGAGCCGAGGTCACGCCACTGTACTCCAGCCTGGGCGACAGAGTGAGACTTTGTCTCAACAACAAACAAACAAACAAACAACAACAACAAGTGGTTATCAGGAATTTCCCCAACTCAGCCAGAACCAAGTTAACAGAATGTTTTAGTCTATCCAGGCTGCTATAGTAAAATACCATCAGCTTATAAACAACCGAAATTTATTGCTCACAATTCTGGAGGCTAGGAAGTTCAGATCAAGGCACCAGAATATTCAGTGAGGGCCGACTCTATGATGTGTAAGTGGGGTCTTTTCATTGTGTCCTCACATTGTGGAAGGGGTGACCTCTAGTCTCTTCAGCCCCTTATAAAGGATTAGTACCCTTACATAGGGCTGAAGGGTACTCACATGACCTAATTACCTCCCAAAACCTCCACCTCCTGATACCATCACATAGGGGATTAGGTGTCAACACATCAATTTGCGGGGAACACAAACATTTAGTCCATAGCACAGAGCTATTTCCAACAAGCACTGGGCATGACAGAAAGAGTCTTTTTTCTGTCATGAAACTGTGAGGACTGCATATAAACATTAAAAAATAATTGGATTGAGACTTCAGTTGAGAGCAAATTCTAGGGAAGGAAGTCTAGGGTACCCATATTGCAATTTCTTTTTTTTTTTTCTTTTGAGATGGAGTTTTGCTCTGTTACCCAGGCTGGAGGGCAGCTGCTCAATCTCGGCTCACTGCAACCTCTGCCTCCTGGATTCAAGCGACTCTCCTGCCTCAGCCTCCCGAGTAGCTGGGATTACAGACGCCCACCACCACGCCTGACTAATTTTTATAATTTTAGTAGAGACGAGATTTTGCCATGTTGGCCAGGCTGGTCTCGAACTTCTGACCTCAGGTGATCTGCCTGCCTCAGCCTCCCAGAGTGCTAGGATTACAGGCGTGAGCCACCACACCAGACCCCATCTTGCAATTTCTTTCTAGGTTTGTATGAGTGTATGTTTATGGTTCTTATCCAAGTGACCATGTCTAAGTAAGAGACATCAAAAGATCCTTGTGCCCCCTAAAATGAAATAATAATTACAATAGTAATTTATGTCATGCATTTTATTGATATTTTTCAAATAAATCACCTCCAAGATGGATTGGACTGATCTTGATAGTGATTTTTCCCTCTGCTGGTTTCTTAAGGGATGATGAGCATAAAATAGTTGGTATAAGTTTGCTCTTTCACACTTGGATTTTATTTTTGTTGAGCTCCTAATCATTTAGGGTTACTTCAGAGGTGACTTGATTGTACCCTCTGTCGCACGTAATGATTATATCTTTATCACTGTCATCCTCACTGTAATAACTCATCATATCACTGTCATTCACGTGATCATCGTATGCATTGTTCCTGGAATGTAACTCACGAAAGGACCTGGGAGAGGACTTGACTTTGCTTGAAACATATAGGTTTTGAGTGTTTTTCTCCTTTGCCTCAGAAATATCATTGACCAAAGGCTTATAAGTTTTGGAAACAAGATGTTTTTTCTTGTAGGATTGACAAGTTTCAGCTACTTTAGAGTTGGATAATAAGGCTGCCCTGCCTCGACTCACTGACCTTTTTGGATTAAAATGTCTGGGAGGCTTAGCCAATTCCTTTAGACTGAATGGCTCGGATGGTGACATTTCATTTTGTGGATGCGATGAACAAAGTGGCTTGGATAGCCGAGGTGGCCTGACTGGCTTATCTGAACTGGCTAGATTACACGCATAGTCTAGCTTACGTGATTTTTCTGGACTGCCTGTTCTATGTGCCTTTTCCAGGTGAGATGACTTGCATAATTTTTTTGAGCGTGATGACCTGGATGACCTTTTTGGCTTTGATGGCCTAGTTAACTTTCCTGCACTGTTTGGTATGGATGGCTTTTGTAGACTTGAGGGCCTGATTAATTTTTCTGTACTGGATGGTGTGGATGACCTTTCTGGACCTGAGGAATCAGATAACTTGTCTACAGTGGATAGCATGGGTTGTGTTTCGGGACTGCATTGACTGGCTGTCTTGGCTTCATTGCATGATGTTTTGGATGACTTGGCTGCTATATCTTTTTTCTTGACCCTGAAAGTATAGAAAATTTGGAGTTTATGATTTAAAACAAAAGAGACCTGTTATTATTATCAGAGAACATATGGTACTGTCAGCTTAGACCTGTGGTCTTTTTGGGACTTTAATATGAAAACTGAACACAGTAAGAATTGGAGTGTGATGGCTGGGCATGGTGGTTCACACCTGTAATCCCACACTTTGGGAGGCCAAGGTGGGCAGATCACTTGAGGCCAGGAGTTCGGGACCAGGCTGGCCAACATGGCGAAACTCCATCTCTACTAAAAATACAAAAATTAGCCTGGTGTGGTGGTGCACGCCTGTAGTCCCCAGCTACTTGGGAGGCTGAGGCAGGAGAATCGCTTGAACCTGGGAGGCGGAGGTTGCAGTGAGCCAAGATGATGCCATTGCACTCCAGCCTGGGTGACAGAGTGAGACTCTGTCTCAAAAACAAACAAACAAACAAAACCACAAAAACAGAATTGGAGAGTGGTGAAAGCCACAACTAAGGTTATAAATATGAACTCTTGTTTAATGCTTTTTCTTAAGAGCATTTTACTATTTAACCACATTAGATAACTGTATAATCCACATATAGAATTACACAAAGTTGTTTCAAATCTACTGTAAAAAGAGAGAAACACACACACACACAGAGAGAGAGAGAGAGAGAGAGAATGAACCTCACTTATTTCAGAATTAAACTTTTTATTAAAAAGTCACAAATTGATAATGTATCACAAGAAAAAAACTATAGAAAAAGTCATTGTTTTGTATCATATTTACAACATCAAGTTATCTGTGCATATTTCAAATCATAACATTCCTCTGAAACTAAAGGAATACAGTACTGGTACCACATTTTAGTTACCAGTCTTCAGAATGGAATATTTTTAGGGAACTAGTATATAAAAGGCAGGCATTGAGATCATGAGAGTAACAACAGTGAATAATTTTTCGTGCGATTAAATCTTAAAATGGTAGATTATCCAAAATGTTTTATTGTCTTTGAAAAACAGAGACCCAATTCCCTCTCTCTTTCTCTTCATTCTCCCACTCTTATTTGGATATTCATGCCCTCTTTTCCTATACTGAATTTATAATGCAATTAATATCCTGGAGTTCGACTGAACCCTGAACAAGAGACATTTTGACTAAAGTTAATAAAGTACTAGAGAATATTAAGAGTTGATATAATTTAACTGAAAATATTCACCTACAAAAGGTTGGTAGCTCTTCAGAAGTCTAAAGTTAATATTAAGTAACCTGAACAATGAAACCTCCACTATATGTACACACACACACACGCCTTGCACTCTTAATTTAAAGGAGTAAAACTTACATTCCTGCTTTGGATGCATCATCGCTCAAACAGTTATAATGGAGATAACAAAAACAGATAAAGACAAAAACCATGATGATAATACCAACTAAAATAAGTAGATTTCTTCTAAGGTAGTTCAATTTTGTCTGCATCGATTCAACAGGTTTATCTCCTGCAAAGAGATTGTATAATCAGAGAAGGTGTTAGGTAACCAAGTTTTTTTTTTTTTTTTACATTGATAGTGGTTTGATAGTGTAGATCAAAATAACATTTCTTCATCAATTATTTTTTAAACCTGATTAATTGTACCACTGTTATGTTTTTACATCATGGATCCAGCCGGTCCAGAAGCTAAATCTGGGAGGCATCACTGACTAATCCGTACCATTACCTGGGTTATCCCTGAATCTTGGCTTGCTTATCACATTACCCAGGTTTTTGAATCTGTGTGTGTATGTCTTGCAGGTATAAGTGTACTTGAGCATCAATGTGTGTGTGAATGTGTGTAATTGAAAAGAGATGTGACAAAAACAAACCCTTGTTAAAACCCTACTATATGCTGGAGATCTGGCAAGATGACCAAATAGGAACAGCTCTGGTCTGCAGCTCCCAGCGAGACCAATGCAGAAGGCGGGTGGTTTCTGCATTTCCAACTGAGGTACCCAGTTCATCTCACTGGGACTGCTTAGGGGTACCCAGTTCATCTCATTGGGACTACAATAGGTGTAGCCCAAGGAAGGTGAGCAGAAGCAGGGTGGGGCGTTGCCTCACCCGGGAAGTGCAAGGAGCCAGGGGACTCCCTCCCCCAGCCAAGGGAAGCCATGAGGGACTGTATTATCTAGCCCAGATACTACGCTTTTCCCATGGTTTTGGCAATCCACAGACCAGGAGATTCTCTCGTATCCCTACAACACCAGGGCCCTGGGTTTCAAGCACAAAACTGGGTGGCTATTTGCACAGACACAGAGCTAAATGTAGCAGTTTTGTTGTTGTCGTTGTTGTTTTTCCCCCGAGTGGCACCTGGAAGCCCAGTGAGACAGAACCATTCACTCTCCTGGAAAGGGGGCTGAAGCCAGGGAGCCATGTGGTCTCACTCAGCAGATCCGACTCCCATGGAGCCCAGCAAGCTAAGTTTCACTGGCTTGAAATTCTTGATGCCAGCACAGCAGTCTGAAGTAGACCTGGGATGATGGAGCTTGGTGGTGGGAGGGGTGTCCACCATTACTGAGGCTTCAGTAGGCAGTTTTCCCCCTGACAGTGCTAAGGAGGCCAGGAAGTTCGGACTGGGTGGAACTCACCACAGTGCTGCAAAGCAACTGTGGCCAGACTGCCTCTCTAGGTTCCTCCTCACTGGGCAACGTATCTCTGAAAGAAACACAACAGCCCCAGTCAGAGGCTTACAGATAAAACTCCCACTTCCCTGGGACAGAGCACCTGGGAGAATGGGTGGCTGTGGGTGCAGTTGCAGTGGATTTAAACGTTCCTGCCTGCTGGCTCTGAAGAGAGCAGTGGATTCTGACAAGGAGGATTCTTCCAGCACAGCACTTGAGCTCTGCTAAGAGACAGACTGCCTCCTCAAGTGGGTTCCTGACCCCCGTGCCTCCTGGATGGAGAGACCTGCCAGCAGGGGTCGACAGACACCTCATACAGGAGAGCTCTGGCTGGCATCAGGCTTGTGCCCCTCTGGGACGAAGATTCCAGAGGAAGGAGCAGGCAGCAATCTTTACTGTTCTGCAGCCTCCACTGGTGATACCCAGGCAAATAGGGTCTGGAGTGGACCTCCAGCAAGCTGCAGCAGACCTGCAGAAGAGGGGCCTGACTATTAGAAGAAAATCTAAAAACAGAAAGCAGTAACATCAACATCAACAAAAAAGACCCCCACAAAAAAACCCCATCCAAAGGTCATTAGCCTCAAAGATCAAAGACAGATAAATCCACGAAGATGAGGAAAACCCAGTCCAAAAATGCTGAAAATTCCAAAAACCGGAATGTATTTTCTCCTCCAAATGATCACAACTCCTCTGCAGCAAGGGCACAAAACTGGACAAAGAATGAGTTTGATGAATTGCCAGAAGTAGACTTCAGAAGGTGGGTAATAACAAACTCCTCTGAGCTAAAGGAGCATGTTCTAACCAAATGCAAGGAAGTTAAGAACATTGATAAAAGATTACAGAAATGGCTAACTAGAGTAACCCATTTAGAGAAGAACATAAATGACCTGATGGAGGTGAAAAACACAGTACGAGAACTTCAGATGCATATACAAGTATCAATAGCCAAATCAATCAAGCAGAAGAAAGGATATCAGAGATTGAAGATCAACTTACTGCAATAAGGTGTGAAGACATGATTAGAGAAAAAAGAATGAAAAACAAAATGAACAAAGCCTCCAAGAAATATGGGACTATGTGAAGAGACCAAACCTATGATTGATTGGTGTACCTGAAAGTGACAGGGAGAATGGAACCAAGTTGGAAAACACACTTCAGGATATTATCCAGGAGAACTTCCCCAACCTAGCGAGACAGGCCAACTTTCAAATTCAGAATATACAAAGAAGACTACTAAGATATTCCTGGAGAAGAGCAACCCCAAGACACATAATCATCAGATTCTCCAAGGTTGAAATGAAGGAAAAAATGTTAAGCACAGCCAGAAAGAAAGGTCAGATTACCTACAAAGGGAAGCCCATCAGACTAACAGAGGATCTCTCTGCAGAAGCTCTACAAGCCAGAAGAGAGTGGGGGCCAATATTCAACATTCTTAGGGAAAAGAATTTTCAACTCAGAATTTTATATCAGCCAAACTAAGTTTCATAAATGAAGGAGAAATAAAATCCTTTCTAGACAAGAAAGGATTTTTGTCTTTTGTCAAAATATTTGTCAAATACTGAGGGATTTTTGTCACCACCAGGCCTGCCTTACAAGAGCTCCTGAAGGAAGCACTAAATATGGAAAGCAAAAACCAGTACCAGTCACTGCGAAAACACACCAAAATATAAAGATCAATGACACTATGAAGAAACTGCATCAACTAATGTGGAAAATAACCAGTTAGCATCATAATGACAGGATCAAATTCACACATAATAATATTAACCTTCAATGTAAATGAACTAAATGCTCCAATTAAAAGACATAGAATGGCAGATTGGATAAAGAGTCAAGACTCATCAGTATGCTGTATTCAGGAGACCCATCACACGTGCAAAGACACACATAGGCTCAAAATAGAGGGATGGAGGAATATTTACCAAGTGAGTAGAAAACCAAAAAAAGCAAGGGTTGCAATCCTAGCCTCTGAAAAAATGAACTTTAAACCAATAAAGATCAAAAAAGACAAAGAAGGGCATTACATAATGGTAAAGGTATCAATGCAACAAGAAGAGCTAAGTATCCTAAATAGATATGCACCCAATACAGGAGCACTCAGATTCATACAACAAACTCTTAGACACCTACAAAGACATTTACACTCCCACACAGTAATAGTGGGAAACTTTAACATCCCACTGTCAATATTAGACAGATCAACGAGACAGAAAATTAACAAGGATATTCACAACTTGAACTCAGCTCTGGACCAAGTAGACCTAATACAACTCTCCAACCCAAATCAACAGAATATACATTCTTCTCAGCACCACATAGCACTTATTCTAAAACCAACCACGTGATTAGAAGTAAAACACTCCTTAGCAAATGCAAAAGAACAGAAATCATAACAAACAGTCTTTCAGATCACGGTGCAATCAAATTAGAACTCAGGATTAAGAAACTCACTCAAAACCACACAACTACATGGAAACTGAACAACCTGCTCCTGAATGTACATAACAAAATTAAGTCAGAAATAAAGAAGTTCTTTGAAACTGTGAGATCAAAGAGACAATGTACCAGAATCTCTGGGACACAGCTAATACAGTGTTAAGTGGGAAATTTATAGCACTAAATGCCCACATCAGAAAGCAGGAAAGATCTGAAACTGACACCCTAATATCACAATGAAAAAAACTAGAGAAGCAAGAGCAAACAAATTCAAAAGCCAGCAGAAGACAAGAAATAACTAAGATCAGAGCAGAACTGAAGAAGATAGACACACAAAAAAACCTTCAAAAAGAAAATCAATGAATCCAGGAGCTGGTTTATTGAAAACATTAATAAAATAGATAGACCACTAGCCAGACTAATAAAGAAGAAAAGAGAGAAGAATCAAATAGACACAATAAAAAATAATAAAGGGGATATCACCACTGATCCCACAGAAATCCAAACTACCATCAGATAATAGTATAAACACCTTTACACAAATAAAGTAGAAAATCTAGAAGAAATGGATAAATTCCTGGACACACACATTCTCCCAAGACTAAACTAGGAAGAAGTCAAGTCCCTGAATAGACCAATAACAAGTTCTGAAATTGAGGCAGTAATTAATAGCCTACCAACCAAAAAAAGCCCAGGATCAGACAATTCACAGCCAAATTCTACCAGAGATACAAATAGGAGCTGGTACCATTCCTTCTGAAACTATTTTAAACAATAGAAAAAGAGGGACTCCTCCCTAACTCGTTTTATGAGACCAGCATCATCCTGATATGAAAACCTGGCAGAGACACAACAAAAAAAGAAAAATTCAGGCCCATATCCCTGATGAACATCGATGCGAAAATCCTCAATAAAATACTGGCAAACTGAATCCAGCAGCACATCAAAAAGCTTATCCACCATGATCAAGTTGGCTTCATCCCTGGGATGCAAGGCTGGTTCAACATACGCAAATCAATAAATGTAATCTATCACATAAACAGAACCAATTACAAAAACCACATGATTATCTCAATAGATACAGCAAAGGCCTTTGATAAAATTCAACACCCCTTCATGCTAAAAACTCTCAATAAACTAGGTATTGATGGAACATATCTCAAAATAATAAGAGCTATTTACGACAAACCCATAGCCAATATCATACTGAATGGGCAAAAGCTGGAAGCATTCCCTTTGAAAACCTGCACAAGACAAGGATGCCCTCTCACCACTCCTATTCAATATAGTATTGGAAGTTCTGGCCAGGGCAAGAGAAAGAAATAAAGGGTATTCAGATAGAAAGAGAGGAAGTCAAATTGTCTCTGTTTGCAGATGATGTGATTGTATTTTAGAAAATCCCATCATCTCAGCCCAAAATATCCTTAAGCTGATAAGCAAATTCAGCAAAGTCTCAGGATACAAAATCAATTTGCAAAAATCACAAGGATTCCTATACACCAATAATAGATACGCAGAGAGTCAAATCATGAGTGAACTCCCATTCATAATTGCTACAAAGAGAATTAAATACCTAGGAATACAACTTACAAGGGATGTAAAGGAACTCTTCAAGGAGAACTACAAACCACTGCTCAAGGAAATAAGAGAAGCCACAAACAAATGGAAAAACATTCCACACTCATGGATAGGAAGAATCAATATCGTGAAAATGCCCATACTGCCTGAAGTAATTTATAGATTCAATGCTAGTCCCATCAAGTTACCACTGACTTTCTTCCCAGAATTAGAAAAAACTACTTTAAATTTCATATGGAACCAAAAAAGAGTCTGTAGAGCAAAGACAATCCTAAGCAAAAAGAACAAAGCCGGAGGCATCACTCTACCTTACTTCAAACTGTACTACGAGGTTACAGTAACCAAAACAGTATGGTGCTGGTACCAAAACAGACATATAGACCAAAAGAACAAAACAGAGGCCTCAGAAATAACACCACACATTTAAAACCATCTGATCTTTGACAAACCTGACAAAAACAATGGGGAAAGGATTCCCTATTTAATAAATCATGCTGGCAAAACTGGCTAGCCATATGCAGAAAACAAAAACTGGGTCCCTTTTTTACACCTTATTCAAAAATTAACTCAAGATGGATTAAAGACTTAAATGTAAACCTAAAACCATAAAAACCCTAGAAGAAAACCTAGGCAATACTATTCAGGACATAGGCATGGGCAAAGACTTCATGACTCAAACACCAAAAGCAATGGCAACAAAAGCCAACATTGACAAATGGGATCTAATTAAACTAAAGAGCTTCTGCACAGCAAAATAAACTATCATCAGAGTGAAAAGGCAACCTACAGAATGGGAGAAAATTTTTGCAATCTATCCATCTGACAGAGGGCTAATATCCAGAATCTACAAGGAACTTAAACAAATTTACAAGAAAAAGCAAATGACCCCATCAAAAAGTTGGCAAAGGATATGAACAGACACCTCTCAAAAGAAGACATTTATGTGGTCAACGAACATATGAAAAAAAGTTCATCATCACTGGTCATTAGAGAAATGCAAATCAAAACCACAATGAGATACCATCTCATGCTAGTGAAAATGGTGATCATTAAAAAGTCTGGAAATAGCAGATGCTGATGAAGGGAGGAGAAATAGGAACGCTTTTACACTGTTGATTGGAGTGTAAATTAGTTCAACCATTGTGGAAGACAGTGTGGCGATTCCTCTAGGATCTAGAACCAGAAATACCATTTGACCCAGCCATCCCATTACTGGGTATATACCCAAAGGATTATAAATCATTCTACTGTAAAGACGCATACACATGTATGTTTGCTGCAGCACTATTTACAATAGCAAAGACCTGGAACCAACCCAAATGCCCTTCAATGATAGACCGGATTAAGAAAATGTGGCACATAGACACCATGGAATACTATGCAGCCATAAAAAGGAATGAGTTCATGTCCTCTGCGGGGACATGGGTGAAGCTGGAAACCATCGTTCTCAGCAAACTAACACAGGAACAGAAAACCAAACTCTTCATGTTCTCACTCATAAGTGGGAGTTGAACAATGAGAACACATGGACACAAGGAGGGGAACATCACACACTGGGCCTGCTGTGGGGGTGGGGGCCAAGGGAAGGGAGAGGATTAGGACAAATGCCTAATGCATGCAGGGCTTAAAACCTAGATGACGGGCTGATAGGTGCGGCACACCACCATGGCACATGTATATCTATGTAACAAACCTGCACATTCTGCACATGTATCCCAGAACTTAAATTAAAAAACCCAAAAAAACAAAAAACAAAAAAAAAACCCCTACTATATGTTAAGTCCCTTGCCAGATTCATTTATATAGTATTAGCTAGTTTGGTGGGGACGGGTTGGTATATTGAGTGGGGAAGGGTGGTAAAGGAGGACCATAAATCTGTCATCTTGATGCTTATATTTTGCTTAAGTTTTTTACACAGAAGTAGAAATATCAGCTGTTGTATTAGAAATTCTTGAAGACCTACTAATGTTAACACTGCTAAAAGTAACAGCAGATTTCTTAAATACAGCTGGCTTTTCTAATTAAATACTTTAATGTATACTATAACAGATCATAATTTACAAGTTTTAAGGTTAGGCACCTACCTGTAGTAGAAGATCCATTCGTTTGGTTTGTAGTCATACAATTATTTGTCCAAATGGACAGAAGTAGGACACAAATAACAAGATTCATGTCCGCAACTTGGTTCAAATGATTCGTCTACTAATTCTCAAGGTAACTACTGAATTTATGTGGTTCAGAGTGTTCTAGGCATTTATGACATCATTACCATTGTGTGTCATACTCTGACAACATAATCTCACCATGGGGAAGCATAAGCTTCTGTATACAAATTTTACCAGATGACTTTTTTTTTTGAGACAGAGTTTGGCTCAGGCTGGAGTGCAATGGCATCATCTCGGCTCACTGCAACCTCCACCTCCCTGGTTCAAGGCATGGTGGCTCACAGCTGTAATCCCAGCACTTTGGGAGGCAGAGGTGGGCGGATCACTTGAGGTCAGGAGTTCAAGACCAGCCTGGCCAACATGGTAAAATCCCATCTCTATTAAAATGCAAAAATTAGCTGGGTGTGGTGGTGGGCACCTGTAATCACAGCTACTTGGGAGGCTGAGGGAGGAGAATCACTTGAACCTGGGAGGCGGAGTTTGCAGTGAGCCTAGATTCCACCACTGCACTCCAGCCTGGGCGACAGAGTGAGACTCCATCTCACAAAAAGAAAAAAAAAATTCAAAACAAGAAAATTGAGGCATTATTAATTAGAGAAGGAAGTATTTGGAGAAGGTAAGGGAAAATGGGATAGATTTCCTAGGGAAGCAATACGGGGGCTGAGTTCTGAAAGGTAAGTAGGAGTGAATTATCAGGAAAGCAAAGAGAAGAATGTTCTAAGTGGAGGAGGCACATGTGCCAAGGCACTGTGATGGAAGGAAGGGTGGCACGTTGGAGAAACCAGAAGAACGTAAGAGAGTTGAAGAATAATGGGGAAGCACAGAAGAGCTTTGGGTTGTTTGTTTTTGAGACAGGGTCATGCTCTGTTGTCCAGCTGAAGTGAAGTGACACCATCTTGGTTCACTGCAGCCTCCACCTCCTGGGTTCAAGTGATTCTCATGTCTCAGCCTCCCAAGTAGCTGGGATTACAGGCTTATGCCACCATGCCCGGCTAATTTTTTTTTTTTTTTTTTGTATTTTTAGTAGAGATAGGGTTTCACCATTTTGGCCAGGCTGGTCTCGAACTCCTGGCCTTTGGTGATTTGCCTACCTTGGCCTCCCAAAGTGTTGAAATTGCAGGCGTGAGCCACCAGCCTGGCCCACAGGAGAGTTTTTAGCTAAGGATTGACATGTTAAGGTCTGTGTTTTAGAAAAAGCACTCTGGCTGTAATATGGGGAACAGATTGGAGAGGCACAAGTGGAAGAAAGTAGTAAGACAATTAGGAGGATATTACAGCAGTCTGAGAGAGAGAGAATGGTGGCTTAAAGCAGAGTAGTAGTGGGGAAGATAAAGAAAAATGGACTAAAGCCAGGTGCAGTTGCTCATGCCTATAATCCGAGCACTTTGGGAGGCCGAGGGGGACGGATCACCTGAGGTGAGGAGTTTGAGACCAGCCTGGGCAACACAGTGAAACCCCATCTCTACTAACAATACAAAAATTAGTCAGGCATGGTAGTGCATGCGTGTGATCCCAGGTACTTGGGAGGCTGAGGCAGGAGAATCACTTGAACTCGGGAGGTGGAGGTTGCAGTGAGCCAAGATCGTGCCACTGCACTCCAGCCTGGGCAACCGAGTAAGATTTCATGTCAAAAACAAAACAAACAAACAAAAACAAAAACCACCACCACCACCAACAAACAAAAAAAGAAGAGAGGTAATGAGGATGATTCATTCATTCAACAAATAAGTACTGAATGTCTATTATGTGACAAGAAGCTTTGGGTTCAACGGTGAATGTTCACATAGACATAGTCCTTGCCTTCAAGTTCAAAATCTAAAGAGGGTAGGCAGACATATACATAAGCAATCAGTAGGCAGTGTGGGTGTGTACTGTCATGCAGGCTATGGCCAGGGAGCATGTACCACTACTGGAGCACACTAAAGGAGCATCTATTCAGAATGGCAACCCCTGGAGGAGATTACCCTTAAGCTGAGGTGGGGTTTTGTTTGTGTTTAAAACATGAGTATAACTTCCTTGAATCTAAAAAGGAGGGAGAGAAAATTGCATTGCAGACAGAGAAATCAATATGTGCAAAGCATGGTTGAGGGAACTTCATTTCCATATGGCCAAAATGAACAATGTCCAGGGGTGGGGGTGGGGGTGGGGGTGAATTTGGAAATAAGGCTAGAGTGGGTCAGCAGGGGTCAGATTTCTAAAAGGGTATTTGTTAAAGGGTGTTCTTTATTTCGATTTCCTCATCTGTTAAAATAAGTAGAAAAGAGGCCAGGTGCAGTGGCTCACACCTCTAATCTCAGCACTTTGGGAGGCCGAGGAGGGTGGATCACTGGAGGTCAGGAGTTTGAGACCAGCCTGGCCAACATGGTAAAACCTTATCTCTATTAACAATACAAAAATTAGCCAGGTATGGTGGCACGCGCCTGTAGTTCCAGCTACTCAAAAGGCTGAGGCACGAGAATCACTTAAACCCAGGAGGTGGAGGTTGCAGCGAGCCGAGATTGCACCACTTAAACCCAGGAGGTGGAGGTTGCAGTGAGCCGAGATTGCGCCACTGCACTCCAGCCTGGGCAACAGAGCAAGACGCTGTCTCAAAAAATAAAATAAAGTAAAATAAAAAGTTAAAAAAGAAATGAAAGAACATGTCCTATAAAGGTGACAGTCTTTGAAATTTTGCATTTGGGGCCATTGGAATAGAATAAAATTAAATATTAATTGGAAAACTCCCAGCCTGGCCAATATTGTGAAACCCCCTCTCTACCATAAAAAAATACAAAAATTAGCCGGGCGTAGTGGCAGGCGCCTGTAATCCCAGCTACTCAGGAAGCTAACACAGGACAATCACTTGAACCTGGGAGGCAGAGGTTGCAGTCAACTTAGATGGTGCCACTGCACTGCTGCCTGGGCGACAGAGCAAGACTCCATCTTAAAAAAATTTAAAAACCAAAAAAAAAAAATACAACTCAGTTTTACCCTGAAGGTCTAAATAATCCTGCTCATACTTTTTAACTGTATAAAGATCAGAAAATGTTATTCTATTGCTTTTGAATAAGCTGCTTTTGAAAATTTGAATAGGGCTTATAATGTAAAAGAATTTATCTGTCACCTTTTTTAAAAAAATAAATCAGGGTTTTTTTTTTCCCCTAGTGATGGATACATGGTAGACAAATATCTTAAAGCCAGCATTTCAGAAACAGCTTCCAAATTAATTTGAACATTAACTTCATATTCGCAATGGTTACAAAAACACTTTAGTTTCTTTGGCTTTAACATAGATTTATATGATTTTATTTCATTTGCAAGTTTACATGACTAGCAAGTTAGTAATAATAGATGTCACTCAGAAATTCTAGGTATTATTTTGATTAAAAATTGTGCATAATAAGTACACTATAAAGCCCCATTTCTTGCTTCATATTTGTTGTTGTTATTGTTTTGATTGTTGCCAGGACTAGAGTAAAACCCAGTGAGATATTTGCCTCTAGCACAAAATTTAAGGGGTGCTGCAAAATTCAGTAATCAAATAAGATTTTAATGTGATACTTAAAAATCAAAATTAATGCCAAAAACCTATGACCAACAAAATATTGAACATTTAAATAAAGACAGGATCTGATTCTGCACTTGCATGAGCCTGTCCCACTCCCCTCACCCTAAGCCCAGCTCTGCATCTTGAGCCTGCAGGGCCATATTTATTCTTTTCCATTTTAAAAAGCAGAGGGGAAGGGTCCAAGGACTCAGCCAGGTGCTTAACAGGGCTGTGTCCCCAAGACCCCTAGAAATCTCACTAGGTCATTTTCCCCAGAGAGCTGCTCCTGGGCCCTTGTGTAATGATTCTTGGTGAAGAATGGCTGCTCCTGGTTTCTCTCTCCTTGGTTCTCCAGAGATTAACTTGTACCACTTTTCTGATTTCCGCCATTGTATTTGATTATCTTGCTCCCAGTGTCTGGCTGGCATTATATCTAGAGGAATCAGTAGTAGGAAAAGCTCCTAAGCTCTTCCCAGCACCCACATGGCAAGTTTGAACCCTTACCCTCATCCAGATGAGAGGGAGGAACCTTTCTGGGGTTGCCACCTTGGGGGATTTCTACTGCCCTCTTCTGGACCTCAATTGACAATGCAATTCCACCTTGGGCCTTCAACTTTTTCCCCCCATTTGATTTTTTTAATTAAAAAAAAAATTCACCTTATAAAAATTTTAAATCACACAGAGGTATTTCAGACTTCCTTTATCCCTTGAGATCTTCTGACCCCGTTAAAATTGCTTTAAATATTCCTTACAGCTTACGAAGATGCCTGAAATCTTCATCTCTATGTTTATTTGCACTTTAAAATTGCATTAGGAATATATTAATATTAACCCATTCTCATTATGAAAAATACACAAGACAGACATATACAGAATAAAACGTTATATACTCTTTTCCTTCCCCACTCCACCCTATCCCCATTCTGGAGACAATGACACAAAAATTTGATGTGCATCTCTCAGATCTCTTTCTACATATTTACGTACATATCTATGTACATGATGCATGCCCATACTACATATAAATGGGAACATCCTGTAAGTATTCCTTTTCAGGATTTAAAAAAATCACACAACTATTCATATGCTGATATTCAGAGCAGTATTATTCACAATAGCCAAAAGGTAGAAACAACCTAAATGTCCATCAACAGATAAATGGATAAACAAAATGTGGTATATGCATACGACGGAACAATATTTAGCCTTAAAAAGAAAGGAAATTCCAATACATAATATAACATGAATGAACCCTGAAAACATTATGCTAAGAAATAAGCCACATATTGTGTGATTCCACTCATATGAGGTACTTAGAGTGGTCAAATTCATAGAGACAGAAAGTAGAATGGTGGTTACCAGGGTCTGGGCAGAGTGGGGAATGGGGAATTAGTGTTTAATGGGGACAGAGGTACAGTTTGGGATGATGGAAAACTTCTGGATATGGATGTGATGATAGCTGTACAGCAATGTGAATCTGCTTGATGCCACTGAAGTGTACACTCAAAAAGGGTTAAAATGGTAAATTTTATGTTATATTAATTTTCTATAATAAAAATATAAAAAATACACAACTAATTCTTAAACCATTTCCTTGTAAACAAACAAACAAAAAAGTCAGACGTGGCTGGGCGCAGTGGCTCACACCTGTAATCCCAGCCCTTTGGGAGGCCAGGGAGAGTGGATCGCCTGAGGTCAGGAGTTTGAGACCAGCCTGGCCAACATGGTGAAACCTCCTCTCTACTAAAAATACAAAAATTAGCCGGGCATGTTGGCAGGCGCCTGTAATCCCAGCTACTCGGGAATCTGAGGCAGGAGAATTGCTTGAATCTGGGAGGTGGTGGTTGCAGTGAGCCGAGATCATGCCGCTTCACTCCAGCCTGGGCAACAGAGTGAGACTGTCTCAAAAAAAAAAAAAAAAAAAAAAAAAAAAGTCAGATGTAAACATTTATAAGGCAAAACATGACTGACACCCTTGACCACCCTCCATCCCATTCTTCTTTCCCAAGGTAATGGCTGATATATGTCCCTTGAGTTCTTTTTCTTTGCATTTACATATATTACAGAGCATAGATCTGAAGCCAAAATTGGTTGAAATCCTAGCTCCACCATTTACTAGCTGGCTGATCATTGGACAAGTTCATGTCCAAGTTCTGTACTTTAAGATCCACATCTGGGCCAGGCACAGTGGCTCATGCCTATAATCCCAGCAGTTTGGGAGTCCAAGGCGGGTATATCATTTGAGGTCAGGAGTTCAAGGCCAGCCTGGCCAACATGGTGAAACTCCGCCTCTACTAAAAATACAAAAATTAGCCGGGCGTGGTGGCGGGCGCCTGTAGTCCCAGTTACTGGGGAGGCTGAGGCAGGGGAATCGCTTGAACCTGGGAGGCAGAGGTTGCAGTGAGCTGAGATCATGCCACTGCACTCCAGCCTGGGTGACAGAGCGAGACTCCATCTCAAAACAAAACAAAACAAAACAAAACAAAAAATCTACATCTGTAAGAAGAATAATAGAATCTTCTACATGGATGGAACTGGAGATCATTATGTTAGGTGAAATAACCCAGGCACAGAAAGACAAATGTCTCATGTTCTCACTCATATGTGGGAGCTAAAAAGTTGATCTCATGGAGGTAGGGAGTAGAATAATAGTTTCCAGGGGCTCAGAAGGGTGTGTGTGTGTGGTGGCGAGGGTAGGAGGGTGATAAAGACAGGTTGGTTAATGGGTACAAATATATAGTTAGGAAGAAGGAATAAGTTCTAGTGTACAATGGCATAAACAGGTGACTATGGTTGACAACAACATATTGTATATTTCAAAACAGCTAGAAGAGAAGATTTGAAATGTTCCCAATACAAAGAAATCATAAATGTTTGAGGTGATGGATCTCCTAAATACCCTGAATTGGTCATTACACATTGTATGCATGTGTCAAAATTGATCACATGTACCCTTATAAATATGTACAATTATGATGTATCCAAAAAGTTTAAGGAAAAAAATAATAGAAGCTTCTAAATGGAGATACAATGAGGATTAAATTAAAGAATGCAGGTGTGATACTTAGCGTGTCACACAGTACCTAGCGTGTAATAAGTGGTCAAGAGGGGCCGGGTGCAGTGGCTCATGCCTGTAATCTCAGCGCTTTGGGCGGCCGAGTCAGGTGGATCACCTGAGGTCAGGAGCTCAAGACTAGCCCGGTCAACATGGTGAAACCCCGTCTCTACTAAAAATACAAAAATTAGCTGGGCGTGGTGGCAGGCACCTGTAGTCCCAGCTACTCGGGAGGCTGAGGCAGGAGAATGGCTTGAACCTAGGAGGTGGAGCTTGCAGTGAGCTGAGATTGCACTATTGCACTCCACCCTGGTCAACAAAAGCAAAACTCCGTCTCGAAAAAATAAAAAAATAAATAAATACGTGGTCAAGAAATATTATTATTATTGGATATAGTACCCACTTTTAAAGAGTCAATAAAGTAGGCCAGCAGATAATACCTATGATGTTGATATCAGGAGTCAGGGACTGAAGGGAATTTGAGAATAGGGGCCAGAAAGAGAAGCAGAAGAGTCCCCAAATGGAAAGTGAGTGGTTGCCAATCAAATCTATTGTTTAACTTTATGCAACAAAAAGTAGAAGAGATATAAGAACACATAGATAGAGGCACAGTTATACTACACAACTTTCAGCACAAGATAAATCAAGTAAATGCAAAATTATTAAGGAAGCAGAATATATAAATAATATAAAATATGATCAGTAGGGTTGATCATATATACATATATATGGAACTTTACAGTTCTTTTCTTTTTCACAGACATAATGAATTGTTTTTTCTTCTTGGGGGCAGGAAATTTATTATTTTAGAAAACCACTTCTTTCCACCTCAACCAAATGGTCCTGATAAGAACTAACAATTATAGTATCCCTGTCTCCTGGCCACAAGGGTGGGCATGTGGCTCAGGCTAGACCAGTAATCGGTTCCCATCTCTGACCACAGTGATTGGTTTATAGTTGGGCATGTGACTCAGGACAGGCTAATCAGAAGTTTTCCCTGAAGATTTTTCAAACAATCTGGGCTAAGAAATTCCTTTACCACCAGCGGCAGTAAACCTGGAAAAGATGTCCAAAGGTGCCTGTGACACAGCCCCTGATGGCAGGAGTGAGCTAATTAGAAAGGATAAAAGTGGATGGGTGTGGTGGCTCATGCTTGTAATCCCAGCACTTTGGGAGGCTGAGGCAGGCAGATCTCTTGAGTTTAGGAGTTTGAGGCCAGCCTGGTCAACATGGTGAAACCCCGTCTCTACTAAAAATACAAAAATTAGCTGGGCATGGTAGTGCACGCCTATAATCCCAGCTACTTGGGAGGCTGAGGCTAGAGAGTTGTTTGAACCCAGGAGGCAGAGGTTGCAGTGAGCCGAGATCACGCCACTGCACTCCAGCCTAGGCCACAGAGCGAGACTCTGTCTCAAAATAAACAAACAAAGAATAAAAGTGACATAAAGAGAAACAAAGATGAAAGATGGAGAGTCTTCCAAGGAGGGTTACAATTCCTATTTTCCTGCAGCCATCTGCATTGCTGCCCTTCTAGTGGTTTGATGATACGTATTAATATATTCCTTCTTTTTGATTCACTGGTTAGAATTGGCTTTGTGTCATTTTCAACCACAAGAGCCCTAACGAATACAAATTGATGTGATGTGTGTGTATATAAACAACAGGATAATAGCACAGAGGCCCCTGAGCCATTAATTCAGATTGATGGGTCAAAGCCAGGCCCAGCATACTTGTTCTTGGTACTGCAGCCCCCAGCCACACCTCTGTAGCACAGGGGATGCTGCTGAGGTAGAATGAGTCTGACACCCACGTTCACTGGAATGTTAAATGCTCCCCTGCCAGCAGTTACCAACACATCTCCTCTTTGCAGGCGTGGACATTTCTGGTGAGAAGGCTGTTAACAGCGTCCCCTCTTACGTCTCTGTGCATAGACCTCCCTGCCAGTGCAAAGGCATGTGTATTCTTACCTGCACACATTCACAACATGCGTACACATGAGTGTCCTCCAGGGTCTTCTCACATGCACGTATATGCATGAGCTCTCAGGTAGAACATGTAGGAAGCATCTGTAGTACTAGAAATTGTGTTTTGTTTATTTTTAAATCGCATATGCCATATGCCTGTTAATGTGCTCTAGTCATTACCACGTAAAGAATGAATAGCTGGTTTGCTCTGAACTGTCGTCCAGCCTCAATTTATTCAGTGACTGTTGTTATTAATGAAATCGTAATAGGTTGCTTTCGGGAAGGTTTTAACCATCCTCTAAAGGAGAGCTTGACATTCTAGTATCCATTTCACACTTCTGTGCCTATTCTGCCATCGTGTGGGCAAGGAACACAAACATCAAGGTGTTAACGACCCAAGGTTGCATTTAAAAGGGGCTCTAATGATTATTATTTTTTCTTTTCTCCAGGGGTAGAGGAAAAGTGGGAAGGACACGGGGGAAAAAACACAAGTCCCCTCGCACCAGCCTGTAAAAAGGCTGACTACTTTATTTTATTTTATTTTTTTGAGACAGAGTCTGACTCTGTTGCCCAAGCTGGAGTGCATTGGCGCGATCTCCGTTCACTGCAACCTCCGCCTCCCTGGTTCAAGCGATTCTCCTGCCTCAGCCTCCTGAGTAGCTGGGATTACAGGCGCCAGCCACCACGCCTGGCTAATTTTTATATTTTTAGTAGAGAAGGGGTTTAACCATGTTGGCCAGGCTCGAACTCCTGACCTCAGGTGATCCACCCGCCTCGGCCTCCCAAAGTGCTGGGATTGATTACAGGCGTGAGCCACCGCACCTGGCCAAAAACTGACTACTTTTACTAAATCTTTACAAGGAGTTCAGATTGGAGGGTTTGCTCGTCGGGATGCAGGGTCCCTTGGAGGAACTAGCGCATATTAGCACCACCGTGTGCCAGGTATGGAATTCTCGCAGCAATCCCTTGGGTGGAGGCCAACTGGGTAGGCATTATCATTGCATTATCATCTTCCTTTTACAGATGAGCCTACTGAGACCCAGAATGGCTAAATATCATGCCTAAATTCCCACAGGTAGTAAGTGGCAAAGCCAGGAGGTTTTGAAAATAAACTGGGAATATAAATGGAAACTATAAAAAAAATTTCATTAGAAAACTATGTACAAAGAAATACAAATTACAGGAATACAATGGCACACAAGGCTATATATAGACATATATATCTTATGAAGCTAAATAATAAAACCAATACTTATGAATGCACCAACTAACTTAAGGAAACAGCACCACCAATGCCACTGAATCTCCTTGTGTGCTCCTCTCTGACCCTATCCTCTTGTCTCCTTGCCCTGATAGCCACTAATCTTTTTTTTTTCATTCCCTTGATTTTCATTAATGTTTTATTCCAAAAGTATGTGTGTTTAGTTAGTTTTGCTTTGTTCTGAAACGTATAAAAATGGAAAGATACTTTACATTTCTCCTGTGACTTGCTTTGTTCACTCAAAGTTGCTCGTGAGATTCATCCATGTTGCTTGGTGTACTTGCGGCTCTTTTTTTTTTTTCGTTATACTTTAAGTTCTAGGGTACATGTGCACAACGTGCAGGTTTGTTACATATGTATACATGTGCCATGTTTGTGTGCTGCACCCATCAACTCGTCATTTACATTAGGTATATCTCCTAATGCTATCCCTCCCCCCTCCCCACAACAGGCCCCAGTGTGTGATGATCCCCTTCCTGTGTCCAAGTGATCTCATTGTTCAATTCCCACCTATGAGTGAGAACATGCGGTATTTGGTTTTCTGTTCTTGTGATAGTTTGCTGAGAATGATGGTTTCCAGTTGCATCCATGTCCCTACAAAGGACACAAACTCATCCTTTTTTATAGCTGCATAGTATTCCATGGTGTACATGTGCCACATTTTCTTAATCCAGTCTGTCACTGATGGACATTTGGGTTGATTCCAAGTCTTTGCTCTTGTGAATAGTGCCACAATAAACATACGTGTGCATGTGTCTTTATAGCGGCATGACTTAATAATCCTTTGGGTATATCCCCAGTAATGGGATGGCTGGGTCAAATGGTATTTCTAGTTCTAGATCCTTGAGGAATTGCCACACTGTTTTCCACAATGGTTGAACTAGTTTACAGTCCCATCAACAGTGTAAAAGTGTTCCTATTTCTCCACATCCTCTCCAGCACCTGTTGAGTTAGGGAGGATTCCCTCTTCTTCTATTGATTGGAATAGTTTCAGAAGGAATGGTACCAACTCCTCCTTGTACCTCTGGTAGAATTTGGCTGTGAATCCGTCTGGTCCTGGACTTTTTTTGGTTGGTAGGCTATTAATTATTGCCTCAATTTCAGAGCCTGCTATTGGTCAATTCAGGGATTCAACTTCTTCCTGGTTTAGTCTTGGGAAAGTGTTAGTGTTCAGGAAATTATCCATTTCTTCTAGGTTTTCTAGTTTATTTGCATAGAGCTGTTCATAGTATTCTCTGATGGTAGTTTGTATTTCTGTGGGGTCTGTGGTGATATCCCCTTTATCATTTTTTATTGCGTCTGTTTGATTCTTCTCTCTTTTCTTCTTTATTAGTCTTGCTAGTGGTCTATCAATTTTGGTGATCTTTTCAAAACATCAACTCCTGGATTCATTGATTTTTTGGAGGGTTTTTTGCGTCTCTATCTCCTTCAGCTCTGCTCTGATCTTAGTTATTTCTTGCCTTCTGCTAGCTTTTGAATGTGTTTGCTCTTGTTTCTCTAGTTCTTTTAATTGTGATGTTAGAGTGTCAATTTTAGATCTTTCCTGCTTTCTCTTGTGGGCATTTAGTGCTATAAATTTCCCTCTACACACTGTTTTAAATGGGTCCCAGAGATTCTTGTATATTGTACCTTTGTTCTCATTGGTTTCAAAGAACATCTTTATTTCTGCCTTCATTTCATCATGTACCCAGTAGTCATTCAGGAGCAGGTTGTTCAGTTTCCATGTAGTTGTGCAGTTTTGAGTGAGTTTCTTAATCCTGAGTTCTAGTTTGTTTGCACTGTAGTCTGAGAGACAGTTTGTTATAATTTCTGTTCTTGTACATTTGCTGAGGAGTGCTTCACTTCCAACTATGTGGTCAATTTTGGAATAAGTGCGATGTGGTGCTTAGAAGAATGTATATTCTGTTGATTTGGGGTGGAGAGTTCTGTAGATGTCTATTAGGTCTGCTTGGTGCAGAGTTGAGTTCAATTCCTGGATATCCTTGTTAACTTTCTGTCTTGTTGATCTGTCTAATGTTGACAGTGGGGTGTTAAAGTCTCCCATTATTATTGTATAGGAGTCTAAGTATCTGTGTAAGTCTCTAAGGACTTGCTTTATGAATCTGGGTGCTCCTGTATTGGGTGCATATATATTTAGGATAGTTAGCTCTTCCTGATGAATTAATCCCTTTACCATTATGTAATGGCCTTTTGGTCTCTTTTGATCTTTGATGGTTTAAAGTCTGTTTTATCAGAGACTAGGATTGCAACCCCTGCTTTTTTTTGTTCTCCATTTGCTTGGTAGATCTTTCTCCATCCTTTTATTTTGATCCTATGTGTGTCTCTGCATGTGAGATGGGTCTCCTGAATACAGCAAACTGATGGGTCTTGACTCTTTATCCAATTTGCCAGTCTGTGTCTTTTAATTGGACCATTTAGTCCATTTACATTTAAGGTTAATATTGTTATGTGTGTACTTGATCCTGTCATTATGATATCAGCTGGTTATTTTGCTCGCTAGTTGATGCAGTTTCTTCCTAGCATCGATGGACTTTACATTTTCACATGTTTGCAATGGCTGGTACCTGTTGTTCCTTTCCATGTTTAGTGCTTCCTTCAGGATCTCTTGTAGGGCAGGCCTGGTGGTGACAAAATCTCTAAGCATTTGCTTGTCTGTAAAGGATTTTATTTCTCCTTCACTTATGAAACTTGATTTGGCTGGATATGAAATTCTGGGTTGAAAATTCTGTTCTTTAAGAATGTTGAATATTGGCCCCCACTCTCTTCTGGCTTGGAGAGTTTCTGCTGAGAGATCTGCTGTTAGTCTGCTGGGCCTCCCTTTGTGTGTAACCCGACCTTTCTCTCTGGCTGCCCTTAACGTTTTTTCCTTCATTTCAACTTTGGTGAATCTGACAATTATGTGTCTTGGAGTTGCTCTTCTCAAGGAGTATCTTTGTGGCGTTCTCTGTATTTCCTGAATTTGGATGTTGGCCTGCCTTACTAGGTTGGGGAAGTTCTCCTGGATGATATCCTGCAGAGTGTTTTCCACCTTGGTTCCATTTTCCCCGTCACTTTCAGGCACACCAATCAGGCATAGATTTGGTCTTTTCACATAATCCCATACTTCTTGGATGCTTTGTTCATTTCTTTTTACTCTTTTTTCTCTACACTTCTCTTCTTGCTTCATTTCACTCATTTGATCTTCAATTGCTGTTACTCTTTCTTCCAGTTGGTTGAGTTGGTTACTGAAGCTTGTGCATTTGTCATGTAGTTCTCATGCTATGGTTTTCATCTCTGTCAGTTCTTTTAAGGTCTTCCCTGCATTGATTATTCTAGTTATCCATTCATCCATTCTTTTTTCAAGGTTTTTAGTTTCTTTGCGCTGCTTACGTAGTTCCTCCTTTAGCTCTGAGAAGTTTGATCAACTGAAGCCTTCTTCTCTCAACTCATCAAAGTCATTCTCCATCCAGCTTTGTTCCGTTGCTGGCGATGAGCTGCGTTCCTTTGGAGGGGGAGATGCGCTCTGATGTTTTGAATTTCCAGCTTTTCTGCACTGTTTTTTCCCCGTCTTTGTGGTTTTATCTGCCTTTGTTCTTTGATGATGGTGACGTACTGATGGGGTTTTGGTGTGGGTGTCCTTTCTGTTTGTTAGTTTTCCTTCTAACAGTCAAGACCCTCAGCTGTAGGTCTGTTGGAGTTTGCGTGAGGTCCACTCCAGACCCTGTTTGCGTGGGTATCAGCAGCGGAGGCTGCAGAAGATAGAATATTGCTGAACAGCAAGTGTTGCTGTCTGATTCTTGCTCTGGAAGCTTCGTCTCAGGGGTGTACCCCACTGTGTGAGGTGTGAAGTGTTGGTCTGCACCTAGTGGGGGATGTCTCCCAGTTAGGCTACTCAGGGGTCAGGAACCCACTTGAGCAGGCAGTCTGTCCCTTCTCAGATCTCAACCTCCATGCTGGGAGATCCACTACTCTCTTCAAAGCTGTCAGACAGGGGCATTCACCTCTGCCGAGGTTTCTGCTGCTTTTTGTTTAGCTATGACCTGTCCCCAGAGGAGGAGTCTAAAGAGGCAGACTGGCCTCCTTGAGCTGTAGTGGGCTCCACCCAATTCGAGCTTCCCAGCGGCTTTGTTTACCTACTTAAGCCTCAGCAATGGCAGGCGCCCCTCCCCCAGCCTTGCTGCCGCCTTGCAGTTAGATCTCAGACTGCTGTGCTAGCAATGAGGGAGGCTCTGTGGGCATGGGACCCTCTGGGCCAGGTGTGGGATATAATCTCCTGGTGTGCTTTTTGCTAAGACCCTTGGTAAAGCACAGTATTAGGGTGGGAGTTACCCAATTTTCCAGGTGTTGTGAGTCTCACTTTCCTTTGGCTAGGAAAAGGAATTCTCTTCCCCCTTGCGCTTCCCAGGTGAGGCGATGCCTCGCCCTGCTTCAGCTCTCGCTGGTTGGGCTGCATCCGTGGACCAGTGCCAACTGTCCTACACGCCCAAGTGAGATGAACCTGGTACCTCAGTTGAAAATGCAGAAATCACCTGTCTTCTGTGTCACTCACTCTGGGAGCTGGAGGCTGGAGCTATTCCTATTCAGTCATCTTGGGTACGTCCCCTGTGATTCTTTTTTCACCAGTGTATGGAATTCTATTCTATTCCAATTTCGCCAATGTATAGAATTCTGTATAGAATTCTAGTACATGTCACATGCCAGAATGTACTCATTCATTTACCTGTTGATAGACACTTGGCTTGTTTCCAGTTTTTCACAATTACATGCAATGCTGCTATAAATGCTCATGTACATGACTTGTAGGACATGGTGTTAAGAGTTTCTCTAGGGAATATTCATGGAAACAAATGGCTGCATTATAGTGAATACAAATGTTCAACTTTTACAAAGCAATCTAATATCCTTTTCCAAAGTGGTTGTATCATATCCATTTATGTTCCTACTGGAGTGTATGGGAGTTTCCACTGGATTACATCCTTTGCTACCATTTGAAGTTGCCAGAACTTTAAATTTTGGCCAAACTAATGAAGTTAAAATGGCATGCCATTGTAGGTTTCTAGGAGTTTGTCAAATTTTTTAAAGTTTTCAAATTTATTGGCATTAAGTTGCATCAGTTGATGGGGCAGAGAGAGAGCATTCCAGGTTGGGGGAACCACTTGGGAAAGGGTTCTAAGTCAGGTCAGAGGTTGGTGCATGTAAGGAACAGAAAAAAAGCCAGCATAGATGTTGCATAATGAGTTCACCTCTGCCTTAGGCAGCTAACCTCTCGGTACCTCACATTTTACCTGACTTTACCTACAGCATCTGCCAGACCTTACCTGCTAGACCTGACTGCTTCTGAATAGCTCTCAAGTATTACACCATATTATATGGTGAAATTGTGTTTTAATTTTAACTAGATGGATTCAAACTAGTTCTTATGTTTTTTATCTTTTATCAGATAGCTTTCACATTTGGATGAACTTCCAAAAGCTTATTTCAAAATATCTTTCTGACCATTGCATCACAGGTCCACTGTCAAATCCTCTTTGATCATCAAACAACTTTAAATTTGCTTTGTGAAATGTATTTAGGCTCTCATATAGAGTTCTGAAAGACATGTGAGAATAAATTTTCAGGAATTTATTTTAGAGCAAAAAATCAGCTTCCATTTCTTTGGCCTAGAACAAGGAGAGAACCTGTTAAGTAGGCAACTGTGAATTACGATTATCTTTGTTCTTTGGGAGATTTTATTGCTGGTCAAGTGAGTCTGAAAGTCTAACTCAGGTTTTGCCCATTGGTTTGCAACATACAGACAATAAAAACAAAACCCAAGATAAGAATTAATAATTATGAAGTAAGTGAAGTTTGCCTTTGGCCCTCTGTGGTAGCTAGATTCTGACGATGGCCCCCAGGGAACCACATGACCTGGTATTTGCACCCTTGTGTAATCTCTGCCCACATTAAATATGGGCTGACCTGTGACTGGTGTTAACTAATAGAATGCTGTAGAAGGGACACCGTGTCAGTTCTAGATCTAGCCTTTAAGAGGACTGGCAGTTTCTGCTTCCTATCTCTTGGAATATTCACTTTTGGGAACCCTGAGCCACTGTGTAAAATGTCTAGCCACTCTTCTGCAGAGAACACAGGAAGAGGTCATGTGGAGGGTAGAGGCCTTGAGACTGTATGGAGAGACATAGCAGTCCAGCTGTACCAGTGTCCCAGTCAAGCCTTCAGATGACTCCAATCTCAGCTATCATGTGACTGCAACTGTAGGAGGGCTCCCAAGAGAGACCAGCAGAGCTTCACAGCTGAGCTCAATAAACCCACAGCACCACGAGAGATAATACAATGGTTTTAAGCCACTAAGTTTTAGGGTAGCTTGTTATGTAATAATAGGTAACCAAGGCCGGACGTGGTGGCTCTCGCCTGTAATCCCAGCCCTTGGAGGCTGAGGCAGGTGGATCACCTGAGGTTGGGAGTTTGAGACCAGCCTGACCAACATGGAGAAACCCCGTCTCTACTAAAATTACATAAATTAGCTGGGTGTGGTGGTGCACACTTGTAATTCCAGCTACTCGGGAGACTGAGGCAGGGGAATTGCTTGAACCCAGGAGGTGGAGGTTGCAGTGAGCTGAGATAGCGCCATTGCACTCCAGCCTGGGCAACAAGAGCGAAACTCTATCTCAAAAAAAAAAAAAAAGGTAACCAAAATATAAATTGGTATGTGAAAGTGGAGGGCTGACGTAAGAAGAATCTAAAACATGTGGCAATAGGCAAAAGCTGAAATGGCCTTGTAGAAACTGTTAGTGAAGGCTTGAAGGAAATATGCAATTTTTGGAACTCTCAGTCACCATGTAAAAAGCCTAAATACCAGCAACAGAGTGAGACTCTGCCTCAAAAAAAAAAAAAAAAAAAAAAAAAAAAAAGCCCAAATACCTTGCTGGAAAGGCCACCTGGAGTGGAGAGGTCTTGATATACAAGGAAAAAGAGAAAGGTTCAACCTTCCAAGCATTCCAGATGAGTCTAGCCCGGTTGCCATCTTACTATCTAGGTGCAACCACATGAGATAATCCAAGTGAAACCAGCTAAGGAACTGCCCAGCTGAGACAAGTTCACTAACAGAACAATGTGAGATAATAAAATGGTTGCTGTTGTAAGCCATTACGTTTTGGCGATGGTTGTTATGCATGATAGATAACTGAAACACCTCCTATGGCCTCAGATTTTCATTGTTCACTGACTCTTGTCATACACATTCCGGACTCACAGTTATAAAGTTCCACCTCAGTCTCCCTTCCTTTTGGTAGTGCTACAGATGGTCATTAAGGTCTTGGCTTTGCAGTCATGTGGCCCTCAGGTCAAATCCTTGCTCATGTGCTTATTTATTAACTGATTAAATTTTGGTAGATCATTTAAACATTTTGATACTTTAATTTTTTATCTGTCAAATGGGGGAAATGGTGCTTATCTCATCCAAGGCTTGTTATGAGGATAAAATAATTATAAGTGTCTTGATTACTTCAAAGCTATGGAAATAAGTTTGCATTATTATTTTTTTCTTTCCTTTCTTTCTTTTTTTTTTTTTGAGATGGAGTTTCGCCCTGTTGCCCAGGCTGGAGTGCAATGGTGTGATCTTGGCTCACTGCAACCTCTGCCTCCCAGGTTCAAGCGATTCTCCTGCCTCAGCCTCCCGAGTAGCTGGGATTACAAGCGCCCGCCACCACACCCGGCTAATTTTTTGTACTTTTAGTAGAGACGGGATTTCACCATGTTGGCCAGGCTGGTCTCAAACTCCTGACTTTAGGTGATCTGCCCACCTCGGCCTCCCAAAGTGCTGAGATTACAGGCGTGAGCCGCCGTGCCCGGCCCTCTATTTTTATTAGAAAATAAGAAATTAGCCACATTAGCCCCACAAGGACTGCAAGTTAGTCAAATTACGCTCTTTCTGAATCCCAGTTTATATCTGCAGAAATACTAGCTAACCACCGGCCACTCACAATATGCAGATTATAGTCCGAGAAGTCACCATTAACTTGGGTTACTGATTTCAATCTGTCCTCTCACAATCCTTGGCCTGTTTCTTTGCCAGTGTCCCTCAGACACTGCCTCTCATTTGGGAACTTGCTTCATTCTCGGCTCCAGGTAATTCCCCTCAAACTCTTTCATAGAACCCATCCATCACTAGCTGAGACAATTTTTTTCCAGATATTTGTCAATCCTAAAGTACCTGCCTAATTGCAACCTTGTTCTGAGACAAAGTAGGCTCCTTAAGTGGACTCAAAAAGCCTCTTCTGGAGTTCAGCTTTCCTTTTCTCTCTCTTTCCTTTCCTTCCTTTCCTTCCTTTCCTTCCTTTCCTTCCTTTCCTTCCTTTCCTTCCTTTCCTTCCTTTCCTTCCTTTCCTTCCTTTCCTTCCTTTCCTTCCTTTCCTTCCTTTCCTTCCTTTCTTCTTCCTTTCTTCCTTTCTTCCTTTCTTCTTTCTTTCTTTCTTTCTTTCTTTCTTTCTTTCTTTCTTTCTTTCTTTCTTTCTTTCTTTCTTTCTTTCTTTCTTTCTTTCTTTCTTTCTTTCTTTCTTTCTTTCTTTCTTTCTTTCTTTCTTTCTTTCTTTCTTTCTTTCTTTCTTTCTTTCTTTCTTTCTTTCTGAGACACAGTCTCACACTGTCGCCCAGGCTGGAGTGCAATGGTGTGTTCTCAGCTCACTGCAACCTCCACCTCCTGGATTCAAGCGATTTTACTGCCTCACCCTCCCAAATAGCTGGGATTACCGGCGCCTACCACCATGCCTGGATGGTTTGTTTTTTTTTTTTTTAAGTAGAGACAGGGTTTCACCATGTTAGCCAGGCTGGTCTGGAACTCCCAACCTCAGGTGATCCACCTGCCTTGGCCTCCCAAGGTACTGGGATTACAGGCGTGAGCCACCACCCCCAGCCTGGAGTTCAGTGTTCAAGCAAGATGGGGCAATATGGGCTGCATTTACTCTGCCACATGAAGCGACAAGAACAACAAACAGACAAAATATATTTGAAACAGCAGTCTTAAGATGCAAAACATCAGGCAATAGAGGACAGTGATCCTGGGAGGTGGAACATAAGATGAATGCTACAGTGTCCCAGGTTATTACACTACGAGAGTTTCCAGGCCACACTGCATGAAGGAGGAATCCAGGTGGAGACAGGCAGACTTTCTGAGGGTTTACAATAAATGTAGAAGTATGATATATGGTGGTAATAGCACAAAGGCCAGGAGGTAAGAAATGAAGGTATATGATTGTGTAGTTCTTATACTGTATGTGAAATGGGATAACCATTGGAAGTAGGCTCTGATAAGATGAAGATGTATCCAATAAACCCTAAAGCAATCACTAAAACAATAAAATAAAGAGATATAGCTAATAAGTTAACAGAGGAAATAAAATGAAATCATAAATAAACAATCCTAAATAAGGCAGAAAGGATGAGAAACTACTAATGAGATGATACAATTAAATGTAACTGTATCAGTAATCACATTAAATGTATATGGTCTAAACACTTCAGTTAAAGGCAGAGATTGTCATATTGGATAAAAAAGCAACACTCAGCAGCCTTCTGCCTATAAGAAACCAACTTTGGATATAAAGACACAAATAGGTTAAAAATAAAAGGATGGCCAGATTGGTCAAAGGGTACAAACTTGCAGTTGTAAGATGAAAATAAGTTCTGGAAACATAACGTACAGTATGGTGACCGTGAGAGTTTTCAGAATCAAAATGAAGTCACTATGCCAAACCCTAACAAAATGGAGTCAGGAGGCCATAATGGAGGGGCTCTAACACACACATGCTTATGATAAAAAGTATTCCAAGTACTCTCCGAAAACCATAACTTTGCACAAGGACCACCGCAATCTTGCACAAATAATACTTATGCAGGCTGGGTGCAGTGGCTCACACCTGTCATACCAGCACTTTGGGAGGCCAAGACAGGCAGATTGCTTGAGCTCAGGAGTTCAAGACCAGCCTGGGCAACATGAGAAATCCCATCTCTACAAAACATACAAAAATTAGCCAGGTGTAGTGGTGCACAACTGTAGTCCCAGATACTCGGGAGGCTAAGGTGGGAGGATCAATTGAGCCAGGGAAGTGGAGGCTGCACTGAGCCACCATTGCACCACCGCACTCCAGCTTGGGTGACAGAGTGAGACCCTGTCTCAAAAAAAAAAAAAAAACAGTAGGCAAGGATGTCTGCTCAGCAACTGCCTATTCAGCCTTTGACTGATGCCACCCTTGTTATTAATTATTGTAGCCAAGAATAGTTGTTTCGAAATAATTTCTGTAACAGTCTTCATTTTGCCTTTATAAATTTCACCTTGCCTCAGCCTCCCTGGATATGCCTATGATCCATCATAGCACATGTCTTGGATTATAATCCTGCTAATTCCTGAATAAACCTATTATCTTTGCAGAATCTCTCTCCATTGTTATTTTATGTTGGCATGGTTATAGTTCATAATAAGGTATTCTATACTTGAGATTTACCAATAGAATAGATCTTAGGTATTTTCACCACACACAAGATGAAGTAGCTATGTGAAATGATGGATATGTTAATTAGCTTGATTGTGGTAATCATTTCACAATGTATATCAAAACATCACATTGTACACTTTAAATATATATAATTTTTATTTGTCAATTATACCTCAACAGAGCTGGGGAAAAGTGAAAGGATGGAAAAGTATATACTGTGGTAACACTAGTTAAATGAAAGCTGGAGTAGTTACATAAATATCAAAGTAAATTCAAAAGCAAAGATTATTGTCACAGATTAAGGAAGTTGTTTCATAATGACAAAAAGGTCAATTCATTGAGTGGAAATAATAATTCTAAGTGTTTATGCACCTAAGAACAGAACTCCAAAATGTATGAGGCAAAATTGAAGAAGCAGCAAGGATAAATAACAATTATAGTTAGAAATCTCAATACTTCTTCCTCAATTATTGCTACAAGTAGGTAGAAAATTGCAAGATATAGAAAAGTTGAACATGCTGCCATAAAAAGGATGAGTTCAGGCCGGGCGCGGTGGCTCATGCCTGTAATCCCAGCACTTTGGGAGGCCGAGGTGGGTGGATCACAAGGTCAGGAGTTTGAGACCAGCCTGGCCAACACAGTGAAACCCCGTCTCTACTAAAAATACAAAAAATTAGCTGAGTGTGGTGGCGGGTGCCTGTAGTCCTAGCTATTCGGGAGGCTGAGGCAGGGGAATTGCTTGAACACGGGAGGTGGAGGTTGCAGTGAGCCGATATTGCGCCACTGCACTCCGGCCTAGGCAACAGAGCAAGACTCTGTCTCAACACAAACAAGCAAACAACAATAACAACAACAACAACAACAAAACAAAAGGATGAGTTCATGTCATTTGCAGGACCATGAATGAAGTTGGAAGCCATCATCCTCAGCAAACTAACACAGGAACAGAAAACCAAACACCGCATGTTCTCACTCATAAGTGGGAGTTGAACAATGAGAACACATGGACACAGGGCGGGGAACATCACACACCAGGGCCTGCTTGGGGGTGGTGGGGCGAGGGGAGGGAACGTAGAGGACAGGTCAGTAGGTGAAGCAAGCCACCATGGCACATGTATACCTATGTAACACACCTGCACATTCTGCACATGTATCCTGGCACTTAAAGTTAAAAAAAAAAAAAAAAAAAAAAAAAAAAAGCCCAGCCAGTGGGGGAAAAAAAAAAGTTGAACAGTACTATCAACCAACTTGATATAATTGGTATTTACAGAAGACTCTACCCAACAAAAGTAGAATAACACATTTTTTCCCAAGTGTCCATGGAGCATTTACCATAGTGCATAGACTGTGTCAGAAAATAAGGATCAAATACTTTAAAAGGATTCAAACCATACAGAGTAGGCAGTTTGACAACTAGGGAATTAAATTAGAATCAATAACAAAAAGTTCTCTTGAAAATCCCCCACATATCGGAAACTAAACAACACATTTCTTAATAACATATGGGCCCAAAAAGATATCAGAAGGGAAATTAGCAAGTATTTTGAAATGAATAAAAATGAAAATACAGTAGAACAGAACTCGTAGAGTGCTACTAAAGCAGTGCTTGGGGGGAATTTATAGCACTAAATGCCTATGTTAGAAAAGGAGAGGCCGGGCGTGGTGGCTCACAGCTGTAATCCCAGCACTTTGGGAGGGGTGGATCACCTGAGGTCAGGAGTTTGAGACCAGCCTGGCCAACATGGTTAAACCCTATCTCTACTAAAAATACAAAAAAATTAGCCTAGCTCGTTGTGGGTACCTGTAATCTCAGCTACTTGGGAGGTTGAGGCAGGATAATCACTTGAACCTGGGAGGCAGAGGTTGCAGTGAGCTGAGATCACGCCATTGCAATCCAGCCTGGAGAAAGGTCTTAAGTCAGTGACCTCAGTTTTCACTTTAAGAAACTAGAAAAAGGAGAGTAAATCAAACTCAACATAAGCAGAGGAAAGGAAAGAATTAAGATCAGAGCAGATGTAAATGAAATATGAGACAACAATAAAAACCAAAACAATAGAGAAAAATCCAATGAAATCAAATGCTGCTTTTTTGAGAAGATGAATGAAATCGATAAATCTCCAGCCATACTTACCAGGTAAAAAAAAAAAAAGAAAGAAAAAAAAGAGAGAGAAGAGAGACAAATGACCAATAACATGAATGAGAATGGTTATATCACTATAAATTCTACAGATATTAAAAGGATAACAAGAAAATATTATAAATAAATGTATTCCCATAAACATGACAACTTAGAAAGACACAAATTTCCAAAGTTCCACCAGTTATTAAATGTGAATCCTTCAACAAGTTATTTTAAGTGTCTAGACCTCAGTTTCTTTGTATTAAAATGGTAGAGTTTGTGAAGAGCAAATGAGCAAATGTACCTGAAGTTATTAGCCATTAGTATTATTACTGTTGTTATCTTGGATTCAGACTTACAGAGCAAATGAGGATCTGGATGGGACAGACAGAAAAAACAAAACATGTGATTCACAAATAGCTACTGTAGGAGCTAGTTGATTTGGTAAAATGCTCTTGGTTGGACCTCTGATCTTGTTCAATCTCATCATTTCTGTTTTAAAAGTTTTCCTGCTCACTAGAGACTACTTTTTGGTGCCTTGTGCATTAAAAACCTGATTGATCACTATCATTAAATTGTGCTGATAAAAAGATTCTTTTTTTAAAAAAAATTTATAAATTATTTCTCTCTCTCTCTCTCTTTTTAATTTCCCTTCTGGAACAGAGCTACCCTATAGGCAGTTTGCCCAGAGTATCCCTTTTTTTTTTCTTTGAAACAGGGTCTTGCTCTGTCACCCAAGCTGGAATTCAGCGACATGATCACAGTTCACTGCAGCGTCGATCTCCTGGGCTCAACCAATCCTCCCACCTCAGCCTCCTGAGTAGCTGGGACTACAGGTATGCACCACCACACCTGACTAATTTTTTTGATTTTTAGTAGAGACGAGGTTTTGCTATATTCCCCAGACTGATCTTGAACCCCTGACCTCAAGTAATCTTCCCACCTCAGCCTCCCAAAGTGCTAGGATTACAGGTGTCAGTCACTGGATCTGGCTAGATTTCTTAATTCAATAACTGGAAATTTCAATAATCTTTACTACCTAGGGAAAAATAATCTTTAAAACATTTAGTTTTCATTCCTGGAATCTACATCAATAAATAAAGTTAATTCAAACAATTTTACTAACCTATGGCTCAAAGTGAAATTTAAGGAACTACTCATTAAGTGATCAGGTAGGTGAATATTTTTTTGCCTGGTGTGTAGTCTTTTTCAACTAAAATTCCTCATATGAACTGCTGAAAAGACAAAATTATTTGAGTGACTGTTTCCTCAATTTCCTTCATTTCTTTAAGGAGAAATGACTGGTACCATTCTAGACGCACGCGAAAGAAGTTAATTCATTACACAGGGTGGATGCCTTAGGGCGTCAGAGCTTAATCGCTTTACAGAACCTCAGTTGAAAATGATAATCTACAGAAACAAGGCACCATCCACCCATCGCAAGGGTTGCTTCAGGGATGATCAAGGTCAAATCCTTTAAAATTTCATGTGCAGCAAACTTAATGCTGCACTCTAAGATAATGCAGAGTTACTCATTCATTATAATTAGGATGAAACTTTTTAAAATGTTTATTTTTTTAATAAAGAACTTATGCCGCTCTCTTAAAAACAGGAAATGCAAACAAAAAATATCTTTCATAAACACCACCTAGAGAAAGTCAAATTAATGTTTGAAGTGCATTTCCATCCTGGTTTTTAAAAGCATATTTATGAATACACTTTTTAAAACCAGGATGGAAATGCACTTCAAACATCTATAGATATAAATATCTATATATCGATATATCTATAGATATATAGATAGAGATATCGATAGATATAGATATACAGATATACATGCATATATATCTATAGATATAGATGTATATATATCTATATCTATAGATATAGATGTATATACATCTATATCTATATATAGACGTACATATATAGATATATATCTATAGAGATATATATATAGCTATAGATATATTTTTTGAGACAGAGTCTCACTCTGTCACCAGACTGGAATGCAGTGGCACTATCTCAGCTCACTGCAACCTCTGCCTCCCAGGTTCAAACGATTCTCCTGCCTCAGCCTCCCGAGTAGCTGGGACTACAGGCACGTGCTACCATGCCCAGCTAATTTTTGTATTTTTAGTAGGGACGGGGTTTCACCCTGTTGGCCAGGATGGTCTCGATCTCTTGACCTCGTGATCTGTCTGCCTCGGCCTCCCAAAGTGCTAGGATTAGAGGCATGAGCCACCATGCCCGGCCTATTTAGGTATAATTTTTAATACAAGTGACATCGAAGTTTGAAACCTAAAGAATAGCTTTTCCTTCAACACCAGTCGGTACATAGACTTAAAAATTGATACATAATGATTGTACATATTCTGAAGTACATGTGATATTTTGATACATGCATACGATGTATAATGAAAACAGGACACACTGGGGTATCCATCATTTCAAACATTTATTTTGTGTGTGTGTGCTGGGAATATTCCAGATCTCAGGCTTTTGAAGTTGAGAAGGATTTGGAAGAGAAAACTGAGGCCCAGAGATTGGAAATGATTTGACCAACACAGGGAAGAACTTGGGCTGGGGCTGCAGGCTTCTGCTGCATAGCTGGAGATCTTTACTCTCTCTTCACTGTGCTGCCTGTCGTGGAGATGAGTGATATTCTGGCTTTTATCGAGTATGTTTTCCCTAAAATATCTTTTCCTTTTCTGGTAAGTATGCTTAAGAGGAATCTAGAGAATAGAGGAAGAAGAAACTTGGTTAACAATTTTTTATTTTTTATTTTTTTTGAGACAGAGCCTTGCTCTGTCACCCAGGCTGGTGTACGGTGGTGACATCTTGGCTCACTGTGACCTCCTCCCGTGCTCAAGTGATTCCCAAGCCTCAGCCTCTCAAGTAGCTGGGACCACAGGCATGTGCCACCACGCCCGGCTCGTTTTTGTATATATGTCTGTATTTTTTTTAGTAGAGATAGGGTTTCACCATGTTGGCCAGGCTGATCTTGAACTCCTGGCTTCAAGTGGTCCACCCACCTCGGTCTTCCAAAATGGTGAGATTACAGGCATGAGCCACTGCGCTCGGCAATAAACAGCTTTTGATAACTTGGTTAGTTAGATTTTTGTCTGGCTCAACTTTTTGTTGTTGTTGTTGTTAGAAAATTGGATCGGCAGGTCAGACATAGCGCTAGTGAGTGAAATAGACCTAATTACTTTATAACATGTTTTTAATTTAATGTTCAACAAAGGCCAGTTACTCCACACACAAATCAATAAACAAACAACCAAAGCTGATTGTTGGGACACAAAAAAACATTGCAAGCTGATTGCTGGCTGCCTGGTTTCCTAAGCACGGCCTAATGCAATTTGAGATAACCTTGAAGCTTTACACAAGCCTTACTGAAAGAACTATTTTGAAATAGTTAAGAGTGGCCTGCAAACAATTTCAGGTAGCCTGTAAATTGTGTCAAACATCTCAAAGCACCTTTCCAAATTCTGACCCTGTTGAGCAGGAGTTGAAAATGAAGCTCAGAAATGGATGTATGATGGCAAAGAAAGTGGGAAGGACTAGAATGGTGTGGCTTAAGGGGCACCTGGAAGGCTTTTTGTCCCAAAAGCTCTTCCCCATTGCATGTCAAATGCCTGAAATTCTTTCATTATAGACTGGAACCAAATGACTAAACAACTGCCTTAGTGTGGATTAGTTTTGGGAGCTGAGGCGAGAGGACCACGAGGGGAGCAATTGCTGTGAAGGGCAAGTGGCTTCACCAGGTGGTCTCTCCAGGTCCTTTCCAACTCTGTGGAAATGAAAATGTGGAGGTTTTTGTCGAAAGTTTCTTTCTTTCTTTCTTTCTTTCTTTCTTTCTTTCTTTCTTTCTTTCTTTCTTTCTTTCTTTCTTTCTTTCTCTCTTTCTTTCTTTTCTCTCTCTTTCTTTCTTTCTTTCTTTTCTCTCTCTTTCTTTCTTTCTTTCTTTCTTTCTTTCTTTCTTTCTTTCTTTCTTTCTTTCTTTCTTTCTTTCTTTCTTTCTTTCTTTCTTTCTTTCTTTCTTTCTTTCTTTCTTTTTTGAGATGGAGTCTCGCTCTGTCATCCAGTCTGGAGTGCAGTGGCGCCATCTCAGCTCACTGCAACCTCCACCTCCTGGGTTCAAGCGATTCTTCCACCTCAGCCTCCCGAGTATCTGGGATTACAGGCGTGTGCCATCATGCCCAGCTAATTTTTGCATTTTTAGTACAAACGGGGTTTCACCATGTTGGGCAGGCTGGTCTCGAACTCCTGACTTCAGATGATTCGTCCGCCTCAGCCTCCCAAAGTGCTGGGATTACAGGCATGAGCCACTGCACCTGGCCAAAGGTTTCTTTCTTTCTAAATGCGATTCTCTTCTAAAACGAGTCACTTTATTTATTTATGTTTTTGCCAATAGAGCATCACTTGGTTTAACATGCAGTTCTCATGAACTATGTAAAACTGTTCCGCTTTGCAACTCAAATTGTTCAAATGTACTGCTCTGCAAGTTCAATTTTTGATTTGTTTTCTTAAAGTGAAAACTATCTTAATATTTCAAAACAAACACATTTAACTAAAAGAAGAATATTTCATTCCTATCATAACATATATCTCAAAAGTCTTAAATTACTCTCCTGAATCGTTAAAATATCAAAACAAAATTCATCCTTATAGCAATGATAAGAGCTGTGTCCCGAGCCTCACCTAGGATAGGGAGAAAAGAAATCAACATCACTATCTAAAGGGTTAGAATTTGACCAAAGTCCTTTATAATAGTGTTTTAAAAAATATATGTCCTTTCTGTCCATCTTCACCCAGCTTTAATGTTTTCTTAAAATGTGAAGGCATGGATTTTAAATGACTCATTAAAAATATAAATTATAGGCCGGACATGGTGGCTCACATCTGTAATCTCAGTACTTTGGGAGGCCGAGGTGGGCAGATCACTTGAGGTCAGGAGTTCAAGACCAGCCTGGCCAACATGGTGAAACCCCATCTCCACTAAAAATACAAAAATTAGCTGGGTGTGGTGGCACGCGCCTGTAGTCCCAGCTACTTGGGAGGCTGAGGCAGGAGAATCACTTGAACCCAGCAGGCGGAGGTTGCAGTGAGCCAAGATTGTGCCACTGAACTCTAGGCTAGGAGACAGAGCAAGACTCCATCTCAAAAAAAAAAAAAAAAAAAAAAAAAATTAGAGATGTTAAAAATGTGTGACAGTATGGATTTAAGCAGGAAATGAAGACAGGCAGAATGAACCATTTTAAGAAAAGGAGAGAGTGTAATAATAGTGAATGTGCCCATGAGGTGCTTGCAGTAGCTAATATTATGTCACTGGTAAATCACTACCAAGACGCTGTATTAGGACGGTGGCATTATGGTTTGTGTATCCTTTCTGCTTTCCAGACTTTCTGGAATGCTCTTATAACGTTTTTATCAGTAGCTATGTTTGTCTGTATATACTTACATTCTACTGTGATTCACAAGAATACAATAATAGTGTTTTTTGCAAATTGCAATTTTAAAAGTTGTCAGCAGTGAAGTGTTAGGATGCAGCTGAATGAGCACTCGTTTGAGAAATCAGGAAACCTGGATTTTAACCCCAGTTCTACCACCATGGTCAAGCGATGTTTCCACTCTGTGCCTTGGTTTTCCATAGGTAAAATGAAGAGGGCGGACAAGATGTTCTCCAAGTTCTCTTTGCAGCCCTCAGTCCTCTGACTCCTTTCTGTCAACATGTGTTTAATGATTACTCCATTCAAACTTAAAGTACTTAATATTTCACAAGGTGCACTAAAGTTTAAAGATAGTATGTAATGTCTGGGTGCGGTGGCTCATGCCTGTAATCCCAGCACTTGGGGAGGCCGAGGCAGGCAGATCACCTGAGGTTAGGAGTTCGAGACCAGCCTGGCCAACATGAAAAAACTCTATCTCTACTAAAAATACAAAAATTAGCTGGGCAAGGTGGTGCACGCCTGTAGTCCCAGTTACTCCGGAGCCTGAGGCAGGAGAATCGCTTGAGTCTGAGAGGTGGAGGTTGTAGTGAGCTGAGATCCCGCAACTGCGCTCTAGCCTGGGTCACAGAGCAAGACTCCATTTCAAAAAAATAAAATAAAATAAATAAATAAATAAAATGAAAAAAAGATAATATCTACCAAATTTTGTTTGTTTCATTTGGAAATGGAAAAGAAACCCTATCTGCCTTATGGTGAAAGCAGCCATCCTAGAGCGGGTCTGACACCAGACAAAAGCCATAGAGGAAGGAAAGAATTGACAGGGACTTCTGTTTATTCCAAATATCTATTGAAAATAGAGCCATAAAGAACAAAAAGGGCTGGGCATGGTGGCTCACACCTATAATGCCAGTACTTTAGGAGACTAAGGCGGGCGGATCACCTGAGATCAAGAGTTCGAGACCAACCTGGCCAATAGGGTGAAACCCCATCTCTATTAAAAATACAAAAATTAGCCGGGCATGGTGGCACATGGCTGTAATCCCTGCTACTCGGGAGGCTGAGGCAGGAGAACCACTTGTACTCAGGAGGCAGAGGTTGCAGTGAGCCAAGATTACACCACTGCACTCCAGACTGGGGGACAGAGCAAGACTCCTTCTCAAAAAAAAAAAAAAAACCCAAAAGAGTAAAAAGGAAACCTGTGTGTAAACATCAGCAGGACAGTTGCCCAGAGAAATAAGGAGAGAAACATGGGCCTGGGAATTTTGACTGGATGAATTCCATGTAAAAGCTTCCCTCTTTGATGGTGGTATGAAAGCAGGTGTGAGCTTTCAGCCTCAGTGCTGACATTAAAAAACTGTGTTATCTGGGTTTAACTGCCCGGAGACAGTAGATAGAAACCTTTTCATCTGAGAGGAGTAACATTCAAGTTGGTACTCTAAAATCAAACTCTAACATTTAGGTGAAGAAAATGACCAAATTTGCTTCAGTGCTCTAAGTACTATAGTCCTATTTAAACTCTTCCCATCCATTTCAGCATCGTATCAGCAACAGAGACCAAGACTGAGCCCTCAGTATGGCACTATTCTTTGGAGAGACGTACTGGCCACTTGGTGGCAAGTTGACTGCATTGGGCCCTTCCATCCTGGAAACTGATCCTCACAGGGAGAGATACTTATCCAGGCATGAGTTTGCCTTTCCTGCTTGTACAGCCTCAGCCAGCACCACTCTATGCAGCCTTATGGAATTCCTGATCCATAAATAGGGTATCCCACACAGCACAGCATCTGACTAAACTACCTCTGTACAGCAAAGGAGGTGCAGGAGTAGTTCAAATGCCATGAGCTCCACTGATCATCTCATCTACCACACCATCCAGAGGCAGCTGGTCTCACAGAACACTGGAGCAGCCTTCTTTGTTTTTTTTTTTTTTTTTTTTGAGGCAGAGTCTTGCTCTGTTGCCCAGGATGGAGGCTGGAGTACAGTGGCACCATCTCGGCTCACTGCAGCCTCCACCTCCCAGGTTCAAGCGATTCTCCTGCCTTGGCCTCCCTAGTAGCGGGGATTACAGGAACGAACCACCACGCCCGGCTAATTTTTTCTATTTTTAGTAGAGTCGAGGTTTCGCCATGTTGGCCAGGCTGGTCTCGAACTCCTGACCTCAGGTGATCCACCTGTCTCGGCCTCCCAAAGTGCTGGGATTACAGGCGTGAGCCACCACGCCCAGCCTGGAGCAGTCTTCTAAAGGTACAACTGAAGTGTCAGCTCAGAAGAAACATTCTGAAAATGGGGAGCCAACCTTCAAAGTACAGTGTGCTTGTTAAGTCACAGACTGCTATATGGTGCTGTGCACCAGTGTTAAGGATACAAGAGTTCAGAATCCCAGCAGTGGAAGGATGAGTGGCCCTGGTTACTTTCACTCTTAACGACCCACTTGGAGCTTACACTTTCTGTCATTTTAACTCTGGGCTCTGCTAAGCTGGAAGTCTTGTTTCTCAAAGGGGATGCACTCTTTCCAGGAAACGCAGCAAGGGTCCCATTGAACTACAAGTCAGAGGTGATTCCAGGGTACTTTGGATTCCTTGTGCCCCAAGACCAAGCAGGTAAGAAGAGCCACTATACTGGCAAGGGTAGTTGATCCTGGCGTTCAGGAGAAGGCATGGTGGTTTTTACACAATGGTGGCAGGGAGGAATTGTGTGGCAATCCTAGGTGATCCTCTTGGGTGCCTCCTGGTATTCTCTTGCCCCATTCTAACTGAATAGGGAAGTGCAGTAATTCCAGACTAAGTAGGTCTCAGACCACTCAAGAATAAAGATTTGGACCACATCACCAGGAAGTCAACAAGACCTGCAGAGGAGATAGCTGAGGGAGAGGTGGATTTAGAATGGATAGTAGAGGAGGGAGAGGGTGACTCTCAGTTGTGGCCCCAAGACCAGCTACGGTGACTGGAGTTGTAGTTCATCCCACTAATAACCTTCTTACCTTTCTCTCAGAAAGCAGTGTTCATGGGACAATGCAGGAGCTTCTCCACAAAACCGTGTAGAGTAAATCTGTGTGGCCAAAGATGTGGACGGACAGTGGCAGCAATGAGAATGCACCTCACAGACCTCTTACTACAGGGACCATAATTGGCTAAGGGCCTCAGCTATTGCATTCTGAAATCTATGTGAGACTCTTGTGCCACACCACCCCACGGGTGACTCCCAGCAAGGACTGGGAACTCCCTTAGACTAGATGGCAATCCAGGACACTTCCACCCAACCTTTTCTCCTTGCTTCCTTCATCCAGAGTCAGAATTTCATTGCAGTCCGAGGGTGCTTTCAGACTCTCCAAGCTTCCTCCTTATTTCCTTTCACACAGGTATTTCTTTTAATAACATTCTTGTACATTTAATCCTTTATTGACATCTGCTTTTCAGAGGATCTGGACCAACACAGGGACAAAGTGGAGACAATTGGCAAATCTTAGAGAATGGTCTGTGGGGGTACTTTTATGATGATTGCAACTCTTCTTTAAGTATGAAATTATATCAAAAATAAAAGTTGGAAACAACTGACTTCATGTGTTTGAAAGCACTTACAAAAAATGTCAATCAAATATAAACTCTTAGAAAGTGGAAGTGTCCTGGATTGTCATCTGGTCTAAGGAGTTCCCTGCCTTCGGGAAGTCTTTGAGCCAGACTCTCTCCTGCAACTCCTTTACTATGAGGGGGTAGTCTGGTCAGATGCTATATTGTATGGGCTACTAGGCCTATGGATCAGGAATTCCATATGCTCACAGATAATGGTGCTGGCTGAGGCTCTATAAGCAGAAAAGGCAAACTTATGCCTGGGTAAATATCTATCCCTGAGCTGGCCGGGTGTGGTGGCTCATGCTTGTAATCTTAGCACTTTGGGAGGCCGAGGCAGGGGAGTCACAAGGTCAGGAGTTCAAGACCAGTCAGGCCAACATGGTGAAACCTCATCTCTACTAAAAATACCAGAAAAACCAAACCAAACCAAACCAAACAAACAAACAAACAAAAAACCGGGTGTGGTGGCTCGGGCCTGTAATCCCAGCTACTCGGCAGGCTGAGGCAGGAGAATTGCTTGAACCTCGGAGGCGGAGGTTGCAGTGAGCCAAGATCACGCCACTACACTTCACATGGGCAACAGAGCAAGACTCCGTCTCGAGAAAAAAAAGCCAGGTACGGTGACTTACGCTGGTAATCCCAGCACTTTGGGAGGCTGAGGTAGGAGAATCACCTCAGATCTGGAGTTTGAGACCAGCCTGACCAACATGATGAAACCCCGTCTCTAATAAAAATACAAAAAATCTGCCGGGTGTGGTGGTGGGCACCTGTATTCCCAGCTACTCGAGAAACTGAGGCAGGAGAATTGCTTGAACCCAGGAGGCGGAGGTTGCAGTGAGCTGAGATCGCACCACTGCACTCCAGCTTGGGCAACAGAGCAGGACTCTTGTCTCTAAAATATATATATCCCTGTAAAGATGAACTGCAGGTCTTTCCAGATTGGGAGGACCCAATCTAGCCAATTTGCCACCACGTGGCCAGTAAGTTTCTTTTTTTTGAGACAGAGTCTCGCTCTGTCGCCCAGGCTGGAGTGCAGTGGCCGGATCTCAGCTCACTGCAAGCTCCGCCTCCCGGGTTTACGCCATTCTCCTGCCTCAGCCTCCCGAGCAGCTGGGACTACAGGCGCCCGCCACCTCGCCCGGCTAGATTTTTTTGTATTTTTTTTTTTTTTTTTTTTTTTTAGTAGAGACGGGGTTTCACCGGGTTAGCCAGGATGGTCTCCATCTCCTGACCTCGTGATCCGCCCGCCTCGGCCTCCCAAAGTGCTGGGATTACAGGCTTGAGCCACCGCGCCCGGCCGCCAGTAAGTTTCCTTAAAGAACACTGCTGTACTGGAGGTTTAGTCTTTTTTTTTTTTTTTTAGACGGAGTTTCGCTTTTGTTGCCTAGGCTGGAGTGCAATGGCGCGATCTCAGCTCACTGCAACTTCCACCTCCCGGGTTCAAGTAATTCCTCTGCCTCAGCCTCCCAAGTAGCTGAGATTACAGGTGCGCACCACCACGACTGGCTAGTTTTGTATTTTTAGTAGAGACGAGGTTTCACCTTGTTGGCCAGGCTGGTCACGAACCCCAGACCTCAGGTAATCCACCCACCTTGGCCTCCCAAAGTGCTGAGATTACAAGTGTGAGCCACTATGCCCGGCCTCTTCTAGATTTATTAGTTTGTATTTTACTCTAAGGAAGAACTGTTCCTTCTACTCCAATAATTAACTCAATAACTAATGAATTAATATCAGTATGGATTCATGGATTCTTATTATATTTAATGCATTATGATGCATTGCTATCATTATTTCAATGCACATATTATTATTTATTTATTTACCTATTTTTATTTTACTTTAAGTTCTGGGATACACGTGTACAATATGCAGGTTTGTTACATAGGTATACATGCGCCATGGTGGTTTGCTGTACCTATCAACCTGTCATCTATGTTTTAAGCTCCACATATATTAGGTATTTGTCCTAATGCTCTCCCTCCCCTTTCCCCCAGCTCCCCAACAGGCCCCAGTGTGGGATGATCCCCTCCCTGTGTCCATGTGTTCTCATTGTTCAGATCTCACTTATGAGTGAGAACATGCAGTGTTTGGTTTTCTGTTCCTGTGTTAGTTTGCTGAGGGTGATGGTTTCCAGCTTCATCCATGTCCCTGCAAAGGACATGAACTCATTCCCTTTCATAGCTGCATAGTATTCCATGGTGTATATGTGCCGCATTTTCTTTACTAGTCTATCATTGATGGCTATTTGGATTGATTCCAAGTCTTTGCTATTGTAAATTGTGCTGCAGTTAACATACGTGTGCATGTTCTTTTACAGTAGAATGATTTATAATCCTTTGGGTATATACCTAGTAATGGGATTGCTGGGTTAAATGGTATTTCTGGTTCTAGATTTTTTGAGGAATCACCACACTGTCTTACACAATGGTTGAACTAATTTACACTCCCACCAACAGCATAATAGCGGTCCAATTTCTCCTCCCCTCACCAGCATGTGTTGTTTCCAGACTTTTTAATGATCGCCATTCTAACTGGTGTGAGATGGTATCTCATTGTGGTTTTGATTTGCATTTCTCTAATGACCAGTGATGATGAGCTTTTTTTCATATGTTTGTTGGGCACATAAATATATTTTGAGAAGTGTCTGTTCATATCCTTCACCCACTTTTTGATTTTTTTTTTCTTGTAAATTTGTTGAAGTTACTTGTAGATTCTGGATATTAGACCTTTGTCAATGAATAGATTGGAAAAATTTTTTCCCATTTTGTAGGTTGCCTGTTCACTCTGATTACATTTTTTTTTTTTCCTGAGCAGAAGCTCTTTAGTTTAACTAGATCCCATTTGTCAATTTTGGCTTTTGTTGCAATTGTTTTTGCTGTTTTAGTCATGAGGTCTTTGTCCATGCCTATGCCCTGAATGGTATTGCCTAGGTTTTCTTCTAGGGTTTTTATAGTTTTAGGTTTTACATTTAAGTCTTTAATCCATCTTGAGTTAATTTTTGTATAATGTGTAAGGAAGGGATCCAGTTTCTGTTTTCTGCATATGGCTAGCCAGTTTTCCCAGCACCATTTATTAAATAGAGAATCCTTTCCCCGTTGCTTGTTTTTGTCAGGTTTGTTAAAGATCAGATGGTTGTAGATGTGTGGTGTTATTTCTGAGGCCTCTGTTCTGTGCCATTGGTTTATATATCTGTTTTGGTACCGGTACGATGCTATTACTATGCTGATTACTGTAACCTTATAGTATAGTTTGAAGTCAGGTAGCATGATGCCTCCAGCTTTGTTCTTTTTGTTTAGGATCGTATTGGCTATATGGGCTCTATTTTGGTTCCATACGAAATTTAAAGTAGTTTTCTTCTAGTTCTGTGAAGAAAGGCAGTGGTAGCTTGATGGGAATAGCATTGAATCTATAAATTACTTTGGGCAGTATGACCATTTTCACAATATTGATTTTTTTACCCATGAGCATGGGCATGGTATGTTCTTCCATTTGTTTGCATCCTCTTTTATTTCCTTGAGCTGTGGTTTGTAGTTCTCCTTGAAGAGGTCCTTCATGTGCCTTGTAAGTTGTATTCCTAGGTATTTTATTTTCTTTGTAGCAATTGTGAATTGGAGTTAACTCATGATTTCGCTCTCTGTCTATTATTGGTGTATAGGAATGTTTGTGATTTTTGCAGAAGAATTTTGTATCCTGAGACTTTGCTGAAGTTGTTTACTAGCTTAAGGAATTTGGGGGCCAAGATGATGGGGTTTTCTAAATATACAATCATTTCATCTGCAAATAGAGACAATTTGACTTCGTCTCTTCCTATTTGAATACCTTTTATTTTTTTCTCTTGCCCAATTGCCCTGGCCAGAACTTCCAATACTATGTTGAATAGGAGTGATGAGAGAGGGCATCCTTGTGCCAGTTTTCAAAAGGAATACTTCCAGCTTTTGCCCATTCAGTATGATATTGGCTGTGGGTTTGTCATAAATAGCTCTTATTATTTTGGGATACGTTCCATCAATACCTAGTTTTTTGAGAGTTTTTAGCATGAAGGGGTGTTGGATTTTATCAAAGGCCTTTTCTGCATCTATTGAGAAAATCATGTGGCTTTTGCCATTGGTTCTGTTTATGTCATGGATTCTGTTTATGTGATGGATTACGTTTATTGATCTGCATATGTTGAACCAGCCTCACATCCCAGGTATGAAGTCGACTTGATCATGGTGGATAAGCTTTTTGATGTGCTGCTGGATTTGGTTTGCCAGTATTTTATCGAGGATTTTCGCATCGATGTTGAGAATCTGACTGAGGGGCATAAGGCAGAAAAAGAGACTGAGGCAAGTTTTAGGGCAGGAGTGGAAGGCAAGAATTGATGTTGCTGCAGACCCATTTGAATTCACTGCTGAAATAAACAAGCAGAAGATGGCCACCTAGGAACAGCTCCAGTCTGCAGCTCCCAATGAGACCAACGCAAAAGGCAGGTGATTTCTTCATTTCCAACTGAGGTACACTGTTCATCTCATTGGGACTGGTTAGGCAGTGGGTGCAGCCCACGGAGGCCAAGCAGAAGCAGGGTGGGATATTGTCTGACCTGGGAAGTGCAAGGGGCAGGGGAGCCTGCCTTTCCCAGCCAAGGAAAGCTGCGAGGAATTTTGCTATCTTGCCCACACACGACACTTTTCTCATAGTTTTTGCAATCCGCAGACCAGGAGATTCCCTCGTGTGCCTACACCACTAGGGCCCTGGGTTTCAAGAACAAAACTGGGCAGCTGTTTGGGCAGACACCAAACTAGCTGCAGTTTTTCTTTTTCGTACCCCAGTGGCACCTGAAGCTCCAGTGAGATAGAGCCATTTACTCCCTTGGAAAGGGGGCTGAAGCCAGGGAGTGCAGTGGTCTTCCTCAGCAGGTCCCACTCCCACAGAGCCCAGCAAGCTAAGAACCACTGGCTTGAAATTCTCACTGCGAGCACAGCAGTCTGAAGTCGACCTGGGATCATCAAGCTTGGTTGGGGGAGGGGTGTCCACCATTACTGAGGCTTGAGTAGGTGGTTTCCCCCTCACGGTGCTAAGGACTGGGCAGAACTCAACACAGCACTGCAAAGAGGCTGTGGCCAGACTGCCTCTCTAGATTCCTCTTCACTGGGCAGGGCATCTCTGAAAGAAAGGCAGCAGCCCCAGTCAGGGGATTATAGATAAAACTCCCATCTCCCTGAGACAGAGCACCTGAAGGAAGGGACAACTGTGAGTTCAGCTTCAGCAGACTTAAATGTTCCTGCCTGCCAGCTCTGAAGAGAGCAGCTGATCCTGACAAGGAGGGTTTTACCAGGACAGCACTTGAGCTCTGCTAAGGGACAGACTGCTTCCTCAAGTGGGTCCCTGACTACTGTGCCTCCTGACTGGGAGAGACCTCCCAGCAGGGGTTGACAAACACCTAATACAGGAGAGCTCCAGCTGGCATCAGCTGGTGTCCCTCTGGGAAAAAGCTTCCAGAGGAACGAGCAGGCAGCAATCTTTGCTGTTCTGCAGCCTCTGCTGGTGATACCCAGGCAAATAGGGTCTGGAGTGCACCTCCAGCAAACTGCAGCAGACCTGCAGAAGAGGGGCCTGTTAGAAGAAAAACTAAAAATAGAAAGCAATAACATCAGCATCAACATAAAGAATCCCCACACAGAAACCCCATCCAAAGGTCATCAACCTCAAAGATAAAAGGTAGATAAATCCATGAAGATGAGGAAAACCCAGTGCAAAAAGGGTGAAAATTCCAAAAACCAGAATTACTCTTCTCCTCCAAATGATCACAGCTCCTCCCCAGCAAGGCCACAAAACAACAGAGAATGAGTTTGACGAATTGACAGAAGTTGGCTTCAGAAGGTGGGTAATTACAAACTCCTCTGGGCTAAAGGAGTACATTCCAACAAAATGCAAGGAAGCTCAGAACCTTGACAAAAGGTTACAGGAACTGCTAACTAGAATAACCAGTTTACACAAGATTATAAATGAACTGGTGGAGCTGAAAAACACAACATGAGAACTTTGTGATGCATATACAAGTGTCAACAGCCGAATCAATCAAGCAGAAGAAAGGGTATCAGAGATTGAAGTTCAACTTACTGAAATGAGGCGTGAAGAAAAGATTAGAGGAAAAAAATTGAAAAGGAACAAACAAAGCCTCCAAGAAACATGGGACTATGTGAAAAGACCAACCTACAATTGATTAGTATACATGAAAGTGACAGGGAGAATGGAACCAAGTTGGAATACACACTTCAGGATATTATCCAGGAGAACTTCATGAACCTAGCAAGACAGGCCAGCTTTCAAATTCAGGAAATACAGAGAACACCACTAAGACACTCCTGGAGAAGAGCGACCCCAAGACACATAATCATCAGATTCTCCAAGGTTGAAATGAAGGAAAAAATGTTAAGGGCAGCCAGAGAGAAAGGTCAGGTTACCTACAAAGGGAAGCCCATCAGACTAACAGTGGATCTGTCTGCAGAAACCGTACAAGCCAGAAGACAGTGGGGGCCAATATTCAATATTCTTAAAGAACAGAATTTTCAACCCAGAATTTTCATACCCAGCCAAACTAAGTTTCATAAATGAAGGAGAAATAAAATCCTATCCAGACAAACAAATGCTGACAGATTTTTTTTTTTTTTTGTTACCAATCAATTCAACAAGAAGAGCTAAGTATCCTAAATATATATGCACACAATACAAGAGTACCCGGATTCATAAAACACGTTCCTGGAGACCTACAAAGAGACTTAGAGTCCCACACAATAATAGTGGGAGGCTTTAACACCCCACTGTCAATACTAGACAGATAAATGAGACAGAAAATTAACAAGGATGTTCACGAGTTGAACTCAACTCTGGACCAAGCAGACCTAGTACACATCTACAGAACTCTCCACCCCAAATCAATAGTATATACATTATTCTCAGCACCACATAGCACTTATTCTAAAATCGACCACATAATTGGAAGTAAAACATTCCTCAGCAAATGCAAAAGAACAGAAATCATAACAAACAGCCTCTCAGACAATAGTGCAATCAAATTAGAACTCAGGATTAAGAAACTTACTCAAAACCGCACAACTACATGGAAACTGAACAACCTGCTCCTGAATGACTACTGGGTAAATAATGAAATTAAGGCAGAAATAATGAAGTTCTTTAAAACCAATGAGACTAAAGAGAAAATGTACCAGAATTTCTGGGACACAGCTAAAGCAGTGTTTAGAGGGAAATTTATAGCACTAAATGCCCACATTGAGAAAGTGGGAAAGATCCAAAATGGACACCCTAACATCACAATTAAAAGAACTAGAGAAGCAAGAGCAAACAAATTTAAAAGCTAGCAGAAGACAAGAAATAACTACGATCAGAATGGAACTGAAAGAGATAGAGGCACAAAAAAACCCTTCAAAAAATCAATGAATCCAGGAAGTGGTTTTTTGAAAAGATTAAAAAAATAGATAAAATGCTAGCCAAACTAATAAAGAAGAAAAGAGAGAAGAATCAAATAGACACGATAAAAAATGATAAAGGGGATATCACCACTGATCCCACAGAAATACAAACTACCGTCAGAGAATACTATAAACACCTTTATGCAAATAAACTAGAAAGTCTAGAAGAAATGGCTAAATTCCTGGACACATACACCCTCCCAAGACTAAACCAGGAAGAAGTCAAATCCCTGAACAGACCAGTAACAAGTTCTGAAATTGAGGCAGTAATTAATAGCCTACCAACCAAAAAAAAAGCCCAAGACTAGACAGATTCACAGTCAAATTCCACGAGAGGTACAAAGAGGAGCTGGTACCATTCCTTCTGAAACTATGCCAACAATAGAAAAAGAGGGACTCCTTCCTAACTCATTTTATGAGGCCAGCATCATCCTGATTCCAAAACCTGGCAGACACAAGAAAAAAAGAAAATTTCAGGTCAATATCACTGATGAACATTGATGCAAAAGTCCTCAATAAAATACTGGAAACTTATTTAAAAGACCTAATTATTCAGACTGTCAGGGATGGGGCTGAGGAATATGTATTTTCATAGCCTCATCAGGTGATTCTTATGCACGTTCAAGTTTGAACTGGAGGTATAAGGACTGTAGCTCTGGTAACTGACAGGTTTGAAATCTGGCCCTGAAAATTTCTAGCTAACTATGGGTCAGTCGTCTAACCCCTCTGAGCTTTAGTTCCCTCATCTGTAAAATGTGAATAAAATAATAATGCCTACCTCGTAGAGTGGTTTTGATGATTAAATGAGCTATTATATGCAAAGCCCTTATCACCTCACATGACTAGCACTCAATGAATGGTAACTATTATTTATAAAGCACAAGCCCAGATTTTTAATTGTTTTGCTCTTATAGTTCCCAATAAACGTTGGCTATTATTATCATAGGTTAGTAGGAGACCGCGGAGAGGCAGTGTGGTATAGTAAAATGAGCACAGGACGTGGTGTCAGATCTGGATTCAAGTCTAAGCTCTGCCCTTATAGGCTGTGATCATAAACAAATCACGATCTGTGTGAGCCTCCGTTTCCTCTTCCATAAGATAGTGATAATAACAGTATCTTCATCCTGGAGTTGTAATAATTCAATGAGATAATCCACTTAAAGAACTTGGCATTCAGTAAGCACTTATTACATAATGCCAAACTTTGTCTCCCCACCCACTCCTCCCAAAGCCTCACTGTAGTAATCAAAATGATTGATTGGCTAAGGATGATACAGGTACAGCCTATGGAAAATTCTCTAAGAAGTCTAGTCTAGTGATTTTTACCTAGATTAGATTTTGCCATTGGTAGTTTTCTGAACTTGGATCCTTTTACTAGATGATCTCCTCTTACTATGACTTCTGCATTTGCAAACCTCACCATACCCCTGCTTATTAAAACAGATGCATTTGTGGTTGATGATTATCATTGCATCTCTTTTTCTGGTTAAAAGCTAAACATGTTCCTAGTCCAGAACTTCAGAATGATCCAAGGGTTCCACGAAGCCACATGGCAGACGTGTATAAATCATTAGTAAATCTTAAGATCTAAGTAAATCACATCAATATTTAAATAGTCACCCTTCTATCTTCTGATTTGCATATTTAATCAGCAGTAAAATACATTTTGTAAATCTCTGATGTTTCAGAAGTTGCCAGTTGCTGAAGAAAATGGTCTCACCTGATTAGACAGACTCGGGCATAGTTACCAGTTGGCCAATTCCTGCCAGTATGGGAAAGAGGACACTAATATGATGGAAACCAGGAGTCTGCAAGGCTTAGGCATCTACTTTGGTCTAGATTGTCAAGGTCTTGACCATGTCAGCAGAAGGGCAATTAACTCTAGTCATTTACCTTGTCAAGACTAGGGTCCAAATAGAAAATTTCAGTTAGGAAGAATAAGTTCAATAGATCTATTGTACAACATGGCGACTATAGTTAATAACAATGTATTGTGTTCTTAAAAATTGCTGAGAGTAGATTTTAAGCGTTCTCACCACAAATTAGTAAGTATGTGAGGTAATACATATGTTAATTAGCTCAATTTAGCCACATTCCCCAATTCATACATATTTCAAAACATGTTATATATGACAAATACATATAATTATGATATTTCAACTTAAAATCAATCAATGTTAAACAAAACTCCATTAATGAATACTTCAGAGAATGACACCGGTCAGTGAGCACCTATCCTCCTACAGCAGTAGAGATGTGCATGCAAGTGTATGGTAGACGCACCTGGCAGGGAAATTAAACTTAAGCATAACCTGAGAATTACCCTGTATGGCAGATGCACCTGAGTGTGTGTTCTGAGCTAAGGAATCCAGAAATGGCCAACTAGGAGCTGCATTCCTTGTCTATACATCCAGGAGGAACATCTGAACCCGTGGCCATCCAGTGGAATGTAGAAGGGAGTGAGGCCCTTTGTTTTGGGTTAAATGAAATTTGCTGGGTGGAGGTTGTTAGGGGGAGGGTGCTAAGTGAATATGTTATATAAACTGATTGCTTTTTGTAAGCTGTTGTTGTTGTCCTGCCCAGTCCACCACCACTGGACTTTCCCTGTATGTAAGGTGATTCTTCTGTCCAGCCCAGCACCACCGGACCATCTCTGTATATGTTTCCTGCTAATGAAACCCTATGTCTCATTTGCTGACTCTGGGTCTCTTCTTTGGCCTCTTGAACCCGGCGCCATCCCTGTTGAAGTTAATCGGAGTCTGGTATGACAGCAAGTACCTGCAATGCAAAGTATTATCTTATTAACTATCCTGTGAGTGGTACAGACTCTACATCTTATGGGGGCTATGAGGAGGGAGAAGCATATCAAACTCTTGAAGAGCAGGTGCACTTTGGAAAAACATTTAAGGTACCTACAGATTTTGTAATATAAATGTAAAAAACAAATAAAGATCTATAATATTAATATATTATTGGCTGGGGCCAATATGCAAATGATAGACTAAGAAAGCATGGTTAGGGCCATGAGTTGAAACAGGTCAAGAATATGACAGCCATTCTACCCAGTCAACAGATTTTTGTTTAGACACTGTTCTTGGCACTAGGGAGACAGCAGTGAACAAGGTAGATGACACCTATCTTCAGCAAGATAGTTAACCTCTCTACATCTCCGTGTCATCTTTAAAATGGGAAGAACATTCATTATTCCTACCTCATGGGGTTGGTGTGAGGATTAAAGGAGGGCAAAGAGTATAAGATGTTTTGCATTATGTACTTCAGAGTAGACACATCATAAATGAAATAATAAGCCTGCTGGGGAAAATAAGTGGTTCATCAGCTTGGCTGTGAAGATGTATATGGTTTTGATAGGCAGAGACAAAAGGAAGTTGTTTAAGTAGAGAGAACAGCGTTAATTAATTAAGTCACTCACACAAAGAAACTTTTTGACATTGGCATTCATAGACATGTTTCATTTACATGAATTCAGCTATACACACTAGGAGAAAATTGTTTACATACTACTGGCAAATTATCCCACCATTATATTCAGTTAATATATACCCTGGATTGAGTGTGAGATGAAAGGCATGAATTTGTTCTTTCGTCTCATAGTGTGAACACCTCACTTGGCTGAACGTCATTTTTTTGTTTAGATACGTATTTTTCATGTAGTGTGGTCAGCCACGAGTGCAAGCCAATTACTTAATCTGAGGATCAAACAAAAGGAACAACCCAGTCATCTGCTCCTACACTGGAGGAAAAGCTGGCAGTGCTGAACTTTCTGAGAAAAGAATGTCATTCTTCAATGTCGCACCTTCCTAAGGCATTACACAAAGTCATTTGACCAGATGATTTTCATTTTACATGTTGATTTTAGGACATATCTTGTGTTTAAGGAATGACTTCACTATGTGTGTCAGGAATCATGCTAGACGCTGGTGATACAGTGATTTCAAAAAACCTGTCAATGTACAAATCTATGTCCAGTAAAAAATCTTGTAAACATAAGGGCAAATTGTGTTGCCAGCATATCTAATATATGAAAATGCTAAGCAAAATGTATGAAAATGATAAAACAAGATGGAAATTCAGAACTAAGGTAATAAATGAAGAGCACTGGAAATTCTAAATAGGTAGTAAAATATAACACATTATTTTCCTTCAAATTTTTAAAGGGCAATTGAATGTTGAAATCATATACTAACAGCAACATATTTGAGGTGTTATAAGTAAAAGTAAAACATAATGACAGCACTAAAATCAGGAAGGGTGTAAACATCATGACATAATTTTAATATTATTATACATAAATAGTATATTATTTGTTTTTTATAATTTTGACTTTTATTTTACATACGGGGGAACATGTGCAGGTTTATTACATGGCTATATCACATGATGCTCAGGTTTAGGGTATGATTGATCCCATCATCCAGGTAGAGGGCATAGTACCCAGTAGTTAGTTTTTCAACAATTGCCCCTCTTCCTCCCCACTAGTAGTCCTCAGTATCTACTGTTGCCATTTTTATGTCCATGAGTACCCAATGTTTATCTCCCACTTGTAAGTGAGAACATGTGACATTTGGTTTTCTGTTCCTGCATTAATTCACTTAGGATAATGGCCTCCAGTTGCCTCCATGTTGCTACAAAGGACATGATTTTACTCTTTTTTATGGTTGTATAGTATTCCATGGCATATGTGTACCACATTTGCTTTATCCAATCCACCATTGATGAGCACCTAAGTTGATTCTATCTCTTTGCTGTTGTGAATAGTGCTGTGATAAACATTTGAATGCATATGCTTTTTGGTAGTATAATTGCTGGGTTGAATGGTAGTTCTGTTGGGGACCTAGTGTGGTCGTTTGGAAGAAAGAAGACGCTCTGGCTTTTTGAGATGTCACAGTTCTGGCAATTGCTGTTTCTCATCTTTGTGGGCTAATTTTCCTTCAATGTTTGAAGTTGCTGTTTTTGGATCTTTTTTTTTTCTTCCCTTTTATGCTATTTTATGACCTTAGGAGTTTGACTGTGGTATAAGTTTTTTTCAGTCAACTGGATTCATTTCTGGAAGATTTTAGGGGGCTAAGGCTTAGCTCAGGAATCCTAGACTGCGTGTCCTAACTCTGGAGGACTACTATCAGGCCCTGGCTTTGTTCTCTGGCCACTCAAGGTAGGAACCTGCTACACTGGAGGGGCCGAGGTGCTCCCAGACCACTGGTCACAACAGTGTGGGTGGTGCCAACCAAATGGGTGGTGCCAACCAAAGCACTTCATAGGGCAGTGGCAGCATAATTTATCTTTGTTCGCCCATGGCAGGAGTGGCGTCAGTGGCAGCATGATAAGGTGTCCACTTTTCAACTGCAGTGGGGTGCTAGCAGGTGCCAGGATGCTGGCCGTCATGTGGGCATTTGCAGCAGCAGCATTGGCAGCATGTTGTCGGGAAGCAGGGGCCCCCACTGGCATCTTTGTGTATGTTTGTGCTGGTGGCAGTTTTAGCATAGTGGTGGGGCCCTGGTGGCCACAGGACTGGGTGAGCTCTTTGTGTGTGTTTATGGGTGGCAGGGGCTGCTCAGGGCCAGGGCAGGTCTCAGTTCTCGGTGCCTAGTTTCTGGCAGCAGCAGCAGCATCAACACAGGAGCAGGGTGCTGGTGGCAGGTAGGGTTAACGGGCTCCGTGCCCTCCAAACCTTCGATGGGAATGGCAGGATGCATTCATGCTCACAGTAGTGCCATGGCAGGGTGCACGTGCACACGTGTGCTGGTGGGAAAGGGGAGGCAAAATCTGCCTGTGCACACACGTGCCAACAAAGTGATTTGGAAGGTAGCCGTGCATGAGTATCTGCAGACAAGCTACCACTGGGGAGGCTGCGTGGAAGGAGTGCATGTGTGGGCTGATGTGTGTCTGTGGACGCTGCTCTCCTGGAGCTCTCTGCTTGTCAGGTGTGGTCTGCCAGCACAGGGGCTATGATGCAGGCCACCAAGAGGAACACCCCTTTTGGGCACCTGAGCCTGTACTGCAAGTACCCAGGGAGAGTCCAGCAGACTGAGGGGTGTTCAGGTTGGACCAGCCCCATCTCATGGCCAAGACCACCCAGCAGAGTTCATGTATGACAGTTTCTCTAGGGCTAAAGTCTCCTACAGGAGTAAGTTGAGCCTAAGGGAATGGGTGTCCCTGGCTGTGCTCCACTACAGATGCTCCTGCATCAAACCCTCTGGGACTCCACACTGGCTGGAATTCTGTCCCTACCACTTCTGTAAGCAGCTCTCCCTGTCCTCTCAAGTGTCCACAGTGGTCATGGGGACTCCTCTGGCCAGGATTCCAAAGGCCCATGGTTAGAGCAGGTTGCTCTTTGCTTCTTCAACTCATCCCTTCCCCAGGAGTTGTTGGGGGATAAGAATGAGTCTTGGTGTATGGTAGCCCTGTGCAGGGTTCCCAGCTTCCTCCCGCTTCAGCCCAACATCTGTGTCTTCCCTACATCTACTCTCAATGCCTTCCCTGTGAAGATCTGCTAAGAGTGCACCAGTCTTCCCAATGTCCCAATCCCTCAGTGGCAGATATTCCTCCTGGCTGTGTATCTAGTTGGCCATCTTGATCACAAGTCTACTTTGCTTTCATAAACCCTGATAAAGCCTTGTTCCCGGTAGCCTCACAACAATGAGATGGAGAAGCCTCAGAGAACACACCAATGTGGTTACTCCAGGGTGATAGAGGAGCGACTCACTTCAATTTTTGTTGTTGTCACAGTTGCTTTTGAGGACTTAACTATAAATTATTTCTCAAGGCTGATGTCCAGAGTTGTGTTTCCTAGGTTTTCTTCTAGGATTCTTAAAGTTTGAAGTCTTACATTTAAATCTTTAATCCACCTTGAGTTACATTTGTATGTGGTGAAAGCTAGGGGTCCAGTTTTATTCTTCTATATATGTCTAGCCAGCTATCCCAGCACCATTTATTGAAGACTGCCGTTTCCTCACTGCCTACTTTTATTGACTTTGTCAAAGATCAGATAGCTGTTGGTGTGTGGATTTATTTCTCAGCTCTCTGTTCTGTTCCATTGGTTTATGTGTGTTTTTGTACCAGTATCATGCTGTTTTGGTCACTGCATCTTTGTAGTATAGTTTGAAGTCAGGTACTGTGGTGCCTCCAGCTTTGTTCTTTTTGCGTAGAAGTCCTTTGGCTATTCTGCCTCTTTTTGATTCCATATGAATTTTGGAATTGTTTCTTTCCAATTCTGTGAAAAATGATGTTGGTTATTTCACAGGAATAATGCTGGATCTGTAGATTACTTTGGGCAGGATGTCCCTTTGAATGATATTGATTCTTCCAATTCATGAGCAGGGAATGTTTTTCCATTTGTTTGTGTCATCTATAATTTCTTTCAGCAGTGTTTTGTAGTTCTCCTTGTAGATCTCTTTCATCTTCTTGGTTAGATGTATTCCTAAGCAATTTTTTTGTGGCTGTTGTAAATGGGATTACTTTTTGATTTGGCTATCAGCTTGACCATTATTTGTGTATAGAAATGGTACTGATTTTTTACAATGATTTTTGTATCCTGGAACTTTACTGAAGTCGTTTATCAGTTCCAGGAACCTTTTGGTGGATCTTTAGGGTTTTCTAGGTATAGAATCATATTGTCTGTGTAGAGAGATAGCTTGACTTCTTTTCCTATTTGGATGTCTTTTCTTTCTTTCTCTTGCCTGATTGATCTGGCTAGAACTTTCATTAATTCTCTGTTGAATGTAACCAGATAAGGATGCATATTGTAATCCACACAACAACTAAAAAAATATATATAAAAGCTATTATTAAAAAGCCATGTAATCCCAGCACTTTGGGAGGCCGAGACGGGCGGATCACGAGGTCAGGAGATCGAGACCATCCTGGCTAACACGGTGAAACCCCGTCTCTACTAAAAAATACAAAAAAAAAACCTAGCTGGGCGCGGTGGCGGGCGCCTGTAGTCCCAGCTACTCGGGAGGCTGAGGCAGGAGAATGGCGTGAACCCAGGAGGCGGAGCTTGCAGTGAGCTGAGATCCGGCCACTGCACTCCAGCCTGGGCGGCAGAGCAAGACTCCGTCTCAAAAAAAAACAAAACAAAACAAAACAAAAAAAGCCAATAGAGAAAACAGAATAAAATACAAAAAAACCCTCAACCCAAAAGAAGACATGAAAGAAGGATATATATAACAAATAACAGAGAGACCAAATATAAAACAAAAAGCAAGTGGGTACACTTAAACACAACCATGTCAATAATTCCACTAAATATAAATGTATTAAACACTCCAACAAAAGACGGAGGTTGATGAACTTGATTTAAAAATCAACATCCAATTATATGCTCTTAACACATAATGCACTTAAAATATAAAAACATAGCTAGGTTGAAAGTACTAGAATGGAGGAGATATACAATGCAAACAATAGGTGAGTATGCAAGAAGTAACAGATGGGTGCAGCAAACCAACATGGCACGTGTATACCTATGTATCAAACCTGCACGTTGTGCACTTGTACCCTAGATCTTAAAAGCATAATAATAATAAAAAGAATGTATGTGGGACCTAGGATAGTTGAAACGATCTTGTAAAAGAAGAGCAAAGTTGGATGAGCTGTGCTACCTAATTTTATGTCTTAGCGTGAAATTATGACATGACATGAAATTAATCATGACAATGTGGTTTTGGCATAAGGATAGGCAAATAGATCAATGGAACAGAATAGATGAGGAGTTGGCAATCTTTTTTTCTAAAAGGACAGATAGCAAATACTTTATGTTTTGCAGGCTATACAATCTCTGTCGCAACTACTCTGTTGTAGTGTCAAAGCAGCCATAGCTGATAGTTAAATTAGTGTATCTGTGTTCTAATAAAGTTTTATGAACACTGAAATTTCAATTTCACATAATTTTTACATCATAAAATATTATTTTGCTTTTTTTCTCAACCATTTAGAAATGTAAACAAACACGCACACACAAAAAACCTGTCTTAGTTTACAAACCATACCAAAACAGATACAAAATGGAAATTTATTTGAGGGAAGTGGAATGATTCATATTTTGACTGAGAATTAAATAAGGCCACTGTACCCTGGGGGGATTGTAGATAAGACATCCAAAATAGTAGGTCATGGTAAAGGGTGGGAGAGAACAGAATGAACCACTGACTGGGGGTGGCTGTAGGGAATGCCTTTAAGGAAACACCTTCTCCCTGCTATGTGACCCACCAGAATTGAACATGGGGAATGATGGGGGTAGCAGGTCATTTTGAAATGGACCTTCAGGTAGTATTGGGGGTGAAAAAATCCCCTTTCTCTGACCACATTTTGGCCACCCCAGCAACACCCCCCCCCAGAGGTGTCAGTGCTTTGTGATGTCCAAGCCACCCCAGGACTACCATTGGATAGGGGTGCCCCATTCTGACCAAACAAAGCTGAAGGGTGGGGCTCCTCGTCACCCAGGGCTGGGTATACATAAGGAGGTCAGGAGCATGGGGTAGACCACTGGGAGGCTTCAATATGGCTAAGGAGACCCACACACCAGTGAAGCCCAAAGAAAATACGAAACAACCAATTGTAAGCACGAAAAAGCCAACCCCGAGAACCAAAGAGAAGAAGGAAAAGAAGAACTCTTGTCAACGAAAGACCAACAAAGCTGGCAAGGTCAGATGACCCTAACCTTGTTCCTTCTCTCCCTCCCCTCTATTCTCTCAAGACCCCTGTCCTGTCCTTGCCTAGCACACTCCCCTCCTCAGCCTGCACTCCTATCCATGAAGCTCCCCTTGCTATACAACCTCTTTCTCTTCCCCTAAACCAATGTCCTTCTGGCTCATGTGTTGTCCTTCCAGGTGGAGAAGAAAATCACAAAGGTAAAAAAACCCCTTCAAAGGAATTCAAGAAAGAAAACTCAATCACCTCCTTCCTGCTCCAAAAAGCCTAGGATAACAATGAGACCAACAATATTTGCGTGTCACCACAAGCAGAATAAGACGCAAACTAAAACTCAGAAGAGCAAGCACAAAATACAACGGAAAATAAAAATCCGAAGAGCAAGCCCAGAAGCCATTGGCAACAGCAAACCATCCCAAGTAACCATCTCTGCTGCCAGTAAATGCAGAGCCTGGATCAGAAATGTACAACTAGCAACAGCATCTCCATAGGCAACTCTGGGGAATCACCAATCACATAAAGGCCGAATCTGAGACCGATAGTGTTCCACCATGGTGATGAACGCAATAAAATCAGCACAATGTGAAAAGATGATGTGGACTTTGTCTGTAGTGGGGAGGGGGTTAAGGAAGAAAAACTGGTAAGAGGGAGAGAGGCAGGGTCCTGCATGGTTGGGGGCCAGACCAACAGGTATACAGTTAGCCATCGGGGGGGACAAGGAGTGGATGAGGACTAAGAAATGAAGACTAATGAACACTTTGCCCCCACAGACAAGAAGAAAAAGGGTTTTGGTGTTTCTACATGTATTTAGGGTAGGTGTGGGTAGCAACATCAAGGTCTGAATTCCCAGAACCCAGTTAGGAAGAGGGTTTCATGTGTGATGTGCGTGGCAATAACACACCGCACAAAAAGACACTAAAACCACCTCCAGGTCACCCGTGTCACAGTGGTGTCTGTTGTACCCCACACTATGCTGTAAGCAAGTAAAGGCCCTCAGGAGGACCCAGAACTCATCCTGTCAAGAGTCACTCCAGCAGCCTGAAAAACAAATAGTGGAGTCTGGAGGCCAAAGACCCAGTGCTAATTAGGCCACTTTCTTGTTAAGTAGCTTAGGATGGAGCAGTGGCCTACCAAGCGTGGGGGCAGTGGCAGAGGTCTGCCCACTTGCTGGCCATAAAGAGAAACATCGTCTGCAGAGAATTTTAATATAAGAATAATAAAACCCAGTAAAAGTCAGTCTTTTACTTATTAGCGCCACATACAAGTTTTCAGCTTTTCTCCCCCCACATCCTCTTTTGGTCTGAGTTGTGAAAGATTGCTGTAGTTACATTTAAGCTTGAAGAAAATGTATGTAAGGTGCGAATTAGCTGATTTTTAATATTTCTGTTTTAATAATCATTTGATTCTTCAGGGAAGTTAATTTGGATAAATCCTTATTAAATAGTTGGTCCAAGACATAGCCTGTTCCTTTCTAAAGTAAGCTCTTAACAATTTGGAAATGTTTTGATGCGGGACAGGGAAGCCCCACACTTGGGGCTTAGGTGGGAGGGTCTTGGCTTCACTCAGGAAAGAATTCAAGGGCAAGCCGGTGACATTAAACAGCAAGTTTAATTGAAGCAGAAGTGTACAGAGCAGCAGAGGAACTGTTCCTGCTTCTTGCAGAGCAGGGCTGCCCCATGGGCAGTGTCCCCAGAATAGCAGCTCAGAGGCAGTTCTGCACTCATGCTGATTCCCACTTTCAATTATATTCACATTAAGGAGCAATTTATGCAGCAATTTCTAGGATGAGGGTGGTAACTTCCAGGTTGTCAGGTCATTGCCATGGAAAGGGGCAGTAACTCCTGGGTGTTGCCATGGAATGGTAAATTGACATGACACATTGGTAGACAAGGCTTAAGAAAAGCCGCTTCTGCCCTAGACCTGGTTTAGCCAGTCCTCAATTCGGTCGGCTGTCCAAGCCCCGCCTCTGGAGTCAAGTCCTGCCTCCTACTTCAGTTTGAGCTTGCTTTGAGCATACTTCCAGACTGCAGTCCCTGTGGTAATATATGATACATATGTCTACACTTTCAAAGTACACGAAATTAAAAATTATAGCATGTGATTATAAAGACAAAGAACAACCGGAGTTACTGCAGCTGTGTGATTCTGTGTAATCACTTGCTTTTATTGGTGTCTAAATCAGTGAAATGAACTGTTAAATTTAAGGAGTAAAATTTGGGGGGATAAAGACGTTTTTATTACATTTGAAAATAAAAGACTTTACTGAATTTGAACAATATACTCAAGCATGAAATGTATTCTTTAATTGCTCATTAATACTATGTAAAAATCAAAATGCTAAAATGTTATATCAGTTGCATAATTTAGTAGTTACCTACATTTTACTTTTACATGTTTTAATTTTCTTAAAATTGTCTTATGATTTTTACTATGACAACTATATGCAAAATGTTTTATAGAGAAAATCTACACTTTATTTTCTTTCTGGTTATAATTATTTGTGTTAATTCATGTGTATTACTAAAAACACATTCTGCTGAGGAAGGGGGCGTTAAAAATATACCTCACAACTGAGTGTATACACTAAAAATCATTCAACTATGCACATTTATTAAATGGTTAATTGTACGTTAAATGAATGAATTGTATGGCATGTAATTATGGCTCAATTAAATTGGCTTTGTGTGTGTGTGTGTGTGTGTGTGTGTGTATCCAGGTGAGAACTATATTAATTGTATCATGGAGGGGAATATTTTTTATCTAAAATCTTTCATAATTTGGCCCCAGTCTCTGGTATTTTTGGTTTTCTTTTTTCTTTTCGTTTTAAACAGCTCTATTGAGAAATAATTAGCCTACAATAAACTGCATGTTTAAAGTATGCAATTCGATAAGTTTCCACATACATATACATCTGGTAAACCGTTACCTCAATTAAAATACATATTCATTCATAATCTCCAAATGCTCAAAACTGGAGACAACCCAAACGGCCATTAATAGATTAAATAATAAACAAATTGTTATATATTCATACAATGGAATACTACTCAGCAATAAAAAGGGAATGAACTAAGAATACACATAATGACAGGAATGAATCTCAAAATAATTATGCTGAGAGAAAGAAACCAAACAAAACAAAGTGTTTACTATATGATTCCATTTATATAAAATTTTAGAAATTACAAACTAATCCACAGCGATAAATAAAATCACTAGTTGCCTGGAGACAAAGTTGAGTCAGGGTGGAAGGAGTACAAAGGAGGGATTACAAAGGAGCACACAGAAACTTTTGGGAATAATGGATATGTGCATTACCTTAAGTGTGGAGATGGTTTCATAGATGATCATGTATGTCAAACCTTTTCAGTTTGTACACTTTATTTATTTATTTTTTGAGATAGGGTCTCACTCTGTTGCCCAGGCTGGAGTGCAATGGTGTGATCTGGGCTCACTGCAGACTTGACCTCCCAGGCTCAAGCAATCCTCCCACCTCAGCCTCCCTAGCAGCTGGGGCTGTAGGCACACATCACCACACCTGACTAATTTTTTTTCATTTTTTGTAGAGATGAGGTCTCACTATGTTTGTTGCCCAGGCTGGTCTTGAACTCCTGGGCTCAAGGGATCCTCCCACCTTGGCCTCCCAAAGTGCTAGTATTATAGGCATGAGCCACTGTGCCCAGCTGTACACTTTACATATACGCATTTTATTTCATGTCAACTATACCTAAATAAAGGGTTCTTAAGCTATTGTTATTCTAGAGAGATAAGGACAGATAATTACATTTACAAAACAAAAACAGAATGGACAACTATTATATACCCATCATAACTAAAAATAATAAATAAATAAATAAGCAATAAGTTTCTCAAACGAGGATGGTTTCCATATGTAATCCTAGAACAAAATCTAGTTCTTCAAAATTAAAAATATAACAACTAAATTTAAATATTAATTAAAAACTCATGCAACCACATGATTAAATTCCAAAAACATTATTTTAAATAAAAGAAATATACTCTATAATTTTTCTGAAGTTTGAGAAGAGTCAAAACAATATGTGGCAATAAATATCAGAATACTGTTTACCTTTGGGTTTGATATTGACTGGAAAATGGGCATGAGGAAATATTCTGAAGTGAGGAAAATATTCTATATCTTGATATGTGTGGGGGTTACATGACTGGGTATATACATATGTAAAAGTTCATCTAGTTATACGTTGAAATTTGTGTATACCTCAATTTCAGAAATTGAATACTAATGCTGAAATACAAAGTGAAGAAATTCCCTATCAAGTAGAATAAAAGAAAAATAAATAAGAGCAAAAATAATAACTTCAGAAGGTCAATCCAAAAGATCTAACATCTGAATAACAGGGATTCCAGAAAGAGAAAACAGAATAAAGAACATGAAATTATCATTTAGTAATATATAAAATTTCCACAGAACTGAGGTACTGGAGTCTCCATTTAGACTAAAAGAACCCAAGGAGTGTCCACCATAAGGAATGAATATATACATATTATCATCTGAAATTTCAGAATTTTGTGATAAATAAATTATCCTGAATGCTGTCTCAGAGAAAAAAAGTCAAATATCACATATGAAGGAATGAGAATGAAAATTCCATTTCACTTCTTTATAGCAACACTGAATGCTAGAAGATACTGGAAGAATGTCTTAATATGTTACTTATGGAAAATAAATTTTATCTTAGAATTTTATACTGAGCCAAACTATGTTTCCAATGTTATGACAGAATAAATACATTTTCAGATATACAGGCTTTCAAAATATTTACTTCCAATTCATCCTGTTCTGGTTACATAAAAACCACCCTAAGTCATAGATGTTTAAAAAAACAACAATAATTTTGTTGTTGTTGTTAATGACTCTGAAATTTGAGTAGATCTAAATGGGGAAGGCTGGGCTTGTGTTTCAAGTGGTATCAGTTAGGGTGTCTCAATTGCGACCTGAAAGGCCCACTTCAAGATTGTTCACTCATGTGTCTGGCAGTTGATATTGGCTGCTAGCTGAGAGTTTAGATTCTCAGCTGGAGTCCTTGGTTCTCTCCACCTAGACCACTACCTGTGACCTGTGATTCTTCATAGCATGGTGGCTGGGTTCAAAGGATGAGGATTCTGAGAGAGAGCCAGGTAGAAACTACTGATTTTTATGGCCTAGACGTGGAAACCACACAGCATCATTTCTATCATGCTCTGTTAGTCAAGGTATACTCAATGGTCTGCCCAGGTTGAGAAGGAGGGAACACAGAGTCCACCTCTGCACAGAGAAGTGGCAAGATTCTGGAGGAACATGTTGGACAGGACATATGTCTGTGGCCATTCTTGGGAAATAAAATATAGAATTTACTGCACACCCTTTCTTAGGCAACTATTGGAGAGTGGGCTACACTCAAATGGGAGTATAGGCCCAAAAAGTAGAAGATGTGGATCTAAGCAATCAAGAATTCAACACCAGAGAAATGCAAAGAAAATCTCTAGGATGAGCTGGGCGCCATGGCTTATGCCGCAATCCCAGCACTTTGGGAGGCCGAGGCGGGTGGATTACTTGCGGTCAGGAGTTTGAGACCAGCCTGGCCAACAGGGTGAAACCATGTCTACTAAAAATAAAACAATGAGTCAGGCGTGGTGGCAGGCGCCTATAATCCCAGCTAATCAGGAGGCTGAGGCAGAAGAATTGCTTGAGCCTGGGAGGTGGAGGTTGCAGTAAGCTGAGATCTTGCCACTGCACTCCAGCCTGGGTGACAGAGCGAGACTCTGTCTCAAAAAAATAAATAAATGAATAAATAAATAATCTCTAGGATGATGGTAAAAAGAGATCTCTAGATCACTGCTGTTCAGCAGGCCTAGAGCAATGAGTCCAGATTCCATCAGTCTTGAAAGTTCTGGGAGAGATTTCTTCAAGAAGATGAAATTGCCAGGAGGAGAGTTTGGGGTGGATTTGGTGTTAAGTACATAGAAAATCAAGTAAGTTTAAAAAATGCTAGGAAAAAATGTGAAGGAGATGGAAAATAATCGTAATGTACTTCATGACTAAGTTGACTATTGTATCTATATAATCATAATGATGTTAACATTGAATATTGATCTGAAAGTATAAATATATTGAGAGCATATGGATGGATCATGGGATGTGTGTGTAAGAGAGAAGCAGACAGAGAGGCAGGTACAGAGGCTAAATCCTATCTTTCCTAGTGTAAAGTCAATTTAAAAAATGCTTCAAGCTGTAAACCCAAGCCCTATTCATGCAAGCGTGGAATTTGGAGAAGTAGCTGTAAATAGAAATATAACCAGCTCAAAGAACTAGCTGAAAGTAGTTGCATCTGGGGAGCAGAATATAAGAAAGGACTGTTGCTTTTCTTTTCTTTTCTTTTTTTTTGTCATGATGGGGCCAGAATTTCACTTTAAAAAAAAATTATTTTACTTTAAGTTCTGGGATACATGTGGAGAATGGACTGTTGCTTTTCTTAACAAGTCTTATAGATCTAGTTGTCTCTTTAAACTACATGTGCATATTTATTTAATAAAAAATAAAACGAATGTTATTTATTTTTTATTTTTTAATTAATTAATTAATTTATTTATTTTGTTATACTTTAAGTTCTAGGGTACATGTACACAATGTGCAGGTTTGTTACATATGTATATATGTGCCATGCTGGGGTGCTGCACCCATTAACTCATCATTTACATTAGGTACATCTCCTAATGCTAGCACTCCCCCGTCTCCCCATCCCACAACCGGCCACAGTGTGTGATGTTCCCCCTGCTATGTCCAAGCATTCTCATTGTTCAATTCCTACCTGTGAGTGAGAACATGAGGTGTTTGGTTTTCTGTCCTTGTGATAGTTTGCTCAGAATGATGGTTTCCAGCTTCATCCATGTCCTTACAAAGGACATGAACTCATCCTTTTTTATGGCTGCATAGTATTCCATGTTGTATATGTGCCACATTTTCTTAATCCAGTCTATCATTGATGGACATGTGGGTTGGTTCCAAGTCTTTGCTATTGTGAATAGTGCCGCAATAAACATATGTGTGCATGTGTCTTTATAGTAGCATGATTTATAATCCTTTGGGTATATACCCAGTAATGTGATGGCCGGGTCAAATGGTATTTCTAGTTGTAGATCCTTGAGGAATTGCCACACTGTCTTCCACAATGGTTGAACTAGTTTACAGTCCCACCAACAGTGTAAAAGTGTTCCTATTTCTCCACATCCTCTCCAGCACCTGTTGTTTCCTGACTTTTAATGATTGCCATTCTAACTGGTGTGAGATGGTATCTCATTGTGATTTTGATTTGCATTTCTCTGATGGCGAGTGATGATAAGCATTTTTTCATGTGTCTATTGGCTGCATAAATGTCTTCTTTTGAGAAGTGTCTGTTCATATCCTTTGCCCACTTTTTGATGGGGTTGTTTGATTTTTTTCTTGTAAATTTGTTTAAGTTCTTTGTAGATTCTGGATATTAGCCCTTTGTCAGATGGGTAGATTGCAAAAATTTTCTCTCATTCTGCAGGTTGCGTGTGCAATCAGATGGTAGTTTCTTTTGCTGTGCAGAAGCTCTTTAGTTTAATTAGACCCCATTTGTCAGTTTTGGCTTTTGTTGACATTGCTTTTGGTGTTTTAGACGTGAAGTCCTAGCCCATGCCTATGTCCTGAATGGTATTGCCTAGGTTTTCTTCTAGGGTTTTTATGGTTTTAGTTCTAACATTTAAGTCTTTAGTTGATCTTGAATTAATTTTTGTATAAGGTGTAAGGAAGGGATCCAGTTTCAGCTTTCTACATATGGCCAGCCAGTTTTGCCAGCATGATTTATTAAATAGGGAATCCTTTCCCCATTTCTTGTTTTTGTCAGGTTTGTCAAAGATCAGATGGTTATAGATGTGTGGTATTATTTCTGAGGGCTCTGTTCTGTTTCATTGGCCTATATCTCTGTTTTGGTACCAGTACCATGCTGTTTTGGTTACTGTAGCCTTATAGTATAGTTTGAAGTCAGGTAGCATGATACCTCCAGCTTTGTTCTTTTGGCTTAGGATTGTCTTGGCAATGTGGGTTCTTTTTTGGTTCCATATAAAACTAATTTTAAAAAGATATTCCTCCTCTAAATCAGTCCATTAATTGCAGTGGTCTTCCTTTCTTTCTTTTCTTTTCTTTTTTTTTCTTTTTTGAGACACGATCTCACTCCCATTGCCCAGGCTGAAGTGCAGTGGTGCACTCATGGCTCCCTGCAGCCTCAAACTCCCAGGCTCAGGGGATTCTCCCACCTCATCTTCCTGACTAGCTGGAACTACAGGCATGCACCACCATGCCCAGCTACTTTTTTTTTTTTTGTATATTTTTAGTAGAGACAGGATTTCGCCATGTTGCCCAGGCTGATCTCGAACGCCTGGGCTCAAGTGATCCGACTGCCTTGGCCTCCCAAAGTGCTGGGATTAGAGGCATGAACCACCACGCCCGGCCTAATTGCAGTAGTCTTCTAAACTTCCTGCTGAGGCCATGGGCCAAGTCTGGCTTACGTAAAAAATCATTTCCCTTGACAATAAGGCTGTGGCAATTTTTTTTTTTTTTCAGTACTTACTGCTTCCATGGTACTTAGCGTTCCTGCCAATAAAAGAAGGTGAGGAGTAATAAGAGATGTTCAACTTCATTAGTAATGGGAAAAATAAATGCAAATTAAAACAATAATAGGTTGGATTAAGAGATATAACACTCTAGTGGTTAAAAGCATGGGCATTGGAACCAGGCTGCCTCCATTCAAATGCAAGCTCTATTGCTTTTAGCTGTGTGACCTTGGACATGTCGCTTTATTTCTCTTAGCTTTAGTTTTCACATCTGTAAAAAGGAATTGATGCAGTATTTTCTTCCTATGGTGGTTGTGAGGATACAACGAATTAATATGTAGAAAGTGCTCAGAACAGAGAAAGTACTTTGCAGAGTAATTTGGCAAATCTAGTAAATTGGAAAATGCTTATACTTTGTGGCCCAGCAATTCAATTCCTAAGTGTCTCCCTGAGCAAAACTCTCAGAAGTGGGCACCAAGGGATACGCCACGAGAGCATTTTCTCCAGTACTCTTTGCAATAGCAAAATATAAAATCAAAATTAAAGAGTGGAGGCAACCTAATTATCCCTCAGTTGATGAATGGGTAATTAAGCTGTGATTTACTTATACAGTAGAATGCTACATAACTGTTAAAATGAATGAACTAGAGTGAATACTACAGCAACATTAATTAGCATGAATAAGTTTTTAAAAACAATATTGCATAGAAAAAATGAAGAAAAAGAGCAAACAAACACTATTCAATTTTAAAAATTGTAAGAATACTTGAAATTTTTTTTTTTTATAAGATGGAGTGTCACTCTGTCACCCAGACTGGAGTGCAATGGCGCAGTCTTGGCTCACTGCAAACTCCGCCTCCCAGGTTCAAGTGATTGTCCTGCCTCAGCCTCCTGAGTAGCTGTGATTACAGATTCCTTCCACCATGCCTGGCTAATTTTTTGTATTTTTAATAGAGACAGGTTTCGCCATGTTAGCCAGGCTGGTCTTGAACTTCTGACCTCTAGTGATCTGCCCACCTCGGCCTCCCAAAGAGCTGGGATTACAGGCATGTGCCTCCATGCCCGGCTGAAATAATTGCTTATATTCATACATAAGTACAAATATATGCACAAAAGTGATGCATGACAACTGCAGGACAGTGTTTACCCAAGGAGAGATATTGATGAAGAAGTCATGGGTTGTAGAATTTTGCTGTATTTGTAATACGTTATTTTTCAGAGAGAGCTAAAGCAAATTAGGCAAAAATAGTAGCGTCCAGTTAATTGCATGGTGATTGTAGGTGGCTGTTTTATCATTTTATCAAGTGCAACTTACAATTAATCTGTAGATTTAACTTCTGTAAAATATGATTAGTAAACTGAAAACCATTATGCAAATGTTAGACCATTATAATTATTCATATGTCATTATTCAGGCAATATAAGAACATGCAGGGCAAAGATAATGCTTAAGTTGAGGAACAGCCAAGGTGTAATGCTGGTAGACTGTCCTAGCATTCTAAATTCCAATGAGTTGATTCTTTTTTTTTTTTTTTTGAGACAGAGTCTCACTGTCACCCAGGCTGGAGTTCAGTGGCATGATCTCAGCTCACTGCAACCTCCACCTCCTGGGTTCAAGCGATTCTCCTGCCTCAGCCTCCCCAGTAGCTGGGATTACAGGCGCCCACCACCACGCCCAGCTAACTTCTGTATTTTTAGTAGAGATGGGGTTTCACCATGTTGGCCAGGGTGGTCTCAAACTCCTGACATCAGGTGATCTGCCTGCCTTGGCCTCCCAAAGTGTTAGAATTACAGGCGTGAGTCTGACTATTCTTTGGGTCACTCATGAATAATGAAGAGTGATCAACAAAAAATAAAATGATTCCCACCTAATGCTGGAAGTAGCAATGGAGAAAACTTGAAGACCAAACACTGATAAAATTTCCCATCCTTAAAGTCTGACTCAGCTCTCTCCTCCTCTGTGAACCCTTCACTGATCACCCTCCTCCCCAGTCAGAATCCACCTTCTTAGGCTCATGCAGCATTTCATCACAAGCAATGTTCTCATTAGCTTTCCATAAATTTATCTTCCCCAGTAGACTGTGAGACTGAGAGCAGAGAATATCTCTATTTCACTTCTTCTATTCCCTGCTGGGAATATCCTTTCTTACCCACTTGTCAAGGCTCAGGTCCAGAAAACCCTTTCCTGATTCCCCCAATTTGGGTTAATGCTCTTCCTCTGTGCCTCCATAATACCGTAAGCCAATTTCTGCTGCAGTGTGTGTCAAACCATATTACTATCATTCCCTGTTTACCTGACACTCCGTAGAGACTGAGCTCCTCGACATCAGGGACTGTGTCCCTGCAGTGTTCAACAAAGAACTGGCCTATAGAGGGATTGCAATGATTGCATAGTTAAATCAAGAAAACGTACCAATTCTGCAATTAAGTCTTATATATGCATAGCAGATGCTCTGGCTTGATTGTAGTCGAAGTATAGCTGGTGTGTGGGGTTGAGTTCTAATTGTCATTATTAATCTCGTTGTGAGCATAGAAGCACCGTAAAAACACCAAAACCTAGCTGAGAGTATATACAGGAGTGACACTTTTCAAATGGGCATAATTAACAAGGGAGTGTAACAATTTTGTGATGGCCTTTTATGTTCATTTTTCCCAAGCACCATCTGATCATCTTTTTAGTAGTAATATATGGAATTTAGTAGCTTGGTTTTTTTTTTTTTTTTTTTTTTTTTTTTTTTTTTTTTTTTTTTTTTTTTGACATGGAGTCTCACTCTATCGCCCAGGTTGGAGTGTAGTAGTGGCATGGTCTCAGCTCACTGCAACCTCTGGCTCCCAGGTTCAAGTGGTTCTCATGCCTCAGCCTCCCGAGTAGATGGGATTACAGGTGCATGCCACCACGCCTGGCTAATTATTGTGTTTTTAGTAGAGGTGGAGTTTCACCATGTTGGCCAGGCTGGTCTTGAACTGCTGACCTCAAGTGATCTGCCAGCCTCAGCCTCCCAAAGTGCTGGGATTACAGGCGTGAGCCACCGCGCCCTGTCTATAGTAGTTTGTTAAACTAAATACTATTCTGTTAGCTTTTATTTATTTTTTTGAGACAGGGTGTCACTCTGTCACATAGGCTGGAGTGCAGTGGCACGGTCACAACTCACTGCAGCCTTGACCTCCTAGACTCAGGTGATCCTCCCACCTCAGCCTCCCGAGTATCTGGGAATACAGGCATATGCCACCACACCCGGCTAATTTTTGTATTTTTTGTGGAAATGAGGTTTTGTCGTTTGCCCAGGCTGCTCTCAAAGTCCTAAGCTCAAGTGATTTGCCTGCCTGAACGTCACAAACTACTGAGATTACAGGCGTGAACCACCATGCCCAGACTCCATTCTGTTAGCTTTGTAATAACATTAACTAACATTTATTAAGCACTCACTAAGTTTAAACCAAGATAGATAAACAGATATTCACGTGTAATACTTCCCTAAGTATCTTCCCAGTACTATTATTACTCTATGTTATAGGTGAAGAAACTGAGGCTCAGAAAGATTAAGTAACCTGCCCAAAATCACTCAGCACTTAAACCTGGGTAAGTTAACAACAAAATCAATCTTCTTAAACGTCTCTAAAATATTTCATTTCCTTTTTAAGACATTGCAGTGGCCATTTAGGATGGCCTCTTGTGATTCCTACATTCAGGTAGTCATTCCCCTTGAATGTGGGCTGGTTTGTGACTTATTTCTAACTAAGAGTATCTGGTGCTGGCCAGGTGTGGTGGCTCAAGCCTGTAATCCCAGCACTTTGGAAGGCCAAGTCAGATGGATCACTTGAGGTAAGAAGTTCGAAACCAGCCTGGCCAACAGGGTGAAACCCTGTCTCTACTAAAAATACAAAAATAAGCCAGGCGTGGTGGCATGCACCTGTAATCCCAGCTACTTGTGAAGCCGAGGCAGGAGAATCCCTTGAAGCCAGGAGGCCAAGGTTGGAGTGAGCCGAGATTGCACCACTGCACTCTAGTCTGGGTGACAGAGTGAGACCCTGTATCAAAAATAATAATAATAATAAAATAAATAAAAAGTATATGGTGCAGGTGATGGGTTATCACTTCTGTGATTAAGCTACAAGAGATGGTAATCTCTGTTTTTCCAGCAGACTTGCTACCTTATTGACTTTGAAAAAGCAAGTTGTCCTATTCAGGAGGACACTGTGGCAAGGATCTTAGGACAGCCCCTGGCCCATAGCCAGATAGAAACTGAGGCCTTTGGTTTTACAAACCATAAGGAACTGAATTTTCCCAACAACTACATGAGACTGGAAGCAAATCCTTCCCCAGCCAACCTTCAGAAGAGAATCAAGCTCTGGTTAACACATTGATTGTAGCGTCATTGGAGACCCTGAAGCAGCGGATCCTGTTAAGCAGTGGCCAGATTCCTGACCTACAAGAACAGTCAGATAATAAATGGGTGTTGTTTTAGGCTGTGAAATGGTGGCAATTTATTGTGCATCAATAGATTACTGATACAGTCATTAAAGATACTGCTACAACTAAGTTCTATAAATTATGCATATTATATAAATATTGCAAACACTTACATGAGTTTACTATGTGTCATGCACTATTCTAAGCACATTATATGTATTTACTCGCAACTATCATATGAGGTAGGTACCGTTATTGCCTCCATTTTCTAGATGAGAAAATAGAGGTATAGAGGTTGTCAGTAACTTGGTCACACATCTAGACAATAGTGGAACTTAGATTTTTATCCAGGTATTCTGGCATTGAGGGTCTCACTCCTTAAGCACTCTTACATTGAATCCAATATAATAATTTCTGAAAAAGACGCATGACAGAACGTGGCCATTAAACCTTAATTTATTAACATTTATTTATTTATTTTAATTTGTGCAAATATATAGGGTACAAAAATTTTGTTACATGCATATAATACATGGTGATCAAGTTATGGTATTCAGAGTATCCATCACCCAACTACAATACATTTTTGTTAAGTATAGTCATCCTATTCTATTAGTAAACATTGAATTTATTCCTTCTATCTTACTGTATGTTTGTATCCTTTAACCCATGTCTCTTTACCTTTCCCTCCCCCAACACATCCTTCCTAGTCTCTGTTATCTAATTTTTCACTCTCTACCTCCATGTGTTCCAATTTTATAGCTCTCACATGTAAGTGAGAACATTAACATTTATTTTGAAAGCATACTATCTTTTTTAAAAAATTATACTTTAAGTTCTGGGATACATGTGCAGAACGTGCAGGTTTGTTACATAGGTATACACGTGCCACGGTGGTTTGCTGCACCCATCAACCCATCATCTACATTAGGTATTTCTCCTAATGCTATCCCTCCCCTGGTCGCCCAACCACCAACAGGCCCTGGTGTGTGATGTTCCCCTCCCTGTGTCCATGTGTTCTCATTGTTCAACTCCCACTTATGAGTGAGAACATGCGGTGTTTGTTTTTCTGTTCCTGTGTTAGTTTGCCTAGGTTGATGGTCTCCAGCTTCATCCATGTCCCTGCAAAGGACATGAACTCATCCTTTCTTATGGCTGCGTAGTATTCTGTGGTGTATATGTGCCACATTTTCTCAATCCAGTCTATCATTCATGGGCATTTGGGTTGGTTCCAAGTCTTTGCTATTGTGAACAGTGCTGCAATAAACATACATGTGCATGTGCCTTTATAGTAGCATGATTTATAATCCTTTGGGTATATACCCAGTAATGGGATTGCTGGGTCAAACGGTATTTCTGGTTCTAGATCCTTGAGAAATCGCCACACTGTTTTCCACAATGGTTGAACTAACTTACACTCCTACCAACAACGTAAAAGCGTTCCTATTTCTCCACGTCCTCTCCAGCATCTGTTGTTTCCTGTCTTTTTAATGATCACCATTCTAACTGGTGTGAGATAGTATCTCATTGTGGTTTTGATTTGCGTTTCTCTAATGACCAGTGATGATGAACTTTTTTTCACGTTTTTTGGCCGCATAAATGTCTTCTTTTGAGAAATGTCTGTTCATATCCTTTGCCCACTTTTTGATAGGGTTTTTTTTTTCTTGTAAATTTGTTTAATTTCCTGTAGATTCTGGATTTTAGCCGTTTGTCAGATGGAGAGATTGCAAAATTTTTCTCCCGTTCTATAGGTTGCCTGTTTACTCTGATACTCTGATGATAGTTTCTTTTGCTGTGCAGAAGCTCTTTAGTTTAATTAGATCCCATTTGTCAATTATGCTTTTGTTGCCATTGAAAAGCATACTATCTGAAAATAGCCACACCTAAAAACAGATGTCATAAGGAAAATCTATTGTACTCTATCATGACTCTATTAAGTAAGATCTTTCCAAAGGTAACCATGGAGGACGAGTGGTTGGAATCTAAATAGATGAAAATTGGAATGAACTCTTGAATAGTTTGTCTTTTCTAATCTGGCTAAATGCTCTCAATTAGAATAAGATACACTGCAATTTATTCTCAAAATGTTTTAATTAAGTCAAAACACGGAGACCTTGATATTTCCATGATTTCATTTTATTCTGGAGATAACAACTAAAATAATTTACATATTAGATTCTTGGCATTTCATATTTAGTAGTAGTGGTTAGCGAAAGAGGAGGGATTTGTCCTCCAAACAAAACATTGAGGTTGAAAATAGGATAAAGAGGAGCAACATTAATTTAGAACTAGGAAAATTATTTTCAACATCGTTTTTAGCGTGCTATCAGTTTTTACCAGAAGTTAATATTTATTTATGCCAATAAACACTTAGTCACCAGAAATAGCATACGTCTATTTTTAGAACAGGGAAACTTCTGGGTAACTAACAACAATGGCAGCCACCTAGGTCCCAATCTCCTAATATCCCTCCAAAATCAATACAGAACAACAAGAGAAAAATAAAACTAGGCAAAACCATACTTTCACAATAACTTGAAGAGAAAGAATACTCCAAATTCAAAAGAACAATAAGTAAAAGGAGAAATAACACCAAATCATAATGCATTGCTGCTCATGCTTCTTTCCTCCTACTCACCCTGCTATGAGACGTTGTGGCCAGCAAGGCAGACTGAATAAATTTGAGGGAAAAACACAAGAGGGAAGATAGCTAAAGGGCCAAAAGATAGGTAAAACCACCACCGGAAAGAGTGAATTTACTCTAAATTTTTTTTTAAAAAAGCGCCTAAGTAGATCAGAGTATATGGATTACAGGGAAAAAAATTTAAAAGTATGTGTGATTTGAAGGGGCAGTCTTTGAAACAATTAGCCTCTGGGAAAGAAAAAGAAGGTAAAAATGTAATGAAGAATGCTTTGGCAATTGAGTGGTGAAGGGGAAAAAGCAAAAGGTCAAAATTTATGTTCAACAAGAGAAGAGAGGACCACAAAATTAGAGAACAGTAAAACCCACTTCTCTATTACCAAAACAAAAACACAAATTTACTAAATAGCTGAACTTTGTTATGCTGACAGAAGAGGGCGCCATTAAAGTAGGAATCTCATATCACAAAATGAAAAGCAAAAAGATCTGTACAGTTTTTAGAGAGAAATTTATGGCACTAAATACTTACAATAGAAAGGAGGAAGGACTTCAAATCAATAATCTAAGTGACTACCTCAAAAAACCAAAGAAAGAAGAGCAAAATAAACCCCAGGCAAGCAGAAGAAAGGAAATAAAAAGAGCAGAAATAAATGCAGTTGAAAATAGAAAAACAGGCCAGGCGTGGTGGCTCATGCCTGTAATCCCAGCACTTTGGGAGGCTGAGGCAGGTGGATCACCTGAGGTCAGGAGTTTGAGACCAGCCTGGCCAACATGGGGAATCCTCGTCTCTACTAAAAATACAAAAATTAGCCAGGCATGGGGGTGTACACCTATAGTCCCAGCGACTTGGGAGGCTGAGGCAGAAGAATCTCTTGAACCTGGGAGGTGGATGTTGTAGTGAGCTGAGATGGTGCCACTGAACTCCAGCCTGGGTGACAGAGTGAGGCCCTGTGAGACTCGGCCTCAAAGAAAAAAAAAAAAAAAGAGAGAAAATGAAGGGCTAAAAAATATCCCATAGTATTCCATGTTGTTTATCCATTCATCATCTGATGGACATTTGAGTTGTTTTCACTTTTGGCTATTATGGATTATGCTCTTATAAGTGTGTAGAAGTTTTCGTGTTGACATAGGTTTTGATTTATCTTGGGTGTATATCTAACAGTAGAATTGCTGGGTCATATAGTACCTCTATATTTAACTTTTGCAGAACTGCCAAACTGTTTTACAAAGTAGCTGCATCCTTTTACATTCTCACCAGCAGTGCATGAGTGTTTGAATTTCTCTACATCCTCACCAACACTTGTCATCGTTTATCTTTTTGATACTAGGAATACTAGTGGGTATAAAATGTTATTTCATTGGGATTTTGATTTCCATTTCCCTAGTGACAAATAATGGTGAGCATCTTTTCATGTGCCTATTGGTCATTTGTATGTCTTTTTTTAAAAAAAAATTTTTGGAGAAACGTGCTGAAATTCTTTGCTCATTTTTCAATTGGGTTATTTATCTTTTTATTATTTAATTGTAAGTACTCTTTATATATACAGGATACAAGTCCCTTGCCAGGTATACGATTTTCAATTTTTTTTCTTCCAGTCTGTGAACTGTCTTTTCACTTTTTCGATGGTGCATTTGTTACAGGAAAGGGGCCCCAATCCAGACCCCAAGAGAGGGTTCTTGGATATCATGCAAGAAAGAATTTAGGACAAGTCCGTAGGATAACGTGAAAGCCAGTTTATTAGGAAAGCAAAGGAATAAATATAGCTATTCCATAGACAGAGCAGCCCCAAGGGATGCTGGTTGCTCATTTTTATGGTTATTTCTTTATTATATGCTAAACAAGGAGTAGATTATTCATTCATGTATCCCCTTTCTGGACCATATAGGGTAACTTCCTGGCATTGCCATGGCATTTATAAACAGTCATGGCGCTGGTGGAAGTGAGCGGTGAGGACGACCAGAGATCACTCTCCTGGCCATCTTGGTTTTGTTGAATTTTAGCCAGCTTCTTTACTGCAACCTGTTTTATCAGCAAGGTCTTTATGACCCGTATTTTGTGCCCCGACCTCCTATCTCATCCTGTGACTTAGAATGCCTTAACCATCTGGGAATGCAGCCCAGTAGATCTCAGCCTCATTTTACTCAGCTCCTATTCAAGATGGAGTTGCTCTAGCTCACACGCCTCTGACACTTTGAAGCATGAAAGTTTTAAATGCTGATCAAGTATAATTAATCTATTAATATTGTTTTTACTTTCTTTTTGTGCCATATCTAAGAAATAATTGCCCAGTTCAATTGATTTTTGACGAAGAATGAAAAGCAATTCAATGAAGGAAAGATGGTTTTTACAACCAATGATGCTGGCACAACTGGACAACCATAAGGGCAAAAAACCAAACCTCCCCTAAACCTCACATCGTATACAAGACTTAAGACAAAATAGATCATGGATATAAATATAAACATAAAACTCTAAAACTTTACAGAATACATATGAGAATATATTTGGGAAATAGGGCTAGGTGAAGACTCTGAGACATAACACCAAAAGAACAATCTATATAAGGAAACGTTGACAAGTTGGACTTCATCAAAATTAAAAATTTTGCACAACAGAAGATGGTTAATTTTATGTGTCAACTTAACGAGGCCATAGGCTGCCCAGATCTTTGGTTAAATATTATTTCTTTGTGTGTCTGTGAGGGTGTTTCTGGATGAGAGCAACATTTGAATCATAGAGTGAATAAAGCAGATCGCCTTCCCCAGTGTGGGTGGACCTCATCCAATCTGTGGAAAGACTGAATCGAATAAAAAGCTAAGTAAGAAAAAAATTCATTCTCCCTGTCTGACCTTTCAGCTAGACCATTGGTCTCCCTCTTTCAAACTTGGCCTCAGACTGGAGGATATCATTGGCTCTTGTGGGTCTCCAGCTTGCCACCTGCAGATCTTGAACTTTTCACTGTCCCTAATCACATGACCCAATTTTTGATTGTCTATCTATCTCTATCTGATCTGTATCTATCTATATTTCTTTCTCTCTCTTTCTCTCTCTCTCTCTCTCTATCTCTCTCTGAATATTGAGAGAAAGATACTGGTTTTGCTTTTCTGGAAAATACAGAATAGTAAAGATTTTGGTACAGAGTGGTTTCAGAGAAACAGAATTTTAAGGATGAGTTTTGTGAATAGTTCTAAGGTTTCTGGAATTGGCTGTCTTATCTCATTAGATTTAAAGATGCTAATAACCATTTCCAGTAGTTAAAGAAAAGCACTGATAATCCATGGCATGATCTGGCAACTGAAGTTTGCAAAATATTTCAACTGGATATTCCTAATCAACCACTTACAAGAAGCAAGAAGGAGGAGGTGGAGCAAGATAGCCAAATAGAATCCTCCAGTGATCATCCCTACATAGGAACACTACATATATCAATTATCCCCAGAAGAAAGCACTTTCATAAGAACCAAAAACAAGTTGAGCAATCACAGTACTCGGTTTTAATATTTAATATTAAGGAAAGAGGCACCGAAGAGAGTAGGAAAGACAGTCTTACATTGCCTATACCACCCCTCCCCCCATTCCCCAGTGGCACACAGAAAGAGAATCTGTGTCCTTTGGGGACGGAGAGGAAAGTGACTGTGGGACTTTGCGTTGGAACTCAGTGCCACCCTATCACAGCAGAACACACAATAGGGAAGAAGGATTTGGTCAGTGCCCATGGAGGGAGCATTTAGATCAGCCCCAGTCAGAGGGGAATCCTAAAATCCAGTGGGAACTGAGTTCTGACCAGCCCCACCAGTGGTGAACTAAAGTGCCCTGGGGTCCTGAAAAAATGTGAAAGGCAGTCTAGGCTACAAGGACCACAGTCCTTGGGCAAGTCCTGCTGCTGTGCTGGGCTCAGAGCCAGTGGACTTGGGCACAAGTGAACTACTGAGACACCAGTTGGGGCAGCCAAGGAAGAACTTGCAGCTCCAACTCCAAGTGGTGCAGCTTGGGCAGAGATTGCTTTTGCTTGCAGAAAGGAGAGGGAAGAGTAAAGAGATCTTTTTTTAGCAATTTGGATACCAGCTCAGCCACAGTAAAATAAAGCACCAAGTAGAGTCCTGAAGCCCCCCAATTCCAGGCCCTAGCTTCTGGATGACAGTGCTAGACCCACCCTGAGCTAGAAAGAAACCTGCTACCCTGAAGGATAGGACCCAGCTCTGGTAGGATTCAACACCTTCTGACTAAAGAGCCCTTGGGCCTTGAATAAACATCAGCAGTAGCCAGGCAGTAGTTGCCATTGGCCTTGGATGAGACCCAGTACAATGCTGGTTATACCTGAAGTATAACCCAGCACAGTCCCAGCTATGGTAGCAGTGGGAGTGCTTGCATCACTCCTCCCTCAACTCCAGGCAGCCAAGCATGGAGAGAGAGACTGTTTATTTGGGAGAAAGTGAGGGAAGAATCCAAGAACCTCTGCCTGGTAATCCAGGAATTTTCACAGATCTTAGCCAAGCCCACTAAGACAATACATCTATGAGGAGTTTACAAGAGTTGCAGTGCTCCTGGGCTTTGGGGCCTCCACTAGTGAAGATATGGCTGCAGTGACCAAAGACTTAGATCATAACACTCCATTCACTTTGGATAACTGGAAAGCCTTCTCAAAAGGACAAGACAAGGAAGGCCAAACTGTGAAGATTAGAATAAATACCTGTCTTCAGTGCTCAGACATTGATGAACATTCACAAGTATCAAGAACATTCAGAAAAACATGGCCTCACCAAACGAACTAAACAAGCCACCAGTGACCAATCCTGGGGTGGCAGAGATATGTCACCTTTCAGACAGAATTCAAAATAGCTGTTTTGAGGAAGCTTAATGAACTTCAAGATAACACAGAAAAAGAATTTGGAGTCCCGGAATAGAAATTTAACAAAGAGATTGAAATTATTTAAAAAATCAAGCAGAAATTCTGGAGCTAAAAAATTCAATTGACAAACTAAAAAATGCATCAGATGGCTAGGTGCAGTGGCTTATGCCTCTAATTGCAGCACTTTGGGAGACTGAGGCATGCAGATCACTTGAGGTCATGAATTTAAGACCAACCTGGCCAACATGGTGAAACCCTGTCTCTACTAAAAATACCAAAAAAATGAACCAGTAGTCCCAGCTACTCAGGAGGCTGAGGCAGGAGAATCACTTGAACCTGGGAGGTGAAGGTCACAGTAAGCCGAGATCATGCCACTGCACTCTAGCCTGGGTTACAGAGCAAGACCCTGTCTCAAATAACTAACTAAATAAATAAATACATAAATAAACAAATAATGCATCAGAGTCTCTCAACAGCAGAGTTAATCAAGCAGAAGAAAGATTTTGTGTCCAAGAGCCTATGCCTGGAACTGGGGACCTCAAAAGACTGCTTGTTGCTCTACCCTATTGTGGCTGTGCTGGTATCTAAGGTGCAAGACAAAGTCCCTTTTACTTTTTCTTCTTTTCTCAAACAGAAGGAGTCTTTCACCATAGGTGGGAATGTGCTTGGTTACACCTGAAGTCAGCACATTTCAGAACCCAAGGCCCATGGCATACTTCTTAGTTATTACTGCTGGCTATTCGGGACCAAGGGCTCTTTAGTCAGGAAGTGATGAATCCTGCCTTCCCTTCAAGGCAGCAGTTTCCATTTTGACCCAGGGTGTATCTAGAAATGTCTATGAGCTAGGAACTAGAATGTGGGCCTCATGACTCTGCTTGGTGCCCTATCCTTCTGTGGCTGAGCTGATATCCCACATGCAACATAAAGTCCTCTTTACTTGTTGCTTTCCTCTCTTTAAGCAAAAAGAATGAGTCACTTTTATCGCTGCAAGGTGCACTGCCTGGGGTTGGGGAAGGTTGGCGCAATCACTCGCCTAGTCACTTCAACTGGTGTCTCCTAGGTCACATGCCACCCTAGCCCTCTGGCTCTGAGCCCAGCTCAGCACTAGGAATTGCCTAGTAATCATAGTTCTTGTGTCCTAGCCAGTCTTTCAAGTTTACCAAGGACCCCAGGGCACTTTGGCCCACGGTATGAGGCTTGCCAAGAAACTCAAGTTCCAACTGCTGGGATGGGTGATTCCTCTCTGGCGAGGTCTTGTCCAAATGCTCCATCCATGCCCGGGTACTGGTTGAGCCCAGCATGGCTTTGTTCTCCATTATGACAGGGTAACACCGAGTTCAATGTGATGTCCCCTAGTCACTGAGCTCTCCTTTTCCAGTGTGCACATACTCTCTGCACCACAGGGATGCTGCCAGGGGATGGGGAAAGGGTGGTGCTGGTAATATAAAACTGTCTCTCTGACCCTCTTCAATACCTCTTTAGCAATATGGAGTTAAGAATAGGTATTGTGATTGCTCACCTGATTTTTGGTTACTGTGATGGTGGTTTTCTGTTGCAGACAGTTGTTAAAATTTGGTGTTTCTGTTGGGGAGACAAATGGTGTAGGCTTCTATTTGGCCATCTTGTTCCAACCTCTTTAATTTTTAAGAGATAGTTCTTGTCCTAAACTTTTTCTTTTCTATAACATTCTATACTTCTGGTATGAGTAGAATGTTTTCTCTTATCTCTAAGGATGACAATGATAATGTTTGAAAGTTTTCTTCTGCCACCAGCATTGCCTGTTTCCTCAGAATCCCTTCAACTCTGTTGCTTATGGTATTCTTTCTCTTTAGCATTGAAAATTTTTCTGAAAATTCTGATGATTGTAAGCTATTTGTTTATATATGTGAATAAGATTGGAAGTTCTTTGTGCATAGGTGGGGTTGTCTACCAGCAGCCATCTGAAGTTGGGGGAAGATACCTGAGGGGTCCATTATTTGTGTTCTGACTTTTAACCATCCTTTTCTATTTTGAACCCTGTGTCTTACTCCTGTTTTCAACTGTATCCCATGCCTTCAAATTCTGAGTCACTCCATGTTCTACAGTGTGACTAATTTACCTACTGCTCTTTGTCCCCCTCTACAGATGCTTGGGCTATAGTGCCCTCTGAGCCCTCCCTTCCCTCTCCTCCAGCCATAAACTGTCTTCACAATTTCTGTTAAACCTTTTCTTTGGCTGTTATTATCTCTCCTGTTTTGTTTATTTATGTGAGTATGTTTATGTATTTGTAATTACAAAAGCAACTTTATTTTTGTCTCCCACTATTTTAAATTTGTTCAGGTTAGATAGTCTATCCTTTGCCTTTTGGTGAAAACTCAGGCTGTTTCAGTGATTTCCTGATCACTCGTTGACAGTTGCGCAGGGCCTTGCTCTGTTGCCCAGGCTGGAGTGCAGTGGTGCGATCATGGCTCACTGTAGCCTCGACCTCCCAGGCTCGGGTGATCCTTCCACTTCAGCCTCTCAGTACCTACGTTACTTTTTAAAATTAAAAAATATATATTTTGTTTATTTATTTTCTTTGAGACAGAGTCTTGCTCTGTTGCCCAGGCTGGAATTCAGTGACTTGATCTCAGCTCACTGCAGCCCCTGCCTCTTAGGTTCCAGTGAGTCTCGTGTCTCAGCCTCCCAAGTAGCTGGGATTACATGCATATGCCACCACGCCCGGCTACTTTTTTGTATTTTTAGTAGAGATGTAGTTTCACTATGTTGGCCAGAATGGTCTCGAACTCTTGGCCTCAAGTGATCCACCCATCTCAGCCTTGCAAAGTGCTGGGATTACAGGCATGAGCCACCACACCTGGTTCCTACATTGCTTTTAAAAATACATTATACTAAATGAAAGAAGCCAGACAAATATCATAAATGTCACCCATTTAAAGTGTACAATCTGGCTGGGCGTGGTTCCTCACATCTGTAATCCCAGCATTTTGGGAGGCCTGAGGTGGGTGGATTGCTTGAGCTCAGGAGTTCCAGACCAGCTGGGGCAGCATGGTGAAACCCTGGCAAAGAATAAAAAGAAAGAAAGAGAGAGAGAGAGAGAGAGAGGGAGAGAGGAAGGAGGGAAGGAAGGAAGGAAGGAAGGAAGGAAGGAAGGAAGGAAGGAGGAGAGAAAGGAAAGAAAGGAAAAGAAAGGAAAAGAAACAAACAAACCTAGGCATGGTGGCATACGCCTGTAGTCCCAGCTACTCTGGAGGCTGAGGCAGGAGAATCGCTTGAGCCCAGGAGGTCAAGGTTGCAGTGAACTGTGATTGGGTCACTGCACTCCAGTCTGGGCCACAGAGCAAGACCTTGTCTCTAAATAAATAAATAAGTAAAGTGTACAGTTTAATGCTTTTAGTGTATTTACAGTTGTGTTATCATCACCACTATCTAATTACAGAGCATTTTTATTAACCTAAAAGAAATCTCATAATTATTAGCAGTTGCTGCCAACTCCCACTTGCCTCCATTCCCTTGCAACCCCGAATCTACTTTCTATGTCCAGAAAATGCCTATTCTGGACATTTTATATAAATGGCATTATACAATATGTGACCTTTCAGGTTTGGCTTCCTTCACTCAGCATAATTTTTTTAAAATTTTACTTTAAGTTCTGGGATACATGTGCAGAATGTGCAGGTTTGTTACATAGGTATACATGTGCCATGGTGGTTTGCTGCACCTATCAACCCGTCATCTAGGGTTTAAGTCCAGCATGCATTAGGTATTTGTCTTAATGCCCTCCAATCCCTTGTCCCCCACCCCCTGACAGGCCCCAGTGCATGATGTTCCCCTCCCTGTGTCCATGTGTTCCCATTGTTCAACTCCCACTTATAAGTGAGAAAATGCAGTGTTTGGTTTTCAGTTCCTGTGTTAGTTTTCTGAGGATGATGACTTCCAGCTTCATCCATGTCCCTGCAAAGGACATTATCTCATTCTTTTTTATGACTGCATAGTATTCCATGGTATATATGTGCCAGATTTTCTTTATCCAGTCTATCATTGATGGGCATTTGGGTTGGCTCCAAATCTTTGCTATTGTAAATAGTCACTCAGCATAATGTTTTTAAGGTTCATCCATGTCGTAGCATGTGTTAGTACTTCATTCATTTTTATGACTGAGCAATATCTTATTGGGTAGTTATGCCTTACTTTATCCATTTTATCAGTTGGTGAACATTGGATTGCTTGTACTTTTTGGCTATTATGAATAATGCTGCTATGAACATTTGTGTACACATTTTTCTGCACACATATGTTTTCAATTCTTTTGGGGATATACCTGTTGCAGGAAGTCAGGGACCCCGAACGGAGGGACCAACTGAGGCCATGGCAGAAGAACATAAATTGTGAAGATTTCATGGACATTTATTAGTTTCCCAAATTAATACTTTTATAATTTCTTACACTTGTCTTTACTGCAGTCTCTGAACATAAATTGTGAAGATTTCATGGACACTTATCACTTCCCCAATCAATATCCTTGTGATTTTCTATGCCTGTCTTTACTTTAATCTCTTAATCCTGTCATCTTCGTAAACTGAGGAGGATGTATGTCACCTCAGGACCCTGTGATGATTGCGTTAACTGCACAAATTGTTTGTAGAGAATGTGTGTTTGAACAATATGAAGTCTTGGCACCTTGAAAAAAGAACAGGATAACAGCAATCTTCAGGGAACAAGGGAGATAAGACTTTGGACTCTGACTGCTGGAGAGCTGGACAGAACAGAGCCATATTTCTCTTCTTTCAAAGGCAAATAGGAGAAATGTCGCTGAATTCTTTTTCTCAGCAAGGAACATCCCTGTGAAAGAGAATGTGCCCTGAGGGTAGGCCTATAAGCGGCCCCCTGGGGTAGCCGTCTGTTATGGTCGAAGCTGAAGGGATGAAATAAGCCCCAGTCTCCTGTAGCACTCCCAGGCTTATTAGGATGAGGAAATTCCTGCCTAATAAATTTTGGTCAGACAGGTTGTCTACTCTCAAACCCTGTCTCCTGATAAGATGTTATCAATGACAATGCATACCCAAAACTTCATTAGCAATTTTAATATCCCTCCATCCTGTGGTCCTGTGATCTCGCCCTGCCTCCATTTACTTTGTGATATTTTTATTACCTTGTGAAGTATGTGATCTCTGTAACCCACACCCTATTCGTGCACTCCCTCCCCTTTAGAAAATCGCTAATAAAAACTTGCTGGTTTTATGGCTCGGAGAGCATCACGGAACCTGCTGACATGTGATGTCTCCCCCGGACACCCAGCTTTAAAATTTATCTCTTTTGTACTCCTTCCCTTTATTTCTCAAACCAGCCAACATGCTTAGGGAAATAGAAAAGAACCCATGTTAACTATTGGGGGTAGGTTCCCCTGATATATACCTATAAATGGAAATACTACATCATATGGTAACTTCGTCTTAAAATTATTGAGGAAATGCCAAAATGTTTTCCACATCAGCTGCACCATTTTTTCTTTCTACCAGCAATATACAATGATTCTAATGTCTTCACATCTTTGCTAACACTTGTTTTTTTCCTTTTTAAAAATTTTAGCCATCTTAGTGGGTATGAAGTAGTATCTCATTTTGATTTTGATTGACATTTCCCTAATGACAAATGATGGTGCACTTTTTTTCATCTCCTTATTGGCCATTTGTATGTCTTCCTTGGAGAAATGTCTATTGAGATCATTTGCTCATTTTTAATTGAGTAATTTATCTTTTTGTTATTGAATTGTAAGTATTATTATATATTCTGTATACAAGTCCCATATCAGTTATATCTGTAAATATTTTCTCCCATTCTATGGCTGTCTTTCACTTTCTTGATAACATCCTTACAAATGTAAAAGTTTCTAATGTTGTTGAAGTTCCATTTATGTATTAATTCTTTGGGCACTTGTGCTTTTTAGGTGTTATATGTAAGAAACCATTGCCTAATCTAAGGTCATGAAGATCTATACCAATGTTTTCTTCTGGCCGTTTTATAACTTCAGAATTTTAGATGAGACATTTGGGTCATTGATCCATATGGAGTTTATGTGTATAGCATGAGTTAAGGGTCCAGCTTCATTCTTTTGCTTCTGTATATCCAGGTGCCTCAGAAATATTTGTTGAAAAGATTATAATTTCCACATTGAAGGGTCTTGGCACCCTTGTCAAAAATCGATTGACCATAAATGTCTATTTTTAATGGGAAATTATCTTCATCTTAAAATTCTATGACAATCCAAACATGCTCATGTTAAATGTTAGAGTAAAATATGCAAGGACTCAAAAAATTCCTCCTATGAACTCTTCTGGAAGCAATTGGAGGTTTTGCTCTACTAAAATGAAGGAGTAAGCCAACAAAAAGAAAGACATAGTATAAGATCCAGGAAAAAAAGACTATAACTCCAGGGGATGGGAAGGGAGAGTCCCAGGAAGACAATCATGTTCAAGGCCATGAGAATAACTGGCTTAGTTTGTAGCAGGGGAACAGGGAGCTGCAAAAGGACAATTGTTAGGGGGAATGTGAAAGCAGCAGAGTTTTAGATGAATCAGAGTGTTTGGAGAAATTATTAATAGATATTTTATGGAACTGTTAGAATACCTGGGGTGGGGGGAAGCATTAGAAATATTGAAATCTCAAATAATAAAATACTGAAGCCATTATTAACTTCAAAAAATCAAAAGTCTAACAATAATATGCTAAGACTAACAATAATGTACTACTTTACTTAGCAGCAAACAATAATTGCATAGTCGTCATTGTGTGAACCTGGCAATGATTTTTTAAAAAATTAATTAATTAATTATTATTATTATACTTTAAGTTCTAGGGTACATGTGCATAACGTGCAGGTTTGTTACATATGTATACTTGTGCCATGTTGGTGTGCTGCACCCATCAACTCGTCAGCACCCATCAACTCATCATTTACATCAGGTATAACTCCCAATGCAATCCCTCCCCCCTCCCCCCTCCCCATGATAGGCCCCGGTGTGTGATGTTCCCCTTCCCAAGTCCAAGTGATCTCATTGTTCAGTTCCCACCTATGAGTGAGAACATGCGGTGTTTGGTTTTCTGTTCTTGTGATAGTTTGCTAAGAATGATGGTTTCCAGCTGCATCCATGTCCCTACAAAGGACACAAACTCATCCTTTTTTATGGCTGCATAGTATTCCATGGTGTATATGTGCCACATTTTCTTAATCCAGTCTGTCACTGATGGACATTTGGGTTGATTCCAAGTCTTTGCTATTGTGAATAGTGCCCCAATAAACATACGTGTGCATGTGTCTTTATAGCAGCATGATTTATAATCCTTTGGGTATATACCCAGTAATGGGATGGCTGGGTCATATGGTACATCTAGTTCTAGATCCTTGAGGAATCGCCATGCCATACTGTTTTCCATAATGGTTGAACTAGTTTACAATCCCACCAACAGTGTAAAAGTGTTCCTATTTCTCCACATCCTCTCCAGCACCTGTTGTTTCCTGACTTTTTAATGATTGCCATTCTGACTGGTGTGAGATGGTATCTCATTGTGGTTTTGATTTGCATTTCTCTGATGACTAGTGATGATGAGCATTTTTTCATGTGTCTGTTGGCTGTATGAATGTCTTCTTTTGAGAAATGTCTGTTCATATCCTTTGGAACCTGGCAATGATTCAATCAAGCATTGTGATATAAGTTTTAAGGGAATTGATGTATCTGGATGTGCAGTGTGGGGAGGTATAAGAAAGCTAAATTGTCAACTACTGTGAAAGAAAATCAATAGGTAGTATCTAATATCAATCAATAAATAGCTCTTTAGGCATATTATTTAGATAATATAATGTGGAAATCAGAAGAAACAGCTATTATTGCTTCTTGGGAGGGTGATGGGAAATGCTGGGGTAGGGGACTGCTGTTATTTGCTATGTCATGCCTCAATATTATTTTATGTTTATGTGTATGTGTTACTATGAAAACAAAAATTGTTACTCTTTAACTCCCAAGCCAGCAGGAGCTACAAAGAGACTATCACCTTATAACATGGCTCAACTGGAAACTTAAGCTTCACATTTGGTTATCTGAACTTGGCCTCCATGTAGGTGAAGTATGTGGCAGAGAGGGAAGGGCCTTGAACCTTCTAGATGCCAACCTCTGATGATGTGAATTAATGCGTGCAGGTGGCTTTCAACTGGCCAGCTAATTTCTGCAATATAGGAAATGACTGTAATTTCTGTTTTTGCATCTGGCCTCAAAAGAGAAAGTGGCCCCAATTGCCTATTGAATTTATGGAGATGAGATCTCAAGTATCTTAGGATAATTGTTGGAGGAAGGGACAGGCTTTGCCAGAAAAGCAATTTTAGTCCTTTCCCCTCTCATAAGGTACTCTGAAACAATTTTTCTATTTAAATTTTTTTAAAGTACCATATCTTTAAAAAATCTCCGTTTTTGCTGTGACTGGCATGTTTTGTTAATGCATTTTAGCTCCCACCTTAGTGTCCGAGGTCACCAAAACAGGGTTCTATGTAGCTAGCTTTCCTTCCTATTTACTCTGCTTTATAGTTATGTGTTTCTCTTACTACCTAGGTCCCAAGTATATCTCCTGTTAGTGATCATTATGATAGGTTTCTGTGCCCCTTTTTCTGTTCCTTATCTATCTCTTTCATCACCTCCCTAAACCATTTTTTGTGGTTGTTTGCTTCACATTCCCACATTTTTCTCTCCATTGTCCATTCATTTAAGAAATATACATAGAGCAGCTATAATATGCATTAAAACATGACACTCCCCGAGGAGTGCTCTCAACAGTCTAATTGAGGTGACATACAAATGATGAATAGAAATAGTAATTAACTAGAGTTAATGATGTAATGACAAAATTATTTCTATACATGGTGAATGCTACGGGATTAAAAAATAAAGATAATACGTGCTCATTGGAGGAAATTGGCAAAATACAGAAAATATACAAAAAAAAAATGAAAATTGAGTCAGACTGTCTAGGTTGGAATCCTACCTAGCTCTATCCTTGTTAGAGATATATCCTTGGGCAAGTTGCTTAACCTCTCTGAGCCCCACTTTATCCGTTATGTAAGGATAATAATATTAGAGGGCTACAGGAGGCGGAGGTTGTTGCAGTGAGCAGAGGTCGTGCCACTGCACTCCAGCCTGGCAACAGAGCGAGACTCCATCTCAAAACAAACAAACAAATAAATAAATAAATAAATAATAGTATTCATAATAATATTAGAGGGTTGATAGGCTTACCACAGAGCCTAGTAAACATAAGTGGTAGTAGTCACAGTTGTCATTACCACCACCATCAGTTTTTTAGTACATGGCCTTCAAATATTTTTTTCTGGCATATGTTTTATGATTCTTAGTTGCAGCTTAACATGTTTTTCCTCCATGTTTCATTTTTCATACCTTATTCTTTATTTGCTATGTTTGTCACTGTCATTTCCTATTTCTTTAATGTTTTCTCTAATTTCTCCTGTTGTTTTTTTTTTCTTCTTGTAATATTTCTTTTCTACCATTATTTGGAAATAGTCTGACAGGCAAGAAATATTTACTGAGCTGCTACAAAGTACAGGTACTGTGTTAAGTCTCAGGGAGACTGAAAATAGAAGATGAAGACATTCATTCTTTTTCAGTAAATATGCTTACGTAGGGAGTCATTTCTGGCATAGGCAATAAGAGAGCTAGGCCCTGGTCCCTAGCTCTGTCACTCTCCAGGTTTTGTGACCTCTTTCACTTTCTAATTTGTTTAAATGGGTACATTAATGCCTGCCCTGCCATTGTCATTAGGCTGTGGATTATGGAATGTCAATGAGCTTTTGCAAACTAGACGTATGGAAAAAAATGGCAAGTATATATGTTTAGAGAGAAACTGGTTCCTAGCTTCTTTATTAGAGGGCAACATAGGCTGTTTTTGTTCTTCTAAAAAAATTTCTTCTTAGGTTGGCACAAAAGTAATTGCCATTACTTTTAATGGCAAAAACCACAACTGCTTTTGGACCAACCAATAATTAATCTTCTTACCTTCACTCACTTTGTCAAGAATAGTTAAATCTCTGGTCAGAATTACCCTGAAGTCAAACTGGTTTAGTATACTCAACCAACTAAATATTTGATGATATGCATAGTTATTATAAAAATAAAATGCTGCCCTCTGTATAGACTAGCTAGAGCCCTCCCCTTCCCCCGCCAGCTTGTCCTCCATAGACAATTGAAATTCACCAGCCCTTGGCCTGTACTGGAAAACGGAAGTATTATTTAGATCAGAGACTCATTATGCTGAGGCATTTTAAAAGCAGCAAGACCAAGTAAAATCAATATTTGCTTGGAATTTGCCAGGTATTAAAATTAACTTTTTCTTCAACATTTGAGAAAATCAAATACAACTCCCCCATTATTTTTAGAATCATAAAAAGAATCATATTCATATACTGCGTTGGATTTTGTTTTAAAATATACAGAAATATAAAATGTTTGGGGGCTATGTGAAACAATAATAGCAGAGTTTAGAATCATTGAAGCTAGGATACCGGCCACGGAGACTCATTATTTGTTCTCTCTTCTTTTTGTATGTTTGAAAATTGGACTTGATGAAGAATAAAAATGCAACAAATGAAAACACAGAGGTCATTTTCACCATTCATTGTAGTTTGTTTCTCTAGGCATTTTCATGGCCTAATAATTTTGATTTGTTAATTGGGAAATCTATAAGATCATGTGGAATTTTAAACTTTTCAAAGCATTTTGGATTTGTTTTTATTTCACTGAAAGCCCTGTGGGGGGCATGATTCCTTTTGTTGTTCTTGTTATGCAGTCAAGGACACTTTATGGTCAAGTGAGTTGCCCGAGGTGACACAATGGGGTGACACAACTTCGTAGCACTACAAGATGGTTTCTTGACTGCCATGCTGAAGCCCTTTTTACACAAACATCAGAGGGTAAAATAATTCACAGGTATGTTTGAATAGGCCTTCTTTAATTACTGGGATATTTTATCAATGTGATGCCAGCAAGATCTTTTAACATATACAATTTTATTTTATTTTATTTTATTTTATTTTATTTTTTTGAGGCGGAGTCTTGCTCTGTCGCCAAGGCTGGAGTGCAGTGGCACTATCTCGGCTCACTGCAAGCTCCGCCTCCTGGGTTCACGCCATTCTCCTGCCTCAGCCTCCCAAGTAGCTGGGACTACAGGCGCCTGCCACCACGCCCGGCTAATTTTTTTGTATTTTTAGTAGAGATGGGGTTTCACCGTGTTAGCCAGGATGGTCTCGATCTCCTGACCTCGTGATCCACCCACCTCGGCCTCCCAAAGTGCTGGGATTACAGGCTTGAGCCACCGCGCCCGGCCATCATATACAATTTTAAGTTCATGAGGCCTGATGACAAGTAAGAAACTCCCATTTATCAAGCCAGGCACTGTTTCCAGTGTTTTATATTTATATGAGTTTTTCCCCAAATCCCCGGGTTTCAGTTATGTGTCTTGCAACTCACTGGCTGTGGGACCCTGAGCAACTTAAATGACATCTCTCAGCCTCAGTTTCCTTATCTGTAAAAGGGGGGCGATAATACCTACCTAATTGGGAGTTTGGCACAGTTAATGAGAGAGCATATATAAAGTGCCCAACACAGTGCCTGGAACATACCAAAATCATTAAAGAGATGATACTGAGAAAACAAAAGGCAAGGAGGAAGATGCCTATAAGGCTCAGAAGAAAGCACAAATTGTTTAGAAAACTGTAAACCATCTGACATGGCTGCCTTCAAACTCTGCCCCGCTCTGTGCTACTGTCATCCTACAGTATATGATAGTCACCTTGTTTTAATAATACAGGCATATCGCGTTAACTCCCCACTCAAAACTCTTAAATGGTCCCTATGATCTCTCAGCATTCCAGAATCTTTTTGTCAGCAAAATGCAAACCATTTCAAAGTTTACTACAAAATTTGTACTTCTGCAACTCTCTGTAGAGTACAACTCTCTGTAGAGCATTTCACACAATGTTGTGTGAAATATATGCTGGTGATAATTTAACAACTTAGTAAGGTAGAGAAGAACAATTTAGTAAATGATGATTAAAAAATATATCCTCATCTTTCATATTTTATATCAACATTAGTTTCAGGTACATACAAATGGAAACAAGAAAAATGGGGGCCAAAAATTAAGACCATAACAATGTGAATATTTATTGCACCTCTGTATAGAGGACATGTTAAGTTTAAAAACAATAGAAGAAAAATCATAAAAGAAACTATTTAAATATCTGACTATATAAAATGAAAAGCTTCTACATGCCAAATATAATAAAAGACAAAGAACAAACTTGGAAAAATATTTGCCATGTATGTGAGAGAAAAATAATGTCTTGAATATCTAAAGAGCATGTACAAAATAATGAGAAAATCCAAAGGCGTTCAGTGGAAAATGACATTAACAAACAAGTCACAAAAGAGGAAAGTGAATGGCTAATAAACATATGAATAAATGTTCACTTGCACTAGGAATCAAAAATGCTAATGGAAACAAGAACCCAATTTTCACCTATTAACAAAGATGGCCGGGCGCGGTGGTTCACACCTGTAATCTCAGTACTTTGGGAGGCTGAGGTGGGCGGATCATGTGGTCAGGAGATGGAGACCATCCTGGCCAACACGGTGAAACCCCGTCTCTACTAAAAATACAAAATTAGCCAGGCGTGGTGGCGCGTGCTTGTAATCTCAGCTACTTGGGAGGCTGAGGCAGGAGAATCACTTGAACCTGGGAGGTGAAGGTTGCAGTGAGCCGGGATTGCGCCATTGCACTCCAGCCTGTACAGCCTGTTGACAGAGGAAGACTCCGTCTCAAAAAAACGAAAACAAAACAAAACAACAACAACAACAACAAAAAACAAAAAAAAGAAACAAAGGTGAAAAAAGATAATACTCCAATACTGTATGTTAGCCAGAGTAGCATAAGAAAGGGATTCATACATTGGTAGTGGGAGCATAAACTGATGCAGTCTTCATGGAAAGCAATTTGACAACACACTTCAGGAGCTAAAATATAGTCTTACCCTTGACCTGTATCTCCACTGTTAATATAATAACAATCACTTCTCAGGAAGTAAGCCGAGGTCCAGACAAAATTTATGCAAAGAGATGCCCGTTTATAATAACCAAATTGTCAATCAACCTAAATGTTCAACAATGAGGATTTGGGTAAGTATATTATTGTGTAATCTTAGAATAGTATGCAACGATTACAAACTGTGCCTGTGGGAGAATTGCTTGAACCCAGGAGGCAGAGGTTGCAGTGAGCCGAGATCGTGCCATTGCATTCCAGCCTGGGCAACAGGAGCGAAACTCCATCTCTAAATAAATAAATTTTTAAAAAATTGTGCCTATGATGACTGTTAAATGTCTTGGAAAACCTTTATTATGTAATGTTTAGAAATAGAAAGATGATATATCACTGTGCATATATGTTCTCACCTGGGTTGGAAAAACATAAATGCATGGAAACAAAAGGAAAAACTGTTAATGTTGTAGGTATCTCAGGGAGGTGAGATTATAGGTGCTTACAACATCCGTGGTCATTTTTTCTGCGTTTTACAAATTTTTGACAATAGCCATGTATTTTTGTTATTTACAAAAAAGGAATATTTAGAATAGACCACGAGAAATGCTGCAGACTACAAATATTCCCCATTATCAACATTTAATCACAATGATTATTAGAGCATTTGATGTCCAGCAGATGGAGCTGCATCCCTTACCATTCGGCTTGCACTCTGGGACTATAAAAACTGTTTTCATTTGTTTTGTTTTGTTTGAAGCAAATCCCTTATATCCTCCTAAAGATTTTGTAAAGCATATGTTCTTTAAAAAAAAAAAAAAAGAAAGATTACATTTAAAATTTGTTTTGAGAATTTTATGAAACCCCTCTGGGGTAATTAGAGGCCCCCTGGGGTGTCACAAAAAGCAGGGCTATGCAATGGATTTGGGGAACTGGGTTACTTGAGAGCTGCTTGTGTGGAGCCACAAAAGGAGTCGGGGCAAAGTCAGAAAAAAAAAGTTGAGGGTCCCGTTCACTGGGCTTCATTTGTTGAGGAAAGACAGGGTAGAAAATTGTATTTTGATGTGTAAGTGCACAGGCTTAGCATTTCTGCATAATTTCAGAATTGATGTTTTCATTGGTTCCCAACACACATTTAGGGTGCTGATTAAAACGCTCTCTTACTTAAGACCTCCATTCAAAGTCAAATTTCACAACTTCCTACCTCTGTGACTTTGGGCAAATCATTTCACCTCTCTGTGCCTACCTTTCCTCATTTGTAAAATAGAAATAGTAATAAAACCTACTCATAAGGTGTTGTGAGGGTCAAATTATATAATGCATATAAAAGTGTTTGGCATAATAATTGGCACATGGTAAGCACAAAATAAATGTTAGCCATGATTATCATTCATTCATTTATTCAACACACATATTGGTACCACCTATGTGCCAGGCAATGGGCTGCACACTGGCAAGAGAGAAAAAATAGACATGTTCTGCCCTCTAGGAGTTTAGAGGAGGAACAATACCGTGCCTAAGAAGCAGTGTGAGAAAGCTTGGGACCAGGATTCCTGGGTCTCACTCTGGTCTTGGCTTATTTTAGGATCTCAGATATAATAAATTACTTAATCTCCATTTTTCTCTCAGTAAAACAAGGGATTTGGATGAGATGGTCTCTTTCAGCTCTGGAGCATTCTGACTGTATTTCAAAGAACATTGCTGAATGAGATCAAATCAAAGTTATTATCTTTCAAATATATTCACATTATGCAGTCTCTTCTCAGGAGGTGCAAAATTCTCATAATTAGGAAAAGGTCCAAGGGCAAACAGAATGATTACAGCAGAGGCTGGATAAGACACCCATATCTGAGACGCCAGAGAAAAGAAAAATCAGTCTTCAAAAAAATACTGAAACCGTGCCTTACAAAAAATATATTTATGGTTACTTTAATTGCCAAAGAATAAAAATAAGTTTATTTCCATTTCACAAACTTCATGGGACATCAACATTTGTTTGCTATTTTCAGATTACAACAAAATTGTGTTTTGTCGTTACAGCACATTTGCGTGTGCGTGCATGTGTGTGTATGAGCATGTCGATGTCTGTGGGTGTGGCTGCTTTTTGCTATCATTATTTTATTCACTGAAACCATCAATCAGCAAATGTTTTCTGTAACGGACCAGATAGCAAATATTTTAGGCTTTCTTGGCCATATACTACCTCTGTTGCATAATCTTCTTATGTTTTTAATAACCATTTAATGATATAAAAACCATTCTTCAATCCCAGGATGTATAAAAATAGACTGAGGATTAGATTTGGTCTGTAGGTCAGTTTGCTGACCCTGTCTTAAATCAAATTTTCAGCTTCCTGTCTCCATAAGTTTGGTTTCATGGTATGTCTCCACCACCACCCCATCCCAACTTGCTCAGTGCACAGGTCGTTTCTTACCCTAGTCTCCTCTACTTGTTATCATCCGATTGTACACAGTCCCTGCTTCCCATCTAATCACTCTAATTCCAGTGCCATCCTGGTGTACAGTGCAATTCTAGCGGAAAGCATCACCCCAAACCAAAATGGTAGTTGGTGGTCTGGTCCACGAGATTGACTGCTCCATGGACATGCACCCATCAACATATCTGTCCCATGAAGCAAACTGCAAGGTTTCCTGGGCCTAGCTCCTTAACCACGGCAATGGCATTGACTCACTTCTACCTAGTACCAAACTTTTCATTATTCAGCAAGTATTTACTGAGCATCAATGATATGCTTGGCATTGTACTAGACTCAGGACACAGCAAAGAACAGTGTGGGCATGGCTGTGATTCTCATAGAGCTTACACATCACAGCGAGCGAAAAAGACATGGAGGCACATCCGTGTAGTAATGCTGGAATTTTTATGTGATATTTCAAGAAGTACAGGGTTTTGTGGGAGCACAGAGAAAGGCATCTAACCCAGCTGTGGAGGTCAGGGGAGGCTGCCTCCAGAGGAAGTGTCACTTAACTCTTTCTACGTGGGAAAGATATATGGAACCCTCTATTAGAGCTCATTAGGGCAGCAGGCACCCTAATCTCCTTAGTAAATGGGTCTTGAGCTCTACTTAGAATTTTGGTGACAGTAATCCTGCCAAATCTGACTTTATCCCTTTGGACTGAGCTCCTGGTCTCGGTCCTACTTTCAAGGCTTCATTTCCAAGAAACACTGTCTTCACACCCCCTCCCACTGGTCATGCCCTTACATCCACAACACTGACTCTAACCTAGTCAGTTCACCTCTTCCAGGTAAAGCATTTTTGCTAAAGTGACCTGAATTGAGTAGCCAATTGGCAAGAACAGTGATAATCAGCTTTCAATGATTAATATTGATACCAGCGATTACTCTTTTCAGATACTGGACGTTTGCCTTTTCCAGTGGGCTTGGTTAGTTATGAATGGGCATCCACGTTTAAATGGATATTTTCTATACTCAACATTTTAGGTGTAAATTCTGAATCCCCAGGGAAAATTGGTCAGAAAAGGTCCTCTTACTCTTCATTAACTGTAAAATGAATATAAAGAATATCTTCCATTTGTGCCCCCCCAACCCCGTGCAGGGGCTTCTTGGGAGGTATGTTAGCCTATTCATATGTTAATTCCGCAGAGCCCTCGATCTTTTCACAGAGGCCCTGTACAATGATGGGGGAGTCTGCATATTTCAAAAGAGCAGCATATGCTCCTTAAGGTGAACGTGCAATATAACACTGCAGGGGAAATACAGTGCATTATTCTTTGCCCCTTTGCAGAGAGAGTTTACAAGCATCATTTGGAAATGGATGACATTTTTCTGTATAGAAATTGAATTTGACAATTAACCATGATTTTTTTTTTAAATTTAGAGGTCCAGGTCTTCTAAACAACATTCTTTTTAGTGTAAATAAAAGAATTAAAAGAGAAGAAAATTTTAATTCCTGGAAAAGCACCAGAAATGCCTTCCCCTGAAGCTGTTTAACTGTTGTTTGGAAACTGCATTCTCCTCAGAAAAAATTCTGAGTTGGGAGGGAAGCGGACAATGTATATAACTTGATATCTTAAATTTCTCTCTCACCCTCTTTTTTTTGTTTTCATTCTTAAGCCTAATGCATCCTATCACAAGAGTGCTTAATGTTTAGGTTATAATTTCAGATATGCAAATGATTCATTAGTCGAGTATTTGATAATCATATTTCAAAAAACTTCTGATAGACATTAATTGCGTCTTCTAGAATTATATTCCAGTGCTCAGTAACGACAAACACTGCGTATTAATTTCACATGTATTAGAAATAATGATTAAAGTAAAACCTATTTGATGTAATGACCATTAGTTGAGAGCTGTAGAACGATGCTTCGTGGCTTAAGATGAATAATAATGGCCCGTTTTTCATCAGACAGATGTTCCATCTTATTGTAAAAAGATGTTACATCACTGAAATAGAAAATGTAAACTAGAACATACTATATCACCAAGCTTGATTAACCAATTGAACAATTAATGTCTGAAAAGCATTAGCATTTGCAATGCACTATGCGCTGTTTTTATCATGTTTTCTATGGGACCAATTTTGAAGAACGTTTTACAAAAGTAAAATTTAAAAATTAGAGAAGAAATATGTAGTAACATAGTTCAAGTTCGTATGGACTATGAAATGCCGGAATGTCAAACCACAGTGTTGTAAAAGTTTAAAAAAAAAAAAAAAAGTCACTGTTAATGATGGTTGTCCCCTGGGCAGGTTACTGGGTGGCTGAGGGACAGGAATAGGAGAGAGATTATTTTTTTGGATTTACTTTTTACTCTTTTTTTAAAAATGTTTTGCATTGTATATTATATGCATTGTTAAGTATTTTTAAATAATTTCATTATAAACAACAATAACAACTCATAACCATATATTGAAGTGGAGAGGGAGCATGAGAAACTACCGTGATAGGCTTTGGGGCCACACACACACACACACACACACACATTCATTTCCCAATTCTGTTTCTTTCTAGTTATGAGGCCTCAAGCAGGTTACTTATCTTTCCTAAACTAAGAGAACCCACCTCATGGGTTTGATAGGAGTATTTAAATAGGTTGTAGAATGACACCTGTCACATGTTAAGTGCTTGATAAATGTTGACTAGCATTATTGTTTATATCATACTAAAAACAGTCTTATCTAATACAGTAGTCCTCCAACATCTATTACTCTTATTTTCACAGTGCCAATTTAAGATTGCATTTATGTGGCTTGCTTTTATTTATTTATAGCCTAACACATTCCATTGAGAAAGAAGTGAAAGATTCATTCCTCTCTTCTCCCTCCCTTCTTTCCTTTCTACCACAAACTTTTCCTGGGTACCTATCAAGTGCTAAGTGCACAGTGCATACAAAACCTTACAAGTGATCCATACTATTTTTCAACTGATATAAGAATTTATTTTTTTCATATACCTTAAAGGTGACCCAGCTACAGTTTTAACCCTCCATGTAACAAGAGACCTCACTGCTTCTTGAATCATACTTTCCTTTGTTGAACAATTCCAATTTGTTAGAATGATCTTTTTCACATTGAACTAAAAATTGTTGTCCCCATGGCTTCCATAGTTGGGTAAACCTCTATAATTTTCCTAACTCGTTTCTTACTTGCAATTCTTCACTTCTGTCACAGTGCTAGTATCAGAACCCAGATCCCCTGACTCCTTGTCCAGTACCATTTAGAGGTTATTTTATTTTATTTTTATTTTTTATTGATTTTTGAGACAGAGTCTCACTCCATCACCCAGGCTGGAGTACAGTGGCACAATCTCTGCTCACTGCAATCTCCACCTCCTGGGTTCAAGCAATTCTTGTGCCTCAGCCTTCTGAGTAGCTGGGATTACAGGCACGTGCCACCATGCCCAGCTGATTTTTGTATTTTCAGTAGAGACAGGTTTCGTAATGTTGGCCAGGCTGATCTCGAACTCCTGACCTCAAGTGATCCACCCGCCTCAGCCTCCCAAAGTGCTGGGATTACAGGCGTGAGCCACCGTACCCAGTCTAGAGGTTACTTTAAATAAAAATCTCTGACAGCCCAGTTGGCTGCCTTTGATTTCATTGAACACCCTGACCTTGTCCAAAAGACTGACTGTGTTGAGGACTTCATTTCAAACACAAAGGAAAAAATTGCAAGAGTGCTTCCCAGGCAAGACCTGGTGCATCCTAGTCAAAGTTCCTCCAATCCAGTGGTGACCCTAGCATCAAGTATTGTACCAAGGACAAGAGTCTGGTGAGAGCAATTCTTCATGAGTTCTATAGCTGTGCTAGTCAAAAAGTGTTTTCCGTTGGTTGAGAATCACTAAACACAAGACAAGTTTCCTTGATATTCTATTCGGTTTTTCAGAGCTTCAAAATTTACTACTCAGTAATTTGAATTGCTCAGTGTTTCCAGTGTTCATTGGGAGCAACATACCCCGGTCACTTTGTCAACTTGCCACTTACCAATGCAGACAACAGGTGATCTTAATATGGGTTGTTCAAATGTGCATCTTCTGAAATAGGTGCCAGTGTCAGAGTCTGGGAAACCTTTTTCAAGGTTAGATGTAACATAGTCAGGTGAATCATTCTTATTCCTAGATCTGGTGAGTGCGCTAGCTGTGCAGGCTAGGACTGGGTTTGCAAACAGAAGGGAGGAGACATCTTTCAGTGCAATTCCCACTGAGACAGGTCCTGAGTTAGGCCAGGAGGGGGCAGCAGAGAGCTGGCCTAGCTATGAGCCAGGCGAACCCAGGGGTGAGGGGAGTAAAATGGAGAACTCGAAGCTGAAGAGTGTGGGATTGTCTCCCAAAGGCGTAGAAAAGATACTAAGCGAGTAAGAGGCCTAGTGAGGGAGTTGGCAGGTGGAGGGAGATAATCACGGAGGAGGCACCTTCCTGAGGGCAAATTCACCAACTCAGGAGGCAGGGCCCACCCAATTTAAAGGCGTTCCTATGAGCCTGGCTTTGAAATAAAACAAACGGTGGCATGAAACTAGGCCCTGGCTTGGGAAGGCTAACATTCTTGAGCCTCAGTTTCCTCATGTATAAAAGGAGAATAATAGTAGTGCTTACCTCATATGGTTGTTATGAAACACATCTGGCATATACTGAACAACTAAAAACTACGCAGTAATAATAACTACCTGCTGTTAAAAAGACACAAACTTGGCCAGGCACGGTGGCTCCTGCCCGTAATCCCAGCACTTTGGGAGGCCAAAGTAGGCGATCACCTGAGATCAGGAGTTCGAGACCAGCCTGGCCAACATGGTGAAACCCCGTCTCTACTAAAAATACAAGAATTAGCCGGGCGTGGTGGTGGGAGCCTGTAATCCCAGCTGCTTGGGAGGCTGAGGCAGGAGAATTGCTTGAAACCAGGAGGCGAAGGTGGCAGTGAGCCGAGATCATGCCATTGCACTCCAGCCTGGGCCACAAGAGCGAAACTCCATCTAAAAAAAAAAAAAAAACCAATGAAATAATGAGGTTTTGAGGGGCCACTACAGAACATCTGAACAGAAAAGTCTGCCGGCCTCCCTTTGGAACCTCTCATCAGGGCAATAGAATCATACTACTAACTGGCCCCTATTCCTGGTGTTTCTTCAGATTAAAGTCTGCAGATAAATCACCCTATATCACCATAAAACAAGTCAATCTTCACAAATATCTGTGTCCAAATACTGCTTCTCAGACTGTCATTTGCAACCAGAATTGGCACAAGAACTCCCCTGCTGAACCTTGGATCCGAACTCGCGGTTAGAAAACTGTGCCCAGTCTTCAGACGGGGGTGGTCAGCCAGTGATGGGCTGGTGGGGGAGCCTGGGTGGGGAGCTGCTTTAGAGCTGACCCTCAGATCCGATCACAGCAGGGGTGCCACTGAGTTTTCTTTGGGTGTTCCGCACCCTGAGCTCCTTTCAGAGTGCAAAGACTCTTGAATTGGATAATAAAATCAAAAGAATACACACAGGACTGAAAGCTCTGGGCACAGTGGTGAAGGAGACGGTTATAGAGAGTGGGAGAGAAAAGTGAAAGTGGGGACTGGATGCAGTGGCTCACGCCTGTAATCCCAGCACTTTGGGAGGCTGAGGCGGGCGGATCACGAGGTCAGGAGATCGAGACCATCCTGGCTAACACGGTGAAACCCCATCTCTACTAAAAATACAAAAAATTAGCCAAGCGTGGTGGCGGGCACCTGTAGTCCCAGCAACTCGGGAGGCTGAGGCGGGAGAGTGGCATGAACCCGGGAGGCAGAGCTTGCAGTGAGCCAAGATCGCACCATTGCACTCCACCCTGGGTCACAGAGCAAGACTCCATCTCAAAAGAAAAAAAAAAAGAAAACAAAATGGGGAGCTGGGATCACTAAAGTGAACCTGAGTGCACAACCAGCTCTCTTCAAGACTGGCCAAAATCTAGAACTCTGTATACATATTCAGTTACTTTCTTTCCAAAAATTTCAACCTAAAAAATAGTTACAGAGTGGTTATCTATGCTTGAGTAAGATGTTAAAGGAGAACCTTGATACAAGGTTTTAAAAAATGACCCCATCTAGTATTAGAGTAGCCTTGAGGAAAAGCACTAAAGACGACCAAATGGAGATTTTTGAATGAGAAGAACTTCTTAAGCACCACAGCTTATGGATGTCTGGGGGCTGTATTTGAGGAACTATCCGGAATTTTTTTTTTTTTTTTCCAGCAAGCATATCAATACAAAGTTCTGGGACCCTTTTTTTTTTTTTTTTTTTTTTTTTTTAGGAATTGGGCATCTACAGAACCAAGGTAGGTGTGGACTCCTACTAGAAAGTTCCAGTAGTTTCTTTCTAGGAAAATAATTCATGGGGATGCAAGTTCAATTATAGTCTATTCTTTGAAGTGCACTAGATATCAGACTAACAATTAGGGCATTATATTTGCTTCATGATAATAAAGTATTATTTACTTAATCAAACACTGTGATAGGATAGTCCCAGAAGCTCATTTAAATAGCTTAAAGTGTCTAGATGCTTCTACACCTAATATGTGTACTAAGAGAGAGAGAGAGAGAGAGAAGGAGAGAGAGAGAGGAGGAGAGAGAGAGGGAGGAAGAGAGGGAGAGGGGAGAGGATATCATATTTTTAAAATTCATTATAGGCCAAGAGCTTATAGGATTTTTTAAATAAATTTTTTAATTGACAGATAACGATGTATATATTTAATAATTCTTTTCCTTTGTCACTTCCTCTGTGAAGCTGTGATATCCTGTCCAGTCCTCTATCAGAGCACTTCTTTTGTATTTAATTAATTATTTATAGGTCCAGTTTACCCAGCTGCTGAGATCCTTGAGGGAAGAAGCTGGGTTTCTTTCCTCTTTCTGGCCCTAGGGCCCAGTTCTGGGTATGACAGATAGCAAACACTCAAAATATTAAATGAAAGCATACATGAAATAAGAACATAAAAAACATCCTGGGGTGGTACCAACTTGAAACCAGTCATCCAAAGGAGGCATCAATGCGACAAGCTAGGCAGAGAGCGAGAATCTGGAGGTGAGCCAATAAGATCAAAACCAGGAACACCAGACAAGAAAAGGAACGTTTCAACAGAAGGATGAAAGGCAGAACGTGGAGATACTCCATAAGCTATGGAGGGGAGCTAAAATAGTCATTGCAAGGATCCCTTGGTCTTGGTTGTTTGTGGTGAGGTGTCATTAAACATTCTGATGGAGTGGCTAGATGTGGTGGCTCACATCTGTAATCTCACCACTTTGGGAGGCCTATATTGGGGGAGGATCACTTGAGGCCAGGAGTTCAGGAGCAGCCTGGGAAACATAGTGAGACCCCATCTCTGCAAAAAATTTAAAAATTATCTGGGCCCAGTGGCTCATGCACGTGGTCCCAGCTACTCAGGAGGCTTGCTTGAGCCCAGGAGTTTGAGGTTGCATTGAGCTATGAACATGCCACTGCACTCCAGCCTGGGCAACAGACCCCAACTCTTAAAAAAAAAAAAATTCTGATGGAATCTAAATACCAACATTTCCTCACACCTCACTTCTTGCTCTGTTGAGGTAACTGGTGTTTCCCTACATTTGCCTGGCCAAAGGCCTCGATGTGCTCTAGAGAATTTGAGGTTGGAGGCAGGGACCATTCCTTCAACCTTTACATTTTTCAGGAGCTTGAATTGAAAGTTCTAGCCTTGCAGACAGCTCCAGGAAGGCCTGAGGTGCTTGAGGGGTAGGAGACGCCATGTGGTGTGCTAGACCTGAATTCCCGAAACCTGAGCATTATCAAGGGACCTCCCAATAAAGCTTACACATTTGTATAACTACCCTGGCTGGCTTCCCATATCCACCATCCTCTGTGTTGATGTGAATTGCTAGGCCAAATAGCAACAATAATAAAAACAACTTTATTAGTGAATTTAGGCTCCTGGGTGTGTCCAAGCCTTTGCTGAGTCCCACTCCATTTTGTATTCTGGTCCTCAGTTTTTTTTTTTTTTTTTGAGATGGAGAGTCACTCTGTCACCCAGGCTACCAGGCTGTAGTGCAGTGGTGTGATCCTGATTCACTGCAACCTCTGCCTCCTGGGTTCAAGCGATTCTCCTTCCTCAGCCTCCTGAGTAGCTGAGACTGCAGGTGCCTGCCACTATGCCCGGCTAACTTTTTGTATTTTTAGTAGAGATGGGGTTACTCTATGTTGTCCAGGCTGGTCTCGAACTCCTGGTCTCAAGTGATCTGCCCACCTCGGCCTCTCAAAGTGCTGGGATTACAGGCGTGAACCACCGTGCCTGGCCTGGTCCTCAGTCTTATAATGGAGTGTTTCTCATCCCATTAGGGCTCAAGGTGTAGGTTCCTGCCTTTTTACTAAAGTCATGATAGTCTCAGGGACTCATGGTGACTCCATGGACTGAACTCTGATTCACAGACATCAGGCATCCCAGTGAGAGAAACCAGTAATCCATGAGGCCATCATTAAGATGGGTGTGTATCTAGCATCCCATTAATTGTGCTGTCCATGACGCGCTGTTCTTGCTTCCTTTTGGTCTTTGTCTTCTTCTGCCTTGAGTCCCATGAGATGACTTGGTCATGGAAAAATAAAATCCTCTATTTCATGCCACTTTTCTGCCAACCACATTGCTGGTGCCCCTAGTAAATACTACCTCATGTAATAGCCCTAAGATAAAGGTCTTAGGCAAGTCCCCGGTTTATGGTAAAATGTTTTCAGGTGTGAAAGTGGCAATGGCACTTCCCCGTCACCACTGTGACTGGGCAGTAGAACTGAGACTAAGATGGCTCTGACCTACTATGCAAGTTTATTCTTATACGATGTGTGGAAAGGGTTCCTCAGTTCTTCCACCACCCCCACAGGTAATCTGCTGCTCTCTCTGAGCCTCACCTTCTTGGATCAGCTCTAGGAGATTCAGGTCCTCACAAAATTTAGCCATGGAGACCGTATAACCTCATCCTTAGCAGCAGGTGGTTAAAAGGAAATGCTTTCAGGTTTTGGAACAAGACCTCTTACTAGCCATAATGACGTTTTTGTTGTTTCTCGAGCATCCTATGCTCCTACTCACCCATGGGGCCTTGCACTTGCTAGTCTCTTGATCTGAAATACTCTTTCCTTCCATCTTCACATGGCTGGCTTCTTATCTTCATTCAGGTCTCTGCTCAGAGAGGCCTTCTTTGACTACCCAAATTAACATAGCCTTCCCCCCATCACATCATCACTGTCTTTGTACTTAACTCCCTTAACTTTCTTTCATAACTCAGCACCTCGACCTTATATATATATATATATTTCTTTTTTGGTCCTTGTTCATGGTATGACTATACAATACAATATAAGTTATGTGAGGTCAAGAACTTGGTCATGTATGAACTGTTCCCAGCACCCAGAATCGTGCCTGGCACATAGTAGGCATTTAATACATTTGGCGAGAATGTTCTAAATTTACAGTTATTATTGTAATTATTTTTATCATTGTTATCAACCTGGCTGAAAGGAAGGTACTAAGGAATGGAAGTCACAGTGACATTCTCCCTATCACCACTGACTGCTATCTCCCATCCCGAGGACCATGAGGAAGAAAAAACAAAAACAAAAAATTTGAGTCACATATAGTAGCTTCAGGATGTCACATGCAGGCCAAAATAGAATTCTCAGAGTTCTGGATGCCCACGATCCTCCATGGGACTCACTGGGACACTGCCTCCCCAACCCTGTGAACCAGCTACTGCTACCATGCTTCAATCACTCCTTTCAAATCCTCTGGAATTCACATTGCCTGCTTAGCCAATTCACCTGTAAACTCAACCCTTTCCTCAAACAGTCCTTTTATGACTTAGCCTTAAGTGAAACCTAGTTCCTCAGTAAAGAGACCATCATTCCAGCTGCTTCTTGAGCTGCCTACAGGTCATGTTCCCACACTTCATGGGCCAGCAGAGCCAGTTTTTTCTTCACTCTCCAAACCCATTTACAGCTCCTCCACCCACTTTTAAGCAAAGACAAGACTCAAAACCACCACCAACAACAGCAACAACAAACAAGGCCAAAAATGTCTGCTCCTTTGGAGACGTGCCTCAGTTGAACTGCTCTTTAACCTTCCCTGTCACCATCATCTATGGGTCTCCTAGACTTATCTCTGTATCGATGAAACACTTTGGCAGTAGGCCCACTCTTCCCCCATGCCAAGTCTTACTTACCACACATTCTGGGCAAAGTCAACAGCTTATGTGAGCAACCTATCTGACACCTTCATCTTGAAACTGCTTGACTTCCGACTTAGCCGCTCACATCTCCCATCTCAGCCTGTAATTTTTTAGGACCCCAAAATTGTTCCATCTCTAAGACCACGACTTCTGACATTCCTCTCTGGTCACAACTCCCTAGCCCTTTAGTTTGCATAGTCAGTCCCTGCCACCCCCACTGTCCCCCAGCCCCCACCCCACTGCCTCGTCCCTCTACTTTCCCCTATTTTGACTTTCTTCTCCTTCCATCTTGCACAACATGGCTCATCTTTTGCTCTTTTGTCAAGATTCTTCACAACCAGTGAGCCTCTCCCCTCTCTCTTCTTCCCCCTACACAAAATATAAGGGAGCATATATTCTCTGCTGCCAAACCCACACTTGTGTGATCCTAAGAATGAGTGCCTCCTTACATTCTGTGCCAGGGAACGGGGGTGTGGGAAGGAGGCTCAATCAACTCAACCTACTATCTAGGAAATCCTCAAATCTGGATTAACTCAAATTATATGCTTTTTTTTTTTTTTTAATACCTTTCCTGGGGTAGCTGAGCACTACCAGAGAAAGTCACACAACAAGATAAATTCATTCCACTGCACATTCATGATTGTTCACCTCAAGTGGTCCTTAAACCTAGCCTAGTAATTCACTCATTGCCACACACTGTACAATAACTATTTTAAATCTTTGCCTTTTTCTTCAAACCTTTGACCCTTCTACCCACTTCCATCTCCACTCTTAGACAACGACTCAGGTCTCTTATCAGGGAAAATAGAAGTCATCAGATACTACTTACTTCAATCTCCTCCACCACATTTATAATCCTAGCTACATCTTTTTTCTATGTCAGATGAGGGATCATCTCTATCATCTTCTTGCCATGATCTACTTGCCTTCCTGCCTGCCTTTTCTGGCATCTTGCCTGATTGAGTAACTATTCTGTGTTTCTTCCTCTATTGAAAATCTCTTCCCTAGTATCAACTTCTCATCAGCGTTTAAACATGCACCCATCTTTAAAATATATCTTTCTTTGGTCACATGTCTCCCTGCCAGACTACTGCTCTGTATCTCTCTTGACCTTCACAACTAAACACCTTTAACACAGTTCCCACATTTTATCATTAACACTCCTCCATCCACCACAATATTTTTTTCTGCTTCCTTACTCCTCCCATCATGAAACTGCTCTCACCGGTAATCTCTTTGTTGCTAAAGCTAATGGAAATTTTCGAGCATTCAATTACCCAACTGTTTATTAGCAGTCAACATTATTGACCACTTCCTCCTTCTCGAAATTTTCTTTTTTTTCTCCTTGTCTTCCACAGCAACACACAATCTTGTATTTTATCTTTTTTTTTTTTTTTTTTTTTGGAGGGAGTCTCACTCTGTCGCCCAGGCTGGAGTTCAATGGCACAATCTCGGCTCACTGCAACCTCTGTCTCCCAGGTTCAAGCGATTCTCCTGTCTCAGCCTCCCGAGTAGCTGGGATTACAGGCCCATGCCACCACACCCGGCTAATTTTTGTATTTTCAGTAGAGACGGAGTTTCACCATGTTGGCCAGGCTGATCTCAAACTCCTGACCTCAAGTGATCCGCCCACCTCGGCCTCCCAGAGTGCTGGGATTACAGGCATGAGCCACTGTGCCCAGCTGTATTTTTTCATTTTTCTCTGGATGTTCTTTTTTCAGTCTTTGTGTTGGATTTTTCTCCATCTGCCCCAAATATTTTCATCCACTCAGTCTTTTACTGGATATTTCCACTTGGATGTCTTACAGGCAACTCCAACTCAGTATGTTCAAAATTGAACTCCTCTCCCTCCTACACACACACACACACACACACACACACACACACCCGCTTCTGTGCAGTGTTCTCTATTTAGGTTAATGTCATCGAATAGCAAATCTAGAAACCTGAGACATCTTTTCAACGTTGGCTCTGGTTTTCTCTCTTTCTTTTCATAGCTGGGTAATCAATAAGTCATGTTGCTCTAGCCTAACCCAGTCTGATCCACATTTTCTCAAGGGTACACTTATCAGAACCTGGTTCTCTCTAACCAGCTGCAAGGAGCTTAGAAAAGGATGGTTCTGGAAGGCAATAAAAAGTCAAAGTACCCTGGCCGATCCAAGATTAGCCCAGTAACCTCAAGGACGTGATGAGATCAGTAACCCCAGCATGCATGTAACTCTTATATAACATAAGGAAACTACTCAATGTGTGGTCTATGGACTAACAGCACCTACATCACTCAAGAGCTTAGTAGAAATGCAGAATTTCTTATTTTAAAATTATACTTTAAGTTCTGAGGTACATGTGCAGAACGTGCAAGTTGGTTACACAGGTATACACGTGCCATGGTGGTTTGCTGCACCCATGGACCCGTCATCTACATTAGGTATTTCTCCTGATGCTCTCCCTCCCCTTGCCCCCCACTCCCCAACAGGCCCAGTGTGTGATGTTCCCCTCCTTGTGTCCGTGTGTTCTCATTGTTCGACTCCCACTTATGAGTGAGAACATGCGGTGTTTGGTTTTCTGTTCCTGTGTTAGTTTGCTGAGAATGATGGTTTCCAGTTTCATCCATGTCCCTGCAAAGGACATGAACTCATTCTTTTTTATGGCTGAAGATACAGAATTTCAATCCAGTGCTACCTCCTACTAGCATTGAATCAGAATCTGCATTTTAGAAGATTGGTAGTAAAAAGAGAGGGCAAGGCTTGGACTTGTTAAAAATACAACTTCCCAGCCATGCCTATGTACCCTTACATGTCTGGGGCAGAGCCTGGAGGTGTTTGGGAAACTCTGGACAAAAGCATTTCAGTTTCATGTAATATATTTACCCATCTAAAAAATTTGCATTTTCAAAATGTACTTTACATTTACACTTAAAAGTAGATTGGCCAGAGGCTGGGCGAGGTGGCTCACGCCTGTAATCCCAGCACTTTGGGAGGCCGAGGCAGGTGGATCACGAGGTCAGGAGATGGAGACCATCCTGGCTAACACGGTGAAACACCGTTTCTACTAAAAAAAAAAAAAAAAAAAAAAAAAATTAACTGGGCATGGTGGCACGTGCCTGTAGTCCCAGCTACTCAGGAGGCTGAGGCAGGAGAATTGCTTGAGCCCGGGAGGTGGAGCTTGCAGTGAGCGAGATCGCGCCACTGCACTCCAGCCTGGGCGACAGAGTGAGACTGTCTTAAAAAAAAAAAAAAAAAAAAAAAAAAAGTAGATTGGCTGGGCGCGGTGGCTCATGCCTGTAATCCCAGCACTTTGGGAGGTCGAGGCAGGCAGATCACAAGGTCAGGAGTTGAGAACAGCCTGGCCAACATGGTGAAACCCCGTCTCTACTAAAAATACAAAAATTAGCCGGGTATGGTGGCCGGCACCTGCAATCCCAGCTACTCGGGAGGCTGAGGCAGGAGAATCGCTTGAAACCGGAAGGCAGAGGTTGCAGTGAGTGGAGATAACGCCACTGCACTCCAGCTTGGGCAACAAGAGCGAAACTCCATCTCGGAAAAAAAAAAAAAAAAAAAAAAAAGGTAGATCATGCAAGAAGATGAATGACAATGGAAGGACCCTGCTTAACTTTCAATTATGTGATTTTTGCTTTTGTGGCTACAGTTAGAGAATCTAATATAGGCAGAGGATGCTTTTACAGTATGACGTATGACATGCTCAGGCAGATATTGCATTATTTCTTCTTATACGTTAACGTAAAGTTGACTTTTCAATGAGGTTTTCAAAATAGTTGAGCCCATGTTTGTTTAGGTGGCTGTAACTTTACCATCTACCTTTGCATAGTGCTTAATAACTGGCAGAGTTTAGAACTTCACTGATCTCATAAAAGCTCCTTAAGGTGAGAACTTCAAGTTTTATTACCCCCTTTCACAGAGGAAGAAACTGAGTCTTTGGGAGTTTGAAGAAATGTATTTTCTTCATGATTACTTGGCCTATCATAACTTGAGACTGGGATCTGATCATCCTCTCTCCTAACATCCATCACAAGTATTGTCGTTGGGGGTGTTATCATAGTAATTATTGGGTCTAGGTCAGTGCTGCAAATGTGTGTTACTTCACTGAGATGATGCTGAAAATTGTGGTTTCACGGGGTAAAATATGGGCAAGAATCCGTGCTTACGTTCTTCTCTTAGACACAAGAAGCATGCAAAGCCCTTCAACATCAAGCATGTATTCATAATAGGGTGATATAGTCTCCAAAGTAGGAAGACTGTTGGTTCTTGGGTGACAGAAAATTTTGATTTATATAAAGCACAGGTATACATACAGTATATAAACAGATATAGAGTGTATCTGTGGTATTAAAATTTCAAAAGGGGGCAATTAGGAAAAAATGTCTAAAAAGACTCCTGGAAGTGGCAGAGCAATACGGAAAATGAAGGTTGAGGGACTGGCATAGAGAGCCAGAGGAGCTCTGTGTTTCAGAAACGCTTCAGAAAGACCCAGTGTAAGTCAGTGCTTTATATAAGTTAGTTGGCCCCAGCATCCCTTTGAGACATAGTTGCTATGAAGAACATAAGCAGGGAAGTGGTGTCGCAGAGTGCCAAAAAGAATCAGATATGGATTCGATGTTTTCTGTCCTACAGCTACAGATTTCACATTGGGGAAATCATTCCAGGCCTGGTTAAAGGACCAAGGCTAAGGGCTCAGGTCTGAGGAAGTTTGCCTGGTATTCAACACTAGCTCTGACATCTACTATATGGGGTCCTTGAGGTTGGGCAAGATGTTGGGCCTCCCTGAGCCTCACTTTGCTCATCTACAAATGTGGCTCTTTAAAGTACATACCTCCTAGGGTTCTTATGAGAATCAAGGGAGTTGATGTCTGTCAAGATAGTAAAGCAGTGTCTGGTACTTGGTAGCTACTGTCTAAGGAAGCATTGCCTGGTGCATTGTAACTACTACCCAACTATTTGTTAAAGTAAATGAACAGTCTAGGGAAGCCATTCTCCCACTGAGTGCGTATTTTATGCCTGCTATATTCAAGGCACTGACACATGTATGAGGCACATGCAGACATGTCAGAAGTAGACCCTACCTTCAGGGATCCTATTGTCTTTCAGGTGAAGCAATAAGAGTATGGAATAACCAGGACAGAAAGTAGTGCATGTATAGTCAGAGTCGTGAGTGGTAACTAGTACTTTATATATACAGTTGGGGAAGACATCATGTACAGCAGGGATGATGGAGAAATCCTCCACTAAAGAAGGATTTCATTTGGGTCTTAAGGAAGGCATTAGATATTGAGGTACATGGTAATTGCTGGAAGTGTGGTGGCAAAATATTAGCAGAGTGGAGAATATGTAAAAAGGCTTGGAGGAGGGAAAGCCCCATGTATGTTTAGGGGAAGGTGATTAATCCACCTTCACTAACACATGAGGTTTGATGGTGGGGTAGGATATAAACCCAGGGGTGAAGACAGGAGCCAATAATGCTTTCTGTAATGCTTTAATAGTAATTTATTCTAGATAGAATGCAAGCATTAGGACATCAGGGTCTGTGTCTGTCTTGCTCTGTGCTTTATCCCCAGTGCCTAGCACAGTACTTAGCAAAGAGTAGAGTCTCAGTAAGAATATGTTGAAAAAAATGAATAAATTAATGAAACAAATAGGTTTCAAGAAAAAGATTTTCTAAAAGAGATTTGGAATCATTGTATCAATAGAGAGAGGCTGTTGAAGGAGATAAAGATGTAAGATTAAATGTCACAGAAGTTGGTCAGGTGTTTGGCCATTGATACACATGCGTCAAAGAACAGAAGAATGTGAATATCCATTGCGCAGGAACCTGAGTCCAAAATGAGTTTCTTAACCAAAATTCGCAAGTCAGAAGTAAAGGAAAGTTGGAGGAGACAAATGTGGACAATGTATTACTCCACTTTCTATTGCTAGAACTGAATACCACAGACTGAGTAATTTGTAAAGAATAGAGATTTATTTAGCTCATAATCCTAGAGATTGGAAAGTCCAAGATCAAGGGACCAGTGCCTGGTGAAGGCTTTCTTGCCACATCATAACATGATGGAGGACATCACATGGTGAGAAAGCAACAGTGTGCCAGCTCAGGTCTCTCTTCCTCTTCTTATAAAACCACCAACCCCACCTTTGACTGCAGGGTGAGGCAGTGGGGCTCAACCTGATGACCTTATCTAGTCCTAATTTGGAGGCTCCACCTCCAAATGCCATCAGCATATTAATTTGAAGACTAAGTTTCCAACACATAAAATTCAGGGTGCACATTCAAGCCATAGCAGGCAGGCAGCTGTCTCTGAGATAATTGAGCTGGTGAAGGCCTTTTTTCTCTGCAGCACATAGGGGAAGGGTTGGTAGGGGACAGTACAGGCCTCAAAGATATTGGTGGGCATAGGACTCCTCTTTCTGCATGGAGGCAGCAGGAATCGAAATCCAGGAATATGGAAATCCTCAATAAAGCTTGGGGCCAGGCCAGAGGGCCTTCTTAGAGAGTGATGTGCATGGGCCTAGTGGTGACCCCAGCAAAGTCCACCACCATCAGGCCACCAGACACATGCTGGCCTGAAGACATGGAGCAATACACTGGGTGTTCAGCAGTGTTTGGATTCTGAAGATGAAAGACTGGGCAGAGAGCATTCTGCCTTTGAGTACATTACTGTCCCTGTTGTTTCTTGACCTGGTAACAAGAAGGTTCCTAGTGTATCATCATGTCTGAAGTTGGGATTATAAACACATTGTGTACCAGAATTTTATGTAGCCTGCTGGGAACTTGAAATGACCACATGGACAGGTGCTCTGGAGGCAGAAACAGACCAGATTTGTGTCCCAGTTCTTCCACCTCCTAGTTCTTACCTCTGGGACCTTGGGCCAGGCCCCACGTTGTCCTTGCCTCAGTTTCTTCATGTATAAAATGGCATCGATCTCATAGGCTTCTTGGGAGGATTAAATGAAGTAATGTTTGGAGCATGCTTGGCACATAGTAATTAAGATCTGACCCCAATCCACAAAACTCCAAGAAAACTGGCCTCCAGGACAAAAAGGACAGGTTCACTATGCCTTATCTGAAATCCTATGAATAGCACAAAAGCACCATTTATAAAAGGGAAACTATAAACCATACCTCATCAAAATCAGGACATGCAAAAAGATGAAAAGACTATGAGAAAATATTCACAAACCATATATCTGAAAAAGAACTAGGACCTAAAATATTTTTTAAAACTTGCAAAACTCAACAAACAAATAATTTAATTAGAAATAGGACATAACACATGAATAGTCATTTCACTGAAGAGGATATACAGGTGCAAATAAGCACATAAAAAGATGTTCCGGGCCGGGCATGGTGGCTCATGCCTATAATCCCAGCACTTTGCGAGACTGACACAAGAGGATTGCTTGAGCCTAGAACTTCGAGACCAGCCTGGGCAACATAGTGATACCCTGTATCTTAAAAAAAAAAAAAAAAAAAAAAAAAAAAAATAGTAAAAAAATTTTCTTAAATAGTGTTCCACATCAATACCTCAACGTAAGGAAAATGCAAATTAAAACCACAATGGGATATCACTACACAGTTATCAAAGAGAATGGCTGAAATGAAAAGTAGTGATAATAACAAATGCTGCTGAGGGTATGGAGAAACAGAATCACTCATACATTGCTGTGGGAATGTGAAATGGTAGAGTCACTCTGGAAAATCATTTCTTTAAAAAGCAAACATGCGGGGGCATACCCAAGATGGCTGAACAAGAACAGCTCCAGCCTCCAGCTCCCAGCATGAGCAACACAGAAGATGGGTGATTTCTGCATTTTCAGCTGAGGTACCGGGTTCATCTCACTGGGGCATGTCGGACAGTTGGCGCTGGTCCGTGGGTGCAGCCCGACCAGCGAGAGCTGAAGTAGGGCGAGGCATCGCCTCACCTGGGAAGTGCAAGGGGGAAGGGAATTCCTTTTCCTAGCCAAAGGAAAGTGAGACACACGATACCTGGAAAATCGGGCAACTCCCACCCTAATACTGTGCTTTACCAAGGGTCTTAGCAAATGGCACACCAGGAGATTATATCCCACACCTGGCCCAGAGGGTCCCACACCCACGGAGCCTCCCTCATTGCTAGCACAGCAATCTGAGATCTAATTGCAACGCGGCAGTGAGGCTGGGGGAGGGGCGCCCGTCATTGCTGAGGCTTAAGTAGGTAAACAAAGCCACTGGGAAGCTCGAATTGGGTGGAGCCCACCACAGCTCAAGGAGGCCAGCCTGCCTCTGTAGACTCCTCCTCAGGGCACAGGTCATAGCTAAACAAAAAACAGCAGAAACCTAGGCAGAGGTAAATGCCCCCATCTGACGGCTTTGAAGAGAACAGTGGATCTCCCAGCACGGAGGTTGAGATCTGAGAAGGGACAGACTGCCTACTCAAGTGGGTCCCTGACCCCTGAGTAGCCTAACTGGGAGACATCCCCCACTAGGTGCAGACTGACAACTCACACCTCACACGGCGAGGTACACCCCTGAGAGGAAGCTTCCAGAGCAAGAATCAGACAGCAACACTCACTGTTCAGCAATATTCTATCTTCTGCAGCCTCCGCTGCTGATACCCACGCAAACAGGGTCTGGAGTGGACCTCACGCAAACTCCAACAGACCTACAGCTCACGGTCCTGATTGTTAGAAGGAAAACTAACAAACAGAAAGGACACCCACACCAAAACCCCATCAGTACGTCACCATCATCAAAGAACAAAGGCAGATAAAACCACAAAGATAGGGAAAAAGAAGTGCAGAAAAGCTGGAAATTCAAAGAATCAGAGTGCATCTCCCCCTCCAGAGGAATGCAGCTCATTGCCAGCAATGGAACAAAGCTGGATGGAGAATGATTTTGACGAGTTGAGAGAAGAAGGCTTCAGTTGATCAAACTTCTCAGAGCTAAAGGAGGAACTACGTAACCAGCGCAAAGAAACTAAAAACCTTGAAAAAAGATTTGACGAATGGCTAACTAGAATAACCAATGTAGAGAAGTCATTAAAAGAACTGATAGAGATGAAAACCATAACACAAGAACTACGTGACAAATGCACAAGCTTCAGTAACCAACTTGATCATCTGGAAGAAAGAGTATCAGCGATTGAAGATCAAATGAATGAAATGAAGCGAGAAGAGAAGTGTAGAGAAAAAAGAGTAAAAAGAAATGAACAAAGCCTCCAAGAAATATGGGATTATGTGAAAAGACCAAATCTATGTCTGATTGGTGTGCCTGAAAGTGTCGGGGAAAATGGAACCAAGTTGGAAAACACTCTGCAGGATATCATCCAGGAGAACTTCCCCAACCCAGTAAGGCAGGCCAACATTCAAATTCAGGAAATACAGAGAATGCCACAAAGATACTCCTCGAGAAGAGCAACTCCAAGACACATAATTGTCAGATTCACCAAAGTTGAAATGAAGGAAAAAATGTTAAGGGCAGCCAGAGAGAAAGGTCGGGTTACACACAAAGGGAAGCCCAGCAGACTAACAGCAGATCTCTCAGCAGAAACTCTCCAAGCCAGAAGAGAGTGGGGGCCAATATTCAACATTCTTAAAGAACAGAATTTTCAACCCAGAATTTCATATCCAGCCAAACTAAGTTTCATAAGTGAAGGAGAAATAAAATCCTTTACAGACAAGCAAATGCTTAGAGATTTTGTCACCACCAGGCCTGCCCTACAAGAGATCCTGAAGGAAGCACTAAACATGGAAAGGAACAACAGGTACTAGCCATTGCAAAAACATGTCAAAATGTAAAGCCCAGATGCTAGGAAGAAACTGCATCAACTAGCTAGCAAAATAACCAGCTAATATCACAATGACAGGATCAAGTACACACATGACAATATTAACCTTAAACGTAAATGGACTAAATGGTCCAATTAAAAGACACAGACTGGCAAATTGGATAAAGAGTCAAGACCCATCAGTTTGCTGTATTCAGGAGACCCACCTCACATGCAGAGACACACATACGCCCAAAATAAAGGGATGGAGGAAGATCTACTAAGCAAATGGAAAACAAAAAAAAAAGCAGGGATTGCAATCCTAGTCTCTGATAAAACAGACTTTAAACCATCAGAGATCAAAAGAGACAAAGAAGGCCATTACATAATGGTAATGGGATCAATTCATCAGGAAGAGCTAATTATCCTAAATATATATGCACCCAATACAGGAGCACCCAGATTCATAAAGCAAGTCCTTAGAGACTTACAAAGAGACTTAGACTCCCATACAATAATAATGGGAGACTTTAACACCCCACTGTCAACATTAGACAGATCAATGAGACAGAAAATCAACAAGGATATCCAGGAATTGAACTCAACTCTGCACCAGGTGGACCTAATAGATGTCTACAGAACTCTCCATCCCAAATCAACAGAATATACATTCTTCTCAGCACCACATCGCACTTATTCCAAAATTGGCCACATAGTTGGAAGTAACGCACTCCTCAGCAAAGGTAAAAGAACAGAAATGATAACAAACTGTCTCTCAGACCACAGTGCAAAAAGCAAACATGCAACTGCTGTATGACTGACAATCGCACTACTGAGCATTTGTCCCAGAAAATGAAGACTTGTGCTCATGCAAAGATTGGTACCTGAATATTCATAGCACACTGATTTGTATTGGAAAAACAAAACATGGTCGGGCGCAGTGGCTCATGCCTGTAATCTCAGCACTTTGGGAGGTTGAGGTGGGCGGATCACCCGAGATCAGTAGTTCAAGACCAGCCTGGCCCATATGGTGAAACCCCATCTCTACTAAAAATACAAAAATTAGCTGGATGTGGTGGCGCACGCCTGTAATCCCAGTTACTTGGGAGGCTGAGGCGGGAGAATAACTTGAACCTGGGAGGTGGAGGTTGCAGTAAGCCGAGACTGCACCACTGCATTCCAGCCTGGGTGGCAGAGTGAGATTCTGTCTCAAAAAAAAAAAAAGTAAAAGAAGGGAAAACAAAACAAAACAAAACTTGGAAACTGCCCATATGTCTTATAGTAGGTGAATGGTTAGAGAAAAATACTGTGGTATATCCACCACCATGGCGTATGACTCTGCCATGAAAATTAGTGAATTTTAGTCCACACAATAGTCTAGATGACTCCAGGAAATTATGCTGAATAAAAAGAGCCAATCCATAAGTTTACAGATAGTAGGATTCCCTTTATATAATATTCTTTTTTATTATTTAATTCTTTATTTATTTTATACTTTTATTTTAGGTTCAGGGGTACATGTGCCAGTTTGTTATATAGGCAAACTCATATCACAGGAGTTTGTTGTACAGATTATTTTGTCACCCTGGCACTAAGCCTATTACCCTATATAATATTCTTGTAATGACAAAATTATAGAACTGGCAAACAGATTAGTGATTACCAGGGATTAGGGATGGGTGCTGGGGTCTGGAGGGAGGTACATGTGATTAAAAAATGATAATTTTATTACCACAAGGATCATTCGTTTGTTTAGTATGTTGACTGTGCTGTTAGATACGTGAACCTACATATGTGATAAAATTCCATGGAACAAAGTACACACACACGCAAATGGGTACAAGCAAGACCAGGGAGATGTGAACAACATCGGTGGATTGTACAAATGTCATTGTCTTGGTTGTGATCTTGTAGTACAGTTTTCTAAGATGTTACCGTTTGGGGAGATTGGATCTAGGGTACATGGGATCTCTCTGTATTATCTCTTACATCTACAATTACCTCAACTAAGATTTCAATAAACATATAGACAGTGACAGATAAAGTGCCACTAATTATAAAACTAAATCAGAAATAAAATAAAGCAATGACAGAGGACCTGTCTCAGAGAAGCAAGAAGTGCAACTCCCAGAGCAATTTCTACGCAGAGCACTGTGTCATGAAGCCTGATCCAAGGCCCTGTCTGGACTCGATGGGACAGAGAACCTCTTCAGTGATGTCTGCCCTCATGAAGGTGGAAGTGTCCTCAGAACTAGTGCTGCATGTTGGCCACCCATTCCATGTGGAGTGCCTGTCTCACAATGACAGTGTGGCACTGTGACATCTGGGGTAGAAGGGGTTTTGAGGCAGCAGGGCCTGTTTAGGGCCCCACAAATTCCACCACTGTAGGCCACACCCTACAAGTCCAGGTGGGGTTCCATGATTACATTGGGTTCTACACTAGCCGGATCACTAAGGGGCTGAGACTGTGGCTAATGTAGCAGAAGCTGATATTCACTGAACCTAGGCCCTGTGCTCTACATGAATCAATTTACTTAATCCTTGCCACAGTCCTATTGCTTACTTTTGAAAACCAGGCTTTCCTGTTCCCTGATGTTCCAGGCCTGGTGTATTAGGTGTTCATTCTGCCACTAGGTCATTGGCTGATACTGACTTCTTCGTAGAGCAGCTGAGAGGTCCCTGGGAGTGACTCTCATCAGCCACTCCTCACTCACCTCCTGCCTCCTGTGCCCCAGGATTGCTGGCTAATTAGGAAGTGGCCAAGTGGGACTGTGCAGGAATCCTGTACTCTCCACAGCCACCACATGCTGTGGTCAGACAGCAGGGCCCCAGGGCAGGGGTCTTGGGTAGCAATAGGCGACCTCTATGGAGCATTGCCTGGGTGTCAGACCCTGTGCTCAGAGTGTCACCCTTATCCTCTGACTTCATCCCTCCCAGCGTCCTGTGAAATTGGTAGGATTTCCATCCCTTTTTCGTGATAAGGAGATCAAGGGTTACAGAGGTGAAGTTGCCCGAGTGCACAAAGCTGATCAGTGGAGAGCAGTAATTTGCACCCAGGTCTAACTGACCCCAGAGCCCATGGTCAAGTTCAGGGCCCTGCCCAGGGCTCAATAACTATGTAGTGACTGCATGAAAGGCCACTGGATAAATCTCATCCTGGGGCAGTACTAGTAGTCTTTAGGATATGTGTCCTGAAATGAGGTAGCACACCCGTCAACCAGGGTAATGGGTGTCATCTGAGCTTGTGCTAAAAGATCCATCTCCTTATAGAGGCATCAAGGAGAATTGTTCATGTTTGTTGAGTACCTGCTATACATCCAGTTCTGGGCTACACTTCAAGGATGAATGAGATGGGGTCTCCTGTTTTAGAAAACATTGTTTCTGTGGAGACCAATGTCAGTTGTGAACTTTCTGGTGTTTACCTGCTGTTTCCATCTCGTGAAGCCCCGTCCACCTTGTCACCTTGCTTCAGATCACCACTTGGGCTGTGATTGGTATGCATTTCTGTGGTGGGTTTCACTTAGGGGTTTTAGACTCTTTTGTGATTGGGCTTGGCTGGGCCTGGGCCTCCTGATATGGTGGTTTAACCCTCATTTCAGCATGTGTGTGTGTCCTGGGGTGGTGAGAAGGTACATTATTGCAAGAATTTAAGCTTCCTTGCTTTTTCAAGTATCTTTCCCGTATACTCTCCTAATTAGTATACTCTAATTAGTATTAGAGTAATAGTAAAATACTCTGGACCAGCAGCATTACCTAGGAGTTTTTTGAATGCAGAAGATTAGGCCCCATCCCAGACCTACTGAATCAGAATCTCTGGAGATGGGCCCAGCAATCTGTGTTTTGACAAGCTCTCCAGGTGATTACGATGCAAGCTCAGGTTTAAGAACCATTGATAAATATAATGGGCCTGGGGTGTGGCTGGTACTTCATAAATGGTCAAGATGGTTACTTGGAATGATGCTGATACTTTGTAGAGCTGACTGATCAAGAACTTGTGGTTTCTGAAGGAGGCAACATGGACCTGGTGCTCACCTTGGTTTGCCAAGGACCTTCCAGTAGTTAGCCTGAAAGTCCCACATCCTGGCAACTTCTTAAAGTCACAGACGTTTAGTTACCTTACTGGTAAAAGACAGTGTAGTACCACCCATTGATGCCAGGGTGCCATTATGTACCTTGAATTTATAGAGGGGCAAACTGACAGAGAGAAGTCACACAGGAAGGATGTGTTGGTGCCAGAATTCAAATCCAGATCTGTGTCACTCCAGGCACTATGCTTTTAACAAATTTCTCGATGTGGAATTGCTATGTCAGAGCATGCATGTGAAAAATTTCTAATACTATTGCTGAATTGTTATTCAAGAGGCACACCACATTGCCTCTTGTCCGAGAGCCACAGCCACACACATATTTTTATGCACTATTGTATATATATTAATGCAGCATATATATGTATGTATATATGACAATGCATATAAAAAGATGTGTTTTTTCCATATATTTATCAAATGGGGGTTTATGAACCTGTTTAATCTTTGCCAATCTGATAAGTAGGCCTCATTTTATTTTCTGGTGCACATTTTTGACCTCAGCTAGTGTGCGCAGTTGGACAGCAAAGCTGAGTGTAATGGGACACAGGAAATTGAATAGGGCATACCTTGTTTTGGCTTAGTGTGAACTTCGTTGAAATAAAGTCCTGATGTACTTCAGAGGCTCCTGGGGATACCATTAAAGATACATATGTGAAAATCTATGAGAATGAACATCCCATCTCATTGGTCCCAAGTGGATGCCAGGATTGGAGAGACCATGTTGTAAAGAAGCTTGCTAATCTTTTCTAAGTCTCTAAAGACATCTTCCTCCTTCAAGTTGCAGTTACATGCTTGGGGCTTGGCTGATAAACCCATTAGGTTACCTGGGGGAACAACATGTCGGAGGTTTAGGACACATACTCTCTCTATTCCTCAAGGGAATTTGTCTCTTTCTTCCAACCTCCTCAAATTGGTGGCAGAGTAGAGGGACATTTGAGCTGTCAAAGGAACTGGAGAGGGCACAGGAATTCCAAAGCATGAGGTTGGAGGAGATATATATATGTTGTAAATGTGGAGAACCCACTAGCAAGTGAAAATGGGAGCCATATTCCTGTGCAAAGCCTACAAAAAGTTTGTGACTGAGGTGTTGAAAATACGGAAGTTCTGACTCTCAATTCTTGTTTGCCTTTGAAGATCCTTTGAACCCAATGTCTCAACTCACCTGAACTATTTTACCTCAAGGGTTCAGGGATAGCCCCCATCTATTTGGCCAGGAATTAGCCCAAGACTTGAACCAGTTTTCATACCTGGACATTCTTGTCCTTTGGTATGTGGATGATTTACTTTTAGCCACTCGTTCAGAAACCTTGTGCCATCAAGCCACCCGGGCGCTTTTTAATTTTCTCGCCACCTGTGGCTACAGGTTTCCAAATCAAAGGCTCAGCTCTGCTCATAGCAGGTTAAACACTTAGGGCTAAAATTATCCAAAGGCACCAGGGCCCTCAGTAAGGAATGTATCCAGCCTATACTGGCTTATCCTCATCCCCAAACCCTAAAGCAACTAAGAGGATTCCTTGGCATAACAGACTTCTGCTGAATATGGATTCCCAGGTATGGCAAAATAGCCAGGTCATTATATACACTAATTAAGGAAACTCAGAAAGTCAATACTCATTTAGTAAAATGGACACCTGAAGCAAAAGCGGCTTTCCAGGCCCTAAAGAAGGCCTTAGCCCAAGCTCCAGTTTTAACCTTGCCAACGGGGCAATACTTTTCTTTAAATGTCACAGAAACAACAGGAATAGCTCTAGGAATCCTTACACAGGTCTGAGGGATGAGCTTGCAACCCGTGGCATACCTGAGTAAAAAAATTGATGTAGTGGCAAAGGGTTGACCTTATTGTTTACAGGTAGTGGTGGCAGTAGCAGTCTTAGTATCTAAAACAGTTAAAATAATACAGGGAAGAGATCTTACTGTGTGGACATCTCATGATGTGAACAGCATACTCACTGCTAAAGGAGACTTGTGGCTGTCAGACAACCGTTTACTTAAATATCAGGCTCTATTACTTGAAGGGCCAGTGCTGCGACTGCACACTTGTGCAACTCTTAGTCCAGCCACATTGCTTCCAGACAATGAAGAAAAAATAGAACTTAACCGTCAACAAGTAATTGCTCAAACCTACACCACTCAGGGGAACCTTCTAGAGGTTCCCTTGACTGATCCTGACCTCAACTTGTATATTGATGGAAGTTCCTTTGTAGAAAAAGGACTTCGAAAAGCAGGGTATGCAGTGATCAGTGATAATGGAATACTTGTAAGTAATCCCCTCACTCCAGGAACTAGTGCTCAGCTGGCAGAACTAATAGCCCTCACTCAGGCACTAGAATTAGGACAAGGAAAAAGGATAAATATATATGTACAGACTCTAAGTATGCTTACCTCATCCTCCATCCCCACGCAGCAATATGGAGAGAAAGGGAATTCCTACCTTCTGAGGAAACATCTATTGAACGTCAGGAAGCCATTAGGAGATTATTATTGGCTGTACATAAACCTAAAGAGATGGCAGTCTTACTCTACCGGAGTCATCAGAAAAAAAAAGGGAAATAGAAGGGAACCACCAAGGGATATTAAAGTCAAAAGAGCTGCAAGGCAGGACCCTCCATTAAAAATGCTTATAGAAGGACCCCTAATATGGGGTAATCTCCTCCAGGAAACCAAGCCCCAGTACTCAAAAGAAAAAATAGAATGGGAAACCTCACGAGGACATAGTTTCCTCCCCTCAGGATGGCTACCCACCAAAGAAGGAAAAACACTTTCGCCAGCAGCTAACCAATGGAAATTACTTAAAACCCTTCACCAAACCTTTTACTTAGGCATTGGTAGCAGATGACCAAATCATTATTTACTGGACCAGACCTTTTCAAAACTATCAAGCAGATAATCAGGGCCTGTGAAATGTGCCAAAAGAATAACCCCCTGCACTTCAGGCCATACATTTCAATCCCTGTACCTGAACAATGGAACAACTGCAGCACAGAAATAAACACCACTTCTGTTTTAGTAGGACCTCTTGTTTCCAATCTGAAAATAACCCATACCTCAAACCTCACCTGTGTAAATTTAGCAATACTATAGACACAACCAACTCCCAATGCATCAGGTGGGTAACTCCTCCCACACAAATAGTCTGCCTACCCTCAGGAATATTTTTTGTCTGTGGTACCTCAGCCTATCATTGTTTAAATGGCTCTTCAGAATCTGTGTACTTCCTCTCATTCTTAGTGCCCCCTACGACCATCTACACTGAACAAGATTTACACAATCATGTCGTACCTAAGCCCTGCAACAAAAGAGTACACATTCTTCCTTTTGTTATCAGAGCAGGAGTGCTAGGTGGACTAGGTACTGGCATTGGCGGTATCACAACCTCCACTCAATTCTACAAACTACCTCAAAAACTAAATGGTGACATGAAATGGGTCGCCGACTCCCTGGTCACCTTGCAAGATCAACTTAACTCCCTAGCAGCAGTAGTCCTTCAAAATCAAAGAGCTTTAGACTTGCTAACTGCCAAAAGAGGGGACCTGTTTATTTTTACGGGGAAAATGCTGTTGTTTTGTTAATCAGTCCGGAATCATCACCAAAAAAGTTGAAAAAATTCGAGATTGAATACAACGTAGAGCAGAGGAGCTTCAAAACACTGGACCCTGGGGCTTCCTCAGCCAATAGATGCCCTGGATTCTCCCCTTCTTAGGACCTCTAGCAGCTATAATATTGTTACTCCTCTTCGGACCCTGTATCTTTAACCTCCTTGTTAAGCTTGCCTCTTCCAGAATCAAAGCTATAAAGCTACAAATGGTTCTTCAAATGGAGCCACAGATGCAGTCCATGACTAAAATCTACCATAGACCCCTGGACTGGCCTGCTAGCCCATGCTCCCATGCTGATGACATCAGAGGCACCCCTCCTGAGGAAATCTCAACTGCATGACCCCTACTACGCCCCAATTCAGCAGGAAGCAGTTAGAGCGGTCATCAGCCAACCTCCCCAACAGCACTTGGGTTTTCCTGTTGAGAGGGGGGACTGAGGGACAGGACTAGCTGGATTTCCTAGGCCAACTAAGAATCCCTAAGTCTACCTGGGAAGGTAACCACATCCACCTTTAAACACAGGGCTTGCAACTTAGCTCACACCAGACCAATCAGGTAGTAAAGAAAACTCACTAAAATGCTAATTAGGCAAAAACAGGAGGTAAAGAAATAGCCAATCATCTATAGTCTGAGAGCACAGCAGGAGGGACAATGACCAGGATAAACCCAGGCATTCAAGCCCGCAATTGGCTACCCTCTTTGGGTCCCCTCCCTTTTTATGGGAGCTCTGTTTTCACTCTATTAAATCTTGCAACTGCAAAAAAAAAAAAAAAAAAAAAAAAAAAAAAGAAAAAAAAAGAAAAAAGAAAATATGGAAGTTGAAGGAATAATGAAAAGGGAAATTAAGGGGCTTAAATATATATATCTTAGACTCTGAAGGGAAGAAGGAGGCCTCAAGAAAGGCCTAAAAACTGTAGAAGGCACTGTCGCAGATGGCTAAAGTTTAGAAGAAAGGAAAGTTTTACATACCATGTTCCAAGAAAGAGGTAGTCTACATGAGTTGTGGAGTCCCTGTGCCCCTAATGTGGTAGCTTTCTGATGTGATTGCCTGCTCGGAAGATTTCTCCCAAGTGACTTACATTCACAGCGGGTAGACTGGACAACTAACATGGATTGATACCTTGGTGAAGAGAAAACCCCCCCAAAAAATTTTCCTTTTTGGAAGTTTTCCAGCTCTATCAAGTTGTACTTTAGATACAATAAGATCCACCCATTTTTATTTTTATTTTATTTTTTAGATGATTTAGATTTTATTTTATTACTTATTTATTTTTCTTCAATTTTTCGTTTTCTTTTTCTTTTTCTTTTTTTTTTTTTTTTGAGACAGAGTCTCGCTCTGTCACCCAGGCTGGAGTGCAGTGGCACGATCTCGGCTCACTGCAAGCTCTGCCTCCTGGGTTCACGCCATTCTCCTGCCTCATCCTCCCAAGTAGCTGGGACTACAGGCACCCACCAGCACGCCCGGCTAATTTTTTTGTATTTTTAGTAGAAACGGAGTTTCACCGTGTTAGCCAGGATGGTCTCGATCTCCTGACTTTGTGATCCACCCGCCTCGGCCTCCCAAAGTGCTGGGATTACAGGCGTGAGCCACCGCGCCCGGCCTTTTTCTCCAATTTTTATTTTAAGTTTGGGGGTGCATGTGCAGGATGTGCAGGTTTGTTACATAGGTAAACGTGTGCCATGCTGGTTTGATGTATAGGCCATCTCATCACCTAGGTATAAGCTCAGCATCCATTAGCTATTCTTCCTGATGTTCTCCTTTCCCCAACACCCTGGCTCCAACAGGCCCCAGTGTGTGTTGTTCCCCATAATGTGTCCATGGATCCACCAGTTTTAAATGTACAGTTGGATGAATTTTAGTAATTTTATACAGTTGTGTAATCACCACCACAATTAAGTCATGGTGCAGTTTCATATATCTAAAAAGTTTTCTTGTGTCCATTTATACCCTTCCAAGACCCCATTAATTTGCTTTCCGTCACTGCAGTCTTTTGTATTTGACTTCTACTTAGCATAATATTTTTGAGATTTATATATCTTGTTGGGTCTATCAGGATTTGCTCCTTTTAATTGCACAGTTTGTTTATCCATTCATCAGTTGATAGACGTTTGAATTGTTTCCAGTTTGGGGCTACTATGAATCATGCTGCTATGAACTTTTGAGTGTGGGTATTTCTGGATGTATATTTTCACTTCTTTTGGGTATATATCTAGAAGTGGAATTTTTGGGTTGTATGTTAACTGTATGTTTAATTTCATAACATACACAACCTCCTCCCATACTGTTTTGCAAGTGGTTATACCCACTTCGGATTCTCACCAGCAGTTTCTGTGAGAGATCTATTGATCCACATCCTTTCCATCACTTGGTATTGTCAGTCTTTTTAATATTAGCCATTTGAATGGGTGTGTAGTGATGTATCATTGTGGTTCTAATTCACATTTTTTCTTTTTTTTTTTTCTGAGACGGAGTCTCGCTCTGTGGCCCAGGCTGGAGTGCAGTGGCGCGATCTCGGCTCACTGCAAAACTCCGCCTTCCGGGTTCACGCCATTCTCCTGCCTCAGCCTCCCGAGTAGCTGGGACTACAGGCGCCCGCCACAACGCCCGGCTAATTTTTTTTTTTTTTTTTTTTGAGACGGAGTCTCGCTCTGTCGCCCAGGCTGGAGTGCAGTGGCACAATCTCGGCTCACTGCAAGCTCCGCCTCCCGGGTTCACGCCATTCTCCTGCCTCAGCCTCCCGAGTAGCTGGGACTACAGGCGCCCGCCACTGTGCCCGGCTAATTTTTTTGTATTTTTAGTAGAGACGGGGTTTCACCGTGTTAGCCAGGATGGTCTGGATCTCCTGACCTCGTGATCCGCCCGCCTCGGCCTCCCAAAGTGCTGGGATTATAGGCGTGAGCCACCGCGCCTGGCTAATTCACATTTTTGCATATGACTAATGATGTTGAGTATCTTTTCATGTACTTATTGGCCATTCGTATACTTACTTTTGTGAAATGTCTGTTCAAACATTTTATCTATTTTTAATTGGCTTATTTGTCTTTTTCTTACTGAGTGATAGGAAATGTTTATAGATTCTGGATACATGTTAGATATATGTATTGCAAATTTTTCTCCCTGTATCTTATGAAGAATAGAAGTTTTGAATTTTATGAAATCTAATTTATTAAATGTTTTCCTTTAAATGAATTATGCTTTTTGTGTCCTAAGAAATCTCAGCCTACCACAAGGTCCCAAATTTTTCTCTTATGTCTTCTAGAAACTTGATAGTTTTAGTTTGTACATTTGGGTCTATCTATGAAACATTTTGAGTTAATTTTTGTGCCTGGCGTGAGATAAGGGTAGAGGTTTTTCCGTTTTTGTTTTTGTTTTTGTTTGTTTTTTTTGAGATGGAGTCTTGCTCTGTTGCCCAGGCTAGAGTGCAGTGGCCTGATCTTGGCTCACTGCAGACACTGCCTCCCGGGTTCAAGCGATTCTCCTGCCTCAGCCTCTGGAGTAGCTGGGATTACAGATGCCCACCACTGCGCCTGGCTAAGTTTTGTATTTTTTAGTAGAGACGAAGTTTTACCATCTTGGCCAGGCTGGTCTTGAACTCCTGACCTCATGATCCACCCGCCTCGGCCTCCCAAAGTGCTGGGATTACAGGCATGAGTCACTGCGCCCAGCCTGGGTAGAGGTTTATATTCTTTCCCAAATGGATATCCAGTTGTTCCAGCATTATTTGTTTAAAAAACAGTCCTGGTTTGTTTGTTTGCTTTTCTTCTGTTTTCTCTCTGTAGTTGTATTTTACCCAGCTAAGGGTCCATTGTCTGTATCCAGTAACAATCATAGGGATCTAAATTATAAGTGGAAATACTACTATTGCTTCAGAAATGGAGCCTAGGTTGTAAGGAATATCAGTAATTTTATGTGGCTATGGCATTTGGTAATGTTTCGTGGGTGTGTAAACTAAGGATACCACAAGAAGAACCAATACACATGTTAATCCATTTATCCTCACCTATCTTTGAAGACCTCCAAAAATATTAACTGTAATTTAGCTCAGAAACTATCAAACCTAACCTCATCTGAATCACTTAAATTGTCTTAAACTGTGCCTTAAATTGTCCTTTATGTTTATTGTAGAGATAATGACTGCATATGGTTTCTAAGGAATTGAACAGTATAGAAGAGAAAGTTTCCTGTTTATTTACTAGTTTCCAGTCGAGAGGTAACTTGTAAAATTATTTTGAATTTTGAGTTTTTCTGATGATTAACATCATTACTCTAAAAATGTGTTTATACTTCTAGCTCTTGCTTTATCATTTTTAGGCAATATTTGTTGACTACTAAGAAAAATGAAGGATTTAACATATGCTACCTCTTTAACCTATTTCTGACGTCCTCCAAATTTTATTATATTATTATAATTTTCAGAACACCTTAGTGGTTGCCTTTATAACTTTAAGTAATATACTTAAATCTCTATTTCTGGATCCATTAATTACATACAATGTTTATTGGCACTCATTTCAGAGACACTTGCCTACCCTCTTTCTCCCTCCACTGTTTCCGACGTCTGCCAGGTGTAACATTTCTTGTACGTTATTAAGCTCATAGTAACTACGCCCTGTGTTCAAATCTCTGTTGCAACACTTGTTATCTATGTAATCTTGGGTAAATTACTGAACTTCTCTGTGCCATCACTTTCCTCAATTGTCAAATGGAGATGATAACATCTTCATAGGGTTGCTGTAAGACACAATTTTACTGAAATCGAAATAAATATTTCAAAGCACTTAAAATTATATTTGGCATGCAGAAAGTGCTTTTTAAGTGTTAAATTTAAAAATAAAATGACAAAATTAAAAACAAAAAAAATCCATTTTACAACTTTAATGAAATCTTCAGACTGCTGTATCTCTAGCTTGATTCAAAAAATCAAATCAATGGGCAAAAGAGATAAACATTTCACAAAGGAGGATATACAGATGGCAAATAGACACATGGAAATATGTTCAACGTCATTAAATATTAGAGAGACTTAAATTAAAAACACTATGTATCTATCAGAAGGGCTAAAATTAGTACAATAACATGCTTTGGAAGATATGGTGAAACTGGATCACTCATACATTGCTGGTAGAAATGTAAAATGATACAGCCACTTTAGGAGAAAGTTTCTTTTGGAGGAAAGTGGGTGTAGATATAAGAAGGAACCATAAGGGATTCTTGTGGTGATGGAATTGTTCTGTATTTTGACTGTACCTTGAATGTACCAACGTCAATATCTTGGTTGTGATATTGTGTTATAATTTTACAAAGTGCCATCAGTGAGGAAAATGGGGTAAAGGGTACACTGGATCCTCTGGCTCTCTCTGTGTTGTTTCTTACAACTACATGTGAATCTAAAATTACCTTAAAATTAAAAGTTTACAGCTAGGCATGGTGGCACATGCCTATAATCCTAGCACTTTGGGAGGCTGAGGCCGGTGGACTGCTTGAGCCCAGGAGTTTGAGACCAGCCTGGCCACCATGGCAAAACCCCATCTCTATGAAAAAAATACATAAAATTCGCTGGGCAGGGTGGCACGTGCCTGTAGTCCCAGCTACGGAGATGGTACTGAGGTGGGAGAATGACCTGAGACCGGGAAGTTGAGGCTGTAGTGAGCCATAATTGCACCACTGCACTGCAGCCTGGGTAACAGGAGGCTGTCTCAAAATGAGACCCTGTCTCAAAAAAAAAAAAAAAAAAAAAAAAAAAAAAAAAAAAAAATTACAGGCTTAATTTAAATCAACGTTTCCAATAGTAAATTCCATGTAAATAATACTCACAGCAAGACTGAGGTGTGTGATTGGACCCAGAGAGAAAAAAATGTAATCATATGGCACCAAAGAAGGGCTGCTTGAAGGAGAATGTTTCAAGTGTCAAAATCAAATGGATTATCTTTTCTTACACTCCTTCAATGGCTCAGGATGATGCCACGTTTTAGTATGCCTCTTATTAGAACCAAGATCGTAGGACAGCTTTTTGTTTTCTTTAGAGTTCCTAATTGTATTTGTTTTATTGACAACCAAAACCACGTATAACTAACTTCTGGTTTCTTACATGGGTTGATTATGGAATTTGTGTCCATCTTAAGAGTATTTTTCACTGACCTCCCTGATTTCCTGTTCTAATTATGACCTATTGCTTTCTTGGTCAGCTTAGTAGTTGTCATCTTGAACTTTCTGTTATGCGTATCTCCGTGATGCTTTAAAACACAGATTCCCAGGCCTCACCACCAATCTATTCAATTAGCTGGGGTATGGGTGTTTCTGAAAAGCTCCCTCAAGTGACTTTGCTGATTAGTCACATTTGGGACCCCATTTAGCTAATCCTTAGAGTCCTATAGCTGTTATTATTAATAATAAGAATGTAATAATATATACTGTTTATTGAGGATTTACTATGTAACAGGCATTATTTTAGGTGTGAGTTCATGGTCTCATTTACTCTTTACTACAAACCTATGAAGTAGGTACTATTATTATCCTTATTTTAGAGAAAACTGAGTATCAGAGAAGTTAAGTCACACCGCTTTCAAGCTCCAGAGCCAGAATTAGAACTCAGTTTGGTCTGACAATATAATCTTCAATTTTAACCAATGAACGATGTGAATTTTAAAATAGGTGGGTGTGGTGACACTTACCTGTAATCTCAGCTACTCAGGAGGCTGAGGCAGAAGGATGGCCTGAGCGAGGAGTTCTGGGTTGTAGCGCCCTATGACGATAGGGCGTCTGCACTGCGTTCAGCATCAATATGATGACCTCCTGAGAGCAAGGGACTACCAGGTTGCCCAAGGAGGGGTGATCTAGCCCAGGAACGGAGAAGGTCAAAACTCCTGTGTTTATCAGTAGTGGGATGGTGTGTGTGTGAATAGCCACTGCACTCCAGCCTGGGCAACATAGTTAGATCCCATCTCTAAAAATTAAAATCATAAGATAAAATAAAATAAAAACTCAGTAGCTCCATGGAAAACATCTAGAAGTCAAAGAGCTTAGTATTGGAGCACAGGTAAAAGAAGAGGAAAAGGAGAGTATGTATTGTCAACAAATTTTATAGCTAAAACCTGGCATTTTTTAATTAGTTAATTAAGCAATGTCATTTTTGTAAGATACCAGAGATTTGAAAAACGGGCCATGGATTAAGTGGAAAGCCTTGGGGATTTCTTTTGAACTCTGAATATTTTGGATGTCATAGAAACAATTTATAAATAAACTTCCCATTGTTGAACTAGAGTCTTAATATTTACAAATAACATATGCTCTTACTGTTCTGATATGGACTGATCCCCAAGATCCATCAGGTTAAAAAGAAATAGCATATGCTACCATTTATATTAAAAAGAGGAGGCATGCATATTTGCATTTGGTGATGAAGACATAAGAATCTCTGAAAAGATACACAAGAAGAAAACAAAACAAAACAAAAAAAACCCCATGCCCTAGGAATGGGCACAAAAATAATGTTTGAAATCTAAATCTAAATTGTTAATAAAATGTGCAAAACTACTACACACACATATAATGGAATAGTGAATTTTGTGTTACATTAGATCACTGTATGCTTTCATACTGTATTGGTTGTTTTTCTTGTGTAATTTAAAAACCAAACCAACTCTGCTAATTAAGCTCTCCCTGGCCAAGAGCTCACTTGGATCTCTGACAGTTCCTAGTTAAAGCCTAGTTTGTGGTTTTTGACAACAAACCAAGACCCTGTTGTTTGCTTCAAGAAAGCTGGCTGGTTTTAGTTTCTGGCATTATTCTGGGGGGTACCCTCATCCCAACAAGTCACTAATTGTCTTGACCATGACTTATAATTGTGCCAGATTTTTCTTGGTTGCTTTCTGTTTGAGTCAGGTAGTAAGAGTAGTGATGAAATCATTATTAATTTGGTTTTGATTTATGACAGATTATCTTGGAAACAGGAATAGGTGGTATACAGAGATGACTATATAAGGACAAAATCAACTAAATCAAATTAGTTGAACTAATATATGTGTTTTTGGCATATATTTTAATTCTTCCACTCATTGCTTCTTAATTAGTCCAGAACTCCAAAGATGAAAATACTATCGGCAAGTGACATTTAATAAGATGAAATGTTAAAAATGTACTACTTCTGATAATGGTATTCAATGTCAATAGTATTTTGTTATTTTTTTTTTTTTACAATTTTACTTATTTATTTTGGCATGTTTAAGAATAGGAAAAGAGGCTGAGTCAGAGACCTTCAGTACTTTTATTATTAAATCTACCTCATCTCCCTTTTTGTATCTCCCTATCAGAAAAGAAATGGCCTAAGAATTTCCACCTGCTTAGTATGATATTTTAAGACATCTCATAACACTTTGATTTCACTGACATATTACCCAAAGCAACTAGTTTCCATCACCTTTACCCTCTTATGAATCCCCAAACTAAGCTTAAAAGGAAATCACAAGACTTGTAAAAAAAAAAAAAATAGAACTATTTCTTCCTTCCCCTATATGCTCTACTGGTGTCACTTAACTAAAACTCCTCAGTCTGCGACCTTGAGAAACCTAGAGGCTAAATAGGAGTAGAGTATTGAAGGTCATCCCCTCGACCAAGACCCAAAAAGAAGAGCATATATTCATCCTAACAGGTATGTGTTTTCATAATTATGGCAGATGGTGATTGAAGCAAAGGCAATTCAAAAAGGTGGGGGGGGGCACGTGAAAGCAATAATTTTGAATGTTTGACATTTGTTTTGAAACTACCTTACTACCCTGTACCCTTTACCATCTGTCTGTTATCCTTCCCAACACCCACCTCTGTCTTCCCACAGGGCTCCATTGTGTGCAGTTCCTGTTTCTCAGGGGCGGAGCTGTGGGAGGCAGCCATGGGTGCCATAATAGGCACCTGCGGCCAGCACAATGGGCTGTGGGTGCTTGTGGGAGAGACAGATTGATGTATTGTGCATGGGGGAGGAGGGCTGTCACTTGAATCCATGTGAACCCAGGCTTTAGGGGCAAGGGAGATTGACAGCTTTTGTAGGTTGCATTTCTTTTTCAAAGCTTGGCTTTAATAGACAGTAAGTTTGGGGCCCCAGGCTTTCACTCCCATAATTCTAACAGGGCAATCACGAGCATTCAGCATTTCTTTTTACCCCCCTTGTTACGCATTAAATGATTTCAGTAAAGGAATGTGCAGCATTAATTAGAATTTGTTAGCAGATACCAAGGGGAAAAGTTTCTTCACAACAACTATAGGAGGTGTCATTTGTACAAAGACGTTTTTGTTTTCTTTCCCCATTACATTATCACTGCAATATGTAAGGTAGTGATTCTTTTCATTTAAATTAAGTGGAAAGCTACTAAATCTTGTTTTATTCTCCAAAAAGAATAAGGTCCTTAACACTTATCTTTTAACTTCTTTCATTTCCTAAGGTTGGTGTTTACTTTTGCTTTCAGTCTGACCCATTTACTGGTCTATGTGGTTGTGTATCCAGTTTTGTGTACCATTTAGCTCTTACAATTACAAGCAACCCACTACTGATATATAAGGATTGTTTCCAGGTGAAAATAGCTAGCAATAATACTGGAAATCATGGATACTGGAGCCCATTTTGGTAATGGTATACTGAGAAATGGTAAAAATTAGACTGCTATAGATTTGTGTCCTAACTTATTTTCTAACAATATTTTTCCCTACTTGATATTTAACCTTACCCATGACATCAAACTTATGGAAGAATGAGGCAGTGGCAAAGGAATATTTTTTCCCCGCAGAAAACTTACTCCTAAACCATGTCAGTTTTTTTTTTTAAACATCAAAAGTTCTCCCTCACACACATACACAGATAGCATCATTTCCTTAGAGCAAGTAAAAAAATGGTCTTTTTGTTTAGTATCTGTTTCCTATTATTTTAAAAATAATCCGGACACTTTAGAATTATATAGGAAGAAAGCTAATGTCAGATAGGGTATCTTATAAACACATCTTTGGCATCCTGGGAACTAATAAAACATTACTAAAATTTCTGGTGCGATTTTTTTCTAACATCTCTCTTATATAAAAATCATTTTCTCAATAGAAAGAGTTGGAGGCTAATTGAATTAGAATTTCTCCACTCAATTGTTTTATTTAAATGTGTTAAGGACAACAGTGAAAAATATTGTCTACCATTATTTCTCAGAAAGAACATATTCTCACACAGTTGTCTGGCCCTGTCTATAATAATAATTTGGTGCAATGGTTTAAAAAGTAGTGGCGTGATAATAATTAGGGTGTGCGACACAGAAATTTCAATGTGGGATTCAACATTTCACCATGCAGGGCATGAAAATTGCCGACCAGGGCTAGTCAGCTCTAAGTACTAATTAACTAATTAATCAGGTGCTGAAACCAACTGAATGGAGGATACCAGCCAGACAACTCAAGCCCAAGCAGAGGTTTGTGCTCTTTAAAAGACAGAGCAGTCTTTCTTCTTGGTTTTTAACCCAGTCAAAAATGAGAAGAGAAAGTAGGATATGCTGTCCTATCGTCAGTCATTTTGGTCTAAACTTTTTACTTAGAGAAAATAAAACAGAAGCATGTGCCTGTGATAATAACTGTGATACACCATACGTAGGGCAACCCTCAAAGCGCTGCAACCCTGCCTACTCCTTGGCCATGAAGTATTAACATTTCAGGTCTGGTGAGGGGTGGGGGATGAAGTAGGGTCTGCCTTCTTGGTTTCTTCCACAATGTATTTTCTGAACATAAAAGAATGAGAAACGCATCTCTCCTCTTAGGCTGGTCTTAGGTCTTTTGCCTCATCCTTCGTTTATGTAAATGAGAAGAGTCCAATTACACATATGGAAAAAGGGTTTAATGAATCGTGAAAAAGCCCGGTTTGCAGAGAAAGAGCACAATTCCCTCTTCTCCTTCTCTTCTAAATTTAACTTAGAAACATGTATTTCTTTTAAGGGAGATGATAAAACTTAATAATTTTATTTTATGTCCTAATTTTCATTTTTGGGAATTATTAGACAGATTTTGCTAGAAGAGTTAGCTTTATTTATGTCTGTAAGGCTTTCTGGATACTTAGCAATTTTTCCACACAAAAACTGAAAAATTCTTTTTTCTCTAAATCTTAAAATTGATTACATTAGTTCCTCCAACTTTTGATGTTATTTTTAGTTCAGTGATTTTTTTTTTCTTTTAACACAGTTTGCTCTGGAATTGTCTGCACTGAAAAAAGATTGCATTATTACAAGGAATTTGTTACTGAACCCAAGGAAATGACGTTAGTGTTCCATACCGTTTTAGCTTAATTTTGGTATTATTATGATGTTTTAACTAGTTGGAATTTTTAGGGTGTGGGAAATTAGGTATTTTTTTTTCTTTCTTTCCTAAAAGGGACTGAACTTTATATTCGAACAGAAAATCTCGTGTTTGGGCATTCATTTTTTTTTTTTTTTCCTTTTTTCTTTCCCCTTACTTCTTCATCTTGGAATTTTCAATACTTGAGAGCAGTCCACACAGAATCCACTCTCCACCCCATTTTTCTTAATGACAAAAACCTTTGCAAGAATGAAGGGGGGATCAATACCATTTCTGGCCGTTACTCTTAGAATTTGATAAGTATGAAACTAACCCCAGAGTAGTGCTTTGCAGGGACAGCAGGAAAGAGCTCAATCAGGACTGCAGCACTTTCCGGAGACCTTGTTTAACAACTTCATTGGATACTTGGGGAAACTGAGGCCCAAGAAGAAGCAGCAGGCACTTTCCCTGTGATTTTCTTTTTCTTCTACAAAATACTACTTTTGTTCACGGAAAACACTTTTTTCGGACATCTAGTGTGGGGAGGACATTGCTGGGGTCCAGACTGCCTGCCTACCCACGAGGGCCGTGCTCTTTCCACTTTTATTCCCCCGGCCTCCCCGGATCGGCGCCCTGGATGTGATCGACACCATCAAGTTGCCCCATAATCCTCTCTGGCAACATAGGATGTAAAATTTGATCAGCTCATTGGATGAAGCCGACAAGTCCCAAAAATGTGTGAAAAGAGGGCTAAGAGGTAGGCAGGCGCCGCGTTGAGGCAGCGCTCCTGCCAGCCCCCCTCCGAGTTACCGGTGCTACAGCCGCAGCGCAAGCGGGGGCTGGGACCGAGCTGCGGGGCCGCAGCAGCGGCGGCGACCGAGGCGGCAGCGGCTGGGAGGCCGCAGCGCCATGGGGGGGCCGTAGGAGCGGACCGCGGGGCCGGAAGGGGGCATCGCGGCGGCGCCGGCGGCTGTGGGGTTATCTCCGCGGCCGCGAAGGCAGCGTCCGCGCCGTTGCCGGTGGCTGAGCCGGCGGGCGGGGCGGGGCGTGCACCAGGGCCGCGGGCGACTCGCGCTGCAGCAGTTGGCCTCAGGGCCCCGCCGCCCGCGCGCCGGCCCGCCCGCCCGCCCGCCCGCAGGGCGGCGCACGCGAAGGAGGCGGCGGCCGCTGAAGGAGGCGGGGAGCTCGGAGCAGGAGGTGAGGAGGTGGAGGACCAAGAGTAGGCGGCAGCGGCGGCGGCGGAGCAGTAGGCGGTGGTGGAGGTGCGCGGCCTGAAGAGGAGGATGGAGGAGCAGCAGAAGGAGGGCGAGGCCGAGGTCGCGGAGCATTGGTTTTCCAAGTGGGAGCGCCAGTGCCTGGCTGAGGCCGAGCAGGAGGAGCAGCTGCCCCCCGAGCTGCAGGAGGAGGCGGCTGCAGAGTTGGCGGGGCTCAAGAGCGAGAAGCAGAAGCTGTGGCACCTCTTCCAGATCTCGGCCACCGCCGTTGCTCAGCTTTACAAGGATTCTGGGTGCCAACAGCAAGGACTTTCCATGTGGGACCCCTTCCAGAATGCGGCCATGGCCGTGACCAGCCTCTACAAAGAGAGCGGGGATGCCCACCAACGAAGTTTTCACTTGGGGGTCCAGGTTGGCCACCAGCGTCGCATCAAAGATGTGCTGGAGTGGGTGAAAAAGGGCCGGAGCACCATTCGTCGTGAAGACTTGATTAGCTTCCTGTGTGGCAAAGTGCCCCCCGCTCCTCCTCCACCTCGCACTCCTAGGACACCCCCGAAGCCACCCACTGGGGCCCCCAGCCAGGCTGTGGCAACTGAGTCCAGCTCATCGGTGGACGTCGACCTGCAGCCCTTCCAGGAGGCGACCGCCCTGCATGGCCTCAGTGGCGCTATGGCCGGCATCAGCATGCGATCAGGCGACTCGCCTCAAGACAGCGGTGTCGCCAGCAGTGGGCGCCGAAAAAGTAGCTTCTTGGAGGACGACTTGAATCCCTTCGGCTCAGAGGAACTGGCCCTCCATCTGGACAGTGGGGGGATCCGCAAGCGCACCTCGGCCCAATGCGGTGATGGCACCACAGACTCACCAATCCAAAAGCGCAACCGAATGGTCTAAACTGCCTCATTGGTTGCCTGCTGCCATATTGCTTGAGAGTGAACTCAACCTTCGACACGCTTGTCTAAAGGTTACTGGAGACCGTTTTTCTTCCCTTCTCTAAGTTAAACAAAGATTTCTAACAATTTTGCCATGAAGAAACTTTAAAAGTATTCCAGAAGAGGCTTCATATGACACTGACTTTCCAAAAAATATAATCCTATCAGAGAACAAATATGTAGTAGTTAGCAGGATCATTTAAAGCAAACTTATCTGGTCAAGGCAGGAGTCTGATTTATCTTGTTCACAGTTATATTCCTCAGCACCTAGCACAGTTCCAGGTGCTCAATAAATGTTCATTGAATGAATAAATGTGACCTTATTTATTCTTAAAGGGAAGTCATAGCAGGTGTTTACTTAGTTATAGAATACTTTTTTCGTTGGTAATTGTTGACTTTAATGGTCTTTGCCAATTCAATTGCATTGTATCAAAATGTAAAACTTGACATCTTTGTGAAATCTGGAGTCTTCCATTTTTACCTCACTATACCATGCACTTAATTTCTAGAAAGAAACTGCAAGTAATACATATTAGGCTGTGATTTTTTAATTTTGAAAAATTGTTGATTTTGGTGATTATATGATGCTGCAAAGAGGTGCTGTGGTGGTTACGCAGATATTACTTGATATTGAGTCAATTCAGTGCTCTTTTGGGGAAAACTAAACCATCAACTTGAGACCCTGATAAAATAAGATGGTGGCCCAGTGGTGCTCTTTTTCCTTAGGAATGTAAAAAGTTCCTTTTTCTGAGGTTACATCTTTTTTATGATCTCTGTTTTGAAGTGGAAGACCAAGTAGTCAGAATAAACTTGTGTGTGTGTGTTTTTTTTTTTTTTTTTTTTTTTTTGAGACGGAGCCTTGCACTGTTGCCCAGGCTGGAGTGCAATGGCGTGATCTTGGCTCACTGCAACCTCCGCCTCCCAGGTTCAGGGGATTCTCCTGCCTCAGCCTCCTGAGTGCTGGGATTATGGGTGCCTGCCACCACGCCCGGCTAATTTTTTGTAGTTTTAGTAGAGACGGGGGGGGGGTGTATCACGATGTTGGCCAGGCTGGTCTCGAACTCCTGACCTTGTGATCCACCCACCTTGGCCTCCCAAAGTGCTGGGATTACAGGCGTGAGCCACCGTGCCCAGCCTTTTGAACTTCTGGGTTTTAATTAAGGGTACAGCATGGTATAACCAAAAGAGTGTGAGCTTTGTTTTAAAAGGACCAATTGCAGAATCCTAGCTCCATAAATTAACTGCATGATTTTGAGCAAGTTATTTAATGTCTATTGACCTCAGTTTTTCATCTGTAAAATGGAACTGTGTGTCTCCTAAGGTGGTTGTGAGGATCAGGTGAAATTTATATTTCAAGTGTCCAGCACAATCTTGGCACATAAAGTACTCAATAAAGGTTCTCCCTTCTCTATAAATAAAAATCAATAAAACGTTAAAATCATTTTATTTTAGAAAAAGCAGAAAAGTAGATCAGTTTTAAAATCAGCAAGTATAATCTCTGTGTTTGAACTGGAAATTACTGTTTCACATTTGAAACTTGCCTGAATATCACAGATCTTGTGTAAGTGTGTTGAGCTCATGAGCACTCAGGGTCACCAATCTGGATACTAGGGCAACCTTGGAGTTCCTGAAGTTGCCTGAAGGATGCACTTTGCAATCAGGAGTAATGAAACATCTACCTCCTCTCGCCTGAAAAAATATGAGAAGGAGTGTGTAAAGGTAGAAAAAAAATGGAAGCCAAGGTCCTAGGGCACCTAAAAGGCTAGAATGGTTTTAAATAAGGGTGGGGTGGGGTGGTGTGGAGGCGATGAAGGATGTAGAGCAGGTGTGGAGTCTGGGGTGTTGGAGAGGGTGAAGGGAGGTGGGAGTATGATTATTGAAGTCAGGGGAAGTTAAAAAGCCCAATCTTCCCAGGGTCTCCCAAAACCAGTGCATAAAATATTATAGATTGGCACAACCTTGCCTTTATGTTCACACAAGAGTTGTTTCTGCTTCATTAGCATGGCCTTTCGAGTAGATTTGTAATTGATGAATGCATTAAAATAACAAAACAAAATAAAGTCAATTCCACGATATAATAAAAACTGGCTGGCCGGGCATGGTGGCTCATGCCTGTAATCCCAGCACTTTGGGAGGCCGAGGTGGGCAGATCACCTGAGGTCAGGAGTTCGAGACCAGCCTGGCCAACATGGTGAATGAAACCCGATCTCTACTAAAAATACAAAAATTAGCGGGGCGTGGTGGTGGGCACCTGTAATCCCAGCTACTCAGGAAGCTGAGGCAGGAGAATCTCTTGAACCCAGAAGGTGGAGGTTGCAGTGAGCCAAGACCGCACCATTGCACTGCAGCCTGGGTAACAAGAGCAAAACTCCTTCTCAAAAAAAAAAAAAAAAAAGAAAGAAAAAAAAACAGAAAAAATCTGGCTATTGAGGTACTGTGCTAGGTCCTGAGAAGGGATATAAAAAAGCATAAAAACAATTCTTATCCTCAAAGAGCACATCCTGCCTTGGAAGATAAATTATGTAGCCAAAAGCACGCTTCTAACTGGGAAAAGTGCCCAAGGGCTGTGCAGAATTCAGAGGTCAGAGACTCTCCTTGCTGAGAGGGTCACAGCTTCTGGAAGAAGTAGCATTTGAACCGGGCCCAGAAAAATGGGTAGGAAGGGAGTGTCCGGGGATGCCAACAGGGAACGGTGTCTAACAAAGTTTGAGAAGGAGCAAACAGTGAAGTGGGTTCAGGGAATCACAGGAAGTGGGTAGGGGAGGTACAAGCCAAGGTGTTTAGGGTCTCAAATGCCTGTCGCCAGTACTTTAGGTTCTCTCTAAGTGCAGGAGGTAATACTGGTTTAGGAAGGTTAGTTTGACAGAATGCCGGGTTGTCCAAAAGTGAGACACGGGGGCAGAGACAGAGACAGGACAGAGTATCCCTGTAGGATGCATTTTACTGGGATGTGGCCATTTGGTTAACCCGCGCTGGGGGAGATGTTTACCTTGACAGGGTTTTCTCTGGCAAGCCTTTGCTCGTTCCACCCTCGCACACCACAAAGCTTACAAGGTAGGAAACAGCTCCACTGTGTTCTACAGTGCTTCTTTAAGGCTAAGAAAGCCTTCACTTCCAACAGCAGTATCTCTTGGAAGGCTAGTTTTGATGAAACAAAGTGGCCATTCCCTTTTTTTTTCTTCCTGCTTCTTATGCAGTGGAATCATTGGGGTCCATAGGACTGATCAACCGCAGCAGTTTTAACAGGTAGGTAGGGAAGGTCATAAGAGGTCATGTCAATATGAGGGCAAGGACCTCATTTGTCTTGTTTACTTCTGTAATCCCTAGTATCTAGTACAGTGCCTGATCCATATGGGCACACGATGAATATTTATTTAATGAGTGGATGAGTAGGACTCCATCCAGACCCAAGTATATCTATTCTCCTTCCCCCTTTCTCTATTTACTTACTGCCCAGGGAAGGCATCTGAAGCCCATACCCTAATTTGTAGATAATTCTCTGCTGTGTATCTTTACGCTCATTCCTAACTACCAGATTCAGCTTTTTGCAGTGTGGTCCGTCCCATGACTACCGCTCATGAGAATCTCCTGAGGAGTTTGTGAAACTGGTGACTTTAGAATTGCCCTTGCTGAATTAAAATCTTAATGGGAGGTTCCCCAAAGCTACCTGCTTTCAGGAAGAGGTCTCAGTAATTGTGTTGCACAGTGAAGTCTGAAAACTCATCCTGATTCTGATTGTGATGGATTCAAGTGATGGATTCAAGGAGCTAATTTTAAATTGATCATTGTTTTCGAACTTTCTATGCAGGCTTAAAGTGAATCTTCTCATTTGTAGATATCTTTGTCATCACTTTGCATATTTCATACATTCTCTTACTGGGAGCTTAGTTAGATAAGACTGAGGCAAACACTTGTTAATAACTGAAATTTCCTGATTTTTTTTTCTTTTTATAGGAGCCTGAGAGAAGAAGGCTCTGATTTCCTAACCTCTAGTTGCATATTTTATCCATTAGACCTCTGCTTTCTAGTGAAAATTGCATATGCACTGATAGTTTGGGAACACTGCAGTTAGATCACTTTGCCTTTTATAAAATGATGGAGTAGGGATCAGGGGAGGATTGGTTGCTGATGACCTTGGGCCTTTGTGGAGGTCTACAGACCTTTATGTTTGATCTTCTAGTAGCATACGCACGGTCACTAGATTGCAAACACAAAACCAAAAGGGACCTTAAGGATTATTCAGGGCAGGGTCAACTACTCATTTTACAAATGCGGCAGCTGACCTCACTAGAAAGGGCCACAGTGACTTATTGGTAAGTTCCAGTCCGTTGCTCCCTTCACTGTACCTCCCTTAGTTACATTGTGTATGACCTTGTAATTAATATGTTGATGGTCAGGTGGGGCTGGGGAACTTGATTATGAAGCCGCTCTGGCATGGTAAGCATACTCTTTTTACTATGCTGTGTTTATTTAGGGGAAGCTGTTGGAAGTGTGCATTCAGGGAACACAAGTGACTCCTTGCCACTGCCACTGTGCTCTAGCCACCAGCCAAACTAGGCTACTTGAACGCTTGAAGTTTCCTGAATTTTCTATAATCTTTGCCTCTGGGCCCTTTTGCCTTGTTGTTTCCTTGGTCTGGAACGCCCCCCGTTGCTTGCCTAGCTCCTATTCAGCCTTCAAAGCTCACCTCAGGCTTTACCGTTTTTTTTTTTTTTTTTTTTTTAATACCTTCCTTGTCCTTCTGAGTCAGGATTAAATCCCCACACTTTGGACTTATCACTGTAATTGTCGGTTTGCTTCTTTGTCTGCCCCACTAGTCTGTAAACTGTTCATTCTTATTGCAAGGGGCTCACTTCCCTAGGGAGGTGTGTAAGAATCTCCATGATTGCATGTGTAGGTTGAAAAAGCATAATCGATATTACACTGTACATTTATGTTTTAGTGAAAAAATTGTCTTTGTCATAAAATTATATTAGGGTAAGGAAAGCTGAAAACAAAACCTTGGGGGAACAGTTTTATTCTATGTGACATTAAACATGTTTCTGTAAAGAAGGGTAGCAAATAAGTTATCAGGATTCCCATTTGTAGACAAAACTGCAGTGTCTCAGGCATCTGGTAAAGTATGCAGGATCGTGGTTTAAGCTTTGACTTTCCTGATCACCTTAAGCAAGTTGATTTCTGTTCTGGACCCTTTTTTGTTTGATATATGAAATAAGGGAGTTAGTTGTGCTAAAGTCCTCACAGTTCTGGTACTTTCTGATCTCTGTTGTAATTCAGTAGGCAATGGTAGTGATAACCTTTCTATTATGCTCTCATTTTAGCAATCTACTATTTGACCGGTTGGGCTCTGTGAGCCCATTGGAAATAAGGACTGCCAAGTTGAAACAATTCTGAGGCAGGAAATTCACTAGGTGGGAGTGGCAGAGCTGCTTGTAGAATGGGAATGTGTGTGCACAGCACACTCTTCCCTCTCTTTTAGTTCCATCTTCTTCAGCAGGTCAAGAATGAAAACAAACAAACAAAAAATTCCAAAGGCTTAGGAGGCACATTACAGCCAAATGTCCCCTTCTTTGGGCACTGTTGTTTTTCAAAAATAAGTTGAGCAGGAGGATGTTACACAGAGAGATGAGTTCACAGACTCATTGGACTAAAGGGAGAATTGGAAGGTCACCGAGTCCACATGCCCCAACTCTTGTGAGAACTGGAATATAAACCATTTTGGATCCATGAGCTGCTCTTCTCACATTAAAAAGCTTTTAGGAGAGTCCAAAACCTTCTTCAGGAGCTGCCAGGCAGGTCTTTCTGAAAAAGCCCCAGATTCCTCGGAATGCAGCTGGGTGTGCTGTGCTCCTTCTATTGTAGCTTAACTGCAGACAAGCTGGCTATCCATCTCAGTGGAATAATCCTCTTGTATTTTTCAAAATTCCCGTTTCCAAACCTTGGCTTCAGACATTGAAAAAAATAATAAAATCTAACTCATTTAACTTTTTCTCATCTTTTTCTTCCTTCCTTTTTGTAAAAAATAAAATCACAACTTTTCCAGCCTCTTGGCTGGATATAATGCTTTTTTGTTTCTATGTTTCCTAAAGTACTGCCCCAAACCCTCACATATGGCATGTGTTATATAGTATGTCATACATCTACCCTCCTATCCCTAATAGAGACCCCAGCTGCAATTTATTCATTCTTTACTTCTTGAAATCGCAGGCTTTCTTGACACCAGAACCCAATTTTGTGTTTAAGTGTGAATATCTTAAATTAGAAGCTTATGGGAAAGTTGGGGAAAATGTCAGATCGTTAAGGAAATCATGTGCCAAACCACGTGGGAGCCTCTTAAATACAACTTTGGTGGTCATGACCCTGGCCAGAGGGGGAAGCCTGTGATGTCACCTCTTCCCCCAGTCCCAGTTTCACGGATAGTATCTCTGAATGGAATTGTCTGAGGGAGATTGTTCCTTGTGAAAAGTTCACATGATGGAGTTTGAAGAGCTTGTTTTACTCGGAGCCCAGCAGGACAGAGTGGTTTGGAATGCAGCATTCAGTGTGTTCTGTTTGGCTGAAAGCTGTCACAGGGAACAAGTACTTAGCAAACAGCATGAACAAGGATTTGAACTAGAAAACGAGAAGGGCCTTGACAACATTGTAATAGTGGCTTGTGTCCTCAAAAACTACTCAATGGCACACAAGGAGATGATAAAGAAAACTAGGAAAATACATAAATAGATTTGGGTCTCATTAAAAACAACCCAGTGTAAGATCATTCTAATATGAGTGAAGTTGGACAGAGGTTGCTGGGTCACTGAGACCATCTGCACTTTACTATATGTCATCGGATTTTTGCTTCTTTTTAGCCTTCCGACTAAGTCTGTGCCTATAGGGCATCCACACAACCTGTTGAAAATAGATCGATTGGCTTGGCGGTTGCTCACGCCTGTAATCCTAGCACTTTGGGAGGCCAAGGCGGGCGGATCACTTGAGGTCAGGAGTTCGAGACCAGCCTGGCCAACATGGTGAAACCCTGTTTCTACTAAAAATATGAAAACTAGCTGGGTGTGTTGGTGGGCACCTATAATCCCAGCTACTTGGGAGACTGAGGCAGGAGAATCACTTAAACCTGGGAGGCGGAAGTTGCAGTGAGCCGAGATCATGTCACTGCACTCCAGCCTGGGCAACAGAGCAAGACTCCGTCTTTCCAAAATAAATAAATAAATAAGAAAGAAAGAAAATAGATCGATTAATCAACTGCTTACTCTGTTTTCACATGCCAAATACCTGGATTGAATGTTTTTCTTTTTATATTTTACCTAATTTGGTAAAATATAAAAAGAAAAATGTTTTATATTTTACCTAATTTGGTAAAATATATAAAGAAAAGCATTCAGTTAATTTACTGAATAGACCTGTTTATACCACTTTTGACTTTTCGTGTTTTAAGTGGAATTAGGTGCAATTTAACAGGGCTATTCTTTCAATGTTTATATTGCATTTGCTTAAAAATCAATTCTTCCTATTTCTTAAAGTCTCTTTTTAATACTCCAATTTCAGATGATATCTGCACATGATACATGGAACACACATCTTCATGGATGATAAAATTTAACTCCTGCAGTTGTGTGCAGTAGTCTTAAGCTCTGTTATGATGCTCTCCATAGGGGCTATGCCACAGAAGCCCTCCTTCTTTAGAAGAAATGATTATAAGAGGGTATTTATTACAACACAGGTCTAGCTTATAATTAATTCTTCCCTATAGCAGCTAGTGCTCTAGCAAGGATTCAGTAGTTATGTAAAAGGCCAAGAGAGCACAGCACAGTGTCCACACATGATACATGTTAGTCAACTCAGAGTTTTAAGGTTGTGTATGAACCTACGCTGGTTACATTAACTTTAGTTTAAAAAGAGATCAAATTCAATTAGGCAACTTCTCCCAAATTCAATTCCACAAACACTGTTAAGATTGCAAGATAACGAGCTACCTGGTGCAAAATGTTTCAATTTTATTTTCCATTCCCGTTTTCAGTTTGTTGCCATATCGTGTCAACACAGTTAGAAGGGTAAATATTCAAGGTTCATTGTTCAGAAACTTTGAGAATGCCTTTTCTTACTGACTTGCAACTCTTTCTAAAAATTTTACAATTCTCTGCTTGGGAGGCCTTCATTGAGAACTCCTGTTCCTAGCTTGGGTACAGATTCCGATATTTTACATACGTAGTTATATTATTTTACCAGTGCTGTGTCATGACCCTTTGGTTTTTGGCACCTTGTTGATCTCAAAAGGAGATGGTGGATGTACGAATTATTAGGATTTAAGTTGTTTTAAGAGTAGAGTCTTAGGCTGGTCTTGGTGGCTCACGCCTGTATTCCTAGCACTTTGAGAGGCTGAGGCAGGTGGATCCCTTGAGCTCAAGAGTTTGAGACCAGCCTGGGCAATATGGTGAAGCCCCATCTCTACAAAAAAATACAAAAATTAGCTGGACTTGTTGGCATGCTCCTGTAGTCCCAGTTATTTGGGAGGCTAAGGTGGGAGGATCACTTAAACCCAGCAGGCAGAGGTTGTAATGAGCTGTGATTGCACCACTGCACTTCAGCCTGGGTGACAGACCAAGACCAAGACCCTGTCTCAAAACAAAACAAAACAAAACAAAACAAAACAAAACAAAAGAGTAGAATTTCATTTTGTTTTGTTTTAGTAGAGAAGGTCCAATTTTAGCTCCTTCATAGATCATTTTTACTTCCTTGATCACTTAAGCAGTGCTATCTAGTGGAAATATAATGAAAGCCACATATGTAATGCTAAATTTTCCATTAGCTACATTAAAAAAATTAGTGAATTAATTTTAATACTATAGTTTATTTAACTCAGTATACCCGAAATAGTATCATTTCAGCATGCAATCAATATAAAACTATTACTGAGATGTTTAATGCTGTTTTACAAATCTTGTCCTAAGTCTTCAAATCTAGTATGTGTTTTACATTTACAATGTATCTCAATTCAGTCTGGGCACAATTCATGTGCTCAATAGGTGCATGTTTCTAGTGGCTCCTGTGTTGGATAGCACTGTCCTAGGCGGACCTAGCCTGTAACTGGGAGGGAGGATTGTGATAACTTAAGCGCGCTGACCTCCCTTGAGGGATTTATCAACACTGCCATACTCAGCTCTGTCCAGATTGGGAATCCCTGTTGTCCAATCTGGGATCATTGATCACTTTACTTCAAGGACAGTGATTGTGTTATGCTAAGTACCAGTTTTTCCATTTGTTTCAAAAATAGGTTAGCTGTTACTCCATAAAATTATTCCCTCGATGAGAGCATTTGTCCAAGACGGTAGCTTCACACAGCTTGAAGTAGACAGTTTTAGGGAACAGAAAAAGGAAATATCTCCCCTAACAGTAAATAAATGGTTCTCATTACCTTTAACAGTCATCAGTGTTTATTGGACAACTAATGTGTGTAAGGCAATGTGACAGATGCTGTGAAGGATATATAATGATGACCCAGACATGCTTTCTGCCCTTAAGGAGCCTATATTCTTGTGAGCGACTCAAACTACAGACATGCATATGCATATACACAAACACACAAATTCTATGATAAACTAAATGTAAATGACTGCCATACTAGAGGCTCACCATGTGTATTAGGGCACAGACAAGGGAGAGATACCTTCCAATTGATAGGATTCAGGGCCAGGTCATGGAAGAGGTAACTGGACTGAGCTTTAAAGGGTCAGTATTTTCAAATCAATGAAAAGGGTTACCTGCAATATATCATACAGAATCAAATTTGAAATAGATCCTAAAACAGTTGAAGCTCACTGATCACCTGGGGACTTGTTGTATATGTTTTTCCACACTGAGTTAGCCTGGAATAAAACTGTTTTCTGCTCCCACAGCATGTGCCTTGGTACCCTTCTCGGAGACTCCATACAGGCTAACTTAACTCCAATCTAATGTGGCTTTTCTAATGTTACCTGACTACACTCTTTTTCTATTTAAGACAGGGCTCAACCGTAGGTCATTTGATTAAAATTGTATTCTTCGATATGGGGTTTTCCTGGTACGGAGCTGCTGATGATCATTTCCATTGTCGGCTTTGGAGGGGGGAGTAGGAGACATATTATTAATTATCAACTTTATTTGCCTAGCATTTTACAGTTTACCAAGTGCTTTTACACAGATGATTACATTTGGTTTTCATAGTTTCTTTATCTGACAATATTACAGGCGAAGAAAGTGAGGCCCAGAAAGATCTGCTGACTTGCTTAGGGTCCTTTGGCTAGTCAATGGTAGAACTGGGTTAACCCAGGGCTTCTGACTTCTTCGCCAGTGTCCTCATCTTGCCTCTGTCCTGCTTTTCTGCTCCCCACAAGTCCTGTCCTTCAAGCGCTGAAAAACAAGGCTAAGCAGGCTAGCTCTCTGATAAGAAGTTTAATAAACAAAAATCCAACCACTCTCAATAGATGAATTAGAGAGGGATTGTTTACATTGCAAAATAATTCCCCCATTTTTTCAAAAAGTGACCTCCCTTGTGAGGTTAGCATAGAATTTTATTTATAAAAATTAAAAAGGAAGCTTTACACCCAGCAGCTAAAGAGGACATTTATTAGGTGACGTAAAATATATATAGGTCCACAGGGCAGGTCATTATTTGAAGTTGGTAAGAGTCATTTCTTCATATTAGTCAGTTTTCTATTTTCGCAAATGTGTTTTAACCTGAAACCTCTGAAATCAGTGCAGAATTCCAAATTGAGTAGTTTTTTTTTATCCTGGTAAAATACTCTTTTTCATACTCAACGAGTTTCACAGGATGGAATGCATTTTCTTTTCTGAACTTAAAAGTAAAAAAACATGACTCTGTCCTCAGAAATTTTCCTTCTAGTGCCTTGTTTTGGTGAAATTCCTTCTAGCTGTTCTCTTTTCAATGGTATTCTGAAGGATCATCAGCCTTAGCATCAGCCTTAACAATGGTGCAGAAGAATCAGATCTGACATAGAGTGCAACCAATTAATAGCAAAGAAAAACCCCTCTAAAAACAGCAAAACCTACTGGCATGGGTCACAACCTTATATATTCCGTATCTTATTACCATTTAATATACATCCAGATGAGGCAAGTAAGCAATTTTAATGGGAGAGAAATGAAACTTCAGCCGCATTAAGTGGTGACCTGTAACATAGCAAGGAATGTTTTCATTTTCTTCCAAACTGCAGTGTTAATGTACGGTTTTCATTGGGAAATAAAGACCAGCAGATAACTAAGAAAATTAGGGGAAGAATGTACTATAAAAATCCTATATGATTAGATTTCTCTAAATGTAGTATGGTTATCTAAAAAGAATCTTACCTTAATTGAATACAGTATTTTAGGGAGTTTCTGTTCTAGCCCATAGAGGGTTTGAGTACCATTTTGATCTATTGTTAGCCTTCCCTAGCACGTCCATTTCTCATATTTAGAGTTTCTGGAATGGTTTTAACTGAAATGATAGCATTTCTCTGCCCATGAAAAAAGCAACATGTTTAACACAGAGGGGCTGTGAATTTAAGTTAGACTGAGTCCCAATAATGAACCCTAAGATAATATGATTCACTTCCACTTCAAGGCATATATTTATTGCCAAAGGAATTTTCACATAAACTAAAACGTATGCACAGATTTTTGCAGGGGAGGGAACCCTGGACCAGGAATCAGGAACTGGATTCTCAACCATGTTCTGGCCCCAACTAGCTCTGTAATTTGTTTTCTTAGGACTTTTGTTACTGAATATGGGAAATGAGGGTAGAATTGGACTCAGTGATCACTTTCTTTTTATCTCTAAATTCTACCTCTTCTTTGTTTTGCTTCTACTCTCCTACTACTCGTGATCCATGCTACTTGATATGTTGGCCATGTGATTAATAATCCTTCAGGTTCACAGTTGGAGTAAAAATGCTACTTTGGGGAAACTTGCCATAGTAACTAAATGGCCATTGAGAACACAGAACCGTGAAAGGGCAACATTTCCTATGTAGTTTTACCCCCCAGATGCCCTTGAACTGTACAGCACTTGCATATATTAGTGATGCAAATCTGAGGGAAGAACAAGACCAAGATGTTATGACCAAGACACCCAATTTGCATTGGAATGCCCCATGCAAACAGCACATCAGAACTCATGAAGTGGCATTTGGCTTGAACTCTTGGAAGGCATGCCAGTCTGCAAAGAATTCAAATGGCAAATGTTAGGATGAGAGCAGTCCATTGTTCTTCTCTAAATGCAACTTGATACTGAATCTAAAGAGATTGGGAAAAAATATGAATTTGATCATTTAACTAAAGTCGCTTCCCCTCTATGGGCATAAGTGACTTCATCTATAATATGAGGGCAAAAAACTTGGAGATAGACCTTCCAACCCTAATATTCTGTTTCCATTTGGATTTTTTCTTAAAGGAGGAGGTTTAATATCTGCATGTTGGAGAGATAGAAGAGAGCAACTTCTGAACTGAGGAGTTCTGAGAGATTTAAAGTTCAGACAGAATTCACTGCTTTTCCAGTTTTGTCCAGTGCTAGACCTGCTCCTTGCTCTCTTCTTCTCCGTTAAAAGGGCTAATAAAGGTGATGGATAACCATATGTCACCATGTGTCAGTGGGATATGAACCAGAATAGAGAGGTACAGTACTAGCTTTTGGACTACTGGCTTCCTCACCATTTTCCCTTTCTGCCTCTGGTCATCTCACTGCCATCTTGCAAAACTGGTACAGAGATCAAATGCATCATATCTCCTAAACACTTGACATTTGGAGGGCAGGATGCTAGTGACATGAGGCCAAGTGAATGCTGCGAGGACATTATAAGTTTCACTTATTTAATTTGACAGAAATTTATGTAAAACTCACTTTTGTCAGGCACTCTTTTAAAAGTTTTACAAATACTAATATAGTTTTTACAACATGGATTTTAAATTCATACCTATTTTTGCCCCCTAATTAACAGATGAGATAACTGAGGCATGGAGAGGTTAACTACATTGCCTAAAGTCAAACAGCTAGTAACAGCAGAGATGAAAACCCTGGCAGTCTGGCTCTGCAATCCATTCTTTTAACCTCTATCCCCATGGGATACTGAGTTGCCTGGTGTCATTTTTCATGTGTCTCACTCCAAAGGTGAAGCAGGTTTTGTGATTAACTAGTAGGCCCCAGAAGCTGGGCAAGCCCCTGACCAAGTCTCCAGTCCTGTCAACCTGACTTAGACCTAGATCCCAGCCATTTTACTTTACTGATTTTTTTCTTTTCCTTTTTCTGAGATGGAGTTTCACTCTTGTCATCCAGGCTGGAGTGCAATGGCGTGATCTCAGCTCACTGCAACCCCCACTTCCCGGGTTCAAGCAGTTCTCCTGCCTCAACCTCTCGAGTAGCTGGGATTAGAGGTACCCAGCACCATGGTTGGCTAATTTTCATTTTTTCTTTTTTCTTTTTTTTAGTAGAGATGGGTTTCACCATGTTGGACAGGCTGGTGTCGAACTCCTGACCTCAGGTGATCCCCCCATCTCGGCCTCCCAAAGTGCTGGGATTACAGACATGAGCCACCATGCCTGGCCCCAGCCATGTTACTTTTCCCAACGCTTGGGTTTATGATGGTCAAACTCATTCCACTCTTCCTGCACTGGAATTGTGTGCTCTCTGATCTCTGTCCTATAGGTTTTCACAAGTTCTCAGACTGTATCTACAGGAGAGCAAACATGCCCTTAAGCCTGTTGGTTTCCTCAACCATCCAGTAAATTGAACGAGGAAAGACAGTCATGCCAGTAATAGCTATTGTTTATTGAACAATTACTATGTGCTAAGTGTTGAGAAAAATGTTCTGCGTATTTGTCCTATAATTTTCCCATTAAGCCTATGAGGTGTGTTCTTTTATTATCTTCATTTTACAGATGAAAAAAACAAGGCTCACGTATGTTGAGAAAGTAACTCAAGGTCACACTTTTAAGCACATGGTAGAGCTAGGATTTTGACTTAGGCTATATATACCTGATCCAAAGCTCTTGGGTTTAACTACTGTTTTGTACTGCCTCCAGTATTTTTCTGGGATGCCACCCTCCCAATACCACATGTACAGTCAGTGTATCCTATTTTGCAGCTGCTTGTTCAGGCTATTATTGATATATCCAGTTCTGCCTTAGTGGATCATGGTTTTAATACAAGTATACCATCGTCTTATAATAACATGAACTGTTTTGGGGTTTTAAGGGAGTATTTGCTTTGCCCATAATGGACACCTTGTGTAATGGATCTTCATAAGTGCCACTTTGTCTTAAAGAAGTTATGGAAAGAGACTGTGAGAGGATTTAACTAGGCTAAAGGGTTTAGGGCATGTCATATATTATACTCCTGTGGGCTTTTTGATTGGGGAACTTGGGTCTTCTATCGGAATGGACCTAGACAGACAGAAAATGAGAGTGTTGTGAATAAAATATAAGAATTGTTATTATGGCAGATGAAAACACCACTAGGATTTGTGATTATCTAATATTCTCACATGATTGCCAGATTTTTTTTCAGTTTTGACACTAGATGATTGCTGCTTTTGAATGAATGCAGTTTGGTTTGAAAGCAACTGAGATGATATTAGAACTATGGATGATGCCAAAATATCCATACAAGAAGGCTGAATTAACTAAACCAGGCCTTAAAACTCATTTGACTTTATTAATCTTTGTAACTCAAGTGCCACCACCAATCAGAAAGGATCTTCTGTGCCTCTGAGTCTGACTCTAATTGCCAGTTAATAAAAAATGCCAGGGTATCCTTAATCAGCCAATTAACTGACCTAACAATTATAATAGGGAAGGAAGGTGGGAGGGGTCGAGACTGGGAATAGCAAATCCCTCAAGGTGGAGTAGAATTCTTTAGGGGTTAATGGTGGACACCCTTTAAAGTAAAAGGATTTTGTTCTACCTTGACTGGTTTCCCGTTTTTTTTTTTCCTTTATCCCTTTCCTGACATTTGTAATTGTTGGAACCCCTAATTGGCTGATTAGCTAATTGAGGGGAGGGAGGGAGAAGGAGAAGAGGGAGAGAGAGAGAAAGAGAAAGAGGCTTATGTGTAGAGTATGGATTAAAAAAAATGGTCCTTCACTCTGAAATAATATTTATCTAAAAATAGTTGTCTGTAGTTAAGGATTTATTATTTGAAATTTACAGCATCACTTTTTCCTTTTTACTGAAACGGTTACCTCCTAATTTATGAATCTCACAACAGCAACATGCAAATTGAGGTTGAAATATAATGTGAAAGGTCTGACATTAAGGAAGCCAGTTTTTTTTATCCGAACATACCTTCATAAAATTTTAAATAACAGTAAAACAGAAACTGTCTTTATTAAAAGAGTATATTATTGGGAGAGTATTTTTTTATTTGTATGATAAAAATTAATATGTTAAGAGTACTGAAAAAAGTGTGCATGTAGGTAAAGTTCTCCTCTCAATTATCATTTACCAGTTTATAAATATTCTCAGAAGTTGATGATAAAAAATGTATAGAATTAAAAAAACTATTTTTGCTCCAAGGAACTCTCAGTTGCTGGAGTTTTCCTTTCCAGATGCAAGCACATGTTTTCTTTTTGTTTTGTTTTCTTTTTTTGTTTTGAGACAGAGTTTCGCTCTTGTTGCCCAGGCTGGAGTGCAATGGTGCCATCTCGGCTCACCGCAACCTCTGCCTCCCGGGTTCAAACAAGTCTCCTGCCTCAGTCTCCCGAGTTGCTGGGATTACAGGCATGCACCACCACGCCCAGCTAATTATTATTATTATTATTTTTGTATTTTTCGTAGAGACGGGTTTCTCCATGTTGGTCAGGCTGGCCTTGAACTCCCGACCTCAGGTGATCTACCCGCTTCAACCTCCCAAAGTGCTGGGATTACAGGCGTGAGCCACTGCACCTGGCCTAAGCACATGGTTTTTTAAAAAATATATTTGGAAACAGAAAATTATGGAAAACTACCAGAGGGGCTCACGATTGATTTGCTATACCAACTCCAGCCTCAATCCCAGAGTTATAGACTTTCTTTACAATTTATAAATTATATACAGTACTTCTGTACTTTTATCACTGGTCATCTAGAATTTTTGTCACCAAGCTATGGAATTATAGCATTTTAGAACTGGAACTAAACTTAGAGATCACCTGCTTCTACCTTCTCATTGAACAGAAAGAAATCAGAGGCCCAGATACGGGAAGGGACTTGTTTACGGTCATACGGAAAATTTCCTGGCTAGGCCTGGAGCAGGTCTCCAGATTCCCAGTCCTGTGTTCTTTTCTTTCTTCCAGACTTCTTCTTGTATGATACCAAGGCCAGAGGGCACATATCAGGCACCATATTCTGTTAGAGATCATGTTAATGTAAAATTTGCTGCACTCCAAGTCTGGTTCTGTTCATTTTAAAACCATTCCTCAGTCTGGGCACAGTGGCTCACCCCTGTAATCCCAGGACTGTGGGAGGCTGAGGCGGGCGAATCACAAGGTCAAGAGTTTGAGACCAACCTGGCCAACATGGTGAAACCACATCTCTACTAAAAATACAAAAAATTATCTGGGCGTAGTGGCAGACGCCTGTAATCCCAGCTACTTGGGAGGCTAAGGCAGGAGAATTGCTTGAACCCGGGAAGTCGAGGTTGCAGTGAGACAAGATCGTGCCACTGCACTCCAGCCCAGGCGACGGAGTGACACTCCATCTCAAAAATAAATAAGTAAATAAATAAATAAAACCATTCCTCAATGGCCAACTCAGAAGGCATATGTCTTAGTTTTATTCTTATGAGTCCCATCTTTCTTTCACTAATGTATTATTAACGTGTCTTCTTTCTGTTCTGCAAAGTTCTCAGGGGAATAGCTATGTCCTGAATTTGGAAATGGAAATGACTGTAGGATCTATTCCTTTTAATCTCATGGCTAGGAAATGCTGCCATTTCAACTCTCCAAGATTCTGCTTAAAGGGATTATTTAAAATAGATTTTTCTAGTGCTATTATAAACTCCACTTGGCTCTACAAAGTACATGTACCTTGATTTTTATTTGCCTTTTTTTGGGAGCAGTGGGGTGTTTGTTTTCTCTATTTTTTGTTTTGTTTTGTTTTCAATCTGCAGGCTTTAAAATTTATTTGTATAGAGACTCCCTTATTTTTCTTACTAGGGGCTAGTTTCCCTTGAGCTTGGAGGGTTCATCACAAATTGCTTGTAAATCAAGATCTGATTAGGAAGTAATATATTCATCTGTAACTCCTGCATAAAAGTTATTCAAGTATTGTGACAAAATAAGTGTTGTTTACTTTATACATTTTCTGCAAATTCTAAAGATTTTGTCTAACTTAAAGACTCTCATGGAATCTCGGGGATTGCGGCTTGCCCACTGAGAGTATAAAGGCTTGCTAAATTAAGTTGATTTGCCTGTGAAAGAAATGCTTCCATTATTCATGTCAGAAGCCTGTCACATCAAATTGAGGGAGTGGAGAAAACCCTTTTTTATCAACATTTAGAACCAAGAAAAACCAACCATTGAGGGTCTGAATTTCAATTGGGGAAAAAGTCAGGCTGAAAGCAGGGTTCAGAAAAAAGGAGGGGGGGGGTGGGTATTTGTCTAATGTTGAAAATCAGTAGAGGAGATTGATTTAACTTTGGCTGAAACTTTTTATATAGACAGACAGAATGAAACTTCTTAAAGCAGCAAGTAGTACATACAATCTTGGTGTCTTTCATGTGTAAACTTGTCAAAAGTGGTTAAGCTAATTCAAATTTAAATCTCCTTGAATTCCTATTCTTGGACTCTTAATTTGTTTATTTTAAAGGATTTAGGAATGCATTTCTTGGGGGTTACTTTTCAAACATTGATGAATGTATTTTGTTTTTCAAAAGTTCAAGATTATAGGCTCTGGTGTGTGATTAGTAGTTGTATTAATAAGAGAAGGAAGACAGGCCAGTCAAGCACCAGCCCCCTCGTTTGTATCAGGTATGTGGGCATTTGTCTCTGTGTGGATGTATTGTATACATGTATGCACACACACACACATACAGAACTTCAAATAAAAAGCAAGTCATTAAGAGAATAACACGACTTTCAACAATACAGGGAGGACCATTCCCCAAGAAAAAATATCCTCCTGCAATATTAGTTAATTTTAAGAGGATTCTCTTGTATTTGCCAGAATAGTAGATTTTGTTAAATTTTAACTATTTGAAAAAACGATTATAATACAGAATAATTTGATTATTATTTATGTAAGAAATCTGATGTTCTTTTTTTTTTGCAATATTTGATTTCTATCAGCATATGCATTTCAAATGATTGTGTGCCTAGTGAAATCAATCACAAAACTAAGTTTCTTATTTTTGCAGATTTAATCCTCCCCAACCTTCATTTACCTTGAATATGCTTCTACCATTATTATACAAGTGAGTGTCTTTGACTTTTTTTAACAAACATTTTTTGGCCTATTAACATCATTTTCTATATTTCCTAGATATATTTTTTAGAGGTTTTAACCTAAGTTTTGTACCAAGAAAACTGCTCCAAAAAAGAAAAAAAAAAAAAAAGATAATTTAAACTGAAAAGATTCCTCCTTTCTCCAACCTTTAAAAACAAATGAGATCTGAAATACCGTTAAAGAAAAGAACGGAATCTCCCCTCCCCCCTGCCTTTTTTTTTTTTTTTTTGGTGAGAGGTTCTGTAGCACTTTAACCCTAAATTGAATATTATGCTTAATTGATATTTGTGTGTAGTGGAAATAAGAGTTGGTTTGTGGTGTTCTCCGTACAAAAGTAATTACTTCTCCGATTGACTGCAAATATGTGCAGGTTGTAGATGGGGGACAATGAATGAAATAGAGAGGCAATTGTAGTATGGAGGGCTGCAGAAGACAAGGATTAATGGTGAGCAGAATTGTATTTTGGTGTTCTTTCAGCAACATTACAATCTCCCTGAAAGTGAAAGCTGCTAATAAGGAACCTATAGGGCAGGGGGCTGGGGGTGGTGATTGGAGTGGGTGATTGTGAACTGGTAGAAAACAGAGAATTGAATATCTAATTTATATATATTTACAAAAGTACAAAACAAACAAGCAAAACAACAAAAAACAACTTTTCTAATTTGACCTGTGCTATTTTTAGGTTACAAAACCACCAGAGGTCATTCCTATTGTGCATTATCCCAGTTTCTATTTGCTGGCTGTTTGCTTCCAACTATTAGAATATAGACTATTGTCTGGTGAAGCAATCCAAATAGGTGTGCAACAGGAACTGAGGATAGCAATAGTGAACTCTTCAAGATTTTCATGTTTTCCCCCATGAGGTGTTATCATTTCCAGGTATTTTGCAAGTGCTGGTAATGTTATTTTCTAAGGAATGAAATTTGAATTATATAGAAGCACAAAGTGATAGGTTTGTAGAGCTGACAGAGTTTAGAATTTGGGTCAAGTTAACCAGTCTTACAGATAAGTACACAGGCAGCGCAGAGGAGAAGAGAGAAGCATCAGAACATAGGAACTGTCAGCATCAGAACCTAGTTTTTCTGATTCTCAGGCCAGTGAACTTCCCAGCGATTTACATGGGACTGGCCGGCATGGTTTTCCTTCACTTTCTGTGAAACAATATGGAAATGGATCATATTAAATAAAAAGGAGAGACCTTTGCAACTCCACACCCAGAGATAGCCATTCACAGTCCCCGTATACAAATATAAGCACTTGTATTTTTACTTTGTATTATTCATATTTTCTTGCTTGTTTAATATATATAATGTCTTATATATAATATATACCTACATTTAATGTCCATTTAGCCAGAATATATTAGTGTGTAGTGTTTTTTTTTTTACCTTGTTGTTTATCTGGAGAATTTTGCTGCATTTCCTTAATTGGTTTTGGAAATATTTAAAAATATATTACAGACATAATGATATTTCACTGTATATAATTTATATATGCATCACTAACAAAAGGGATTTTTTTCTATGTAACCACAGTACCACTAAATTTTAGTTATTGAGAATAATGTTGCTATGAGCATTTGTATATAAGCTGCTGAATGAAGATGTATTTTCAGTTCTCTTGGGTATATACCTAGAAATGGAATTGCTGGGTTATCTGGTAATTCTATGTTTAGGCCTTTGAAAATTGCCAGCCTGTTTTCCTAAGCAACGACACCATTTTACATTTCTACTAGCAGTGTGTAAGTGTTCCAATTTCTCTTCATCCTCTATAATACTTGTAATTGTTGTCTTTTTGATTAGAGTCATTCTAGTGGGTATGAAGTGGTATCTTGTTGTGATTTGAATTTGCATTTCCCTGGTGACTAATGGTGTTGAGCATCTTTTTATCTGTCTGTCTTCTATTTGTGTATCTTTTCTGGAGAAATGTTTATACAGAGACTTTGTTCATTTTAAAAATTGGATTGTCTTTTTATGGTTGAGGTGTAATTGTTCTTTTATAGGTTATCTGTCAGATATATGATTTGCAAATATGTTTTTTACATTCTGTAGGTTTTCCTTTTATTTTATTTTTAAGTTAAATTTTAATACACATAATAATTATAGCTATTTATGGCGTATAGTGTCATGTTTTAAAACCCATATACATTGTGTAATGATCAAATCAGGGTAATTAGCCTATCCATCACCTTAAACTATTATTATTTCTTTGTGGTGAGAACATTCAAAATCCTATCTTCTAGCTATTTTGAAATACACAATACAATATTGTTAATTACAATCATCCTACAGTGCAATACAACACGACTTATTTCTCCTATCTATCTGCAATTTTATATTCATTTACCAATATCTCCTTATCGTCTTTTTCCTCCCTTCCTCAGCCTCTGACAACCACTATTCTCTGCTGTACTTCTATGATAACAGCATTTTTCAATTTTGCAAATGAGTGAGATCATGCAGTGTTTGTTTTTCTGTGCTTGGTTTATTTCACTTAACATAGTGTCCTTCAGTTTCCTTCCAATTGCCACAGATGACATAAGTTCATTCTTTTTTTATGGCTGAATAATATTCCATTGTGTGTGTGTGTGTGTGTGTGTATATATATATATCATATCATATTTTCTTTTTTAAAATTTTTAAGTTCAAGTGTACACATGCAATTTTGTAACATAGGTAAACTTGTATCATAGGGGTTTGTTGTACAGATTATTTTGTCACCCAGGTATTTAGCCTAGTACCCATTAGTTACTTTCCCTGATCATCTCACTCTTCCCACTCTCCACCCTCTATTAGGCCCCAGTGTGTGTCATTCTCCTCTATTTGTCCATGTGTTCTCATCATTTAGCTTGCACTTATAAGTGAGAACATGTGGTATTTGTTTTCCTGTCCCTGCATTAGTTTGCTAGGGATAATGGCCTCCAGCTCCATCCATGTCCCTGCATAGGACATGATCTCATTCTTTTTTAAGGCTGCATAGTATTCCGTGGTGTATATGTACCACATTTTCTTTATCCATTCTGTCATTGATGGGCATTTAGGTTGATTCCATGTTTTTGCTATTGTGAATAGTGTTGCAATGAACATACATGAGTGTGTGTCTTTATAATAGAACAATTTATATTCCTTTAGATATGTACTCAGTAATGGGATTGATGGGTTGAATGACATTTATTTATTTATTTTTTTTGAGACAGGGTCTCACTCTATTGCCCAGGCTGGAGTGTAGTGGTGTGATCTTGGCTCACTGCAACCTCTGCCTCCCAAATTCAAGCAATTCTCTCACCTCAGCCTCCTGAGTAGCTGGGACTACAGGCATGTGCCACTATGCCCAGCTAATTTTTGTGTTTTTTGGTAGTGACAGGGTGTTTGCCAAGCTGGTTTTGAGCTCCTGACCTCAAGTGATCCACCTGCCTGGGCCTCCCAAAGTGCTGGGATTACAGGTGTGAGCCATCGCGGCTGGCCAAATGATGTTTCTGTCTTTAGATCTTTGAGGAATTGCCACACTGTCTTCCACAATGATTGAACTGATTTACACTTCCACTAACAGAGTATAAGCATTCCTTTTTCTCCACAACCTCGCCAGCATCTGTTATTTTTTTGACTTTTTAATAACAGCCGTTCTGATTGGTGTGAGATGGTATCTCATTGTGGTTTTGATTTACATTTCTTTAATGATAGTGATGTTGAGATTTTTTTTTTTCACGTGATTGTTGGCTGCATGTATGTCTTCTTTTGAAAAGTGTCTGTTCATGTCCTTTGCCTACTTTTTAATGGGGTCGTTTGTTTTATTTCTTGTAAATTTGTTAAGTTCCTTATAGATGCTGGATATTAGACCTTTGTTAGATGCATAGTTTGCAAAGATTTTCTCCCAATCTTTAAGTTGTCTGTTTACTCTGTTGATAGTTTATTTTGTTATGCGAAAGCTTTTTAGTTTAATTATATCCCATTTATCAATTTTCGCTTTTGTTGAAATTGCTTTTGGCATCTTCATCATGAAATCTTTGCCTGTGCTTATGTTCTGAATGGTATTGCCAAGGTTTTCTTCTAGGATTTTTATAGTTTTGGGTTTTGCATGTAAGTCTTTAATCCATCTTGAGTTAATTTTTGTATGTGGTGTAAGAAAGGGGTCCAGTTTCAATCTTCTGTACATGGTTAGCCAGTTACCCAGCACCATTTATTGAATAGGGAGTCCTTTTCCCATTGCTGGTTTTGGTCAGCTTTGTCGAAGATCAGATGGTTGTAGGTGTGTGACCTAACTTCTGGGCTTTCTATTCTGTTCCATTGGTCTATGTGTCTGTTTTTGTACCAGTGTACCATCCTGTTTTGGTTACTGTAACCCTGTAGTATAGTTTGAAGTTGGGTAACATGATGCCTCCAGCTTTGTTCTTTTTGCTTAAGATTGCCTTGGCTATTTGAGCAATTTTTTGGTTCCATATGAATTTTAAAATAGTTTTGTGAAAAATGTCCTTAGTAGTTTGATAGGAATAACATTGAATCTGTAAATTACTTTGGATAGTGTGGCAATTTTAATCTTGATTCTGACTATGCATGATCATGAAATGTTTTTCTATTTGTTTGTATCATCTCTGATTTCTTTCAGCAGTGTTTCGTAATTCTTCTTGTAGAGATCTTTCACCTTCCTGGTTAGGTGTATTCCTAGATATTTTATTCTTTTTGTAGAATTTTTGAATGGGATTGCATTCTTCATTTGGCTCTTGGGTTGGCTGTTGTTGGTATATTGGAATGCTAGTGATTTTTGTATGTTGATTTTGTATCATTAAACTTTGTTGAAATTTTTCCAGTTGAAGGAACTTTTGGGCTAAAACTGAGGTTTTCTAGATATAGGATTATGTCATCTGCAAACAGGGATCATTTGACTTCCTCTCTTCCTATTTGGATGTCTTTTATTTTTTTCTCTTGCCTGATTGCTCTGGCCAGGACTTCCAATACTATGTTGAATAAGAGTGGTGAGGGAGGGCATCCTTGTTTTGTGCCAGTTTTCAAGGGGAATGCTTCCAGCTTTTGCCCATTTAGTACGATGTTGACTGTGGGTTTGTCATAGCTGGCTCTTATTATTTTGAGGTATGTTTCTTTCATACCTAGTTTTTTGAGCGTTTTCAACATGAAGGGATGTTGGATTTTATCAAAAGTCTTTTCTGCATCTATTGATATAATCATGTGTATTTTGCGTTTAGTTCTGTTTATGTGATCAATCACATTTATATATTTGTGTATGTTGAACCAACCTTGTATCCCAGGCATAAAGCCTACTTGATCATTGTGTATTGGCAAGTATATAGAAATTCAGTTGATATTTGTATACCAATCTATATCTTGCAATATTTCTGAATTTCCTTGTTCGCTTTAGTAGGTTTTGATGAATCCTTTATGGCTTTTCCTATATAAGATTATATAATCTGTCATTAGAGATAGTTTAATCTCTTCCTTTCAAATCTGGATGCCTTTTATGTGTATTCCTTACATAATTTTCCTGGCTGGAATTCCAGTATGATGTCGAATAGAACTGGTGAGAGCAGACTACCTTGTCTTGTATTTGATCATAGTGGGAAAGAATTCAGACATTCACCATTAAGTATGATATTAGCTGTGGATATTTTTCTTCATTTTTTATTTTATCTTGATTAAATGTGGAAAATTATCCTTTTCTCCACTTTACATATGCAATTATAGATCATGGGGTTTGGGAAACACTTTCAACTATGTGACTCTGTACTTAGTCATGATAGCATTGCAAGCAGTGGAGAGGGGGCAAAGTATAAGACTCTGGAGATGATAAACCTCCCTGCGATAGTTTTCCCTCCATATCACTCACCTGTGTAGAGAATGGTGCTAGAACTAGGTTACCTGAGCATTCACTCTCTAATGTCATAAAAGCGTCATTATTTTCCCTAACCTGACCAATAAAGGTTTCCTCAATTTTTACGACCATGACATTGACGAGCAAATTTCCAAATTGGAGAAAGAGGAGGTAAAAGTAATTGTACTACATAACTTTTTCACCTCTGTAAAGGCTTCCAAGGTGGCTTTTTAAAAATGACCTACCTTTTCTAGAAAGTGCTAACACGTCTTCACAAAAACAGTAAATCTTTAGCCAGTGAAAGTATACCACTTATTCTAATTCATGAGTTGTTTATTAAAAGAAAAAAAAAAAAGCCTTAAACCTGTGCCTCTTGCAAACTCCAATAAATCATACTAAATATTCAGTGCCGGCAAATAGTTCCCAGAAAAGGTCAAGAAACTTTCATTTTCCTTGGAGGGCTTGTGGCATTGAAAGCCACGTTGCTTCTCAAGTCTAGTGTCTCAGCAGATTAGCCATGAACTTGAAAGTGAAATGGTTTCTAGTGCTTCCCTCTGGTCTCTCTTTTCTTGAACTTCGGAAGCCTATCTTCCTTGATCTCATTTTTTCTTTACTATACAGTTTTCATTCTCTTCATTCAAGAAGACACATACCAGTCTCATTTTTTTTTCCTGCAGTTTTCCACCTTATAAAAAGAGATCAAGGCCAGCCATCACTCAATTCAAGATAATTGTTGTCATGAGGAAATGTAAGGAAGAGACTTAATAAAGTCTCTACATTTCCAAGAGAAATGAGAATCTATATTTCTATTGATAACTGTTCATTTATAATTAAGGACAAATTTAATTTTTCAGTTTGCCAAAGGCTGTGTTTAATATCTAGTCCAGGTCTAAATGGAAAAGACTCAATTATTTTTAAAGAGATTTTAAAAACAAATTAAAAAGTCATATTTGTTTATATAGCTACCATTTCAGGTGTTCTTCATTCTTTTGCGCATATTCACATTTCTATCTGGTAACATTCTCTTTCTGCCTGAAAGAGTTCATTTAATATTTCCTGTATTGTAGTTGTGTTGCTAGTGAATTCCTTTTGCTATTGTGTGTCTGAGAAAATATTTTAAAATATTTTTATTTGGAACAATTTCAAAGATATGGAGAAACAGAATAAATAACAGAATAAACACTCATATCGATATCTACATTGAACAATTATAAGAATTTACTATATTTGCTTCTTCTAATTTTGAAATATGCTAAAGTAAATTATAGATATATTTTACTCCTAAATAATTTCTATATGCATCACTAACAAAAAGGACATTTTTTCCACATAACCACAGTACCATTATCACAGCTAACAAAATTGGCAATAATTCCCTAATATCCTTTAACGCCCTCTCTACATTTAAATTTTCCTGATTGTACCAAAAATGTCTTTTACAATTGGCTTATTCAAGCTATATTTTAATCAATAATTGTTTAATGGTTATAATTCTTAAGTTTCTTCTAATCTAGAATGGTCCTGCTGTTCCCTCCAACTTTTTTTTCCTATGACATTGACTTGTTCCAGGTATCAGGTCAGTTGTTCTGTGGAATGCCCCACCCTCTGGGTTTTTCTCATGGTTTCCTCATGATAGTTAACTTGTTCCTTTATCCCCTGTATTTCATAAAATATAGATATTAGATCTAAAGGCTTGGTCTGGTTCTGGTTAAATTTTTTTTTTTTTTTTTTTGCAAGAATAATTCAGAGGGAGTGGGGAGGTGGGATTCGAACCCATCTCTATGTAAACCAAAGCACGTGCTTAATTGCATTCTTAAAGTATTTTATGAATGAATCAGTGAGTTTTCAGACTGGGGCAAGTTACCTGTGCCTTTAATTAGACTTTACTTCCTCTTTGTATGCTTTTATAAAGAGTGTGAAATTCGAGATACAAGCCTCTATTTTCTTTTAATAGTACTGTGGTGGCTTTGAAAGTCACCCCTCAGACTGAGCATAATGGCTCACGCCTGTAATCCTAGCACTTTGGGAGACTGAGGCAGGTGGATCACTTTAGCCCAGAAGTTTGAGAGCAGTGTGGGCAACATGGTGAAAACTCATCTCTACAAAAAATACAAACATTAACTGGGTGTGGTGGTGCATGCCTGTAGTTTCAGCTGCTTGGGAGGCTGAGGTGGGAGGATCATTTGGGCCCAAGAGGTCGAGACTGCAGTGAGCCATGATTGTGCCATTGCACTCGAGTGTGGGCGACAGAGCAAGACCCCATAAAAAAAAAAAAAAAAAAAAAAAGCCAGCTCTCAGATCTCTGAATTCAGGGAGCCTGACTGAATGATGACCTCAGTTGCTGAGCCCTGAAATCCTCTACTGCATTTGCGTGAGGCCAAGTTTGCCATGGGCAGCTCTCAGCCAATGACAGCATAGCAAAGATACTAAAGCTTCGTCTCCTAGGAGATGAAGAGCTCCTCCAAAGGGTGATTTTCACTCAAGGATTCTGTTTGTCTTGCTGAAATTTTCTTAGAATTATACTGTAACCTAGGACTTTTCTTAACCAATCCTCTTTCCTTCCCCCTTTCCTCCACAAAGGTCAGACCTATGTTACGGTCTTGACAGCTCTCCGAGCTTCTTAATGGCTCTCTTTGCCTCCATTTTCTCTCATAGGTGTTTTCTCCAATAAATCAATCTTGGTATCCTCTCCTTCCTGGGGAACTCAGACTAATAGGTAATAATTCCCCAATGCATTGACACCTGCCAAATTAAATAATTTCTGGAAATAATATGAAACAACCAACCAAATAAACAGATAATACAAGGAGAATGATAGACTGCTAGAATGGAACTGTCAAATAGCAAGGTTATTGTGTGCTTCAAATATCAATTTTTCAGGGGATGGTGCAATAATAATTTGATTAGAGACATTAAATTAATATGCATATTAGCAACTCCCCACAGGTAGTTTCACTAAAATATTATTTGAAAATTGGAAAAAAATTGCAATGCCTTCTGGTTGGCACAGATTCTGGAAATATTAAAATCAATGAAGGTCATGGCTTTCTTTTTACTAAATTTTTTATTTTTGATTTTTTGGGTACATAGAATGTGTATAAGTTTATGAAGTGCATGAAATACTTTGAAACAGACATGCAATATGTAATAACCACATCCGGGTAAATGACATATCCGTCTCCTCAAGCATTTCTCCTTAATGTTACAAATAATTCAATTGTGCTCTTTTAGTTATTTTAAAATGTATAATTATATTATTGACTGTAGTCACCCTAGTGTGCTATGAAGTACTAGGTCTCATTCATTCTTTCCAAATACTATTTGTACCCATTAACCATCCCCACTTCCTCCCAACACTGCTCAGTACCCTCCCCAGCCTCTGGTAACCATCCTTCTACTCTCTATATTCATGACCTGAATTGTTTTAATTTTTAGCTCCCACAAATGAGTGAGAACACATGTAGTTTGTCTTTCTGTGCCTGGCTTATTTCACTTAACATAATGACCTCCAGTTTTGTCCACGTTGTTGAAAGTTACAGGATATCATTCTTTTTTATGGCTGAATAATACTCCATTGTGTATGTGTACTATATTATCTTTATCTATTCATATATTGATGGACACTTAGTTTGCTTTCAAATCTTAGCCATTGTGAACAGTGCCGCAGCAAACATGGGAGTGCAGATATCTCTTTGATATACTGATTTCCTTACTTTTATGTATATACCCAGCAGTGGGATTGCTGAATTGTATGGTAGCTCTTTTTTTAGTTTTTTGAGGAGCCTCCAAACTGTTCTCCATAGTGGTTGTACTACTTTACATTCCCACCATCGGTGTATGAGTGTTCCCTTTTCTCCATATCCTCACCAGCATTTGTTGCTGCCTGACTTTTGGATAAAAGCCATTTTAATTGGGGTGAGATATCTCATTGCCGTTTCAATTTGCATTTCTCTGATGATCAGTGATGTTGAGTACCTTTTCACATGTTTGATTTGTCTTTTTTTGAGCAATATATATTCAAATCTGTAGCCCATTTTAAAGTCTAATTATTAGAGTTTTTTCCTATAGAGTTCTTGGAGCTCCTTATGTATTCTGGTTATGAACCCCTTGTCAGATTAGTAATTTGCATATATTCTCTCCTATTATGTGGGATGTCTCTTCACATTGTTCGTTGTTTACTTTGCTGTCCAGAAACTTTACAATTTGATGTGATCCCATTTGTCCATTTGTTTTTGCTTTGGGTTCCTGTGCTTGTGGGGTATTACTCAAGCAATTTTTGTCCAGACCAATGTCCTGGAGCATTTCCCCAAAGTTTTCTTGTAGGAGTTTTGTAGTTTGAGGTCTTACATTTAAGTCTTCAATCCCTTTTGATTTGATTTTTGCATATGGCAAGAGATAGGGGTCTAGTTTCATTCTTCAGTTTATGGATATCCAGTTTTCCCAGCATCGTTGATTGAAGAGACTGTCTTTTCCCCAGTGTATGCTCTTGGCACCTTTGTCAAAAATAAGTCACTGTAGGTGTGTAAATTTAGTTCTGGGTTCTCTATTGTGTTCCACTGGTCTACGTGTCTGTTTTTATGTCAGTACCATGCTGTTTTGGTTACTATAGCTCTGTAGTATAATTTGAAGTCAGGTAACGTAGTCAGGTAATGAAGTCTCCATTTTGTTCTTTTTGCTCAGGATAGCTTTGGCTATTCTGGGTCTTTTGTTGTTCCATATACATTTTAGGATTTTTTTTTCTATTTCTATGAAGAATGTCACTGGTATACTGACAGGGATTATATGGAATCTATAGATTGTTTTGGATAATATGGAAATTTTAAGAATATTGAGTCTTCCAATTCATGAACATGGAATAGCTCTTCAGTTTTTTTTCATTTTACTATAATACTTGTTTCCTCCATTTCTTGCATCGGTATCTTATAGTATTCATTGCAGAGATCTTTCAAAATTCAATTTCTATTTCAGATTGTTCACTGTTGGCATATAGAAATGCTACTGATTTTTGTATGTTGATTTTGTGTCCTGCAACTTTACTGAATTTGTTTATGAGTTCTAATGGACTTTGGGTTGAGTCTTTCATTTTTTCCAAATGTAAGATCATATCATCTGGAAACAAGGATACAAAATTCTTGGCTGGCAATCATTTTGTTTGAGGAGGCTAAAGACAGGACCCTAATCCCTTCAGGCTTGTAGGGTTTCTGCTGAGAAATCTGCTGTTAATTTGATCAGTTTTCCTTTATAGGTTACCTGATGATTTTACCTCATGGCTCTTAAGATTCTTTTCTACATTTTGACTTTAGATAACCTGATCACTATGTGCCTAGGTGATGATCTTTTTGTTATAAATTTCTCAAGTGTTCTTTGAGCTTCTTGTAGTTGGATGTCCAGATCTCTAGCAAGGCCAGGGGCATTTTCCTCAATTATTACCTCAAATATGTTTTCCAAACTTTTAGATTTCTATTTTTCCTCAGGAACACCAATTATTCTTATGTCTGGCCATTTAACATAATGCCAAATTTCTTGGAGCCTTTGTTAATTTTTTTGGATTCTTTTTTCTTTGCCTTTGTCTGTTTGGGTTAATTAAAAGACCTTGTCTTTGAGCTCTGAAGTTGTTTCTTCTACTTGTTTGATTCTATTGTTGAAACTTTTCACTGCATTTTGTATTTCTCTCTCTTTCATTTCCAGAAGCTGTGATTGCTTTTTCTTTATGGTATCTGTTGCTCTGGAGTATTTTCCATCCATATCCTGTATTTTTTTTTTTTAAATTTTAAGTTGGTTTTCACCCTTCTCTGGTATCTCCTTGAGTAACTTAATAGTTGGCTTTCTCAGTTCTTTTTCTGGCAATTCAGAGATTTCTTCTTGGTTTGGATCCATTGCTGGGGAACAAGTGTGGTCTTCTGGGCATGTTATAGAACCTTGTTTTGTCATATTACCAGAATTACTTTTCTATTTCCTTCTCATTTGGGTAGATTATTTCAGTGGTAAATTCTGGAACTGAAGGGCTGCTGTTCAGATTCTTTTGTCCTGCAGAGTTATCCCTTAATGTGGTGCACTTCCGTTTTCCCTAGGCATATATACTATTCCAGAGTAAAACTTTATTTTTTTCATATAGCACATTAAATATGCCATGCCACTCTCTCCTGGCCTGTAAGGTTTCCACTGTCTGCTGCCAGACATATCAGAGCTCCATTGTATGTTATTTGCTTCTTTTCAGGTGGTGCTTTTAGGATCCTTTCTTTATCCTTAACCTTTGGAAATTTGACTATTACATGCTTTGAGGTAGTCTTCTTTGGGTTAAATCTGCTTGGTGTTCTATAACCTTCTTGTACTTGAATGTTGATATCTTTCTCTAGGTTTGGAATGTTCTCTGTTATTATCCCTTGGAATAAACTTTCTACCCCTATCTCTTTTTTTTTTTTTTTTTAACCTCCTATTTTAGGCCAATAACTCTTAGATTTGCCTTTTTGAGGCTCTATTCTATATATTTTAGGCATACTTTATTGTTTTTTTTCCTTTTATCTCCTCTGACTGTATATTTTCAAATAGCTTGTCTTCAAGCTCGCTAATTCTTCTGCTTGATCAGTTCTGCTAATAAAAGACTGATGCATTCTTCAGTACGTCAGTTGCATTTTTCAACTGCAGAATTTCTGCTTAATTCTTTAAATTATTCAAATCTCTTTGTTAAATTCATCTGATGGAATTCAGAATTCCTTCTCTGTGTTATATCAAATTTCTTTGAGTTTTCTTGAAGTTATCTATTTTGAATTGTCTATCTGAAAGGTCACATATCTCTTTTTCTCTAGGATTGGTCCCTGGTGCCTTATTTAGTTTCTTTTGTGATATTGTGTATTTCTTGTGGTCTTGATGCTTATGGATATTTGTCAGTGTCTGGGTACTAAACAGTTAGGTATTAATTGTATTCTTCACAGTCTGGGCTTGTTCATGCTCATCTTTCTTGGGAAGGCTTTCCAGGTATTTGAAGGGACTTGGGCCCCAAGCCCAGTAACACTGTGGTTCTTGCAGATTTCCAAAGGTATTTTCTTTGTGGTCTTGGATAAGATGTGGAACAATTCTCTGGATTACCAGGCAGAGACTCTTGTTCTCTTCCCTCCCTTACTTTCTCCCAAACAAATGGAATGTCCTTTTTTTTTTTTTTTTTTTTTTTTTTTTTTAAGATGGACTTTTGCTCTCATTGCCCAGGCTGGAGTGTGATGGCGCGATCTCGGCTCACTGCAACCTCCACCTCCTGGGTTCAAGCGATTCTCCTGCCTCAACCTCCTGAGTAGCTGGGATTACAGGTGTGTGCCACCATGCCTGGCTAATTTTGTAGTTTTAGTAGAGACGGGGTTTCACCATGTTGGTCAGGCTGGTCTCGAACTCCTGACCTCAGGTGATCTGCCCTCCTGGGCTTCCCAAAGGGCTGGAATTACAGGCGTGCCACTGTGCCTGGCTGGAGTGTCTCTTTTTGTGCTGAGCCTCCTGAAGCTGGGTGTGGGGTAATGCAAGAACTCCTGTGGCCACCACCACTGGCCAGTGCCCTATCTGATTGTGGGTGAGTTCTTACTCAAGATGCAAGACAAAATCCTCTTTACTCTTCACTCTTCTCTCCTCAAGCAGAAGGAAGGAGTCACTTTCTTTGCTGCCAGCTATGCTGCCTGAGATGGGGGAAGGGGTGGTTCAAGCACTCTCTTAGTTGCCCCAGCTGTTGTCTCCCTAGGTCATGTGCCACCCTAGTCTACTGGCTCTAAGCCCAGTCCAGTACCATGAGTTGCCTCGGAAGTACAGTACTTGTATCTTAGGCTGCCTTTCACGTTTACCTAGGACCGCAGAGCACTTTAGCTCACAGTGGCAAGGCTTGCTGTGAAACTCAAGTTCTGATCCCTGGGATGGACAATTCCTCTCTGGCTGTGGCTGGTCCAAATGCTCCCTCCATGGGCAGGTACCAATTGAACCCAGCACAGCTTTGCTCTCTGCTGTGACAGCGTAGCACTGAGTTCAATGCCAAGTCCCCTAGTCACTACACTCTCCCTCCCCCAAGTGCACAGATTCTCTCTCCATGCCCTGTGGCTACTGCCATGGGATTGAAAAGGGGTAGCATCAGCAATTCAAGAATGTCTTCCCTAGGCCGGGAGCGGTGGCTCATGCCTGTAATCCCAGCACTTTGAGGGGCTGAGGCAGGCAGATCACTTGAGGCCAGGAGTTTGAGACCAGCCGGGCCAACACAGTGAAACCCCGTCTCTACTAAAAATACAAAACTTAGCTGGGCGTGGTGGTGCGCACCTGTAATCCCAGCCACTCAGGAGGCTGAGGCAGGAGAATCACTTGAACCCAGGAGATGGAGGTTGTAGTGAGCCGAGATTGTGCCACTGCACTCCAGCCTGGGTGACAGAGAGACTCCGTCTCAAAAAAAAAAAAAAAAAAAAAAAAAAAAAGTAAAAATTAGCCGGGCCTGGTGGTGCATGCTTGTAGTCCCAGCTACTTGGGAGGCTGAGGCCGGAGAATTGCTTGAAACCGGGAGGCGGAGGTTGCAGTGAGCCACAGTCACACCACTACACTCCGGTCTGGGTGATGGAGCGAGACTCTGTCGGTGGGGGGAAAAAAAAAAGTCTTTCCTACCCTCTTCAGTGCCTCTTTTAGCAATATGAAGATAAAACCAGGTACTGTTATTGTTCACCTGAATTTTGGTTCCTATGATGGTGCTTTTTAATGTGTAGTTAGTTGTTAATATTTGGTATTCCTGTTGGGAGCGAGATGATCACTGGAGGCTTCCATTTGGCTGTCTTGCTCTACCTTCATTAAAAAGGCTGTCCTTTTTAATATAGGGAATTGTTTTTCATGGTTGAAAGAGTTTCACAATAAAAGATTATTTTCTCTATTCTGGGCTAGAGAAGGTACATACATTTTAGAGTTTAAAGCTGTATTCTATACAGTATTATAACTTTTGGGCAACTGTATGGTGGTGGTCTGGAAGGAAGAAGAGGGAGGAGGGAAGGAAGATGTAATATAAATATCCGATGTGGCATTTGGATGGGAACCAAACACCAAATTCTCTATGTAGATGAATTGGTAACATTTAGATTTTCAAAGCATATTATAAGATCGGATTAAACTTCTCAGTAGCCACACATAAAAAAGATACAGTTGCTTCTGTAAGTTTTCATTTTAAATAATTCATAGAAAAGTAAAATAAAATATTTATTGAGTAGCCTTCTGCATGCTACAGTTTGAGAGGAAGCAGGATTACTGCAGAGTTCAAGATAGGCACAGAAAGATGTTTATGTGTTAGACTTCACTTGTCCATGGCCCTGCTGTGCTATTTCTGTACTTAAAGAAAAATGGAAGTTCAGAGTAGAAATGTTCAATTAACTGTTAAATACCCTCATCAATTAAGAGATCATTTCCAAATCTGATGGATGAGTTCAAAATATCCAATTCATTCTAATCATCAGGCGGAAGAACAGTCCAACTCCCAAGGAGAAAAGAGCAGATAAACATGTAAATGAACTCACAAATCTTTTAGAAATACTCTGCCTGGAATGGCTGAATATTAATGTACAAAGTTTTCCATGTGTTAAGTGAAGAACTCAATTACAGCGAGCAATGCGACATTCAATGATAACCTAATTCTATTTTATTTTGTAATATTTTTCAATATGTGCTAGATTATAAGAGTAAAACACTGGGAACACAGCTAGGACATGAAACACTCTGTGGAAAGCTCCAAAGACTAAGTCTCATAGCTATTATAAGGCTTGACAAGTACCACAATTTTGCATCCATTTTCCCTTTTCTATACAGAGCTCAGTTTTCTTTTTTATACTGTCACTGTTCACTAGGACATTATTATCTTAAACCCAGGTCAAAAGTCACCAGCACCAGAAAGCCTTCCCTGACACTTAATACTTGTGACCATGAGGACTACACCTTGAGGACTTTACAAGGGGCATAATTGACCAAGTGTCTCAGCTACTGTGCTCCAAAATTCATCTTCATGTTTCCTTCAAGGTAACACAAGTTACAGGGTGCTCCCAGTCAATGACTGAAGATATCCGAGTTGCTAAAGCAGACTTATTCCTGGGAGACATTGCTCTTACCTGTTGCTAACTTTGGCTCGAATTGTCCCCAACAATGGCTTTGTCAAACCACTTTTGGGCTGCATGGCAGTCTAGGGTGGTATCACCCAACCTTTTCTCCTTCCCTCCTTCATTCATGTCAGACTTACATCATGGTCTAATGACTCTCCCAGACGTTTTTTGGCTCCCTTCCTATTTTCTCTCATAAAGGAATTTCCTCTAACAAAATACATGCTCCTTTAATCCTGTCTTGACGTAGTCTTTTCAGAAGACCTGAACTAAGACAACCCTCCATTCTCTAAGTTACCTCTTCAGTTGCCTTCTATAATTGCCATTGTTTCATTGTCTCGAGTGGCCATTATTTTTTGTTCACATGTGTCTTCCATGCTATATTGTGAGATCCTGGATTGCAGGATTTGTTTTGTCCTATGATTCTCTCCCTCATATTTAGCATGCATTAGGTAAATAATCAATGTTTTTAGAGTGAATGATGAATATATAAAGACATAGTTGTTAGGAGCCACTGAATCAAGACAGGTGTGATTTCAAATCCCGACTCTGACACTTTAGTAGCCCTGTGACCTTGGAGGTGTAAGTTATTTTACTTCCCTGTTCCTCTCTTTCTCATCAGTGAACTGGGGGTGATGATAACAATAATAGGTTCGGCCAGGTGCGATGGCTCACACTTGTAATCCCAGCACTTTGGGAGGCTGAGGCGGGCAGATCACCTGAGGTCAGGAGTTTGAGACCAGCCTGGCCAACATGGTGAAAGCCCGTCTCTATTAAAAATACAAAAATTAGCCGGGTGTGGTGGCAGGTGCCTGTAATCTCAGCTACTCGTGAGGCTGAGGCAGGAGAATTGCTTGAACCCAGGAGGCAGAGGTTGCAGTGAGCCAAGATCAGGTCGTCACACTCCAGCCTGGGGGACAAGAGTGAGACTTCGTCTCAAAAAAACAAAACAAAACAAAAAAACAACAAAACAGTTCAACCATATGAAATAGGTCATATTCAATCTTTTTTGAGTTATAAAGTTAGCAATTTCTTTATGATTCAACCTAACATTTATTATATAGTTTTGTTTGAGAATTAAAATGAAAGGGTATGTCAATTGCAAACTCTAGAAACTGACCTCTGTAAGACCTTATTGAAGGATATCAGTTGTTGTTTTGGGGGTTACCATTGTCATTTTTAGCTCTAGGGCAGTGTTGTGAATATATTACTACAATGAAATGTCACCCAGTTCCACAGGGTGAAGTAGGATGTGAATCACGGCTCATACTCCATTGTTAGACAATAGAGAGATACAATGCTCATTATCATCTAGCAGTGCATTCTTTTTCTTCTTTTTTCTTTTTTTTTGTAGAGAAGGGGGTCTCACTTTGTTGCCCAGGCCTGTCTTGAACTCCTGGGCTCAAGCAATACACCTGCCTCGGCCTCCCAAAGTGTTGGGATTACAGACGTGAGCCACTGTACCCAGCCTAGCCGTGCATTATTAAAAGGACAATATTGAAGAAACAACATTGTCCCCATTGAGATAAATATTGTATTTTATTTTATTGTTTAGAGGTAAAAATTCACAAAACTTAAAATTTACCATTTTAATAATTTGAAGTGTATAATTAAGTGATTTTTAGTATATTCACAGTGTTGTGCAATTATCACCAGTCTCTAATTTATAATATTCTTACCACCCCCAAAAGAAACCCCATACCCATTGGCATACATTCCCCATTTTCCCCTTTCCCCAGTTCCTGGCAACCACTAGTGTACTTTCTGTTCCTATTGATTTGCTGTTCTGGACATTTCATATAAATGGAATCATAGAATATGTGGCCTTATGTATTTGACTTCTTTCATTTGGTATGATACTTCCTTTTTTTTTTTTTATTTTTTTGAGATGATCTTGGCTAGCTGCAACCTCCACCTCCAGGGTTCAAGCGATTCTCGTGCCTCAGCCTCCCAAGTAGCTGGGATTACAGGCATGCACCACCATGCCTAGCTAATTTTTGTATTGTTAGTAGCGACAGGTTTTTGCCATGTTGGCCAGGCTGGTCTGGAACTCCTGACCTCAGGTGATCCACCCACCTAGGCCCCCCAAAGTGCTGGAATTACAGATGTGAGCCACTGCATCTGGCCTAGCATGATATTTTCAAGGTTCACACATCTTGCAGCCTGTATCAGTACTTCATTTTTTTTATGGTTGAATAGAATTCCATTTTATAGACCACATTTTATTTATCCAATCATCAGTTGATGGATTATTTGGATTGCTTTCACTTTTGGCTACTACAAATAATGCTGCTATCACCCTTTGCATACAAGTTTTTCTGTGAACACATATTTTCAGTTTTCTTGGCTATATACCTAGGAATGGAATTACTGGCTCATATGCTAACTTTAAAATTAACTTTTTGAGGAATTGTTAAACTTTCCCAGAGCAGCCATATCATCCTACATTCCATTAGTAATGTAGGAAGGTACCAGTTTCCCCCCTCTTCATCAATACTTGTTATTTTCTTTTTTCTTCTTCTTCTTTTTAAAAAAAATTACAGCTCTTCTTTGTACCTCCAGTAGAATTCAGCTGTGAATCTGTCTGGTCCTGGACTTTTTTTGGTTGGTAGGCTATTAATTATTGCCTCAATTTCAGAGCCTGTTATTGGTTGATTGAGAGATTCAGCTTCTTCCTGGTTTGGTCTTGGGAGGGTGTATGTGTTCAGGAATTTATCCATTTCCTCTAGATTTTCAAGTTTATTTGCATAGAGGTGTTTATAGTGTTCTCTGATGGTAGTTTGTATTTCTGTGGGATCGGTGCTGATATCCCCTTTATCATTTTTTATTGCATCTATTAGATTATTCTCTCTTTTCTTCTTTATTAGTCTTACTAGCGGTCTATGAGTTTTGTTGATCTTTTCAAAAAACGGACCAACCAAAATGTCCATAAATGATAGACTGGATTAAGAAAATGTGGCACATATACACCATGGAATACTATGCAGCCATAAAAAAGGATGAATTTATGTCCTTTGCAGGAACATGGATGAAGCTGGAAACCATCATTCTCAGCAAACTATCACAAGGATGGAAAACCAAATGTCGCATGTTCTCACTTATAGGTGGGAATTGAACAATGAGAACACTTGAACACAGGGCAGGGAACATCACACACTAGGGCCTGTTGGGGGGGGTTGGAGGCTGGGGGAGAGATAGCATTAGGAGAAATACCTAATGTAAATGACAAGTTGACGGGTGCTGCAAACCAACACGGTACATGTATACCTATGTAACAAACCTGCACATTGTACACATGTACCTTAGAAGCATAATAAAAAAAAAACAGCCATTCTAATGAATGTAGAGTAGTATTTCATTGTGACTTTGATTGGCATTTCTCTAATGGTTAATGATGTTGAGAATATTTTCGTGTACTTATTAGCTATTTGTATATAAATGGAGAAATGTCCATTCAAATCCTTTGCCCAGTTTTTATTTTTTTGGTCATTTTATTTCGAGGTGTAAATGTTGCTTATACAGCCCATATACAAGTTTTTAAGATTATATATGTGATATGCAAATATTTTCTTCCATTCTGTGGGTTGTCTTTACACTGTCTTGATACTATTCTTTGTTGCACAGAAGTTTTTAGTTATGACAAAGTCCACTTTGTCTAATTTTTCATTTGTTGCATGTTTTGAATGGCATATTTTAAAAACCATTGATTAATCTAAGGTCATGAGGATATATCCCTATGTTTCCTTCTAAAGTTTTTATAGATTTAGCTCTTAAATTTAGGTTTCTGGTCTATTTTGGGTTAATTTTTATATATGGTGTGAATAGGGATCCAAATTCGTTCTTTTACGTGTAGATATCTCGTTAACTCAGTACTTTTTGTTGAAAAGACTATTTTTCCCCATTGAGTGAACTTCATACAATTGTTGAAAATTAATTGACCATAGATGTATGGCTATATTTCTGGACTGTCAATTCTATTATACTGATCTACGTGTTAATTATTATGCCAATACTCCACAATACTCCTTACTGTATCTTTGTAATAAGTTTTGAAATTGGGAAGTGTGAGTGAGTCCTTGGAATTTGTTCTTCTTTTTCAAGATTTTTTTGGCTCTTAGAGGCCCCTTGCATTTCCATAAGAATGTTATGGAATGTTAAGAATGTTATGGGCCAAGTGCAGTGGCTCCTGCCTGTAACCCCAGTGGTTTGTGAGGCTGAGGCCAGAAGATCACCTGAGGCCAGGAGTTTGAGACCAGCTTGGGCAACATAGTGAGACCCTGTCTCTACAAAAAATAAAAACAGCCAGGCATGGTGGTGCATGCCTGTAATGAAGCTAAGGCAGGAGGATTGCTGGAGCCTGGAAATTCAAGGTTGCAGTGATCCATGATCACACCACTGCACTCCAGACTGGGTGACAGAACAAAACCCTGTCTCTGAAAGAAAAAAAAAAAAAAGAATCTTATGACTAATTTATTCATTTATTCAAAAAAGGCACCTACGATATTTTGGCAGAGATTGGCCGACTCTGTAGATAATATGAGGGAGTATTACCATCCTAACAATAAAAAGTCTTTTAATCAATGGAAATGGGATATGCTTCCATTTATTTAGGTCTCCTTTAATTTCTTTCAACAATGTTTTGTAGTTTTCAGTGCACAAGTCTTACACTTATTCTGTTAAATTTAGTCCTCAGTTTTTTTCTTTTTGATGCTATTGTAAATGGAATTATTTTCTAAAATTCATTTTCAGATTGTTCATTGCTAGTGAATAGAAATACAAATGATTTTTGTATGTTGATCTTATATCTTGGAACTTTCCTAAATTCATTTATTAGCTCTAATAGTTTTTTTTTTTAAATTTTGATGTGGATTCTTAAGGTTTTTCTCAATATAAAATTATATCATCTGTGAATATAAATAGTTTTACTTTTTCCTTTCTTATGTGGATTTATTTTCTCTCTTTTTCTTATCTAATTTTTCTGGAAAGAACTTTTAGTACAATGTCAAAGTGACAAATCAGACATCCTTGTCTTGTTTCTTATCTTAGGGGAAAAGTATTTAGTGTTTTAACCTTGAGTATAATTTTAGCGGTTAATAGGGTTTTTCATAGATGGCCTTTACTGGATTGAGGTTCTCTTTTATTCCTAATTTGTGGAGAGTTTTTACCAATAAAGAGTCTTGGATTTTTACCGAATGTTTTGTTGTACATCTATTGAGATTATTGTGTTTTTTCCTTTATTAATAGGATATATTACATTGATTGATTTTTAATATGGTGGCCCAATATGATATATCCCACTTCTTTATGGTATGTAATCTTTTTTATATGTTGTTGGATTTGGTTTGCTAGTATTTTGTTGAGGATTTTGTGTCTATTCATAAGGATTCTGATCTATAGTTTTATTTTCTTATAATCTCTTTGGCATTAGCATTAGGGTAATACTGGCTTCATATTAGTAAGTGTTCTCTGCTCTTCTATTTTCTTTTACTATTTTTTTTTTTTTTAAGACAGGGTCTTGCTATGTTGCCTTGAATGGAGTGCTTCATAGGTACAATCATAGCACACTGCAACCTTGAATTCTTGGCTTCAAGGAATCTTCCTGCCTCAGTCTCCCAAACAGTTGGGATTACAGTTGCATGCTACTTCCCTGGCTTTTCTATTTTTTAAAACAGTTTAAGAAATATTCAGGTTAATTTTTCTTTAAACATTTGAGACTTTACCAGTGAATCTATCTGGTCTGGGCTTTTCTTTACTGAAAGTTTTTGATTACTGACTCAATCTCTATGCCTGTTAAATAACAACTCCCCTTTATCCTCTCTCCTCAGCTCCTGGTAACCACCATTCTATTTTCTATAGCTATGAATTGGAAAATTTTGGATATATCATTGTCTGAGTCTATTTCTTGCTGCTATAACATAATACTAGATAATGCGTAATTTATAAAGAAAAAACTTTATTTCTCACAGTTCTGGAGGCTGGGAATTCCAAGACTGAGGGGCCAACATCTGGTGAGGGCCTTCTTGCTGTGCCAGTTTATGCTTGAAAATGAGAGGATGGTGGGGGCAGGGAAATGCATCCTTTTGTAATAAACACACTGAGTGATAATGGCATCAATCCACTCATGAGGCCAGAGCCCTCATGGTCTAATCATATCTTAAAGGTCTCACTTCTTAATATTGTCACGTTGGGGATCAAATTGTCAACACAAGAACTTTGGGGGACACGTTCAAGCTATAGCACTCATATAAAGTGGCATCTTACTGTAGTTGTCCTTTTGTGACTGATTTACTTCATTTAGCGTAATATCCTCATGGTTCATCCATGTTGTAGCGTGTGACAGAATTTCCTTCCTTTTTAGTGCTGCGTATTATTCTACTATACCTATATTCCATATTTTGTGTATCCATTCTTCCGTCAATTGACATTTGGGTTGCTTCTGCCTCTTGGCCAATGTGAATAATGTTGCTATGAATATAAGTGCTATGGCTTGAATATTTGTCCCCTTCAAAACTCATGTTGAAATTTAACCCCAATGTGGCAGTATTGAGACATGAAACCTTTAAAAAATGATTGGGTCACAGTGGGCAGAGCTCTTATGAAATAAATTAATCCATTCATGGGTTATCATGGGAGTGGGACTGGTGGCTTTATAAGAAGAGGAAAAGAGACCTGATTTGGCATGCCTATTCCCCTCACCATGTGATGGATGCACTATGCCACTTCAGGACTCTGCAGAGAGTCACCAACAGAAAGAAGATTTGTGTCCTAGCTCTTCCACCTCCTAGTTCTTACCTCTGGGACCTTGGGCCAGGCCCCAAGTCTTTCTTGCCTCAGTTTCTTCATACATAAAATGCCTCTGATAGTGGCATCTATCTCGTAGGGTGCTTGGGAAGATTAGATGAAGTAATGTTTGGAGCATGCTTGGCACATAGTGATTAAGGTCTGACCCCAATCCACAAACCTCCAACATAACTGACCTCCAGAACAAAGAGGACAGGTCCACTATGTCTTATCTGAAATCCTATGAATAGCACAAAAGCACTATCCATAAAAGGAAAACTATAAACTGTACCTTACCAAAATTAGGACATGCAAAGAGGTTGAAAAAACAGTCTACTGTCTGAAAAGATCAGGAGAAAATATTCAAAAACCATATATCTGGCAAAGGACTAGGACCTAGGATATAAAAGGAACTCACAAAACTCAACAGTCATAACAAATAATTTAATTAGAAATAGAACATAAGACATGAATAGTCATTTTACTGAAGAGGACATACTGGTGGCAAATAAGTACATAAAAAGATGTTCCAGGCTAGGCATGGTGGCTTACACCTATAATCTCAGCATTTTGGGAAGCTGAGACAAGAGCATTGCCTGAGCTCAGGAGTTTGAGACCAGCCTGGAAAACATAGTGAAACTCTGTATATTTTTTAAAAAGGTGAAAAAAAAATTTTAAATGGTGTTCCACATCAATAGCTCAACATAAGGAAAATGCAAATTAAAACCACAATGGGATATCACTACACAGCTATCAATGAGAATGGCTGAAATGAAAAGTAGGGATAACAACAAATGCTGCTGAGGGTATGGAGAAACAGAATCACTCATACATTACTGTGGGAATGTGAAATGGTAGAGTCACTCTGGAAAATCATTTCTTTAAAAAGTGAACATGCAACTGCTGTACGACTGACAATTGCACTACTGAGCATTTGTCCCTGAAAATGAAGACTTGTGCTCATGCAAAGATTGGTAGCTGAATATTCATAGCACACTGATTTGTATTAGAAAAACAAAACAAAACAAAACAAAACTTGGAAATGGCACAGATGTCTTATAGTAGATGAATGGTTAGAGAAAAATACTATGGTATATCCACCATGGAATATTACTCAGCCATGAAAATTAGTGAACTTTTAGTACACACAACAGTCTGGATGGCTGTCCAGGGAATTATGCTAAATGGAAAGAGCCAATCCATAAGGTCACAGACAGTAGGAATCCATTTGTATAATATTCATTTTAAATTATTTATTTATTTTACACTTTTATTTTAGGTTCAGGGGTACATGTGCAGGTTTGTTATATAGGCAAACTCCTGTCACTGGGGTTTGTTGTAAAGATTATTTCATCACCCAGGTACTAAGCCTATTACCCTATATAATATTCTAATGTTCTTGTAATGACAAAATTATTGAACTGGCAAACAGATTAGTGATTACCAGGGATTAGGGATGGGTGCTGGGGTCTGGAGGGAGGTACATGTGATTATAAAAGGATAAATGAATGATCCTTGTGGTAATAAAATTGTCCAGTATGTTGACTGTGCTGTTAGATACGTGAACCTACATATGTGATAAAATTCCATGGAACAAAATACACACACTCGCAAATGGGTACAAGCAAGACCAGGGAAATGTGAACAACATCGGTGGATTGTACAAATGTCATTGTCTTGGTTGTGATCTTGTAGTACAGTTTTCTAAGATGTTACCGTTTGGGGAGATTGGATCTAGGGTACATGGGATCTCTCTGTATTATCTCTTACATCTACAATTACCTCAACTAAAATTTCAATAAACATATAGACAGTGACAGATAAAGTGCCACTAATTGTAAAACTAAATCAGAAATAACATAAAGCAATGACAGAGAACCTGTCTCAGAGAAGCAGAAGGTACAACTCCCAGAGCAATTTCTACGCAGAGCACTGTGTCATGAAGCCCGATCCAAGGCCCTATCTGGACTCGATGGGACAGAGAACCTCTTCAGTGATGTCTGCCCTCATGAAGATGGAAGTGTCCTCAGAACTAGGGTGCCTGTCTCACAATGACAGTGTGGCACTGTGACATCTGGGGTAGAGGGGGTTTTGAGGCAGCAGGGCCTGTTTAGGGCTCCACAAATTCCACCACTGTAGGCCACACCCTACAAGTCCAGGTGGGGTTCCATGATTACATTGGGTTCTACACTAGCCAGATCCCTAAGGGGCTGAGACTGCGGCTAATGTAGCAGAAGCTGATATTCACTGAACCTAGGCCCTGTGCTCTACATGAATCAATTTACTTAATCCTTGCCACAGTCTTATTGCTTACTTTTGAAAACCAGGCTTTCCTGTTCCCAGATGTTCCAGGCCTGGTGTATTAGGTGTTCATTCTGCCACTAGGTCATTGGCTGATACTGACTTCTTCGTAGAGCAGCTGAGAGGTCCCTGAGAGTGACTCTCATCAGCCACTCCTCACTCACCTCCTGCCTCCTGTGCCCCAGGATTGCTGGCTAATTAGGAAGTGGCCAAGTGGGACCGTGCAGGAATCCTGGACTCTCCACAGCCACCACATGCTGTGGTCAGACAGCAGGGCTCCAGGGCAGGGGTCTTGGGTAGCAATAGGCGACCTCTATGGAGCATTGCCTGGGTGTCAGACCCTGTGCTCAGAGTGTCACCCTTATCCTCTGACTTCATCCCTCCCAGTGTCCTGTGAAATTGGTAGGATTTCCATCCCTTTTTCGTGATAAGGAGATCAAGGGTTACAGAGGTGAAGTTGCCTGAGTGCACAAATCTGATCAGTGGAGAGCAGTAATTTGCACCCAGGTCTGACTGACCCCAGAGCCCATGGTCAAGTTCAAGGCCCTGCCCAGGGCTCAATAACTATGTAGTGACTGCATGAAAGGCCACTGGATAAATCTCATCCTGGGGCAGTACTAGTAGTCTTTAGGGTATGTGTCCTGAAACGAGGTAGCACACCCGTCAACCAGGGTAATGGGTGTCATCTGAGCTCTGCTAAAAGATCCATCTTCTTATAGAGGCATCAAGGAGAATTGTCCATGTTTTTTGAGTACCTGCTATACATCCAGTTCTGGGCTGCACTTCAATGATGGATGAGATGGGGTCCCCTGTTTTAGAAAACGCTCGGTGCTGCTGTGGAGACTGATGTTATTTGTGAACTTCATGGTGTTTACCTGTTGTTTCCATCGTGTGAGGTCCCTTCCTCCTTGTCACCTTGCTTCTGATCACCACCTAGATTGTGTCTGATATGGGTTTCACTTAGGGATTTGAGAGTGTTTTGTGATTGGGCTTGGCTGAGCCTGGGCCTCTTGATATGGTGGCTGAATCCTCATTTCAGCATGTGTGTGTGTCAGGGGGTGCTGAGAAGGTACATTATGTCCAGAATTTAAACCCCCTTGCTTTTTCAAATACCCTTTCCATGTGCTCTTCTAATTTGTTATTAATCTAGACAGTTCTCTTAAATTACACATTTCAAGTAGCATCTCTGAGCCTTAGCTTTCTTACCCATATTTCACGGGGTCCTAGGACTGGCCCAGGGTTCCACAGATGTGTGATGACTTGCCCAAAGATACGGACTGGATGTGGTACAGAGATTGAGTTGTCCCCTCTCCCCATGGAACTTTTGCTGTATTTTGCTGCAGCACACTTCTTGAAGCAGCTCACTGTGGTGGAGTATAGGAATCACAAGTGGTAGATAAAGGTAGACCTTGGTTTAATCTCAGCTCCTCCATTTCCAAGTTTTTTACCTTGGAGAATTGAATTAAGGTAGCTTAGCCTCAGTTTTCTTCTCTGGAAAATGGTGATACAAATAGAACCTGACTTGTAAACTTGGCTTGAGAATTAAATGGTATGATGTATATAAAGTGCCTGGGTCTTTGCAGATGACATTAATATCTATGTAGAATATTCCAAAGGATTGACAAAACATTCTCCTGGAATAAATAAGTGGTTAGTCACAGGATACAAGGTTAATATACAGAAGTTAATTTCTTTGCTATATAACAGCAATGAACAATTGGAAATAAATTAAGAGTTAAAAACGAATACCATTTAAAATAGCACCAAAATTGAAATACTTAGGTACAAATGTAACAAATACTTCCAGGATGTGTATGTGGAGAGCTACAATGTTCTGATGAAAGAAATCAAAGAAGACCTAAATAAATGGAGAGTTATCTCACATTAACAGACTGAAGAACTCAGTGTTGTTAAGATATCAATTATTCCCAACTAGACCTATAGCTTCAACGCAATCCCAATCAAAATCCTATCAAGCTCTTTGAGAAATCCACAAACCGATTCTAAAATTGATATGGAAAGGCAAAAGGCCTAAAATAGCCAACAAAATACTGAAGAAGAACAAAGTTGGAGGACTCAGACTACTACTATGATTTGAAGACTTACTAAAAAGTGAGAGAAATCAGATGCTGTTGCATTGGTGAACGAATAGACAAGTAAGACAAGTAAATCAATAGAACAAACTAGAGACCGCAGAAAATAGACCCACACAAATATAGTCAACTATTTTTGGACAAAGAAGCACAGTCAATTCAATGGAGCAAAGAGAGTCTTTTCAACAAATGATGCTGAAACAATTGGGCATTCATATAAAAAAATTATCTAGACACAGACCTTATATCTTTCCTGAAAATGAACTTGAAATAGATCATAATAGATCACAGACCTAAATGTAAATTTCCCAGCATGTGGCAGGTGCTCCATCAATGGTCACTGTGGGTATTTGGAAGTGTTCTGAGGCTTTTTGAGTTGGCTGGTCAAGAACTTGTGGTGCTTGAGTGAAGCTGAGTGGGCCTTGTAAGATGCCTGATGTTCTCCCAAGTGTGGCCAGGGGACCACCCACATCAGAGTCACATGGAGTCTTTATTACCAAGGCAAATTCCTGGGCTTGCTGCAAACTGAGACTCCCTGTGCCTTGTATTTTTGTTCGCATTTTCATTTTTCTCAAACAATACCCACAGGTGATTTTGGTGCATATTCAGGTTTGAGAATTTTTGGCACATGGGTTAGTCAAGATAAGGAGTCAGTCACCACCTGGGTTCCAGTTATAGCCCCACCATTTTCCATAGCCCATGGCGCAGTAGAAGGGAGAGTAGGTTCTAGATTCAGAGGAATCTGGGTTTCCTTTCTGCCTCTGCCTCTTATTGACTGTGTGACCTTAGGCAAGACACTCTCCTCTCTAAGCCTTGATTCTTCTTTTGCTAAATGAGAAGAGTAAAATAGTGATTCCTGTCTCCTAGGCTTGTTGGGAGGTTTAAATGAGACAAATCCTGGCCTCGTGGGTGTTCTATCAGTGTCAGCTGAATTGCATCTGAGCAGCTACCCAAAGGAAAGCAGCAAAGTGGGGTACTTGGTTTGTTGTAGGGTAGCTGCAGAGGGGCTTTTTGGAAAGTCAGAAGGCTGTGAGTGAGCCATGTGTGATGTCACAGAAGAGATGGAAGCGATGCTGGGCAGCTCAGGGGTTTAGCCTTCTTTGGGAGCTGGATGCCTGCTCTCAGAAACGGTCTTGATGGTGGAGAGATTTCAGTCTGAGTGGCTGCCTGCTTTCTGTCTTCAGGGTTTGAAAAGCCATTTATAGACCACAGCTATCCCCTTCAAGAACTAGCATTTTCAAAGGAAAATGCACTCTGTTTTATTAATTTTATTACATTAAATTTTGTCTGTTTAATGTGCACTCTCAAGATGAGAAAAACATTTAATGCGCACTCCCTTCTCAAGAGGAGAAAAAACTCCTGCGCCCCCTCTGCTGGCTGTATTGGAGAAGAACAGGCGAGTAAATTGGAATGATCGCTTAAAAACCATGCACATGCTCACAGGGGCATAGAGACACCTACAATTACAGAAAGAGAGCCACATATACTCACATGCCTTTGCATACAACACGCACACAAAGACATGCACAAGCATACACTTACATAACACAGCTACATTAGTGCAAGGTGGTTGAGGGTACAAACTCTGGCCTCAGACCAGCTGTGCATCTCCTATATAGATCTGTGCAACCCTGGACAGGTTGCTTAATTTTTAATTTTGTCATTTAAAAAACATATACATAAACATATGAATCATGTATATATATGCCTACATATATAAATATCTGTATTATAATATATGAAAAGGGTCCATTTAGTATATAGTAAGTACTTGGTAAATGGAAGCTATTATCCTTCTATTATTGTTGTTATTAAGCCAAATTCAACCTTCCAGAGCTTCAGTTTAATTTTCTGTAAATTGAGAGCAATAGCAATGTTCATACGGTACTTACTAGGTGGCTGGCACTGTTCTAAATGCTACCTATGTATTTTCTCATTTAATCTTCACAACGACCTTATAAAGGTACTATTGTTATCCTCATTTCACAGATGAAAACATGAGTCTCAGGAAGGAGAAGTGGTTTGTCCACGCTCACACGTCTAGGAAGTGGAAGAGCTGGGATTTAAACAGGCAGCCTGGCTCTAGATATTCATCTTAAACAGGACACTGCACCTGCCTCATGGATAGGATTAAATGCAATACCTCCTGCAAAGTGCTTAGCACAGTGCTATGCACACCATAGACAGTAAAAACCAACTATTATTACTCAAATTTCAACTTTGCCACTTACTAACTGGGTCTACACAAATACATACACATCTGTGGGCACAGACAGTGGTTAACATGTAGATGTGTGCACACACATTCAAGTACACCGATGCATACGTAGATACACACAGATATATTTATTCACCAGTGAATTCAATGACATTTATTGAGTAAACATTATATTATTTGACTGAAGCACTTCTGGGCTTCTGCACTGGAAATGCAGCATTGAAGAAAACAGACAAAATTTCCTGGTCTTGTGGATCCAACATTCTAGTGCATGAGAAAGAAGAGAAACAAGATTTTAAAATACTATATAATTGGATAGTGAAAAGTGCTCAGGAGAAAATATAAACAGAGAAGAGAGGTATGAAATGCTGGGTAGGGGGTTGATATTTTACTTAAGGGTGGCTAGGGAAGGTACAATAAGGAAGATACTTTTTGAGTAAAGATCTAAAGGAGGGCAGACAGCAAGCACGCAGCTGCCTGGAACCAGAGATTTCCAGGCTGAGGAAATATCAGGGTCAAGTGCCCTGAGATTGGAGAATTCCTGGCATGTTCAAGTATTAGCGAGGAGGCCAGTGTGTCTGAAGTGGGCTGAAAGAAAGGGACAGTGGTAGATAAGTGGGGATGGGAAAGATCATGTAGGTCTTTGTAATCTTTGGATTTTCCTCCGTGATATAGAAACGTGGCAAGATTTTGAGCAGAGGAATGGCATGATCTAATTTATGTTTTTAAAACTGACGCATAATAATTGTCTATCTAATTTATGTTTTAACAAGATCACTCTGGATTCTCTTTGAAAACAAGCAGAAGCAAATTAAGGATAAAATCTCAAATACTGGGCTGGGTGCGGTGGCTCATGCCTGTAATCCCAGCACTTTGGGAGGCCGGGGCGGGGGGTGGTGGATCACGAGGTCAGGAGATGGAGACCATCCTGGCTAACACGGTGAAACCCCGTCTCTACTAAAAATACAAAATATTAGCCGGGCCTGGTGGTGGGCGCCTGTAGTCCTAGCTACTCGGGAGGCTGAGGCGGGAGAATGGCGTGAACCCGGGAGGCAGAGCTTGCAGTGAGCCGAGATTGTGCCACTGCACTCCAGCCTGGGCGACAGAGTGAGACTCCATCTCAAAAAAACAGAAAAAAAAAAAAAACCAAAAACAAAAAACAGAAAAAAAAATCTCAAATACGTTAGGAGGCTATTGCATAAGTCCAAGCAAGATATGATGGTGGATTGGGTTAAACTGATATGAAGGGAGATGGCGAGAGATATTTGGATATATATTGAGAATAGAGTCAACACAATTTACTGGTGGATTGGGTTAGAGTTGTGAGAAAAAGAGAGAAGATGACACTAAGACATTTTGCCTAAGCAACCAGAAGTGTGGAATTGCCATTAACAGATGGCCAATACCATAGAAAGTGCTGATTGGTATGCGGAGATCAAGAATTGGGTTTTGAACATGTTAAGTTTGAGATGCCAATTAGACATTCAAATAGAGAGACAAGTATGTAGTTGAATGTGAAAGTCTGGAGTTCAGAGAAGAGATCTGACCTAAAGATAAACATCTGTGAATTGTTGGAGAATAGATAAAAGCGTGAAACTGGATAAGATTACCAAAGGAGTAAGTGTAAGTAAAGAAAAAGAGCTTCAAGAACTGAGCCCTGGTGCATTGTTAAGTTAAGAAGTCGAAAGGTGAGAAGTTCAGCAAAGGAGATGAGGAAGAATGGTCAGTAAACTAGGAAAGCAGGGATGGTTGAGTGTGGGTATCCTGGAAGCCAAGTGAAGAGTCTGTAGGAAGATCAAGTGTTTATGATCATCATCCACTGTTCATCAGCTGCCAAATGTTGCTGATGAGGCGACATGAGGTGTGAGAATTGACTACTGTATCTGAAAACGTGGAGGTCATTGGCGACCTTGAGAACAGCAGTTTAGAGTGAAGCCGTGGGACAGAAAGCCTGATTGAAATAGGTTCAAAAAGGAATGGGAGGGAAGGAGTTGGAAACAGTAAATATAGGTAACTCCCAAGTTTTGCAATTAAGGGGAGTAGAGAAACGGAGCAACAGCTGGGGGGAAAGTGAGCTCAAGGGTCACTTGAGATTTTTTTTTTTTTTGAGAGTAAAAAAAGAAATTCTGGTGTGCTCCCATGATGATAGGAATGATCCAGAATTGCTGGATCCCATAGAGAGAGTAAGATTTGTGGTGCAGAAAATAGAGGGAAGAATTACCAGAGGATGCGCTTGAGCAGGTGGAAGGAATGAGACTCCATGCACAGGTGAAGAGGTTGATCTTAGCTAGGAGCTTCAACTTTTTATCCCCAGTAAAAGGAAACTAGCATATGTAGGCAAAGATGCTGACATATTTTTAGAGAAACAGGAAGCAAATTCATAGCTAAGCATGGGGTTAACTTAGAAGTTTGAAGAGAGAGAAGAAAACATAATACGTTCTTCAAGGAGTGTCACAATAAATAGACTAGGAGACTATAATATGATTCTGGGGTTAGTGTCCCACCTGATTTGGGGTTGGTTCATGAGTTGAAAGTGAAACCAGCTGGAATCATGTATTTCATGTGTTCCGCCCCCAGTTTCATTCAGGTAGGCAGGTGGAAGCACAGAGGAGGTGGAGAGTTGATTTAACCAGGAGTGTTGCTTAGATAAGTGCCACAAGAGATTCTAATGAGTGGCTGACATAATTTAAGCTGGACAAGGAAAGAAGAAAGGATACCAGGTAGGTAGACAGTGCAAAGGAGGTAGTATCAGTAAAAATGGATGTCCCAGCAGGGTGAAGGACTACTAGATTTGCAATATAAGAAGGAGTGAACTGAAAAGATAGGAGATGGTCAGAGAATGGCGTAAACCCGGGAGGAGGAGCTTGCGGTGAGCAGAGATCCGGCCACTGCACTCCAGCCTGGGTGACAGAGCCAGACTCTGTCTCAAAAAAAAAAAAAAAAAAAAAAAAAAGAAATTGAGATTATGGGAGATTTGCAGTTATTGGTCATGGCAAGGTGTATGAAACATGGCTGTGCTTTGGTCAAGGATAGGCCGAGGGAAACATCCAGAGTGACTCTGAGTTTAGAGTGCGGGCATATAACTTCACTTGTTATCACAGCCATGTAGCCATAACATGGGAAGGCCGTCACTTGGCTCTATACCACTATTGTCTGTAAAAGGTATAATTGCCCTCCTGACACTGTACAAGCACGCTTGTGCTCAGAGAGAGAGAGTTAAAACTGTCAGTCTTGTGGACAGACAGGAGGGAACCAGGACACAACTTGGCTTGCTTGTGCCCAGACAGAGAAAGAGTTAAGCTGCTGACCCTGAAGGCAAGGGAGAGCCGGCCGCGCAGCTGTCATGGGGGCGGCCCGCTCAAGCAGCTGAGACAGAGCAGGCAGTGTAAGAGAGCTGCTGCTGAGAGCCGCTGCTGAATAACATCATCTTTCACCTACCTGCGCCGCCCCGCCGAGTATTCTTTCAGCTATCTGCTACTCATCCACCCACTCCCTCTGGACCTCAGCATGGGCTCTAACACAGGCCTAAGTGTTGTTGATGAGAAATGACCCCAAGTTCTTTGCAGTGCCTTCTATCCACAGTGGAGTCTGTTTCTCTGCCTCTTGAACCTGAGCTGGCCCTGTGATTTGACCAAGAGAAAGAGGAAAAAGTGATGTATGACTTCTGAGTTTCAGCCTCAAGAGGCCTGGCAGCTTCTGCTTTGCTAAGCTGCCACCACTACATTAAAAAACAAAACATCTCTTTGAGGATGAAATACTACTTGGAGAGAGAAGCCCAGCTAGTCCAGCCCCCAGCCAGCTCACCACCAAAGGCATGAGTGAGCCCAGGTGAGACCAGCACAAAGAACCGCTTAGCCAATTCACAGAATTGTTAGAAATAATACATGTGTTTGTTGTTCGAAGCCACAGTATTGCAGTGGTATGTTGTACAGCAAGAGATAACACATTAAAATGTGACTGTGGGAATTAGTGACTGTGGCGGGGTCAAGAATGCCATTGTTGGAGTTCAAAGAACTGAGAAGCCAGGGCGTTGGGTAGATCATCTATATTTATATTACAACTGCCGGGGATTGAGGCAGGCATAGTGTTGGGGGGAACAATAGTGTACCAGGAGTGAACATCTTCAAGAAATAAGTGGGTGTGATTTGGGGCAGTATGGTCTGATGAAATGAGATTCTAAGATAGAGATTTTTATGTGGCTGGATGTTTATATATATACATACAGACATATATAAAACCCTACATGTGTTTTATACATACAAACATACAGATATGTGCACACACACAGACATACTACAGATCCACACAGATACACCAAGCATGCAAAATTCATATAAGCATGCAAAAATACAGTTCAACACCTAAATCCACATACACATACAGGTATGTAGAGGTACCCCTGAACTCAAGTCACAAATGCACAGACATGCACTCACACAGGCATACATAGAAATCCACAAGCATAAATGCATGCAAGCATGTAGGCAAATATGCAGACAAGTACGTAGAGATACGGTGATGTACAGATAGCCTCATGTGGAGAGACATGCAGAGAATGTGCTTACACAATAGCACACTAACATCCACGTGTGTGCTCATCACCTGTGTATGCTCATGGACACATACACATCAATGCACATACACATAGCTACACATGTATAATCCTAGAATGTTCACATAAGTACACATATACCCAAACACCTAGACACACATACCACACTTATATCCATACATCACATAGAAATGCACACGTACACACAGATTAAGGCACCAAAAGATTTGTGGCCAATCATACACACGTTTGACCACAGATATGCATGCACACATGTTCATGCACACATTGAGAGCACACACATACATGTACTCACAGGCACACAGAGGCCATGATAGCACCACAGCACTTGAGAATGCTTTTGTTATATTTTGAAATTATTTTAGATGTAGATTTGCGTTCTGCTTATGTTTACCAGGCTGATGGGATGGGGGCTTTTCCAGTGCATAGCAACCACTGGGCTCCTGCCTCAATGGGGGCCGGGGGCAACTGGGGCTGCAATGACAGCAGACTGCTGAGCCTCTTGAAATCCAGGAGGAAATGGGAATGAAGGAGTAGTTTTGGCTCAGAAGCAGGGCCTTTAAGTGCTTGTAGTAGCATAGCTTAGTGGCTCTCAGTGCAGATTTGGGAGTCCATTAGAACCTAGTTCAAATCCCACCTCTCTCATTTATTGGCTGTGTTATCTTGGAAAAATTATTTCATGTCTCTGAATCCCAGTTTTCTCATTTGGAAAAAAGATGATAGTAATAGCAACTGCCTTAGAATTATTGTGAGTATTAATTGAGTGAATACTCATGAAACACTTAGAACAGCGTGTGACATATAGTAAGCTCTTAGTGTTAGCTATTGCTGTTGGTGGTGGTTGAATTAACTCCCTTATCAGCCAGCTGAGAGGCCTGAGTTCCTACCATTAGCTCCGACTGTTACTTACAGCCTTGTCTTCAGATCTCAGGAGCAGAAAGCAGAGGCCTGAGGGAACGGGCCATAGGACATATGAACTTTGGACTTAGAGGGCTGGGAGAAGGGATGAAGACAGGACTCAGAAAACTTGGAATGAAGACCTATAAGATGCATTAGCTGAAAGCCTTAGGTTACAGGGAGCCTAAGACAGAGCTGATTTTTCAAAGCCTTCTCCCAAAGGCCCGCTGGTGGGATCCCAGTGGAGTCTGTTCCTGGGACTGCCGTAGGAGGCGGACACAGAAGGGACAGCTGCCATTCTCCTACTCATTGTCCCAGGGATGTGGAAGATTAGAACATAGGTGCCCTCCAAAGCCCTCTACCTATTTTTTAAAAACTGAAAAAATTGAAGAGAAGCACATGTCATAAGCATACAATTCAAAGCATTTCTACAAATTGGTACATCTGGGTAACTAGTATTCAGATCAAGACATTTTAAATGACTGGCATCCTGAAAATCTCCCATTTGCTCCCTTCCCGTGGCTGTGCACCAAAGTTAATCACCAGCCTGGTTTCCAACAGCATAGATTTGGTTTGTCCATGTTTGTAAATGAAATCATACAGCTTGTCCTCTTTTGCGTCTGGCTTCTTTTGCTCAAAGGTATGTCCATGAGTTTCCCTCATTGACGCATGTATCAGTAGCTTATTCTTTTTTGTTGCTGTTTAGTATTCTAATATATGAATCTACTACACTTTGTCTGTTTGAGTATATGTCAGTTTGGGGTATCAGAAATATATACTCTATGCATTCTAGTCCATTGCCATGATCTGCATGTTCGTATCCCCTCAAAAGCCATATGTTGAAGGGTTACTAGAGGCTGGAAAGAATAGGAAGAAGGGGGGAGAGGGAGAGATCTGTTAAAGGACACAAAATTACAACTAGATAAAAAGAATAAACTCTAGAGTTTTATAGCACTGTAAGATAATTATAGTTAACAATAATATATATTTTCAAATAGCTAAAAGAGAGGATATTGAATGTCCCAACACAAAGAAATGATAAATGTTTGAGATCATGGATATGCTAATTCCCCTGATCTGATCACTATATACTGTATGTATCGAAACATCATAAAAATATGTACAATTATGTGTAAGTTAAAAATAGAAAATAAACTCTATATTACCTCAAAAAAAAAAAAAAACAAAAAGCTATATTGTGAACCTAATCCCGAATGTGATGGCATTAGAAACTGGGCCATTGAAAGGTGATTAAGTCACGAGTGGGACTCTCATGAATGAGATTACTGTCCTTATAAAAGGCCAGAGGAAGCCGCCTTGCTCCCTCCACCAATGTGAGGATACAGCTAGAAGGTACCATCCCAGAAAGTGGTCTCAGCAGATACCACATCTGTGGATGCCTTGATCTTACAACTTTCCAGCCTCCAGAGTTGTGAAAATTAACTTTCTGTTGTTTATAAGCTACATGCTTTATAGTATTTTGTTATAGCAGCCCAGACAGACATGCATCTTTTGGTGAATACATGCACATACCTTAGTTTTAATTCATACATTTTCAGAGTCTTGTAAGAGGGCCACCCTCAATTGGATCTACCCTTGTCCAGAAGCCAGGTGATTGAAATTTATCAGAGGCTATTGCATAGCACAACTCCAGGGGTCAGCATTGCCATGTGTTGTACATGGCTGGCACCCCTGGGCCACAATGCAGAGGATCTGGTGCACTCTGGAGTTGTGCAATGGGCAGCCCTCCACCATTCTGCTTCTCAACCACTCTCAGGGGTTGGGAGATGGTTTATTACACTGAACTCTGAAAAACCTTTCCTCAAAATCTCTCTTCCTTTATGTCTTTTTTGCCTTTGAGTCACAGGCACAGAATCACAAGAGCCATGGGTCACTCTGAACAGTGCCAATAAGCCATCAGCTAGTTCTGTGGCAATGAAAAAAAGAAACCAAAGTTACACCAGGTATTTGATCTTAGAAAAATGGAATCACCCCAAATCACAGAGCCTTTTTTAAAAACAACAACAACAACAACAGTTTAAGGGGTTAGACATCAGGTAGACACTGCAGTAGTCTCTCTCACCTACTTTGGCAAGTTAACAAAGGAGAAACTAGGACAAGTTTGGGTTTTGGAAAGGAAGTTTTTGTTTCAACGCAAGGCCCCAGCTTCAGGATGGGTATGTGTAATGTGGCTGGGGAGCCTTTTCTCTGGAGGAAAATTGATCTGCTTTCAGTCTCTGCTCAGCCAGTTCTGAGCTAGGCAAATGGCATAAGTTCTTTAGGTTTCTGTTTCCTCCTCTGAAAAAATCTTGCTACATCATGGGTAGGAAGCATGGGAACAAGAAGAAGACATATAACCATGGTGGACTGAGCAGCCTGCCCTACCTAGGCAAAACGTGGGTGGCAGGCCCAGAGGTGGTAAATGGCTGCATTGGCTGGCCCCAGGTCTGGCCAACCCAGCCCAGTGCCCAGCAGGTGGGCAGTGGAGGGAGACCATGAATTCCTTTTTTTTTTTTTTTTTTTTGAGACAGAATCTCGCTCTTTTTGCCCAGGCTAGAGTGCAATGGCACCATCTCAGCTCGCTGCAACCTCCGTCTCCCAGGTTCAAGCGATTCTCCTGCCTCAGCCTTACGAGTAGCTGGGATTACAGGCACCCACCACCACGCCCAGCTAATTTTTTGTATTTTTAGTCGCGACGGTATTTCACTATGTTGGCCATGGTGGTCTCGAACTCCTGACCTCAGGCAATCCACCCGCCTCGGCCTCCCAAAGTGCTGGGATTACAGGTGTGAGCCACTGTGCCTGGCCGAGACCGTGAATTCTTAACTTTCTGAATGGAAAAATACTGTTTTGTGGAGTTTGCAATTGGACAGAGTACAGGGGCATGAATCCTTGATCAGGATTACAAAGAAGCTTCTCTTGAGGGCCCTGTGAGGGCTCTGGAATTGAACAGACCTTAGTTCATTCTTGGCTTCAGGCTTTGCCTTTCACCTGTAAAGTGTGTGACAGTTTACACTGAGTCTTAGTTTTCTTATCTGGAATCTAAAGAATAATTCTGGTCTTACAGGGTTGCTATGAAGATTACATGAGACCATATGTGATGATTAGGTATCAACTTGACTTAATTGAGATATGCCTAGATGGTTGGTGAAATATTGTTTATGGGTGTGTGTCTCTGAGGGTGTTTCCCAGAGGAGACTGACATGTGAATCAGTGGACTGGGACATGTGCCATGGTGGTTTGCTGTACCAATCAACCTGCCATCTAGGTTTTAAGCCCTGCATGCATTACGTATTTGTCCTAATGCTCTCCCTCCCCTTACCCCCCACCCTCCGACAGGCCCCATTGTGTGATGTTCCCCTCCCTGTGTCCATGTGTTCTCACTGTTCAACTCCCACTTATGAGTGAGAACATGCAGTGTTTGGTTTTCTCTTTCTGTGTTAGTTTGCTGAGAATGATGGCTTCCAGCTTCATCCATGTCCCTGCACAGGACATGAACTCATTCTTTTTTATGGTTGCATAGTATTCCATGGTGTATATGTGCCAGATTTTCTTTATCTAGTCTATCATTGATGGGCATTTGTATTGGTTCCAAGTCTTTGCTATTGTAAATAGTGCTGCAATAAACATACGTGTGCATGTGTCTTTATAGTAGAACGATTTATAATCCTTTGGGTATATACCCAGTAATAGAATTGCTGGGTCTAATGGTATTTGGTATTTCTGGTTCTAGATCCTTGAGAAATTGCCACACTGTCTTCTATAATGATTGAACTAATTTATACTTTCACCAACAGTGTAAAAGCATTCCTATTTCTCCACATCTTCTCCAGCATCTGTTGTTTCCAGACTTTTTAATGATCACCATTCTAACTGGTATGAGGTGATATCTCATTGTGGTTTTGATTTGCATTTCTCTAATGACCAGTGATGATGAGCATTTTTTCATATGTTTTTTGGCCACATAAATGTCTTCTTTTGAGAAGTTCATATCCTTTGCCCACTTTTTGATTTTTTTTTTCTTGTAAATTTGTTTAAGTTCCTTGTAGACTCTGGATATTAGACCTTTGTCTGATGGGTAGGTTGCCAAAATTTTCTCCCATTGTGTAGGTTGCCTGTTCTCTGATGATAGTTTCTTTTGCTGTGAAGAAGCTCTTTAGTTTGATTAGATCCCATTTGTCTATTTTGGCTTTTGTTGCCATTGCTTTTGGTGTTTTAGTCATGAAGTCTTTGCCCATGCCTATGTCCTAAATGGTATTGCCTAGCATTTCTTCTATGGTTTGTATGGTTTGGGGTTTTACATTTAAGTCTTTAATCCATCTTGAGGTAATTTTTGTATAAGGTGTAAGGAAAGGGTGCAGTTTCTGTTTTCTGCATATGGCTAGCTAGTTTTCCCAGCACCACTTATTAAATAGGGAATCCTTTCCCCATTTCTTGTCTTTGTCAGGTTTGTCGAAGATCAGATGGTTGTAGATGTGTGGTGGCATTTGTGAGGTCTCTGTTCCATTCCATTGGTCTATATATCTGTTTGGTACCAGTACGGTGCTGTTTTGGTTACTGTAGCCTTGTAGTGTAGTTTGAAGTCAGGTAGCGTGATGTGTCCGGCTTTGTTCTTTTGGCTTAGGATTGACTTGGCAGTGCGGGCTCTTTTTTGGTTCCATATGAATTTTAAAGTAGTTTTTTTCCAATTCTGTGAAGAAAGTCAATGGTAGCTTGATGGGAATAGCATTGAATCTATAAATTACTTTGGGCAGTATGGCCATTTTCACGATATTGATTCTTCCTATTCATGAGCATGGAATGTTTTTCCATTTGTTTGTGTCCTCTCTTATTTCCTTGAGCAGTGGTTTGTAGCTCTCCTTGAAGAGGTCCTTCACGTCCCTTGTAAGTTGTATTCCTAGATATTTTATTCTCTCTGTAGCACTTGTGAATGGAAGTTCACTCATGATTTAGCTCTCAGCTTGTCTATTGTGGGGGTATTATTTCCTCAAGTAGTTTTAGAGCTCCCAATTTCTGCCTCATGTAGTCATCCTCAACCACATCAGACCCTCTGTCCCTTGGATAGAATACCTATTTGACAATGGCCTCTTTACTATCCTGAAAAGAAATGCGCAGTTACTATAGCCCATTACTACTCAAAGTGTAATAGCATCCCAGATCAGCAGCATGTTGGCCATCATCTGGGAGCTTGTGAGACATGCAGAATCTTGGGCTCCACTCTCAGGTCTGCTAAATCAGAACTTGTATTTCAATAAGATTCACATGTGGTCTATACATGCAGTAAAGTTAGAGATTAATTGCTATAACACACTTACACCCATAATTAAACATTAAGAAACAAAATGCCCTAACTGTAATATGAAGGGGAAATAGAAGGAAAGTAATTGTAATACATTTTTCTTCATACACAATGGCTCACACTTAACTATAGTAGATGTTTGCACCTATATGTAGAATCTGTGTGAAAGCAGCAGCTCTGCATACAGGCTGATACTACTGGTTTGTGTCACCAACCGAAATTTCATAAGCATTATCATAGCTGATGATCTTCTGAAATGGACAGCCCTAGATTGAGTAGCAAACTAAAAACAAAAGCACAGTGTGATCTTTCCTGGATATATGCACCATTTGCATTTCTGGAAAATGCAGTATCTGCTAAAACCAATGTAAATGTAAGATAGAGCTAGGTTCAAGGTTCTGATACTTATAAAAATGATTTCTTACCACATGGAAGTTTGGTGGGACCTTCAAAAATAATGCCTGAAGGCTGGGCACGGTGGCTCATGCCTGTAATCCTGGCACTTTGGGAGGCCAAGGTGGGTAGATCACTTGAGGTCAGGAATTTGAGACCAACCTGGCCAACATGGTTGAAACCCCATCTCTACTGAAAATATAAAAATTAGCCCGGCCTGGTGGTACATGCCTGTAGTCCCAGCTACTCGGGAGGCTGAGGTGGGAGAATCACTTGAACCCAGGAGGCAGAGGTTGCAGTGAACTGAGATTGTACCATTGCACTCCCACCTGGGTGACAGAGTAAGACTCCATCTTAATAATAATAACAACAACAACAACAACAACAACAATAATAATAATAATGTTTGAAATAAGTCAATTCTTTGTTGTGTGAGGTATGTCTGGATTCCAGGTCTTCAACTACTAAATGCCAATAGTGACTCATTCAGTCTGTGTAATAATCAAAAGTGCTGCTCCCATCCACTAATGCTAAACTCTCTGAAAAGGAAATTGAGAAAACAATCCCATTTACAATTACCCCCCCCCCACACACAAAGAATAAAATACTTAGGAAATTATAAAACATTGAAAATTAAAGAAGACACAGATAAATGTGTTGATGGAGTAGAAGAATTAATATTGTTGAAATGTCCATATTACCCAAAGTGATCTATAGATTGAATGCAATTCCTAAAAATTGCAATGGCAATGGGGGGAAGAGAAAGATAGCTGGATAGAAGGCTCCACTAATTGTCCCTCCAACAGGAACACAAAATTTAACAACTATCTATGTAAAAAATCACCTTAATAAGAACCAAAAGTCAGGTGAGCAATTACAGTACCTGTTTTTAGTGTCATATTGCTGAAAGGGACATTGAAAAGGGTAAGAATGACAGTCTTGAATTGCTGGTGCCACACTTCCCCAACCCCTCAGAAGTGGCTGTGTGGTGTGGAGAATCTGTATGCTTGGGGGAGGGGAGAGCAAAGCAATTGTCAGACTTTGCATTGAACTCAATGCCACCATGTAACAGCAGAAAGCAAACTGGGCTGAAACCAGTCGACTTAATACTTAGAAATAAGAGAACAGGTGAAAGACTTATACACTAAAAATTATAAAGCAATGATGAAGAGAATTACAGCAGACACCGAGCATTTAGACCAGCCCTAACCAGAGGGAAATCTTCTGTTCCATCAGTTGCAACGTGAGTTCTGGCAAGCCTCATCACTGTGGGCTGAAGTGTTCTGGGGTACCCTAAACAAACTTGAACAGGAGTGTAGGCCACAAGGACTGCAGCTCCTAGGTGAATCCTAGTGCTGAGCTGGGCTCAGAGCAGGTGGAATTGGGGTCATGCAACTTGCTGAGACACCAGCCAAGGCAGCTAAGGGAGTGCTTAGGCAGTGCCTGCACCACCCCTCCCCTAACTCCAGGAAGTGCAGCTCACAGTTCCAAAAGAGACCCCTTCCTTCCACTTGAGAAGAGAAGAACGAAGAATAAAGAGGATTTTTGTCTTGCATCTTTGATATAAGCTCAGTCACAGCAGGATAGGGCATCAGTCAGAGTTGTGAGGCTCCCATTTTAGACCCTAGCTCCTGGACATTTCTAGACACACTCTCGGCCAGAAGGGAACACGCTGCCTTGAAGGGAAGGACCGAGTGTCAACAGAAACTATCACCTGCTGACTAAAGAGCCCTTGGACCCTCAAAAACCAGCAGTGATACCCAGGTAGGATGCCAGGGGCCTTGGGTGAGACTGAGGCATGCTGTCTTCAGGTGAGACCCAGAACATTCCTAGCTGTGGTGGCTGTGGTGAAAGAATCCTTCTGCTTGAGAAAATCAGAGTGAAAAGTAAAGGGGCCTTTGACTTGTACCTTAGGTATTAGCTCAACCATAGTGGAGCAGAACACCAAGTCGGCTCTTGGGACCGCCAATTCCAGGTCTTCACACTTGGATGGCATTTCTAGAGCTGCGCTGGGTGAGAGGGCAGCCCACTGCCCTGAAAGGTGAATCTCAGGCCTTGCAGCATTCACCACTGAAGGGCCCTTGGACCTTAAACGAACATCAGCAGTAGCCTGGCCATACTTCCCAAGGGCCTGTGGTGGTAATGGTCACTGGGCGAGGCTCCTCTGCCTGTGGGAAGGGGAGGAAAGAGTGGGAAGGGCTGTGTCGGTGGTTTGAGGGGCAGCTTAGCCACAGTAGACTAGAACACCAGGTAGACTTGTAAGGTTTTTGAATCCAGTCCATGGCTCCTGGATAGCATCTCTGAAACTCCCTGGGCCCTGAGGGAACTCACTACCCTGAAGCGAAGGGAAAAAACCTGACTGGCTTTGCAACCTGCTGATTGTAGAGCCCTAGGACCTTGAGCGAATGTAGGCAGTAGCCAGATACTGGTTGTAACCAGGTCTTGGGTGAAATTGAGTGCTGTGCTGGCATCAGGTCTTACCCAGTACAGTCCCACTGGTGGTGGCCACATGGGTGCTTGTGTTACCCCACCCCCAGCTCCAGGTGGTTCAGAACAGAGACACACAGAGAGATTCCATTTGTTTGGGAGAAAGTAAGGGAAGAGACAGGAGTCCCAGGCTGGTAATCCAGAGAATTCTTCTGGATCATATCCAAGACCACTAAAGTGGTACCCCATCTTATTGAAATGATCTGTTCACAGCTCTTTTTCCCCTACTGGACTGTGAACTCCTTGAGGGCAGGACTCTGTTTTATTCATGTTGTATCCACAGGGCCTAACTCAGGGCTGGCTCAGAGTAAGACGTCGATAAAACTGTATTGAACATCACTATCAATCATTATCATAATCACTTTCTCTGTTTTGTGACATTCATGGCTTTTGCTGTTCAGACAATCTCATACATTTTATCACTAAGTCATCTTCCTTCTGGTGGTGATTGCTCTCCAATTATTTCATACATGTAACTGTGGCCTCTCCAAAATGACTAAGTTCCATAAGAGCAGGATATTCTTATATTTTTTTCTTATTCTGTTCTGTGCTTAGACACTTAATAAGTTGTCAACAACTATAGTTTGATTTTTGAAATGGGACTGTGTTACTGGGATGCTACAATTTCAATGGCATTGAACTGATAGTAATTTGGCAGAAAAATAGGAAACTGTGCTTTGGTGGAAATGGTCTCTTCTAGTCTAGAAAACTCTTTCTTCCACTAAGCTGGTTGCAGTGTATTTCATCATTACATATGAGTTGCAAAACTGAACTTGCTGAATATTTGGATTATTGCCCAATGTCGATTCCATTTGGTAGACATGAACACCCTGACTATATAAGCAATTATTCCAAGCAATTTTGGCAATTGATATGGCCAAGAAGATATTAGGATATGTAGTAAGCCATTGAGAGGCCAGTCCATAGAGCTATTCAGGGATTTGAACCTCTAATGCGTAAGTAGTTTTACAGATTATTGAATCAGAGCGTCAAAAGGCATTTCAAATCATTATGCATTTACAAATATTTACAGATCTTTTAAAGATCAAGTCTGTCATTATCAGTTTCTGTGCTGTATATTGTCAGTATCCACAGTGACCCCAGAGGAGCCTGTGCTGGCAGGAGTAATGCCGTGGTATGTTCAGCTCTGCTGGATCTCCATAGAGGGGGGCTGGAATGCCTTGTGGGACAATGCCCCAGGCTCCCGAGAGCAAAGAATGAAGGGCAGCCTAGTTTGATAACCACATTAAAGCACTACCAACATCTGTTCCAGCCAAAGACAACACTATCTCCAGGAATTAACCTTCTGAACCACTGAATCATTACCCTCAGCAGAGTGAAAGTTGGACAACAAGAGCCTATTTGTCAGTGGTTCCTCCGAGAGACGTGGTAAGCCGTATTTTACTGCAAACAGCGTGAGAAGGCCTGGCTCGGTTTTATACATCTTAAACACAGAATATATTTGTGTGGGAAACAAGCAGACAATGAATGTAAATAAACTTTTGATGATACCTTGCAACTTTCAGCATTGATTCCACTCCAGAACAAATGGACCATAGAGGATTGCTTCAGAGAATAGCATTTCCTAAATGTGTACATAATGTTTCCCCTTTATTTTAATAAAACAGTAGATACCAATAATGAGAGTACTCAAAATAGACAAGATACACATTTGCACTAAATGAAAAACCCAACCATTTGTTGAAAGTAATATAATTCACTATAAATGTAATAATAACTATCTGGATGGGCTTTGTCAAGCTGCATCATATGGAGAGTGAGGCAAGGCGGATGGGAGGGGAAATCTAATAAAATAAAAATTTTAGTACAGAAGTAAGCATAGAATGCCAGTCATTGAAACTTCAGAAGAATCTGGAATTTGGGAGTGTATTTCTTATAATAAAGACTGGTTGCAACTTCTACTATGATATGTTTTAAGCCTTGCACCACACTAATTGGAAAAACCTTCTCCAGCTTTTTATTTTCTGATATATTCTTAAATGTAGCATATTATCATTAATAGACACATGGCTTTTATGTCAAATCTGCCTAAGAAGACTGAGACTAAACTAAGTTTGGTCATTAGATTAGTCCCTGGAATATATGTATTTTATTTTATGACACTTACATAATACTTAGTATGTGCTATTTTATTTACTCATTTAGAGACAGGATCTCTCTCTGTCACCCAGCCTGGAGCACAGTGGCATGATCATGGCTCACTGCAGCCTTGACCTTCTACTCTCAAGTGATCCTCTAGCCTCAGCCTCCTGAGTAGATGGGACTACAGGTGTGCACTAACACACACCCAACTAACTAAAAAAGTTTTTCTTTTCTTTTGCAGAGACGAGGGTCTCATTATGTTGACCAGGCTGGTTTCAAACTTCTGGCCTCAAGTGATCCTCTTGCCTCGACCTCCCACAGTGCTGGGATTACAGGTGTGAACCACCACACCCGGCTATGTGCTGATTTAAAAGAAAACAAGTAAATACTGTGTAGTGACTGACACCTGTAATTGCTATAAAACTATTCCCTTTTTCATGATTTAAAGTACATAGACTATCCATACATAGTCCGTATAGCATATATAAGGTATTTAGAAGTATCCATATGTGGTATTTCTATGTATACATATATATACACACACACATACATACATACATAGTATGTACAAAGTATGTAGACTTATTTTACCAAACAAAGTAAGGCGGGATGGAATGTCAGTGTCGTGGCTTACTCCACTCATCTCCCTAAAAGCCATCAAGTCTGTAATATTGTGGGTGGCTTCAGGCATGGATGCCCTTGTGAGCTGACTTGCTAAAGCCTATACAGTGTACCTGGGTGAGTAGCTTGGTATCTTTGAGTCAGTGCAAAATGTCATGACATTGTATTGGGTCTGGACAAAGCAAAGCACCTTGGGAAATACCACCTTTGGGATTACCTAAGTGGATTCCCTTTACAAGTTTAGAGGCAGAGTTCTGTTTAAGTTCTGGTCCTTCCACTCGATCTAGGTAGCAGACTGTAATGATGGAGGGAAGCTGGTACATAGCAGGGATTTATTGAATGCATCTGAGTGAACGAAATAAAACTTTGGATGCAGGATGCTTTTGCCCAGCAGTTTTGCCAACATGGTCCATGAACCCTGGTTGGGAGGGAGTTCCCCAAGATCCTTCTGGGGAGGTCATGAGGCCAAACTTTTAAAAAATCATAATGCGAATACATTTTGTGTCCCTTTCACTGTGTTGACATTTGTACTGAGGGTGCAGAAGCAATGGTGGATAACACTGCTGGCTTGTGGGCATGAATTAAGGTAGTGGCACAAAGCTGTACTAGCAGTCATCATATTCTTCCCCACTAAGCACTCACAGAAAAGAATTTAAAATGCCACTTTTACTTAAAAATGTTCTTGATGAAGCAGTTAAAAATATAATTTTTATTATACCTCAACTCTTAAGTACTTGTAAGCGTAAATCACTTTTGCACACTGAAGTACGACAGTTATCTTAACAGAAAGCACTTGTGCAGTTGTTTGAATTGTATGCTGAACTGGCCACTTGTTTCCCCATGGAAGTTTTTTTTTCTTTTTTTAATTTAAAAGAATGACTGACAGACAAACTATGGTTATTCAGACTTGGGTATTTGACAAGACATTTTCTCAAAAATGAGCAAAGTGAGCCTGTCACTTCAAGGAAAACAGCTGACAGTATTTGTTGCCAATGATGGAATTTGAGCTTTTAAGCAAAAATTAGGAATTTGGAAAACTTGTATCTGCCACTGTGAGCCTGACAGTTTTCCAACACTTACAGACTCTGCCAGTGAGTCTGGTGATGATATTAACACATGTGATTTTTTTGGATTTTGTATAATTAAAAGTAAATATTTGGAAGATTTTTGCAACTCAGAAATAAATATTTTTGAAATGATCAATGCATGATGTTATTACATAATGCATGAATCAAAGATCAAAATGTAAGATAGATCAATGGATTTTGGTATAACAGAGTAAAGTACACTGATATGGTTTCCAATTCCACATTGCAACTTAACTTGAAAACTGTTACTTGCAAGCTGGGCATGGTGGCTCATGCCTGTAATCCCAGCACTTTGGGAGGCCGAAATGGGCGGATCACCTGAGGTTGGGAGTTTGAGACCAGCCTGACCAACATGGAGAAACCCCATCTCTACTAAAAATACAAAATTAACCGGGCATGGTGGTGCATGCCTGTAATCCCAGCTACTCGGGAGGCTGAGGCAGGAGAATCGCTTGAACCCCTGGGGAAGCGGAGGTTGTCGTGAGCCGAGATCGCACCAGTGCACTCCAGCCTAGGCAACAAGAGCAAAACTCCGTCTCAAAACAAACAACAACAACAAAACCTGTCACTTGCAGAATTTTGGTCCAAAAACAATAGCCACAATTATCTGAAAAGGCTATCAAAATAATGTTTCCTTTTCCAAACACATATCTGTGTGAGGCTGGATTTCTTTTTTATATATATCAATGATAACCACATATTGCAACTGACTGAAATCAGAAGCCAATATAAGATCCAGCTATTTTCTGTTAAGCCAGACATTAGAGATTTGCAAAAATGTGAAACAAGGCCATTCTTCCCACTTTTTTGTTTTAAAAAATATGTAATTTTCATAAAATATGGTATGCTAACATGTAATAGGTTTATTTTTATTTTAAGCAAATTAATAAATACACTGTAAAGTTCTCAAACATTTTAATATAGTATATATAGATACAACCCACACAAACAAAACCTCTGAAATTTCCAGTCATTGTTAAGAGTGTGAAAGGGTCCTGAGACCAACATGTCTGATAACTGCTACTCTAGTCCAGTGGTTCTCAAAGAGTGGCCCCAGACCAACACCACCACCACCGCCATCATCATCATCATGCCTGGGAACGTTAGAAACATCAGTCCTCAGCCCCACTCCAAACCTACTGAATTGGAAACTCTGGGGATGAGGCCCAGCACGTTCTGTTTTAACAAGCTTTCCAGGCAATGCTGATCCTCACTAACCTTTCAGAACTCCAGGTCTTACTCCCAACCCCTTACAGATCAGTGTCCATAGTTCCTTAACGTCTGCTGATGGGTGATGGTGGGAAAGCTGACTTTCCAAGCCAAATGTGGCGTACTAGCATTTGCTTTGGACTCAAAAATAGATATCCTGCTCACCCCACTCCTTCTTCCACTTGCGCCATAGTCACTTAGGTGAGCACCACAAGGGAATGTGCCAGAACATCTAGGTGGTGCTTTGGCAGGGAGAAGAAAGTGTTGGTTGAGCTTTAAGAAGGTAGCATATAACATTATGCTTACTGGTCAGAAGTGTACTTTTTCTCTGGCTCCTGCCCCATGTGTGTTTCTACCACAGATAGTAATTGAGCTCATTTTCAGAAGTGTAAGACCAGAGTAAGTTTTCTAATATTGTTGGCATCTCCCTCTATGCCCTGACTCCATTTCTGCTGACTGAGCACAGCTGGAACAAAATCCTAAGGCCAAGGAGCTGCTGAGCACTCACTTTGCTGAGCCCTGGCAGCCCCCTTTTACACTGTCTTCAAGGCCTTATTCTACTCCTTCAGCTACCACACTTTTCACATTCGTAGTGCCCTTGACCAAACATTTAGTCTTGGCTTCCACCTCATCAAGAAAATGTATAAACATATTTATTCATTGTAGACCCAGCTCTCTACTCTAGAAACCTGGCTGTCATCCTTGATTCTTTCCTCTCTTACCCTCCACATCTAGCAGTTGACAAACCCTGCCTATTCTGCTGCCTATTAGGGAGTCAGCAGAGTAGAGTGGTTAAGAGTGTGGCTTTTGGAGTCAGATGCCTGGGGTCATATCCCACGTGCACTAGTTTCTGTGTCACATGGACGAGTTTCTTGGCTTCTCTGGGCCTTGGTTTCTTCAACTGAAAAAAAAAAAAAAAAAAAAAAAAAAGAGCATTATGATAATAATGCTACCTATCTTGTAGGATTGTTGAAAGAATTAAGCAAGGCAATATGTAAGATGCTTGGAACAGTGACTGGCATATCTATTTCATTTAACAAACTCTTCCAAGGTACCCTGCACTGCTCTACAGTATATAGTGGTAAACCAGGAATGCACTAGTTCTGGCCCCAATTGTTTCTCATGTCATTTAATGGTATCTCTCTCTTTGTTGGCCTTCCTGTCTTTGCTCTGGCTCCTTCTAGCTTGTTCTTCATCTACTCAAAGAGGAATCTTTTTCATACATCATTGTATCATATTGTTCTCTTGCCTACAACTCTTCAAGGGCCTTCCACTTCCTATAGGATAAAGTTTAACATTTTAGGCAAGGCTTATCATGGTGAACAACCTCTCATTCCTCACTACTTTGTGATTTGGCCTGTATGTCCTAATATATTCTTTGTTCTGTGTTCCCACAGAACTCTTCCTCTCCCTGTTAAAGCACCTACCACTTTCATGATACTAATCTCCTTACACACCTGTCTCTCCAAATGGACTTTGAGAGTCTTAAGAACAAGGACTATACACTAGTCACATTTGTTTCCAGAGCTCAGTATATAAATCAAGAAAGATAGGACGGTTCAGAATGATTGTGGAATGCATGAATGAATAAACAAATGAGTAACTTCTTCAGGCTCCTTCTCATTTGAATTCTATCCCAGAATCTTATGTGGTATTTTCTTATGTGTGTGGATTCTCATGGGACCAGCTTAGTCACTAAATATCATCTTATGCAGGGCTTTTGATCCTGGCTCTGAAGCAGAATCTTCTGGGGATCTTGTTACAATGCAGATTTCTGGACCTTCTCCCCTCAGAGTTATAATTCATAATGTCTATGGAAGAGCTCAAAATCTGTATTTTAACCAATTTCCCTGGGTCAGTGATAATTTGCCAAGTTAGGGACTCACATATTTTAGTGAGTCCAGTTCCCTGCTTTTTCTGATGGGGAATATAGGACCCAGAGATTGAGTGATTCTGCAGGGTCACATAGCTTGTCAGTGGAAGCGCTGGGATTTGCCATACCAGTGTGCCCATCCTCACCTCACCCAGAGTAACTCCACTTTCGTCTGCTTTATATATAGGAGTTCAGCAAAAGATGTGTTTATTTTGTTTTTAGTTGAGAAAGAGTACAGTCTTGAAGACTCCTGTACTCTACCACACTCACTGCCCTCCACTGGAGGGCTCCTTACACACACCTGTGGAAGGGCGGTGTGGTGCAGTGGGCTTAATGCTGAGCAGGGTCTGGGGAGCTTGTATTCTCTCCTGCCTTTGTCACTAAGAGGCTGTGTGATGAGCAAGTCATTAACTGCTGTTGTGAGTTTCCTTGGTTGTAGAAGGAACATAATCAGGCCCATCCTGCTTAATGAGCATGGTTCCTATTTGGCTAACATTTTTGTTTTCTCTCTAGAGCCAAGCACAGTGCTTTACCTGTAGTAGCAGCACCAAAAACTGCTTAGGGAGTGAATAAATGGAAGTGTTTTGGAAATGAGAAAGTGGTCTATGAATGTAAGCTATGATTAATAACAAATTCAAAAGCTGCTGCTACAGTCGCTCAGCCTTCATGGTAACTTGATTCAAAATGGTTCCTTACAAAATGGAACAAACCGCCCTAACAGACCTTTGTTTTCAAATATAAGAAAAGAAAAACTTACACTGACCAGTCGTGTCTATAAGATGTCTAAAGAGCCAGGTAATTTGGTCGATTCATTGAAAAAGCCAGACCAACAGTATTGGGCCTTGTGCCTCAAAGGAAGCTAAGTGGCTCAGAGCCTTTTTCATTGCTGCTCATTGGCTTGATGTTATGTACACACAGCTATCCTTTCAGTTTCCACAAAATGGCTTAGTTTCATTTCTGAAATGGTAGCCACGTGGGAGCCCCTGGGTTGCTGTGGAGAAGGCCGGGAGAGGCCCAGCTGGTTGACAGTCATTGGGCAACTTGAGCCCTCCGCTTTGCCTTAGCCACTGTTGGGAGGTGGGAGTCCAAGGTTTTTATAGTTCTTCTCTCGAATTAGTGCCTGCAGACTCTACAGCTATGAACATGCAATTAGTCTTTGTGCACAAAAGGGAGCTTGACCCTTGCCCGTCTTTGATTGGCATGCACAACTCTTGTAGCTACTTACCTAAGGCCCTCTCCAAGGAGCACAGCGTCTTGTTCCTGCACCTGCCTTCAGCTTTTCTCTTTTGTGGCTTGCTTCACATAATATTCAGCCCAACTCACAGCAAGATTGCAGGGATGAAGACATCATGCAGGCACAGTAAGATTTCCTGTTTTTCAGGGAGGTGGGGGAGTGGGTGGGAGGGAGGTTTGAATCTATAACCTGAATTTTGGATAATTGCTGAGCCCCAAAACACTTAGCAGGAGCCCAAAGAACTGTTTTTTTTTTTTTTCTTAATAAATGAACACTTTGCTTGCTTTCAAAAGCAGACCTCCCATGCCAGGAAAACAAGCTGTGTGCACAAAGCTTTACATTTCATTCCAAGTTCACCTGCTTTCCTAGCAATGTAGATCTGTCATTTTTTTTTTTTTTTTTGAAAGACAACTGCTATAAAAGGGATGCAATTATTGTGGTCAGAAAATTTCTCTTTAAACCATGCTTTCTGAGATACTAGAAGAGTGTTTATTAGCAGCCTGAATGAGTTAAATACCGTGGTGGCAGATTGCATTTTCAATAAATGTTTTCCAGGAGCTTGATTGGTTTTCAAAACCACTCATTTCTTACTCTCCATGCCTAAATGTGCCACATCATATTAGAATAAACTACCCGGCTATGGCATTTAGGGAAAAAACTCCAAAATATGTGTGGTTTGAAGTAAAAGCCATGTTAAACTCCCAGATCTGCAGAGAACACTTAATAAACGGCTCAAAAACAATCATACCTTCCTTTTTGGAGTACCCACTTAGGTTCAGGCGTGGTACTGGCTGCTTTACACTTTGTTTTTCTCTTCAAATCCCTACAATGGTATTCCGTGTTGGGTTTTATTGTCTCTATTAGAGGAGAAAATTGATGCTTACAGATGTTAAAAGACTTGACCATGTGTGTTCAGTTGCTGAGAGGCAGAGCAGATCAGTAAAAACGGTTTCGGTTCCTCCATGGCGTGCTACTGAGACTTTATGATTTGAAATATGCACACTAGATTTTACAAAACCAAAAGAGTTTTGTCCTTTGAAGTAGTTACCTTGAGTGCCAAGATGTACCTTCCAACATTATAGCTATAATTGTCTTTGGAATGCTACTTCTGAGCTGACACACGCACTATGTGGGAACATCCGTCACCTGCCTTCTTACTGGCGCTGTACTGTTTCTTGCCATTATGCAGCTGGGCCATGTACTTTTTTAGAAGACCTGACTCCCAGTCACTTTTGACTTTTTTGTTTTGCTTTTAAATCGCCAACTTCTAACAAAAAGGATTTGCCAAAATGTAGGACATTCAGAAGAAGGTGCTCCCAATTCTAGAGATGATTCTAAAACAAGTATTTCTTCTGCCAAAATGGCTATGATAGCATAATTGGCATAGATGTGTACATTTTGAAAGGGACCATCTTGGGTGGGTGTGGTGGCTCACGCCTGTAATCCCAGCACTTTGGGAGGCCGAGGTGGGTGGATCACTTGAGGTCAGGAGTTTGAGACCAGCCTGGGCAACATGGTGCAACCCCGTCTCTACCAAAAAATACAAAAATTAGCCAGGCATGGTGGTGGATGCCTATAATCCCAGCTACTTGGGAAGCTGAGGCAGGAGAATCACTTGAACCCAGGAGGCAGAGGTTGCAGTGAACTGAGATCGTGCCACTGCACTCCAGCCTGGGTAACAGAGTGAGACTTGGTCTCACCAACCAACCAACAAACAACAGCAAAAAAACAAAAAACAAAAAAACCAAAAAAACAAAACAAAAAAAAACAAAAAAACCACAAAAGGACAGTCTTGCAGGGGCCAGCCCTCCCCTGAATAATATGTGAGCTCCACCATTCTTAGGGAGGCATATAATGGTAATAGGAGTTTGCCCTTTGGCATCATGCTTCCTGTATTTGAATCCTGGCTCTACCACTTTATTAGTTCCGTGCCTTTAGGAAAGTTATTAACTCCTCTAATCTTAGTTTTCTTGCCTATAAAATGAGGATAATAATTATATGTACCCAAACAGGGTTGCTGCATGAATTAAATGGTAATATTTGTAGTACCCTAGGTCCATAGTAAGTGCTCACCTATGCTCACCCTTTCTGCTGCTATGTTTCGTCAAACAAAAGATTTCTTTTTGTAGTGATGCCTCATCTATTTTGTGATTTGTAGAAGGTTAGTGCTGGATGGGCCCTTTATGATAATCTTATCTAATGGTTTTCAAACTTCTTTTTAACAGCACAGCCTACAGGTCAAAGGAAAACATACGTGGAGCCTCGATAACCACAGTAGGGAAGTGAAGCTGCTCTGTTTAAGTGAGTGGGTTACAGATGGGAAGGAACAGATCTCCAGCATTTCAGGATCCACTCTACTCCCTCAATTGAATTTTGTTGTCACCACTGAATCCTACCCCTCCATCCTTCCAACATGGATCACAAAGGAAGTCTTAACTAAACTTTAAGGCTCCACTTACATGCTAAACCCTTCACAATGCCTGACAGAGCCAGCCAGAATTAATCTCTTCTTTACCAATTCTCCATTGGCAATATATAATACATTTCTACTATAGCATTTAGCAAATTTTCCTTCATATTAGAGTTATTTTCATCTAAACCTCTTTATACCAAGTTCTTTGAGAGCAGGGCCTACATCTTAATTATCTCTGTGTCCCACACAGAGACTGACAATGTAATTTACACATGGGAAACCTTCAGTTACTGCTTATTGGATGGTTAAATAAATGACCAGAGATAAATCCAAATCGTATTAAGGTCTAGGAAACCAGGGGGAAGGTTCCTAATAAAATGTATTCTGTGCTTTTTCAAAGTTGTCGTCTTTAAAATGTAACTTGAGATGCTTCACAAATCCAGAGCTCGTTGATTTATGTCATCCTGGCATGATGTGCTTGCCTGATTTCTTAAGCAAATAGAATCATTCTAATCCTCCTTTGGCCCTTTCTCCATCGTTTGAAGGAATAGGAGGCAGAAAAGCCATCTTCAGCACAGTTAATACCTTGAAATATGCAAACAATTTGAAAACCTTTAGACTAGGTACTAATCACATGCCTACAGTAAAAAGCAGAGGAATGAGTGAATGTTGACAAACATCTGTTTTATAATGTCAACAGAAGCAGCTAATCTTAGGAACTTATAGAGTCACAGAAATGCTGTATTTTGTAAAGGGGAGTAATTGAAGGGGAAATAATTTTAAAACACTTTGAAAATATATTGAGTAAAATTCAAGAGAGAGAAAACAACACAGAGATTAGCAGGAAAATGTAAGAAATCTAGGCCTTCTTCTGGCTTCTTCTGGTTTGTAACAGTGTTGTTATACAGATATGCTTCAGTAGCTAATTACCAAGCCTTGTAAGACAAAGAAGATGAAGTAGTCAGATGCCATAGTACTTCCAAAGAAAAAAATTACTTTCGAATAATATGAAAACATTTTAAGTCTTTTTGTTTGTTTGTTTGTTTGTTTGTTTTTGAGATGGAGTCTTGCTCTGTTGCCCAGGCTATAGTTCAGTGGTGCAGTCTTGGCTCACTGCAGCCTCTGCCTCCTGGGTTCAAGCTATTCTCCTGCCTCAGCCTCCTAAGTAGCTGGGACTACAGGCGCATGTCACCATGCCTGGCTGTGTTTTTTTTTTTTATTTATTTTATTTATTTTATTTTTTATTTTTTTTTATTTTTAGTAGAGATGGGGTTTCACCATGTTGGTGAGGCTGGTCTTGAACTTCTGACCTCAAGTGATCCTCCCGCCTTGGCCTCCCAAAGTACTGGATTTACAGGCATGAGCCACCATGCCTGGCCTGAAAACATTTCAAGTCTTATTCATTTAACTTTATATATTACATAAGAGTATATAAGATGAACAAAAATGCATTTCATACATATAATTCAACTAGGATGCACAGTTTTTTAACTTTAGTGCCTTGCATGTGGTAGCAGTCAAAGATTAACATCAGGAATGAGGCTGGAAGGGCTTTCAAAGGATTTAAGATATAAGAATATAAACATTTGGAGGAGTGAGTCCTGCTGTGTTTTTTAAAATAAGGGTTAGTCCTATTATTTCATAATCATTCTATATTCAATTCTTAACTGACGATAAAAGGGAAACAAACAGAGCTCTAATGATGGTTGTCATCCTCCTTTACAAGGTCAGTGCAGAATACTTTTCATATTGTGGATCTGGGGTTAAACTTGGGCTGGTGCACCTTTCACTTTGGCCATCATCAAGCCAGAGCTTTAAGGCTTTGCAACCTTGTGAAACAAGTCTCAAAGAATTGTAGGATGACAAATTCTGTGCAACAGGGTGGGTTTATACACTTAAAGTGAGGGAGTTGACTTGTACCCCCTTATGCCCAAAGCTAGTGCTGATGAGATAGCTCAAAAAGCAGAACTTTGCTTTAAAGGCAGGAAGAAAAGTAAATAGCATGTTTGGTTAATGCCTATTTCTGCTAGTGGGAGGCTGGTAAAGTTCAGGGGGGAAAGGCAGCAAAACAATTATCCTTGGATCACATTACAAAATATCAAATGAGGCTGGGTGCGGTGTCTCACGCCTGTAATCCCAGAACTTTGGGAGGCCGAGGTGGGTGGATCATGAGGTCAGGAGATTGAGACCGTCCTGGCTAACACAGTGAAACCCCGTCTCTACTAAACATACAAAAAATTAGCCGGGTGTGGTGGTGGGCACCTGTAGTTCCAGCTACTCGGGAGGCTGAGGCAGGAGAATGGCGTGAACCCAGGAGGTGGAGGTTGCAGTGAGCCGAGATCGCATCACTGCACTCCAGCCTGGGCGACAGAGCAAGACTCTGTCTCAAAAAAAAAAAAAAAAAAAAAAAAAAAAAAAAATCAAATGACCATCTTTCTATAAAATCTTTTTGGGTTCCTGGGCAAATGTCTCCAGGGAAGTCCTTTTGAATCTATAACCACAATAGTGTTTCTTCTCCTCTGGATTTGTTGTAGCAAACACGAAAATAAATTATAAGGCAGGACGAGAGAGCTCTGTGATATGCTATATACAACACCAGATTAAATACAATTTTACTGTGTTGGGTTCTATGTGATCTGTTAAACCTATGCTATGCGTGTACTTTACAAAGCATTTCCTTGCACCAGGATACCATTTGTAGTTTATGGTTATTTCCTTAGCAAGTTTGCCATTCCAGCCTTTCTACAGAAATATGACTTCCTGGGGCACCAGTGGTCCTCATCTGCAGTATAGTCACACATTGTTGTGTCACAATCAGTTGTGAGTTGGGTTCCAAATGATGTGTTTCTACTAATAAGTAAGGATCTGAAGTTTGTAAATGGTTGCCTGTTTTAGTAAATTAGACCTAGTTCAAGTTTGCTCTTATGAAAATGTTGCTTTCATTCACTTGCGTTCTGAAATGCTTGCCTGATTGAGAGAACAAGGTGCAAACTTGCATAATCTTGATTAAGCCTCTGGGAACCAGCCCTGTATGTGAGCTGCTTCTATCATGTGTGTCCTGGTGGATGTAAGCCTGAGAATGGCTGTGCTATTCCATTGTTTCTATGAGAAACTCAGATATGAATTAGAACCCCCATCCAGGAACATAACCTCACTTCCAGGCCTGTTCACTCATCCGCTCTACTGCTTCAATGACTCCTGAAGAAATTAAGCAAGGGCTTCCACTAACTATGGTCAATTTTATTTCTTCACATCTACTTAGAGGGCTGCATAACTGAAGTCATTCATTTGCTCACTCAACCAACAAACCTTTAGTAAGTCCCTTTTTAGGTACCAATGCACTACTTCATAGGAGAGAGAGAATTTGCACCTGGTGATGCCTAAAAATTAAGTAGAATCTTGTTAGTTTGAGTAAGGGGCAGAGCATGAACGAAGACAGGAGGGAGAAATGGAGGGAGTTTCCACAGAAGGAAAAGAGTTCAGAGTGTCTAAAGGCCAGGGAATTTGGAGGTCTTGGAATGTATAGCTATACAGTTTGGAAGGATCCAACCAGATGCTTGATGGACCTAACTCAGCCCCCAGTAAATCAGAACTCAGAAGTGATGAACTTGTATTTCAGGTCTCTATGATATGCATTGGTCTGTCTCAGTATGTACTCAATAAATTCCAACTGAACATATATAAATGTGAGTCTATTCATCACACAGAAAGACTAGCAGCAGCCCTAGTGCAGTTTTGCCCCTCTGATCTCTGATACTTGAATGCGGTGCTATTTTTCCACGTTTAAAAGATTGAGATACAATTCACACCCCATAACATTCATTCAAAGTATATAATTCAGTGGTTTTCAGTTTACTGACAAAGTTGTGTAACTTTCACCACAATTTAATTCCCAATCTAATATCCCCACATTTTTATCAATCCGAAAAAGAAACCCTGTACTCATTAGCAGTCACTTCATTTCCCGTCCTCCAAGCTCCTAGGCTAACCACTAATCTACTTTCTTTCCGTCTCTATAGATTTACTTTTCTGAGTATTGCCTATAAATTGAATTATATAACATGGAGCCTTTGTGTACAACTTCTTTCACTTAATATAATGCTTTCGAGGTCCATCCATGTTGTAGCATGTATAAATACTTTATTGCTGAATAATATTTCATTGTATGGAGATATATCACATTTTGTTTATTTACCAATTGATGGACCCTTGGGTTCTTTCCACATTTTGGCTATCATGAATAATGCTGCTATAAGCGTTCATTTTGTGTGGACATATGTTTTTATTTCTCTAGAGCATACAGTTGGAATTGCTGGGTCATGTGGTAACTCTGTGTTTAACTTTTTGAGGGACTACCAAACTGTTTTCTACAGAAAACAGAAGCATTTTATAGTTCTACCAGAAATGTATGAGGGTTCCCATTTGATATGGCCTGGATCTGTGTCTCCACAGAATCTCCCCTTGAATTGTAATAATCCCCATGTGTCAAGGACAGGACCAGGTGGAGAAAATTCAATCACGGTGGTGGTTTCCCCCATACTGTTCTCATGATAGTGAGTGAGTTCTTATGAGATCTGATGGTTTTATAAGTGGTTCTTCCCCTTTTACTCAGCACTTCTCTTCACTGCTACCATGTGAAGAAGGATGTATTTGCTTCACCTTCTGCCATGACTGTATGTTTCCTGAGGCTTCCCCAGCCCTGCAGAACTGTGAGTCAATTAAACCTCTTTTCTTTATAAATTACCCAGTCTCGAGTATTTCTTTACAGCAGTGTGAGAATGAACTAATATAGTAAATTGGTACTGGGAGTGGGGCACTGCTGTAAATATACCTGAAAATATCAAAGTGACTTTGGAACTGGGAAACAGGCAGAGGTTGGAACAGTTTGGAGGGCTTATAAGACGACAGGAAGATATGCGAAAGTTCGGAACTTCCCAGAGACTTGTTGAATGGCTTTGAGCAAAATGCTGATAGTGATGTGGACAATGAAGTCCAGGCTGAGGTGGTCTCAGATGGAAATGAGGAGCTCATTGGGAATTGGAGCAAAGGTGACTCTTATTATGCTTTAGCAGAGACTGGAAGCATTTTGCCCCTGCCCTAAAGATCTGTGAAATTTTGAACTTAGATGATTTAGGGTATCTGGCAGAAGAATTTTCTAAGCATCAAAGTGTTTAAGAGGAGGCAGAGCATACAAGCTTGGAAAGTTTGCAGCCTGTTGATGTGATTGAAGAGAAGAACCTATTTTCTGGGGAGAAATTCAAGCTGGCTGCAGAAATTTGCATAAGTAACAAGGAGGTGAATGTTAATCACCAAGACAATGGGGAAAATGTGACCAGGGCATATCAGAGACCTTAATGGCAGCCCCTCCCATCACAGGCTTAGAGGCCTAGGAGGGAAAAATGGTTTTGTAGGCCAGTCCCAGGACCCCCCTGGTCTATGCAGCCTCAAGGCATGGTGCCCTGCATTCCAGCCACCTCAACTCCAGCCATGGCCAAAAGGGGCCAAGGTACAGCTCAGGCCATTGCTTCAGATGGTGCAAGCCCCAAGCCTTAGCAGCTTACATGTGGTGTTGGCTCTGCAGGTGTACAGAAGTCAAGAATTGAAGTTGAGGAACTTCCACCTAGATTTTAGAGGATGCATGGAAATGCCTGAATGTCTAGGCAGAAGTCTGCTGCAGGGGCAGAGTCCTCATGGATAACCTCTCCTGGGGTTAGAGCCCCCACACAGAGTCCCCACTGGTGCACTGCATAGTGGAGCTGTGAGAAGAGGGCCATTGTCCTCCAGATCCCAGAATGGTAGGTCAACCAACAGCTTGCACTGTGTGCCTGGAAAAGCCACAGGCACTAAACACCAGCCTGTGAAAGCATCTGGGAGGGGGACTGTACCCTGCAAAGCCAGAGGGACAGAGTTGCCCAAGGCCAGGGTCTCACCTCTTGCATCAGCATGACCTGGATGTGAGACATGGAGTCAAAGGAGATAATTTTGGAAATTTAAGGTTTAATGACTGCCCTATTGGATTTTGGGCTCACATGAGGCCTGTAACCCCTTTGTTTTGGCCAATTTCTCCAATTTGGAATGACTATATTTACCCAATGCCTGTACCTCCATTGTATTTAGGAAGTAACTAACTTGCTTGTGATTTTACAGCCTCATAGGTGGAAGGGACTTGCCTTGTCTCAGATAAGACTTTGGACTTGGACTTTTGGGTTAATGCTGGAATTAGTTAAGACTTTGGGGGACTGTTGGAAGGGCATGATTGTGTTTTGAAATATGAGGACGTGAGATTTGGGAGGGGCTGGGGCAGAATGATATGGTTTGGCTCTGTGTCCCCACGCAAATGTCACTTTGAATTGTAATAATCCCCACATGTCAAGGACAGGAGCAGGTGGAGACAATCAAATCATAGGGGCAGTTTCCCCTGTGCTGTTCTCATGATAGTGAGTTCTCATGAGATCTGATGGTTTTATAAGGGGCTCCCCACTTTGCTCAGTGCTCATTCTCTCTCCTGCTGCCCTGTGTGGAGGTTTCTTCTGCCATGATTGTAAATTTCCTGAGGCCTCCCCAGCCATGTGGAACTGTGAGGCAATTAAACCTCTTTTCTTTATAAATAACCCAGTCTCGGGTATTTCTTCATAGCAGCATGAGAACAGATTAATACACCATTTCTCTACACCCTCACAACACGTGTCATCATCTGTCTTTTTTATTATAGCTTTCTTAGTAGGTGGGAAATAATATCTAATTGTGGTTTTGATTGTTATTTTCCTAATAACTAATGATGTTGAACTTCTTCATATGTTTATTGACCATTTATATATCTTCTTTGGAAAATATCTGATTAGGTGTTTCACCCACCTTCTAATTGGGTTATTTGTATTTTTGTTATTAAGTTATAAGAGTTCTTTGTATATTCTGTATGCTAGATCTTTATCAGATACAGTAGTCCCCCCTTATTTGCAGGGGATACATTCTGAAACCCCCAGTGAATGCCTGAAATCTCAGATAGTCCAAACCCTATACATATATATACACACACACACACACACACATACATACACACACACACACATATACACACACACATATATTTTTAAAAATCTGATCACTGAGATGGCGAGTAAGTGGGAGGGTAGCATATACAGCATGGATACTCTGGATAAAAGGATGATGGATGTCTTGGGTGAGATGGATCAGACAGCACAACATTTCATCACTACTCAGAACTATGTGCAATACAAAACTTATGAATTGTTTGTTTCTGGAATTTTTCATTTAATATTTTCAGACCGTAACTGAAACCGTGCAAAGTAAAACTATGCGTAAGGGGAAACTATTGTATTTGGTTTGCAAATATTTTCTGTGATTCTGTGTGTTGACTTTTTACATTCTTGTTGGGGCTATTTGAAGCACAAAAGTTTTCAATTTTGGAAAGGTCCAATTTATCTAATTTTTTCCTTGGTTGCTTATGGGGACGCTGTTTTAAATGAAAGAATAGTCCATAGAAATGACCACTAGCCATTGGGGTCTGCTAGAGGTTAACATGTGGCCGGAATCCTAAGGCTGGAAAGAGTGAATTATCTTTAATCCTATTACTGGGTTTTAGAAAATGTTTTAGAATTAAATGATCATTATCTAGTTTCCAACAATTCTGTTGTTAACATGGTGTAGATAGAAGCCTGGACTAGAATAAAAAGGCTGTCACCTCTGGGTCTCCATTTTCAATGGCCTGGGATTGCAAGAGTAGCATAGAAACCTGATGGTTGGACAAGAGCAAGGGCATTTTGCTGTGCTTAAAATCAGCTTTGAATTCAAGGGCTGATTTCTAACTCACTGTTTAATCCTTTGACCTTGATTTGAATCAAATTCCCATTTGAAAATAAAGAGCCTCCATTTAAAAACTTTTAACCAACATTTTAAACTGCGAAATGTAAAATGTTAGTTAAAAATTGAAAAAGTTCAAAAGCCAAGAGAAAGTTGTTGGCAACTCTAGCTTCGGATCTTGCTGTGTATAACACAATGAAGGAATTTTGAAGGTTTTTAAATAAATGAGCTCATGGCTGTGGTGAGTGTGGGCCTTTGCTAATTTCTGCAATTTGCTCTGGAGGCTCTCTGTGCATCTAAGCACTTTATTCAGAAAATCTTCCACTTTCTGAGTTCGAAGGAATCTTAGAAGTCATCTAATCCAAACCCCCACCCCGTTTTCAAATCTGCTCTCCAACAATAAGTGGAATGTGGCAGAGAAAATGCCAGTAAGAACCATGAGGGGATGGGCGGCTTAAGGATGTTACGCCTGCTTCAGAAAGAATAGACACTAAAGGAAAGGAAATAAATGAAATGAGAAAGGGGGTTGAGTGAGAGCAAAATAAATAGGGTTTGCAAAGTCTAAGGAAGAAGGCCAGCTTTTGAGATTTAGTTGTGGAGAAAAAAAATTCTATTTCTAAATTCCTGCCAGTTACACTTAATCACTCCCTTCTCTATGGTCCTGTCTCATTTTATGGACAGTTCTATTCTGGCACTGATCACTATCTGTTTTTCAGTGTGGTTATCTGTTAATATGTCTATGTGTCCCTCTAGGAGCCCCTGGAGAAAAAAAGCCATAGCCTTCCAGTGCCTGACTCTTAGGTCACTTCGCTGGCAGTATTGTGGCATGGCTACATATATGGGCTACAAGGTCAACAAGGCTTGACTCTTGGCTTCAAAAACGCCACATTGGAAATCCCTCCTGGCTTTGACTGGTTCTGTAACCCTGGGCAAGTCACTGAACCTGAGCCTCATATGTGTGATGGGTGGAAATATATGAGTGACCTCACATGTAAAATGGGTGAAAATAATAACTCTCCTCTAACTCAGTTGCAAGGATGACAGCTGACCAGCGTGTTTGGTGCTTGGCAAATGATAGTTGCTGAGATTTGGATTATCAAGCCTCAAGACATGCTTGTTGGCATTATTTGCATAGGGCAGGTGGAAGAGTCCTGGACCCACCGGAGGCACTACTCCAGCTGGCTGCTTATAGTGCTTAAATTGTTTTTAATTCTTGAGCCTCATAGTAATGACTTCCTAACTCTAGTCATCAACAGGTCTACTTAGGTTCAGTATACTTAATAGTACATAACTCTGTTGTTATTCGGATCTGTTTGATTTCATTCACCTATCCATTAGTCCAAGAGGACAGGTCAGATTTCACCAGTGCTGCACTTCAGCTGCTGCCTGGGGAGATAATGGGTGGAAGTCATCCTGAGGAGTCAGGAAGCAAACCTGTGCTCCCTGTTCACTTCCAGGGCCCTACTGGGGATCACTTTTACCTTTAGGGGTCTTTAGGTAGTTTAGTCAAATGGTAGGCTTTCCCGTTATTGGTCATTGTAATCCTGATTGCTGTCACAAATCATTTCTTCACGATGTGAATCCATGTCTACCCTCTGCTAGGTGTTAGAATTAAAGGGTTGAAAGAGATTGTCTTTTCCTGAAAGAACACGCAGTATAGTATAGAAGACTTGAGAATATAAGATAGTGTGGTGAGTGTTGTTGCTGGGGAAGCATATTGGGTGTCGTAAGAGCACAGAGGAGGGGCATCATTCTCTTCTTTGGGACTTTTTAGAAAGCTTCCTAGAGGACTTGCCCCCTGATCTAAGTCTTGAAAGAGAACCCAAGTTGTCAGACAAAATCAAGAAGGGAAATTCAGCCCAATCAGAGGTAATAGCATGTAAAAAGGCAAGAAGCTGGGAGATGAGTTTGGCCTATAGTGTAAGATGTGAGGAGGAGAGCAGAATGAGAAAATGATAATAACAATAGCAGCTAATAATAACATAGCACCTACCATGTGTTTGGCACTGTGCTCACTATTTAATAGTTAATAACTCATTTAAATGTCAAAACAAGAAAGCTAATAATTTTAACAGCTAAAATTTGATGAACTCACCTCACACACCAGGCATTGGTATGGGTGGGTTTTGTGTACTATCTAATTTAATCTTTATTATTACCCCCTATTTCCAGATCAGGCAACTGATGTCGAAAGATATTTAAGTTACGGTCCCAGGCCACATAGATGGCAATTGGCCGAGCTGGGATTTGAACCCAGAGATTGTCTGATTCTTGATCACTAGACTACAGAGGCAGCTTTTTTCTTTCTGTGCCTGTTGGGCAGACTATATCACAATGAAAAATGATCTCACATTAGGTCAGTTTCCCTGGACACTAATTCAGCCTCCTAAAATTCTTTTTGATATAAGGTGGGTCATAATAAAATAACACATGCCCAAATGGACCCTGAAGTCAGCAGACAGGTGAAAACTGGTTATTCCTGGAGAAGAATTTTTCTGTGCAGAAGTGAAGAGAATTCAGAAAATGTTATTCTGCATTCATGAGAAACTCCAGGGTCCTGCAATGTTTTTGTAGAAACACTAAATTCCCGTCTGGCCAAAGTAAACAGAGCATCACAAATTGGGTTCCAGTGCCAGTGGTGAGCTCTTTGTACAAAAGAGCTCACTCTTCCTTCCAGGCCATCAAAAGCCAATTTCCTTCCTGACAAAGCTTGCACTGTTAACCTAGGTTGCATCCAGCTGCATTCCCCTGCGATTTGTGAGACCACCTCTGTGACTCTAATTGTGGCTGAGACTTCAGCTCCATTTGCAAGTACACCTGGATTCTGGCCCTGACTCTCACAGTGATTAGTTGTGTGACTATAGGTAAGTCCCTTAACTTCTCTGAACTTATTTTCCTCATCTGTCATGTGAAGCTATTAGTACCTTGCCTCCCTCACTGGATTGTGGGGGATAAAATAAGGCATTACGTAGGGTGGGGTTTTGAGAATGTAAAAACGCGAAACAAAATAAGAGGTGATTTTTCTTCTCCATCAATTTGGCTTGTCTCCTGCATTGACTTTTGAAAAACTCACTAAGGGCAAGAACGAAACCTTTTCCTTACCTTTTGGGAACTTGTCAATATGATTCTTTTAGCCTTGCTGAGCATTTGCCGAAAGGACATCTTTGTGCTTCGGGCAGCTTCTTTATTAGGCCTTAGCAGCTGCTTATTTCTTTCATATTATTATGATTTCATTTTGTAGAAGTTCTGTAGAGTGCTTTACTGACCGCCCACCCCCCCTGCCCATCTTTGAAAACAGTGACATTTGGTTGTCTTCAGAGCTCTTAAATAGTAGCAGAGGCCCCAAGCAGGCTTGAGTGGATTCCTTTCACTTGTGTGTATGAACTCACTAGTGGCAGTAATTAATGGGGAAGATGGGCTTTGTAAACTGAGGACAAGTGAGTGAGTCATGGCACACAGGCTGACCCCCCTCACCTGGGCAGCATCTGAGGACACCTGCCTCAGATCATTAAAACCCCCTGCCCAATTGACATAGTCTGACTGCCTCTGCTGGTAGGGGTGAACAAAGCTGAGCATTTACTGGCTGGAGTGCAGGGATGAATGGCTCTTCGGCCAGGCCTGGTCCAGACAGCTGCTCATGCAGAGGGATTCCAAATGAACATGTTTCTATTTAGAACGTACATGTTTTGATTGAATCTGAAGAAAAGCATGAGGTAGCGCTGTCTTTAGAAAACAAACTAATTATGTACTCCTGTGTTGGTTGGTGGTTGGAAGCCGGGCATGTCCACAAGAGCACTTCATGGAAAGAATTTTCTTCCCTGTTGAACATGAGACGCTTCTTTAGCACCACAGCTGATGCTTTTTGAAAATCACATGGTGGATAGCTGAAAAGGATCCTTTAGGGAAACCTTCAGCACAGTAAATGTTCTTTTTATATTGGGAATTACCACCACACAATTTTTTTTTGTTTTCTTAATTTGGATTGGTATCTTCTGGGTTTTCCCTGGGGTTTGGATACGGGGTCTACTCAGGTGATTTGCTGTCCTGTATGCAGTTGAAAATTTCCAGGGATGCAAGAGCTGGTGGACCAAGTGACACCCCAACAAGTTATTGGACTGAACCATTTGCATTTCCATTCAGGTCATGCTGTCTCGGCCAAGCTGTTGACTTAGCGCTGTTGTGACTTGGGTGGCTTTGACTCTTCCATTCAGGCTTTAGAAACATCATTGAGTTAACAGGCCACACACCAATTCACCCTTCTCCCTCCCTACTCTTCAATCCCTTTGTGTTACATAAGGAGGCCTTTCCTTGCTACAAAAAGGTAGCAGGCCTAAGGTTCCATGAGCTCTGTGCCCCTTATACCACCCCCAATTTAGGCTTTGTGCAAGGCTGCTTTTGTTTCCCTCCAAGAATTAAAAGTTAATTGATACCTCAAATGGATGCTGGTCACAAAGCATTTCACCATCCAGTGCAGTCCTGCGTCCCATTAGATTAACCCTCTTCCACAGTCCATTGTAAATAAACATCCCACAACCACACACAAAACAAGCTGACCTACCTGAAACGTTGTATTCATCTGAGTTCTGTAGTGGGGCTAAAATTCTATGACAATGTCACTGGGTTAATTAATTTAGATTAATGACTCTTGGAGCTCTGTTTTCCTTTGTCTTCCCTATTTGTCACAGACTGCTGAACAAGTATTTCCAAATGTCTGAATTTATCAGGCTATCCAGAGTTCTTCCAGAGATAGGTAGTCATCTCAGCCCTAGACCTTTAATTGTAATACTACATATCCTCCTAAATGATCCTGATATGATAATCCAGTATGCATGGACTGTATATTCATACTGTTCTTCTAGTGAGTTTATTTTCAGAGGAAAGAAACACATGAATTATTTTTCCAAACACGGAGGAAAAAATTTCTATGAGATCAACTGAAAGCGCAGTGAAATGGACTCAATTAAGTTGAGAAAGAAATAAAGAGCACCCGAGTTAGACTTTTGCTGTTATCCTGAGGTGCACAAGCGTACATGCCAATGACCTGACAGGTACTGGCAGAATACAGTCTCCAATGAGACGTTCTGCAGTTTTGAGGCTTAGATAAATATAAATTGTTTGTCACGCTAAACAGACTTTCCCCATTACCTAGTTTCTGTTCACCTTCGGCTAAGGCCACACAGATAGAATAATTTTTGTTGCCATTAGAAGAATTTTTTTTTTCCTGTCGGTCAAGCTAATTAATTCAGTCATGTGTTGGAATGACGATGGAAATATATATTTTATCAGCGTCCCTATTTCTATTACAGATGGTCCTACTTACTGCATCATACTTCCCAAACACCTCTTAGAGTATGAGAGTGAAACCATGACTTCTCCAAAGAAGATATACCAATGGCCAACAAGCATATAAAAAGATGCGCAACATCATTAGTCATCAGGAAAATGCAAATCAAAACCACAATGAAAGATTACTACATACCTACTAGGATGACTATTATCAAAAAGTCAGACAATAACAGGTGTTGGCCAGGATGTGGAGAAATTGGACCCCTCTTACACTGCTGGCAGGAATGTAAAAAGGTACAGCTGCTTTGGAAAACAGTCTGGCAGTTCTTCAAAGCGTTAAACACGGTGTTATCATATGACCCAGCAATTTCACTCCTGGGCATATACCTAACAGAACTGAAAATATTATGTCCACCCAAAATCTTATACACATGTTTATGCAGCATTATTCATAGTAGCTAAAAGAGGAAAACAACCCAAATGTCCGTCAATAGATAAATGAATAAACAAAATATGATATATCCTCACAATGCAATATGACTCGGCCACAGACAGGATTGAAGTACTGATATGTACTATAACATGGGTGAACCTTGAAAACATTATGCCAAGTGAATGAAGCCAGTTACAAAAGGGTACATATAGACAAAATATTCAGAATAGGTGAATCTGTACAGACAGTAATTAGTGTTTTCCAAGGGCTGGGGGAAGTAGAAAATGGTGGTGGTTATCGTGCGTGATGGCTAAGTGATGCAGAGTTTCTTTTCTGAAAATATCCTAGAATTAGTTGTGGTGATGGATGCACAACTGCAAATACACTGAAAGCCATTGAGTTGTATACTTTAAATAGGCAAATTGTATTGTGTGTGAATTATATTTCAAAGAAGTGGTTAAAAAATTAAAACTATGACTTTGGACTTAGAGAAGCAATATTTTATCTACCACATTCAAAACCATAAGAAAAACTAAAATAAGCTAAAAGCAAGACAGCCATGTACGATTTTCCTTGAAATGGGCATTAAAGGGCTGAAGCATTTGAATGTGGCTTGATATTTTTGTTATTTTCCTTTAGTCTGCATTTAGATGAAAACAACTCAGCCCATATTCGTTTTTAAGTTATGCTTAAAATAGTATTTGTGATGCTGCTGAATTCTAGTTTTATCTTGGATTTGTAAGTTTTCCTGTTATCGGTTAAAGTAATGGTATAAGGATATGTTGGTGGGTTGAACTTTTCAGCCTTAAAAACAAACAGTTTCTCTGAATGGCAGTCAAGTTTTTCAAAGCTCTAAATTGGCAATGAGAGACACTAAGATTAGCATACGAACATGTTTAATCATGAAACAAACTGAATATTTTCTTCCGTAAGGAGAATAATCACCTGCACTCGTATACCTGAAGTTGAAGCCATTGGAAACACCACGTCCTTTCCTCTGGAACCAGTCTCCATTCGCTCAGAAAAATGAGCAGTCCTGTCACTCTGGCACAAAAACTGATGGCAGAGGCGTGCCCAGCCCACTGATTACTTCTCAGTAATAATAGTGACTAACGTTTTTGAGGTCTTGCCATGCATCATGTACTGTCCTGAATGATTTACACAAATCATTATTTAATGTTCTCAACCCTATGGCATAGATTTTATGATCATCTCTACTTTACAGATGGTGAACTGAAGCACAGGACAGTAGCGCATAAGGTCACACATCTACCAAGTGTCAAATCTGATATTTGAACCCAAAACCCAAGTCTGTGTGATACAGAGTCCTGTCCTTAGTCATACTGTCGTCGTGCCCCATTAGCTTTTTTTATGTTTTTTTTTTTTTTTTTTTTTTTTAAATGTGGGAAAGTGTCCCAAATCCTCTATGCCTTTAGTAGTGGTTCTCAGCTAAGGGCAATTTTGCCACCCAGCAGGCATTTGAAAATGTCTAGAGACATTTTTTGCTGGTCATAACTGGAGGTGGGGGTGGGGAATGCCACTAGATGCTGCTAAAGCAGAGGATCAATTACAGTAGAAGTCCCAGAAGCTGCTAAACAGAGGATCAATTACAGTAGAAGTCCCTGAAGCTGCTAAACAGAGGATCAGTTACAGTGCCATGCTGAGTCATTTTGGAGCCTGAAACAAAAGGAACATTTAGGAATATTGATCTTACCTATATTTAAAATTTTGATATTTTGTTCATCATGAGGCACTAATTTAGATGTTTTCAAAATACTTGAAGATATTACTTATCTTGATTAATGAGTTTTTTTTTGGTGTCCTCTTAAATTTCATGCCCAGGGCAAGTGCTTCATTCACTTCACCCTAGTTGTAACACTACTGCTGAATGGCCTACAGTGCATAAGATAGCCCCTGAAACTAAGAACTGTCCAGTCCAGAATGTCAATAGTGCTGAGGTTGAGAAATCCTGGCCTGAAGTACTGGAAGAAGTTTCCCCATGGATGGGCAAAGGGAGAATAAAAGGGAAGCACATAATACAAGTCATAATAATAGCCGCCGTTTACTAAACTATTACTCTAATCTACAGACTGCTGCGCATGTGTTCGTGTTGATCTGTCTTTTGTCATACCCACCCTGGGAGCCACTAGGCTGCTCTGCCCTCTAGCATCAGAGTTGTCCACTAACCATTAATTAGGTCATTGAAATGCACTTGCATAGGGTCACAGAAAACAGTGCACCATATTGCTCCAACTATAAGTGTAGAATGGGTTTTGTTTCCTCCAACAACAAAAATATGTTTTAAATCTCCTTGAAGAAAATCAGCCTAATAAATTTGGGAGCCATTTTGCTGAAGATTGTCACTGACATAACTTTTGGAGCTGCCGGAAGACACAATCAGTTGTTGCAAATCAAGTGCTCCAGCGTATCCTTTCTGACGTGAGTTAATGATTTGATAAGGAGTGTCAACTTGGTTTTAAACCTCACAGATATTCTTATAAAACACTCCTGTACTTGCTTGCTGCTACTCAGAGTTAGTAAGCAATGGGGTGCTGTGGAAAGCTGGAGGGCCTCAAGGGTGGACTGACCTAAATTCAAGCTGCTTCCACTATTTGCCAGATGTATGACCTTGGGCAAATTAGTTAACATCTCCAGGTCACAATTTTCAAGGCATGGTGATGATAATATTACCTAACAGGGTGTAGCATTGGTGTGAGAATTAAATGCGATAGTAGGTCTCTTCTTTCCCTTGAAAAGTGTATTAGGAAAAAGTAAAAGCTTTGTTGTTCTGATATTTTAGAAATCTAAAACTCACTTCTATTTGGGGAAAATAAACTAGATTTCATCACCTTTCACTGAACATAATAATATTAATAATAGTAAAACACATGCAACTTGAAAAGTTCTTTGAAGTTTTCGCTATGAAAATCCACTAGAACATCTTTCCTCCCACGCCTCCCCATCGTTTTAAGGCTAGCAAGCTGTTAATTTGTTTCTCCAGTTTTTTTCTGAAGTGGGTCTTCACCTTACTCCTAAAGCCATCTGGGCTGGTTTAGCTCAGTCAGAGCCCAAAGCTAATAAGGCCAAGGTCAGGGCTGCATCCCCATGGGGAGCAGTTAGCTTGGCTCCCTTCTTTAGCCATACCCTGCTTCCCTAACCCTACCAGCTGGCTTTCCACCACGTGTTTGTTTTAAGGGGGGGGGGGTGAGAAGGAAGGAGTGTGGCGGTGGACCCTCGCTACCAGCAACAGCTGAAAGCCTGGGTCTTTGTATGAAAAAGGTGGCACATGAAAACCAATCCCCAATTCCACTGGGCCTTGAAGACAGATGATTGGCACTGATGGTCATATAAAGGCAATGATCACGGTACAGATTATAATTACTTTCTTTCTAATTTATCCCCTTTTCCCTGACTGACCCCGTCAGAGAGTGGCAGCCACTTCCTGATGCTCTACCATGGTCCTTGGTTGTTTAGGACAACATAACTGATGCCTGCTGTTGTCAGCAATGCCATGGCAAGAACCTTCTGTGAAGGTTGCAACAAGGTTAAACGTTGGGAAGAGGTTCTTGTTAGTAGCATCCGGTTACTGTTGCTATGATACATTTGGTGTATTGATGGCAAGGCATTAACAAAAACCCTCTGTCGTCCAAGGTGGAGACAGTTTTTCATCTGGCTTTTGATTTAGCTTCTGTTGCATGTGTCTTTTAAAGGGTATTTGCTAACACACTACACCTGTATCACACAGCAGCACATGTTTTATCATTTTGGTTGTAAACAGAAAATTATCAGCCAAGGTCCCCAGTAAAGAGACAGTTTCTGCTAGGACTTCTTACCTATTTCATTCATTAGTATCAAAACAGAAATGAAACCAGTTTAAAACTTTTCAAAAATAATATCTAAATTGTGCTCAAATGTCTTCTGTGTGCACAGGATATGGACCTTCTGCTTCTTTTGGTGGCCATTTATGATTTCAAGGCATTGCCTGAAGCAAGAGATGTAAGAAAAGCAGAATTATACTCCTTATGAATAAAATTATACACAGCTCAGGCTAAGGAAGTGTGAGAAGGAAGGGCTAATGAGTGCTCAAGAATATTTCTAGACATAACTTTTTATTAAGAAAAATTTCTGACATGTAAAACATTAGACTGATATCACGAGCCCTCAGGTTCTTCTCATTCAGTTTTCACACCACCTCTGTTTCATTGCTTTCTCAACTCACCTCCCCGCTTCTTGACTATTTTGAAACAAACCTAAGATGTGTCATTCCATGCATGAATACTTTAATAGATATTCCTACAACATTAGCACTTCAAAAACACTTTAAGTAGATGTGTAGAATGGCAGAAAATACTGTGATGAGAGAGAAATCTCATCCTGAGTAGTGTCAGCTCTCCTGGTATCACACTTTAGGGTTACAGAAACTTTTAAAATCTAAAGAAGTGACTGGAGGGGTCAGAAGGGAACAGAATGTTTAGGGGTCTTCAGAGGACTGTCACTAGATGAAGCAAAGGTACTGGCACCCAGGTGAATATTCTGGAAGAAGTCTACCACTAAGCTGTCCTGCAGCCTACAGCTGAGAAGAAGTCAAAAAGAAAAGTTGGATAAATGATAAGAAGAGCAACTGATCAAAAAGAGTGTATCAAGTGAGATTTGAACATGTTGCTGCTTTGTCTTTAAAAGTTGCCCCCAGATCATGATAATAGTCATTTTTTTTTTTTTTTTTTTTTTTTTTTTTTTTTTTTTTGAGACGGAGTCTCGCTATGTCACCCAGGCTGGAGTGCAGTGGCGCGATCTCGGCTCACTGCAAGCTCCTCCTCCCGGGTTCCCGCCATTCTCCTGGCTCAGCCTCCCGAGTAGCTGGGACTACAGGCACCCACAACCGCGCCCGGCTAATTTTTTGTATTTTTAGTAGAGACGGGGTTTCACCGTGGTCTCGATCTCCTGACCTTGTGATCCGCCCGCCTCGGCCTCCCAAAGTGCTGGGATTACAGGCATGAGCCACCGCGCCCAGCCCATGATAATAGTCATTAACATTTGAGCACTTACTATATACCATGTGCAGTTCATGGAGTATCTCTTGTAATCTTCAAAATATCTGTGATATATATTGAAGTTATCCCCATTTTACAGATGAGGAAACTGAGGTCTGGAGAGACCTGAGGGCAAAGCAATGATTAGGATGTAATCAGTTTGACTCCAGTGCCGTTACTTGTAACCACTATGTAGCCCTGCCTTTCAACCAGCTTTGAAAGTCATAGGTTAATGGTCAATAAGATTTAAAATTTGAATAGTCATACACTTATGGGCACTGAGACTTATCTGAATGTCAGCTTAAGTTCATTCCAGGTTATTTGGAACACATGCCTCTATTCGTTCATTCATTGATTCACTCATCTATTCAGCAAACATTATATGAGCACCTACCACTAAAGTATATGCTAGACACTGCAGTACACCAGCATCTCTCCTGCCTAAGTGGATTATTGAATGCAAACTCTTTTTGCTTTAGGGTGAGTGTATCTGTTTTAAAATGAAGACTGTCAAAGTTGGAATGTGCAGTCACCTGGACTTTTGCTTGTAAATAACAGAGACCTACTTTAGCTAGCTTAGGCAAAAAGGAAAATTTTATTCTAAAGACTCTGGGGTTCTCAAGGAACCCAGGGGTAAGAATGCAGCTAGGCTTGACCTGGAACCAGACACTGTGTTATTGGTCAGGACTTTTCCGTGTCTCACTCCATCTCATCTGTGCCCCTTTCTGCATGTCAGCTTGATTCTTTCTTTCTCTGCTCCCCAGGCTATATGACGGCAGATGGCTATCTCTATTATCTCTATGAATACAGATTACTCATTCTCTGATAGACTAAATAGCCTTATCTGTAAAATAGATTGTTCAATTCCAATGATAAAATGCATGTGGAAATGATTTGTAAATGGTAAATGAGTATAAAAATGTTGTTGATCATTCTTATTACAGGACTCAAAATGGAATTTTCACCTCGTGTCCATATTCATATTATAGGCCCAGCTACCCAGAGTGAAACCAAATCTCCCTTAGTCTCAATTCCAAATTCACGGACAGCTGCCCACTTCTAGACCAGTTGGATGTGGTCAAGAAGGGGGCCGTGTTGTACAAACATGGCTGCAAGAGGATTGAAGAGGGAGGGGCAATTCCAAGGAAAGGAAGGGAAAGGGGAGGCTATGAAGACAAACTAATAGGCATTCAGTGAAGGAACTGGTAACAAATACTATAGAAGCACATTAAATTACATGCATTCAAGTTTCTTATTCTTCCTTCTGGGATGAAAATTAAGAAGCCAAATAAAATATTACTCAAATATCTGCAAGGGGTTGACAGGTACAATCATGGCAATTACTATACAACATACATGTCATAGTTTCAAATGCCTTGTCTTTTGCCTAGATAGAAACATTTGAAGTTAATGTTGGATTAATGTCAATCCAATATTGACTTTTGCAATCCAATATTAGATTACAAAATCTAAAATATTCTCACTGCATATATCCCGTGGTCAATTATGCCTTCTTTTATTTTAGGTGCTTACAAGTCCCTGAATAGGAGAGGAAATTTGTAAGCCTTATGCTTAACCAAGTTCTTCTTTTTTAAAAATATTTTCAACTTTTATTTTAGATTCAGGAAGTACATGTGTAGATTTGCTACATGATCAAGTTCTCGAGACTGCAAAAGCAATGAGCTCTTTGCTTTCTGCAACTAGGGGAATACAATGAATGCATTTCACGCAAACAGATACATGTATTTATCCCTTAGCACTGGTAATTGTGATTTCAAAAATAAAATTCTAGCTCCAAATTATATTCAGACTTGTTCTAGCAATAGCTCCCAAATATGCACGGCATTCATGCAATTAGTGTGTTTCACTTTTTAGCATTAGCTATTTTTTTTATTATACTTCAGAAATAATACCGCACACCACCAGGCACAATGGCTCACACCTGTAATCCCAGCACTTTGGGATGCTGAGGCAGGCAGATCACCTGGGGTCAGGATGTGGGGACCATCCTGGCTAACATGGTGAAACCCCGTCTCTACTAAAAATACAAAAATTATCCAGGCATGGTGGCAGGCACCTGTAGTCCCAGCTACTGGGGAGGTTGAGGCAGGAGAATCGCTTGAACCTGGGAGGCGGAGATTGCAGTGAGCCAAGGTAACACCAATGCACTCCAGCCTGGGTGACAGAGTGAGACTGCATCTCAAAAAAAAAAAAAAAAAAAAAAGATAGTACCACATACAATATACTCCTTTTTTTGCCCGTAATCATGTTGTTTGTTTAAACTGGGAGAAAATCTCATTCCCTAGATATGATGGTGATTTTCATCTATTTAAAACAGTTTTTCACCAGTGAGATGTAAGCAGTTACAACAATGTGTTCTTGAAACTGGCATAGGCCATTGATGGCCTCGAATATTTGGCCAGTGGGATCTGGTGGCAGTTAAGACGCAGTCTACATAAAATTGAACAGGCTGTCTGTGTTTCCTTGTCCTCTTTTGGGAAAGACGCATCTTTTGTCAGAAGAGGGGGAGGTTCAACTGCACAGGAAGGAGTTGTGTGCAAAAAGGCGCTGACTTTTTAGTTTAGACTCATGAAAAGTCATTGATGGGACGCATGTAAATAAGGGTTGCAGGGTCAGTCCTTCAGTTTCAAAGCCAGAATGATGCTTAACATTCCAGACCATGGCCTTCAGCAAAGCACCAGGAGCCTCTTCAAAGGTCACCTTTGCCCTGTTTCCACCCTGTTAACACAAGGTGGAAATTCTATTTTGAGTCCTGTAATAAGAATGATCAACGACATTTTTATACTGATTTACCATTTACAAATCACTTCCACATGCATTTTATCATTAGAACTGAACAATCCATTTTTACAGATAAGGCTATTTAGTCTATCTGAGAATAAGTAACCTGTCAGTGATTGCAGAGCCAGTAAGTCATGAAGCCAGAACTGAAATCTAGGATTTTGGCCCCAAATCCTGTTCTTTCCCCAGCATACACACATTACTTCTCCAATGGGTGTGTGTTGTTGACAAATCTCCAAGCTAAAGGATACCATGTCTTCCTGTCTCAAGGGAACTGGAGAAAAGGTTTAAAGACAGTTGTGAAAAGTAGGGATGAGGAAGTTGATACCTCACAGCCCAAAGTTTAATTTGGTAAACGAGTGACCACAGTTAATGATCATTCAGTTTCCTCACAATTACATTAAAACACACACACACACACACACACACACACACACACACACACTCTTTGGGGCTTTTAAGAAGTGACATGCAGAAAAAAATAGAGCCTATTCACATAAGATGTTTGAAGATCTTCATTAGTATTGACTTACTTAGCTCATCTTCCTGTACTTCCTCCCCCAACAAAAAAGTGGGAAGGACACTGGGAGGTTAAAATCTTCTTTAATACAGATTTTTTTTTCCAGATGTATCTAAACAGCAGATCAAGGAACAGCAGATCTAGGTTTGAGAAACTTCACATTTCCACTTTTAAAAACCAGGCTCCATTTTATTGGTTTTAAAACGATTTGATTCACAAACACTTGACAGTTTTCTTTAGGAGCACTGTGATAGTGTGAAGAGGGATAAGCCTGTAGCTCTTCAATGTGTTTCTTACAAGTTTATGTTTGCCTTTCTCAGTTATTCTCTGCCTTGTGGATGGTGCCACAAAGCTGTCTGTCTGATTTTTAATAATGAGCAGGAGTACATTAGTGGCACATACCCATTTTAACTCCTGCCTTGCAGATTCTTAACTAGAGACTCCACCGAGGACACGGCCAGGATATGCTATTGAACTTCTCTAGTTGTTGTAAACATTAAAGATAAATACCAACCTCACTTTGCCCCCTCCCCCCCGGAAAAGGAAAGTTATGGTGCTTGTGCAGTCAGAATTTTCTATACATAAATGTGAATTGAAAATGACTAGATTTTAATGGGTGATAATAGCAGCATTATAGTCAGTCAGTGGCCTCTTGAGCGTGTAGCAGAGTGGTTTGGTTGATACATTCCCACCTGAACCAAACACTGTTATCTTCTTATTTCTTACACCCTTTCCCACTCACCTGGAACCAAACACTTCCCTTTGTTGTATCTTATCTAAGAACAAGGAAATGCCACTAGCTCCAGGTAAATATGACCTTTGTGAACTGGCAGAAGCCTTCCTCAGTGGGATGGTTTGGAGCTCTGGTTTCCGACATGAGATTCATTTCAAAGTGGCCTACCCAGAGTTTATACTTAACCGTGGATTTGTTGGTAGTTTCTGGTGATTTGGTGATGCCATTATGCCTGATGCTAATAAAAGCCATATCACATGGATTTATAGAAATTTTGTTAAAATTTCTTAAAACAAGGAGTCAAATCGTATAACATTCAAAGATGTAATCGGTGTTTGTGATGGAAAATAGTACTGACAGCTAAATTGATACCTTTTAAATAATAAATAAAATGTCATCAAATTCATATATTTGGCATGTTGCAAGTAAAGATGAATAGTTGTATAAAAATTGGATTGCCAGATAAAATACAGGATGCTCTGTTAAATTGAATTTCAGATCAACAAAAAATAACTTTTTAGTATAAGTTTCCCCTTGCAATATTTGGGATCCATTTACACTAAAAACAAAAATCGTTATCTGTAATTCAGATTTAACTGGGCATCCTATAGTTTTATTTTCTAAATCCAGCAAGCCTAGTAAATAACTCCTATTTTCCCATGACATGAAGCCACCAGATCAAATAGCAATTGTTCTTAACACACAGATCAATTGAAGTAAGCCTGTTACTAATGGGCAACTGACTGGAAAGGAGTATGTTTCAGCAGAATCTCTATTAGTCTATTTTACAAATAATATCAGAATCCTGCATAAAGAGGTATATGGTTTTTTTCATTCTCTGAGTTTGATGATTACATATTGTGATCAATCATACAGCAGCAGACGGAGTCTTGGAACAGTGTGTCCTCCAGCTGTGGCAGAGAGCCAGGCAGCAATTAGGAAGGATTGCAAGAGCTTACCAGGCATGTTTGGATTTCTTTTGCTGCGGCTAGAAAAGACTACAGAACTTTAAAGGTGATTAGTCCAGAATACTCCACGGTTTCAGTCAGGATCAAAAACATTTATAGTGTTCCTTGGACTGCCTTTATGTAAAGAAGATTTTAGGATTATTTTCTGAGAGGAGTAATTAATAATGAGAACAGTCATAGCAGCAGCAGCAGTTGCTATTTGTTGAAGGTCTACTATGGGCCAGGCACTGTGGTCAGCTCCTGACTTCCTGTTGGACTCTGGCTAATTCTGGCATCTAACTCAGGTATAAGCTTTAACCACTCTGCTGTATTCCTTTAATAAATTACTGACTTTATACAGAAATATATCAATTTAAAACATGGGCCATGCTCTCACAGGCTACTTACATATCTGTGGTGTGGATTAATGGAAGAAAGAGAGTGCTTTGGGTTTCCAGAACTCACTCAAAGGGTAATACTAGTTTAGGGACATTGCGCTTTAAAAAGTCAAGAAACCGTTGTGAAGAAATTAATCTGGTTTTACTATTTTATTCTCTACCTCATTTCAGAAAGTATTTAAGGCAATTCATTCACTTTAGTGCTAATTTATATTCTGTTAAGATCACGTTTTTGCAATTTTGCTGGAACTGTGCTACTATTTAGCAAACCCTTCTAGAGCATCTCTGTGCTTGGCTCCTGCTTTCAAGGAGCCAAGGTAAAAAAAATTCGAGACAGGTAAGACAAAATTACCACCAAGTTTTCCTCTCAAAGACTTGAAAATAGGCTGGGCGAGGTGGCTCATGCCTGTAATCCCAGCACTTTGGGAGACTGAGGCAGGTGGATCACCTGAGGTCAGGAGTTTGAAACCAGCATGGCTAGCATGGTGAAACCCTGTCTCTATTAAAAACACAAAAATTAGCTGGGCATGGTGGCGGGCACCTGTAATCCCAGCTACTCAGGTGACTGAAGCAGGAGAATTGCTTGAATTCGGGAGGCGGACGTTGCAGTGAGCTGAAATCACGCCACTGCATTCCAGCCTAGGTGACAGAGCAAAACTCCGTCTCAAAAACAAAACAAAACAAAACAAAACCAAAAAAACAAAAAAAAACTTGAAAATAATCCAGAGATTAAATCTCTTCCAATGCAACCTGAAAAAAGAAGAAAAACAATATAAAATATTCAATTTTCCCCCATCCTTTGCCCCAATTCAGAAGTTTAGCCTTTTGCAAGATGGGGGCAGTGATCTCTTCCTTGTTTTCCACTTTTTACCTCTGAGCTCAGGGTGTTAGCACCCTCTGGGCTTCCCTCTCTTCAAGGAAGAACTGGCTGCACTTTGTCAGCTGCCCCTTTTGCTTTTGTCAGCCATCTAGGACAAAAAGGAATTGTGAATTTTTGATGACTACTCCTCCAAGAGCGAATCTGATGGCCTGCCCTCAGGTGGGAAGATGAACCTCTTGATGGATAATCTTGCTCAACCAGATGGCCATCCCATTAGATTACCTTCAAGGTGTGCTGGCTCCTGCCTTTCCTCCTAAACTCACTTTGAAATCCCGCCAACTTTCTAGATGAGGAGATTGATTGAGGCTCAGAGAAAAGAAGGGACTTGCTTTAGGAAATGTACCCAGTTAGTCACAGAAGCAAAACTGGCCCCTGTGTCTTTTGATTCCTAGGCTAAAAGTTTTGGTTTCATACTGTGAAGCTTCTTCCTGCCTTCAGACTTAGTTTGGGTCCTCACAGTCTCCTCTTTGGTCTAGAACTGTATTCAATAGGGTCTCTAGTAGAGTATAGCCATCATTTACCAAGAACAGAAGCATATCTAGTGAGGGTCTAGAAATCAACTATGTTATCTTCAGGTTAGAGACCTTTCGTACCGAAAGATAAACATTTGAAGCATAAGTTAAAATAACACTTTCCCACCAAAACAGTTAGTGGTTTGTTATTATTCCTGTGGAAACACCCTGAAAATGTTTTTTGAAGTTCTTTGCAAGAATAAACCAGAGAGCTGAGGAGGGGGAGGCACAGTAATAACTAGGTACAAGAAATGGTATTGCAGAATGTAGATTATGACTGGGAAACTATAATAACTCAGTCCCTTCTGTTGCCTAAGAGGAAGCTGTGTTTCTCTTTAATTGAGTTTTTCATATACGTGTTCTGGAGATAGTAATCAATCTCTGATTTTATCTGAGCTGTCCTTGAATGAATCTGAAACTGTAACTAAAACAGTTTGAAAACAGCCACACAGAGAAAAAGACAACCAGAACAGTTATTTGGTAATGTAACGCATAAACCGAACTGAATTTGTGTGATATTTTGTAGATCCTCCTTTGGCCAGGCAAGCAAGGATCAATAATTAACATTTCCCAAATGCCTTAAAATTATTCATTGATCACAATAGCACATCTGTAAAGACATTTCCATATGAGAAGCATAAGGCTCTGATCTGTTTAGATCAGACCACCTGGTCCCCAATTGGCGGCCCCCAATTTACAAATGAATCATGTCATGTTCCAGACGTTAGTATGTAAGTCAGTTGGAAACCTGGGGCATGCTTTACCATAGAAGCAATATTATTTATGATGATTAGTTTCTTAGGCTAACTGGCAAACACTATTGCCTTTCAATTATACTATGAATTAGCTTACAAGTCTATTTAAATCATGGTGTAATTGAAGGACAACGGTGTTGGCCAATTAGCCTAAAAAACGAAATAGAGGAGTAAGACCCGTATTTCTCAGAAGACAGTGGTAAGGAATCTATGTTAGTGCTGCGATTTAGGTAGCAGAACCTGCTAGCAAATCCCCCAAATTCAATTTGCCCCATATTATTCTTCATTTGTAAAGGTCTAAACTGGAATAAGCTGGTACAGTTCTGTCCATGAGGCAGCTGCTGTAGGGAGACCTGCCCTGAACAGCCAGCTTTGATCATTCTATGATCAGGATACTGACACTCATTTGCTTTGTAATATTGGACGTGTGACCCCCACCCTTACTTGAGTGGCATTCGGGAAAGTGGAGTAAGACCCATGGTGGGGTTGTTCTCCTGGTTTGCTTGAGTCCTGCCCTAGCCTAGCCCTACCACTTCAACCTGGAGAAGGGTTGAAGGAATGGAAGAGAACTCATGAAATAAGGTGTTCAAGTTCCCATTTTTTTAAATTAAAAAAATGCATATACACATAATATATGCCCATTGTAAACTGTGACATAGAAAAATTGAAAAAGGAAAATTAAAATATGTACATAATTCTGCCACCTACAGATAACTGTTAATATCTTGGTATATATGCTTAAATCATTTTTTCTGTTTATGAGGATACACACACATTTAAAAAAATTACAATGATATACTAATGTTGATTGGTGACTTTAAGAAAATCTTAATAATAGTATATTATTGTCAATAATAATATACTATTAATTAATTAAATAATATACTATTAATTAATTAATAATAGTATATTATGTCAATAAATATAGATATATTTATTTTAGAAAAGCAAATGTATAAATAAATAAATATAGATCCACATCAGCATTTTTAGCAACTGCTTAGTAGCCTATAGTCTGGATAAACTGTCATTTGTTTGCCCTCTCCCTTATTGAAAGTCCCAACTCCTTTTTGATGCTGTGCACAGACTGTGTGTTGCGAGAGCCTACTTGGCTTGCACTGGCTCTGGAAAGCTATTGTTAGCATCTTTTCCCGTCTTCACATTCAGTGAGGTCACATTGGAAGCTTGAAATTGGCCGTGGTGAGTGCATTTACACTGTGGAAATTGGCAAATGCTCCAAATAGGGGATTTAGTTTTTTCTCCCAAGGAACTGGTGTACTAGCACATTATACAGAGCCCCTCAGCTCATTCCCTGGCTTCACTTTGCCTAGCACAGCTGGTCTGATGAGGGTGGATGGATGGGAGAAAAGGAACTGACAACAAATAATCACAGTAACAACCGGTTCTCAAACTTTGCTAACATAGATCCATTTGTGGCTAATGCTCCTATTGCAAACTGCACGCATTGTATCTTAACAATCATGTGTAAGTAAATGATAATAAGGTTTTGGAGGCCAAGTGTCTTGGCAAATAAATTAAAGCTGTGTTATCTGTTAACCTAGTAACAAGGTTCAGATTGAATGGATTGCAGATGGGTAGCAAAGCTAGCAAGAAGAGTCTAAAAGAACACAACTGGCATTTTGGCTTTCCAAGGATTTTTGTTTCTGTCAGAGAAAGAATGTTCAGCAGGAGAATGGCTCCTGTGATCCTCAAGTGTTTGCTCTGTTTACTGTGGGACTTTAAACCTGTGGGGGCAACACCATATATTAGGAGCAGCACTTCTGGATTCTTCTTTTTTCAGTCAGGTTTTCTTCTTTTCTTATCAGGTTGTAGTTTTTGGAAAGAGTGGGAAAGAAGGCCAAGGAAATGTGCTTACCCTTAGGGATGGCATAGACTTGTCACTTCACAACATGTTTTGCTTTTTCCCTTGTCAAAGTAGGAGGGACACAGGGTTAAAGGATACCTTGTTAGTCTGAGTCATGTCCCTCTGTCACTAACATAAAAGTACCTTGAGCGCCTCAGAAACTGTTCCACAACATTCCTGTATATTGTTCTGTGTTATTTCTAATAGCATAGTGTGGTGGTGAGGAGTGCAGGTTCCAGAGTCTGAAAGATCTAGGTTCAAATCCCAGGTCTGCCATTTATACACTGTGTGACTCTGGGTATGTTACTTAACATCCATTCTGAGCCTCAGTTTCTTCAGCTATGAAATGAGGATGCTAGTGGTGTCTGTCTTGTAGTTTTCTTGTGCAAATCAACCTAGATGATGTATATAAAACGCTTGGTATGATGCCCAGTATTTAGTACAAGTTCAGTACTATTGTGATTTTCCTGTAATGGTCTAGTACTCTCTGTACATTTTACAGAAATGGTAGCTAAAGTACTCCAGACTGCCCTCACGTGCCCCTCTCTAAACGATCTTTCATCAAAAGCCTGCTGTACACAAAATTCTCTCTCCATGAGCATGATACGTACTTTGTAATCCATCTCAGCTTCAGGATTTTTTTTTCTCATGAAACAAACAGCTCTCGAATGTATTCCCTGTTATTCCCATCCTTCTAAGTCTGTCTCCTCCAGGGAGCCTCTCTTGATCACTCCAGCAGTCGATGCTTGTGTGTGCTTTTATAACTGATATCCTTCATCAATTCCAGTCCTTCCTCTTCCTCTCGGGATTACCCACTTGACCCTGAACCATGTCATACCATGTGACTGGTCTAGAGCTCTTACAGCAGAATTACCATCAAACCCCTGTGTCATTTGATAACTGCTCCAGATGCATAAGAGAGAGCAGCAAGAACTACATCAATTCAACTACGCATTGAGAATAGGTTTGCCAAAGTTAGCAAATAAAAATACAGGGTGCCCAGATAAATTTAAATTTCAGATAAACAGTGAATATTTTTGAATTTTCTTTAATTTTTAAATGTTATCGACAAATAATAATTGTATATATTTATAGAGTACAATGTAATGTTTTGATATATTTACATATATCAAACATTGTGAAATAATTATATTAAGCTAATTAATAGATCCATCACTTGACATACTTGTTTTTTGTGTTAAGAATATTTAAGATATACTATTTAGCAATTTTGAAATATATAATACATTTTTTAAAGCATGAGTATATTCCAAATATTATTTTCCAAAAATAATACATTTTTTAAAGCATGAGTATATTCCAAATATTCCAAATATACTTATACTAACTTTTTTGTTGTTATTTAGTTGAAATTCCAATTAAAATGGGTGTTCTATATTTTATCTGGCTACTCTGATTGGGAAATGAGCAGAAAGGCCCTAAGAAGGCAAAAGGGCTGTCACAAATCCCCGGTACACAGGTACTCTGACATCATCTATCAATTGAACAAATACCTCCTAAACGATTTTGTCATCTGGCTTCTCTGTCCACCAGGGCATATATGTACAGTTGTGTATAGGGTGCTTACAACATCATTGTTTATTTGGGACACCATTCATAATGTTGACACCAAGATTTACTGATTTATTTTTGACCATTCTCTGCCTTACAACAGTAGTGTCTTACTCAAACAAAGTCAGCACATTATGATAATTTTTGGCAGATAGAATTAAGCATCTTGAGGAAGGGGCACCTTTTTCTAGTTCACATCAAGGTGTCATGGATAGTGGTTACCCTGTACTCATTGTAGATTAGCATAAAATGTGCTGCAGCGTTTTTCAAACCATGGATTGTAACTCATTGATGGGCTGGGAAATCATTTTAGTGGGTCACGACCAACATTAGTGATGATAATGATGGAATAGAATGGAATAGAATATCAGAGTGTGTTCTACGTAATAAATGTGTTGTCGTTGGGAGTTTCTATTCAGTTTCATATGTGTCTGTCTACTGGATGATAATAAAAATATATTTCTGTTTATGTCTCACTGTCAAAAAGGTTTGAAAAGCACTGATGTGGTGCTAAAGAACTTAAAATGTTGAGACCAGCACATCAGAGTCCAAATCCTAGTTCTGATACACGCTTGCTGTGTAACCTTAGGCAAATTACTTGACCCTTCTGGGCCTTGGTTACCCCATCTGCAATTTGGGGATAATAATTGTACCTGCCTCCAGGGTTATTCTGAGGATTTAATTAATTAATCCATGCAAAGCACTTAGCACAAGGCCTGGCATATAACAGTGGATCAATGCGTTTTTTGCTGTTATTATCAGTGATTAGCCGAGAGCTGAGGGGTTTGGAAGAGACAGGCTCATTAACTGTGGATGAGCAGTGACAGCTGACAGCCAGATGTGGAAAGAAAGAGAATTCACAATAATGCGAAAGCAGATGAGGTACAATAAAGGATATTCAAAAAATGACCCTGAGTCATCAGGAAAAGGTTAAATTGTACCCAGGATGTTCTGTCGAATAAGACAAATTTGTAATACGTTTAGAAGGCTTTCCAATAAAAAGAATCTGAACGCTTAACAGAAATTATCAGTTAATTGGATAAATTAATTTAAATGGAAGTTTTGGTTCTGCAAGTCCAGTCAAATGAGGTACTCCAGTCCGAAATATTTCCTGCAAGCAAATCTTGACTCTCGTGTAGGTTACAGGTTCTCTGAGGGCACAGACAGAATGTTTTGTTTCTTCTGTATCTCCTGCAGAGGCAGTTTGGGGCCAAGCACACAACTGTTAGTCCTAGGGTCATCATTCCCCAGGTTAAAATCCGGGGGCAGTTCCCCCGTCCCCAGTACAGAACACGTCTGCCAACTGTACCAGGTACTAGCCCAGCACTGAGCGTGAACGGGTGGTGGTCTTCCCTTCATCTTGCTCCTAGCTGTCTTTGCGAGATGAGAGATGGGAGCAGCAGCAGAGCTTGCAATCTCCTTTCATAGACTGTTGCTGCTTACTAATACTTGCCAGGTGCTCGTGTGTGTGTGTGTGAGAGAGAATGATTGAATGAATGAATGAATGAATGAATGCATCTTATGGCTCCAGAGCATTATTAGGCTGTTGGTTCAGAATTCTTTGGAGTATGAAGATTCCTTTAAAAATAACCATCATTTTTTTTACTGAGCAAATCAAACAGCTGATCTTGGGAGAGCTTGATAAAGACATTTAAATATCAACAATAATTTTCAAATTCATTTGGGATCTGTGGCATAGCAATCCAACATTCACTTAGCCCAAGGTTTCTCTCAAAGTATGGACATGTGTAGAGGCCCCTTTTTAATGTTTCAGTTTTCATGAGGTACCTCTTCCTGTCCCACCCTCCCAACTGCCACATCAATAATAGTTGTGCTATTAGAATATAGCGACTGAGGAAAAACTACATGGGTGAATAAACCTATGAATTCAACTGCACTTTAAGTGAATCAATCATAGCTACATCTATATTAAAAATATAGCACACATATGAGCAAGACATATTTTAGTATATTGCTGTGATAGCTCCCTGCATTCTCCTCTCCTCTCCTTTCTTTTTTTTCTTTTTTTTTTTTTTATTTTTTTGGATCGGAGTCTCACTCTGTAGCCAGGCTGGAGTGCAGTGGCACGATCTCGGCTCACTGCAACCTCCGCCTCCGGGGTTCAAGTGATTCTCCTGCCTCAACCTCCCAAGAAGCTGGGACTATAGGCGCACGCTACCACGCCCAGCTAATTTTTGTATTTTTTTTTTAGTAGAGACGGGGTTTCATCATGTTGGCCAGGATGATCTCGATCTCTTGACCTCGTGGTCTGCCCGCCTTGGCTTCCCAGGGTGCTGGGATTACAGGTGTGAGCCACCGCGCCCGGCCTGCACTCCTTTCTCTTTGCAGCTGCACAACTTATAATTATTTATTTACTTGTTAACTAATTTTAATGCCTGTCTCTCCCACTGAACTGTGACCACCATGAGATCAAGGAGTAACTTAATTTGTGCTCGCTCTTGTTCTAAGACACAGCACGAAGCCAGGGCCCTTCTAGATGCTTTTTTTTTTTTTTTTTTGAAACAGAGTTTTTTGCTCTTGTTGCACAGACTGGAGTGCAATGGCATGATCTTGGTTCACCACAACCTCCACCTCCCAGGCTCAAGCGATTCTCCTGCCTCAGCCTTCCCAAGTAGCTGGGATTATAGGCATGTGCCACCAAGTCCAGCTAGTTTTGTATTTTCAGTAGAGATGGGGTTTCTCTGTGTGGGTCAGGCTGGTCTCGAACTCCTGACCTCAGGTGATCCGCCCACCTTGGCCTCCCAAAGTGCTGGGATTACAGGCATGAGCCACTGTGCCCGGCTTATTACATTTCTGCTAAATGAGGGGATGAATGGCATAGCTGCTTATGCAGCTTCTGGGCTTTTGTATGGTTCTGCTGAAACCAATCAGAATTGAGCTTTCCTAAGTCCACCCCAAGGCAAAGGGCAATACTCTTACAGGTGAAACTGCACACATATGATCTAGAGTGAGAGAAATCATGTGAGTGTTGAGCACTGTCGGAACTTTATTAAAATATACATTGTATTAGTTCATTTTCACAGTGCTGATAAACACACACCCGAGACTGGGCAATTTACAAAAGAAAGGGGTTCATTGGATTTACAGCTCCACATATCTGGTGAGACCTCACAATCATGGTGGAAGGCAAAAGGCACTTTTTACTTGGCGGTGGCAAGAGAGAATGAGGGCCAAGTGAAACAAATTTCCTCTTATCAAACCATCAGATCTTGTGAGACTTATTCACTACCAGGACAACAGTATGGGGGAAACTGCCCCCATGATTCAGTCATCTCCCACTAGGCCCCTCCCACAATACATGGGAATTATGGGAATACAATTCAAGATGAGATTTGGGTAGGGACACAGAGCCAAACCAAATCATACATATACAGTGCACAACTGGGAGATAGAACAGCAGATTTATTTTAGTTGCATGCGTGAGAAGATAGTGTTCGAGCCAAGATCAAAAGGGCAGGTAAGAAGGCAACTAAATATGCTTCCTTTCCTCCCTCCATGTATGAAGGAAGTTATCTGGACAGAGTGGACTGCAGGAACCCAGACCCTACGGTGGAAAAGAAAAGGATGTGCTAAAGGAACAAGAGAAGGCTGGTGGTGCCCACTGAAGAAACTGATGGTAAATCATTGGCCTCTAAGAGAGCCTGGTTCTTGGGATACAACACAAATTAAGTTTTATTTCTTATTTTGAGTCAGTAGCACATACATATTGTGTGAAATTCAAAAGCAATGAAGGACAGTGAAAAGTGCATTTTTCTTCCATCCAGTCAGTCCTGCAGCTGCCAGTCCAGTTTCCTTCCTAAAAGGACCACTATTGTCAGTTCTTAAGGGAAAATTTACACTAAGGAAAGTTTGCGGGTTCTGTTTGTGTGAAATAAATGAATACATAAATCAGTAAACTAATAAGTAAATCAGTATTTTCCTATTTTTCACTTTCTTGAAATATACACCAGTAACATCTTGGCAACCATCCTTTATCACATCTTCCTGCGCATGTGTGCCTGTGTGCACACACATGCTATTTTACCTAAAGAGTACTACAGAATACAAGTTTTCACTGTGGATACCTTTTTAAAAAAATGTGAAGCCTTTTTTTCCTACCCTTTATATTGCTCCCAAAAGGTAACCAATGTGAATAACCTGTTAAATATCTTTTCATGCCTTCTTCCATATTTGCATAATTATATAGAACATTTATATTACATATACAAAAGGGAGGTTTTGGTTATTTGATTTTACAACAGTGGCATCCAAGTATCATATATATACTACTACATCTTGCTTTTTTCACTTAATAATGCACCATGGAAACCACCTCATTCCTTTAAGTGCTGGCATGAAAGGCCATGGTTTGGATATGCAGTTCACTCGGCCATACCCCTTCTCACAAACATACCTTCCATTTCCAGTGCTTTTATTTCTGTGGAGTAGATTCCCAAGAGTGGCATTGCTAGGATGAAGTGTAGCTATATATTTAATTTAGCAGATAATACCAGATTCTGTTCCAGACAGGCTATAACAATTTATATTTTTACCACCAATATATGAGAGTATACTTTCTCCAGCATGTTCACATTCACTTTTGTAAAAAAAACAAAATTAGGATAACCCTTCAATTTTTTGTCAGCTATTTGTTGACCCAAATTGGGAAATATTTTGAGCACTGAAAATACTTGAGTAGATTCTCCTTCAAGGCCAGAGACCTGACTAAGAAAATGCTTTGACTTTATGCATTTGACTTTAACACAACTTGGGTTAATAATCAACATGATAGCTACTAATTGCTAAGAACATCTGTTGCATTCAGTATTTGCTAAACATTGTCTCATTTAAACTTTTAAGAGCTATTAGCAGACACTCTTACTCCTTCCATTTTACAAATGAAGAAATTTAAGTACGGAGAAGTTGAGAGATTTACCAAAGGTCACACAGCCAGGATGTGGCAGAATGGGTCATTTAAGTTCAGCATGGGACTCTTATCTACAGTGCCACTAGACTTTGATTAGCCTGTATACCTTTGGGCTACTGGAGGTTAAGGCTAGGCCTGACCTTTGTAAAGGTGTGCATTTGCTTTCTGCAGACAGTGGAAAATGAACTGGGAATACAGTCAAGGTCCTAAGTGCCCTGTGTTTGGACCTGGCCAACTGGATGTGGGCAGCTGTGTCTTGCAGCTCTTGAGAAGGTCAAACCCCTCCTGAGGAGCAAGAGTATCCACTTAGCCAAGGGAAATCACGGTCCCAAGAAGAGAGGCTGGAGTCTGTTTGTGCAGTGTTCAGTGAGATGCTGGATTTTTGTCTCCTGTCCCCAGGCAGAATTTCTGTCATTCAGGAATGGGAAGTTTTTCCTTAAGTGCTCTTTCTCCACAGCCACTTCGCTTCCAAAAGCTTTCTAGCCTATCTCAACAAAATAAGGCAGGTAAAAGGACTTCTGGAGAAAAAAGGCTCAGAACAACTGATGGCCAGGTCTTGAGTCTGCTTTCATCCCTGCAGCTCTGTTACTGTGCTGACAGGACCAGACCATGATGCATTCTTTAATATCACTGTGATAGAAGTGCTTATTTAAATGGATTTGTGGAGGTGATTAATTTCCTCTGCATAGAATTCCAGCCGTATATTCCTTGTGAGAGAAAGTGAAGGACACATTGCAATTCTACCCCAAGAGATACTTATAAAGAGAATCAGATGTAGATTGGTTCATCAAATAAAGAAAATCACTGATATTAATGCTTTGGCTGGAAATGGTTTCATCTTGATAGGGTAATCAAAATAACTACAGATTATTGAGCACTCAGTAAATGACAGGTGATTTGCATACATTTTCTCATTTTATCTTCACCACAACCCTAAAGAGGTAGGTAGCCTTTACCATGTCCATTTTGCAGATGAGCCAGTTGAGGCTTGGGGAGGTCGGTGGCTTTCTGTCTGAGATAATGTTGTGAGTAACTGGTAGGAGCTAAGACTAGAAATCAGGAGTGTCTCAGCCTTCCTTAACCTCCTTGACTCTATCCTCCTGAGCCTGCTCAGGATTTTGGAGCTATCTTATTTTTTTGGGCAGTTGCATCTAAACATCATTAGACATTCATAGTAACAACAGTTTCCATTTATCAGAGGCCTGTTGTGAGCTAGGCACTTCACATCTGTCTTACACAGTCTGTATGACTCTAAAATATGAGCTTTCTGTTCTTGATTCTCTACCACTCTATCCCTACAGATAAAGTTTCTTTAGCAATACTGACCAAGGAAAAAAGAGAGAAGGCCAAAAAAAAAAAAAAAAAAAAAAAAAAAAAAAAATCACAAAAATCAGGAATGGAATAGGGAACTTCACTACAGGACCTGCAGTCATCAAAAGGATAATAAGGGAATATTACAAACAAGTACAAACACATACATTTGACAACATAGATAATGTGGACTAATTCCTAGAAAAATGCAAATTTTCACAAGCCACCCAATATGAAATAATTTGAAAAGCCCTATAATTATTTTAAAAATGGAATTCATAATTTAAAACTCAAATAAATCACCAGAGTAAGATGGCTTCACTTGAGAATTCTACCTTGTGTTTAAAGAATAATCAATGGCAATTCTTCACAATCTCTTTCAGAAATAGAGGAGTAGAGAACACTTCTCAATTCCTCATATGAAACTGGTATCACTCTGATATCAAAACCAGGCAAAGACAGTACAAAAAAAGTCTACAGACTAAGATTCCTTCTAAATATAGATGCAAAAATCCCTAACAAAACATTGGCAAATAGAATTGAGAAATATATAAAAAGAATTGTACACCATTACCAAGTGGAGTTTATTCCAGGAATGTAAGGTTAGTTCAACATTAAAAAATCAATTAATGTAATCAACAGGTTAAAGATGAAAAATTATATGATTATATCAACTGATGCAGGACAAGTTTCACAGAATTCAACTTACTTGTGATAAAATCTCTCAGCAAACAAGAAATAGAGTACCACTTCCTCAATTAGATAAAGGATATCTATAAAAATCTACAACTAACATTACACTTAATAGTGAAAGGCAGAATGTTTTCCCCCAAAGATTGTCAATAAGGCAGGAATGTCTGCTCTCGCAACTCTTATTCAACATAAGACTGGAAGATGTATCTAGTTCAATAATTCCAGAGGAAAAAAAAATAAGACATGCAAATCGGAAAAGAAAAATCAGCCATCTCTGTTTGCAGTTGACGTGATGATCTACATAAGAAATCCAAAGGAATCTACACAAAATGGATAAAATTAACAAGTGAGTTCAGAAAGTCACAGGATACAAAATAAACTTACAAAAAGAAGTTACATTTTTATATACTGTATATAACAGTAATGAAGATGTTTAAGTTAAATTTTAAAAGTACAAGATCATATGAAACTACTCAAAAATGACATACAGAACATGTATGTTTAAAAGTACAAAATAGTAATAAAAATAATAGAATATCTAAATGGGGAGGCATATGTGTTCATGGATTGGAAGTTTCAATATAGTAAAGACGTCATTTCTCCCCAAATTGTTATAAAAATTTGCCCAATTCTTATCAAAATCCCTGCAATGTTTTATCTAAATATAGAAAAGATTTTTATGAAATGGCAAGGAAATGAGAATAGCTAAAACAATTTTGAAAAAGAAGAAAGTAAAAGGAATAACTGTATTTCAAAACTTCTTATGTAGGTACAGTCATCAAGACTGTATGGTGTTAGGGGCGGAGCAAGATGGCCGAATAGGAACAGCTCCAGTCTCCAACTCCCAGCACGTGCGACACAGAAGACGGGTGATTTCTACATTTTCAACTGAGGTACTGGGTTCATCTCACTAGGGAGTGCCGGACAATCGGTGCTGGTCAGCTGCTGCAGCACGACCAGTGAGAGCTGAAGCAGGGCGAGGCATCGCCTCACCTGGGAAGCACAAGGGGAAAGGGAATCCCTTTCCCTAGCCAGGGGAACTGAGACACACAACACCTGGAAAATCGGGTAACTCCCACCCTAATACTGTGCTTTAAGCAAACAGGCACACCAGGAGATTATATCCCACACCTGGCCGGGAGGGTCCCACGCCCACGGAGCCTCCCACATTGCTAGCACAGCAGTCTGCGATCTAACCGCAAGGCAGCAGCGAGGCTGGGGGAGGGGCGCCCACCATTGCTGAGGCTTAAGTAGGTAAACAAAGCCTCTGGGAAGCTCGAACTGGGTGGAGCTCACAGCAGCTCAAGGAAACCTGCCTGTCTCTGTAGACTCCACCTCTGGGGACAGGGCACAGCTAAACAACAACAAAAGCAGCAGAAACCTCTGCAGACGCAAACAACTCTGTCTGACAGCTTTGAAGAGAGCAGTGGATCTCCCAACACGGAGGTTGAAATCTGAGAAGGGACAGACTGCCTGCTCAAGTGGGTCCCTGACCCCTGAGTAGCCTAACTGGGAGACATCCCCCACTAGGGGCAGTCTGACACTCCACACCTCACAGGGTGGAGTACACCCCTGAGAGGAAGCCTCCAAAGCAAGAATCAGACAGGTACACTCGCTGTTCAGCAATATTCTATCTTCTGCAGCCTCTGCTGCTGACACCCAGGCAAACAGGGTCTGGAGTGGACCTCAAGCAATCTCCAACAGACCTACAGCTGAGGGTCCTGACTGTTAGAAGGAAAACCATCAAACAGGAAGGACACCTACACCAAAACCCCATCAGTACATCACCATCATCATCAAAGACCAGAGGCAGATAAAACCCCAAAGATGGGGAAAAAGCAGGGCAGAAAAGCTGGAAATTCAAAAAATAAGAGCGCATCTCCCCCGGCAAAGGAGCGCAGCTCATCGCCAGCAACGGATCAAAGCTTGACGGAGAATGACTTTGACGAGATGAGAGAAGAAGGCTTCAGTCCATCAAACTTCTCAGAGCTAAAGGAGGAATTATGTACCCAGCACAAAGAAACTAAAAATCTTGAAAAAAAAGTAGAAGAATTGATGGCTAGAGTAATTAATGCAGAGAAGGTCATAAACGAAATGAAAGAGATGAAAACCATGACACGAGAAACACGTGACAAATGCACAAGCTTCAGTAACCGACTCGATCAACTGGAAGAAAGAGTATCAGCGATTGAGGATCAAATGAATGAAATGAAGTGAGAAGAGAAACCAAAAGAAAAAAGAAGAAAAAGAAATGAACAAAGCCTGCAAGAAGTATGGGATTATGTAAAGAGACCAAATCTACGTCTGATTGGGGTGCCTGAAAGTGAGGGGGAAAATGGAACCAAGTTGGAAAACACTCTTCAGGATATCATCCAGGAGAACTTCCCCAACCTAGTAGGACAGGCCAACATTCAAATCCAGGAAATACAGAGAACACCACAAAGATACTCCTCGAGAAGAGCAACTCCAAGACACATAATTGCCGGATTCACCAAAGTTGAAATGAAGGAAAAAATCTTAAGGGCAGCCAGAGAGAAAGGTCGGGTTACCCACAAAGGGAAGCCCATCAGACTAACAGCAGATTTCTCGGCAGGAACTCTTCAAGCCAGAAGACAGTGGGGGCCAATATTCAACATTCTTAAAGAAAAGAATTTTCAACCCAGAATTTCATATCCAGCCAAACTAAGTTTCATCAGTGAAGGAGAAATAAAATCCTTTACAGATAAGCAAATGCTGAGAGATTTTGTCACCACTAGGTCTGCCTTACAAGAGACCCTCAAGGAAGCACTAAACATGGAAAGGAACAACCGGTACCAGCCATTGCAAAAACATGCCAAAAGGTAAAGACCATCGAGGCTAGGAAGAGACTGCATCAACTAATGAGCAAAATAACCAGTTAATATCATAATGGCAGGATCAAGTTCACACATAACAATATTAACCTTAAATGTAAATGGACTAAATGCTCCAATTAAAAGACACAGACTGGCAAACTGGATCAGGAGTCAAGACCCATCAGTCTGCTGTATTTAGGAGACCCATCTCACATGCAGAGACATACATAGGCTCAAAATAAAGGGATGGAGGAAGATTTACCAAGCAAATGGAGAACAAAAAAAAGCAGGGGTTGCAATACTAGTCTCTGATAAAACAGACTTTAAACCATCAAAGATCAAAAGAGACAAAGAAGGCCATTACATAATGGTAAAGGGATCAATTCAACAGGAAGAGCTAACTATCCTAAATATATATGCACCCAATACAGGAGCACCCAGATTCATAAAGCAAGTCCTTAGAGACTTACAAAGAGACTTAGACTCCCATACAATAATAATGGGAGACTTCAACACTCCACTGTCAACATTAGACAGATCAACGAGACAGAAAGTTAACAAGGATATCCAGGAATTGAACTCATCTCTGCAGCAAGCAGACCTAATAGACATCTATAGAACTCTCCACCCCAAATCAACAGAATATACATTCTCAGCACCACATCGCACTTATTCCAAAATTGACCACATAATTGGAAGTAAAGCACTCCTCAGCAAATGTACAAGAACAGAAATTATAACAAACTGTCTCTCAGACCACAGTGCAATCAAACTAGAACTCAGGACTAAGAAACTCAATCAAAACCACTCAACTACATGGAAACTGAACAACCTGCTCCTGAATGACTACTGGGTACATAACGAAATGAAGGCAGAAATAAAGATGTTCTTTGAAACCAATGAGAACAAAGATACAACATACCAGAATCTCTGGGACACATTTAAAGCAGTGTGTAGAGGGAAATTTATAGCACTAAATGCCCACAAGAGAAAGCAGGAAAGATCTAAAATTGACAACCTAATATCACAATTAAAAGAACTAGAGAAGCAAGAGCAAACACATTCAAAAGCTAGCAGAAGGCAACAAATAACTAAGATCAGAGCAGAACTGAAGGAGATAGAGACACAAAAAACCCTCCAAAAAATCAATGAATCCAGGAGTTGGTTTTTTGAAAAGATGAACAAAATTGACAGACTGCTAGCAAGACTAACAAAGAAGAAAAGAGAGAAGAATCAAATAGACGCAATAAAAAATGATAAAGGGGATATCACCACTGACCCCACAGAAATACAAACTACCAGCAGAGAATACTATAACACCTCTATGCAAATAAACTAGAAAATCTAGAAGAAATGGATAATTTCCTGGACACTTACACTCTTCCAAGACTAAACCAGGAAGAAGTTGAATCCCTGAATAGACCAATAGCAGGCTCTGAAATTGAGGCAATAATTAATAGCCTACCAACGAAAAAAAGTCCCGGACCAGATAGATTCACAGCTGAATTCTACTAGAGGTACACAGAGGAGCTGGTACCATTCCTTCTGAAACTATTCCAATCAATAGAAAAAGAGGGAATCCTCCCTAACTCATTTTTTGAGGCCAACATCATCCTGATACCAAAGCCTGGCAGAGACACAACAAAAAAAGAGAATTTTAGACCAATATCCCTGATGAACATCGATGCAAAAATCCTCAATAAAATACTGGCAAACCGGATTCAGCAACACATCAAAAAGCTTATCCACCATGATCAAGTGGGCTTCATCCATGGGATGCAAGGCTGGTTCAACATTCGCAAATCAATAAACATAATCCAGCATATAAACAGAACCAAAGACAAGAACCACATGATTATCTCAGTAGATGCAGAAAAGGCTTTTGACAAAATTCAACAGCCCTTCATGCTAAAAACGCTCAATAAATTCGGTATTGATGGAATGTACCTCAAAATAATAAGAGCTATTTATGACAAACCCACAGCCAATATCATACTGAATGGGCAAAAACTGGAAAAATTCCCTTTGAATACTGGCACAAGACAGGGATGCCCTCTCTCACCACTCCTATTCAACATAGTGTTGGAAGTTCTGGCTAGGGCAATCAGGCAAGAGAAAGAAATCAACGGTATTGAGTTAGGAAAAGAAGAAGTCAAATTGTCCCTCTTTGCAGAGGACATGATTGTATATTTAGAAAACCCCATTGTCTCAGCCCAAAATCTCCTTAAGCTGATAAGCAACTTCAGCAAAGTCTCAGGATACAAAATTAATGTGCAAAAATCACAAGCATTCTTATACACCAGTAACAGACAAACAGAGAGCCAAATCATGAATGAACTTCCATTCACAATTGCTTCAAAGAGAATAAAATACCTAGGAATCCAACTTACAAGGGATGTAAAGGACTTCTTCAAGGAGAACTACAAACCACTGCTCAGTGAAATGAAAGACACAAACAAATGGAAGAACATACCATGCTCATGGATAGGAAGAATCAATATCGTGAAAATGGCCATACTGCCCAAGGTTATGGATAGATTCAATGCCATCCCCATGAGTTTCTTCACAGAATTGGAAAAAACTGCTTTAAAGTTCATATGGAACCAAAAAAGAGCCCGTATCTCCAAGACAATCCTAAGTCAAAAGAACAAAGCTGGAGGCATCACGCTACCTGACTTCAAACTATACTACAAGGCTACAGTAACCAAAACAGCATGGTACTGGGACCAAAACAGAGATATAGACCAATGGAACAGAACAGAGCCCTCAGAAATCATACCACACATCTACAGCCATCTGATCTTTGACAAACCTGAGAGAAACAAGAAATGGGGAAAGGATTCCCTATTTAATAAATGGTGCTGGGAAATTGGCTAGCCATAAGTAGAAAGCTGAAACTGGATCCTTTCCTTACTCCTTATACAAGAATTAATTCAAGATGGATTAGAGACTTAAATGTTAGACCTAATACCATAAAAACCCTAGAGGAAAACCTAGGTAGTACCATTCAGGACATAGGCATGGGCAAAGACTTCATGTCTAAAACACCAAAAGCAACAACAGCAAAAGCCAAAATTGACAAATGGGATCTCATTAAACTAAAGAGCTTCTGCAGAGCAAAAGAAACTACCATCAGAGTGAACAGGCAACCTACAGAATGGGAAAATTTTTGCAATCTACTTATCTGACAAAGGGCTAATATCCAGAACCTACAAAGAACTCAAACAAATTTACAAGAAAAAAACAAACAACCCCATCAAAAAGTGGGCAAATGATATGAACAGACATTTCTCAAAAGAAGACATTCATACAGCCAACAGACACATGAAAAAATGCTCATCATCACTGGCCATCAGAGAAATGCAAATCAAAACCACAACGAGATACTATCTCACACCTGTTAGAATGGCGATCATTAAATAGTCAGAAAACAACAGGTGCTGGAGAGGATGTGGAGAAATAGGAACACTTTTACACTGTTGGTGGGATTGTAAACTAGTTCAACCATTATGGAAAACAGTATGGCGATTCCTCAAGGATCTAGAACTAGATGCACCATATGACCCAGCCGTCCCATTACTGGGTATATACCCAAAGGATTATAAATCATGCTGCTATAAAGACACATGCACATGTATGTTTATTGCGGCACTATTCACAATAGCAAAGACTTGGAATCAACCCAAATGTCCATCAGTGACAGAGTGGATTAGGAAAATGTGGCACATATACACCATGGAATACTATGCAGCCATAAAAAAGGATGAGTTTGTGTCCTTTGTAGGGACATGGATGCAGCTGGAAACCATCATTCTTAGCAAACTATCACAAGAACAGAAAACCAAACACCGCATGTTCTCACTCATAGGTGGGAACTGAACAATGAGATCACTTGGACTCGGGAAGGGGACCATCACACACCGGGGCCTATCATGGGGAGGGGGGAAGGGGGAGGGGGGAGGGATTGCATTGGGAGTTATACCTGATGTAAATGACGAGTTGATGGGTGCTGACGAGTTGATGGGTGCAGCACAGCAACATGGCACAAGTATACATATGTAACAAACCTGCATGTTATGCACATGTACCCTAGAACTTAAAGTATAATAATAATAAATAAATAAATAAATAAATAAATAAATAAAAATAAAGCAATGACTGGTGAAAGTTGGTGGATAAATATTAAAAAAGAAAAAAAAAGACTGTATGGTGTTGACTGAGGGATAGACTTATATATCAGTGGAAGACAATAGAGAACCCAGATATAGGCCGGGCGCGGTGGCTCAAGCCTGTAATCCCAGCACTTTGCGAGGCAGAGACGGGTGGATCACGAGGTCAGGAGATCGAGACCATCCTGGCTAACACGGTGAAACCCCGTCTCTACTAAATATTACAAAAAACTAGCCGGGCGAGGTGGCGGGTGCCTGTAGTCCCAGCTACTCGGGAGGCTGAGGCAGGAGAATGGCGTGAACCCGGGAGGCGGAGCTTGCAGTGAGCCGAGATCTGGCCACTGCACTCCAGCCTGGGCGACAGAGCAAGACTCCGTCTCAAAAAAAAAAAAAAAAAAAAGAGAACCCAGATGTAGCACCACACAAGTTCAGCCAACTAGTTTTAAAATGGTAATAACATATGAATAGCAACATAAATATAATAAACTATTAATAAAATTATATAACAAATTTCTAGATTTATAAAAAAATTGTGAAGGTATTACAGAGTTTTCATATAATCTGCAACCAGTTTCCCCTCTTATTGACACTTTAGATGAGTATAGCACATTTGTTACAATTGATCAACAAATATTAATATTATTAACTAAAGTGTGCACTTAATTCAAATTTTTAAAGTTTTTACCGAATGTTTATTTCTAACCTGGGAAGTCATCCACAATACTATATTCCATTTAGTTATCATGCCTCCTTAGGCTCTTCTTGATTTTGACAGTTTCTCACTTGTTTTTGATGACTTTGGCAGTTTTGAGGAGCGCTGGTCAGGTATTTTCCAAAATGTCCTTCAACTGAGATTCATCTAATTGTTTTCTTGTAATTAGACTGGAATTATGGTGCTGTAGTTTTGATGTGGTTTATCCTTGCCAAAACTCATGTTGAAATTTGATTCCCCAGTGTAGCACTGTTGGGTGGTGGGGCCCAGTGGGAGGAGTTTTGGTCATAGGGGTGGATACCTTATGAATGGATTAATGCCCTCCCATAGTGGTGAGTGTGTTCTCCCTCTCATGGGAATGGATTAGATCCCTTGAAAGCAGGTTGTTAAAACAGTCTGGCTGCCTTGGCTTCTCTCTCTCTTGTTTTTTCTCTTACCATGTGATCTCTTTGTACGTGTCCGCTCCCCTTCTGCTTTCCACTATGATGAGTGGAAGTAGCATGAGACTTTCACTAGAAGCTGAGTAGACACCAGCACTATGCTTCTTGAGCTTCCAAGCCTGTGGAATTGTGAACTAAATAGACTTCTTTTCTTCATAAATTACCAAGCCTTAAGTATTCTACTATAGCAACACAAAATGGACTAAGACACATGGGTTTCTGGGAGGAAGACCATAGAGGTAAAGTGCTCTTTCATCACATCATATCAAAGATACCTACTATCAATACGAGAGCACTGTTGATGTTGACCTTGAACCTGGCTAAGACAGTGTTTGTTAGGTTTCTCCACCGTAAAGTTACTCTTCCCCCTTTCTATACTTTACTCAGAAGAAAGTCACCACACGAAGGTCACACTTATGGAGTCAGACAGTTATATTCCACTTCATTTAGGGTGAAATATCTATATAAATTATTTGGAATTCTCTGCCTGGGATATTTATTTCTTTTTCTTCATTCATTCATTCATTAATTCCTTCATTCATTCATTGGGTTATACCAATATGGACTCATGGATAACTTTTTATACTTTAGAATATAATCTGATATTACTTTATTTTGTTGCTCAAAGCATTCCAGCTTTGGCCATTGGGAGCTCTTTTTCAGTTGTCTTTGTATCCCTTTAACACATCCCATCATTATTGGTCCTCCTTCCCTTTTCCCTTCCCTCCCCTCCCCTCCCCTCCCCTCCCCTCCCCTCTTTCTTTCCCTCTTTGCTTCCTTCCTTTGTTCTTTTGAGTAATTCCTTACTTTAAGGCACTATAGGATACTCTGTGCTCATCTTCAGTATTTCCTGCCCCAGTCCTAGAATCAGCCATTTCTCCAAGGATCCCTGATTCTTTTTATTGTAGAATGGTAATAGAATCCAAAATATGCATGCAGGAAGTGTTCTTTGCTACTGGGGTGTCATTGTTTCTAGGCCTTCTCACCTGATAGAGCCAGGAAATGTATGTGTATATAATAATGTATATATACACATATTTATAAATGTTTTTATATATATTAATGACTTGCCACTTCTTGCTTCCATTTTATAGTCTAGCAAATCAAAATGCCCTAATCTCGCCTTAATCTTATCCTGCTGGTTATCACCTCTGGACCCTTGTTTATGCTGTTACCCTGCTTTGCCTCCTCCAGGAAGCTTTCCCTGTCATCTCTAGTCTGTGTTATGTGACCTTTATCTGTGCTTCCATGGCACATGTTCATTTCTTTATCACTGCACTATTGTGGAATATTTGAATGACACTTTGTCTCTCTCCTCAATAGAATATGAGTTCCTTGTGTGAAAGGACTGGGTCTTATCAATTATGATACAATCAGTACTTGTCTCAGGGTGTATATGTTCACCATCTTTCACAAAGGAAGGTGAATATACACTGTACAAGTACAACTAGAATTTGTTAATGAATCAACTTCTTCAAATGAGGAATTCTATTACTTTCTATTGAATATTTACTATATTTAATAACTGAGCTGGAGGGTTGTTTTGGCATTGCTTAACTGGAATTTAGTTGGATAATTGGGACTTTCAATATAAGTAGAGGCAATGGGAAATTAAAGTTAGTCTCAAAGGAAAGGGAATTTGTTGGATGGTATTCCATTTTCCCTCCTCATTATGTCCTGCTACACACCTAGTTAATAGACAAACAACAACAAAAAAACCCAATTGCTTACTGACCTCAGTAGTGAACTCCAAATACCACCCTCTCCTATGCAAGGTCTTTGAGAGGCCTTTGCCTAAAAGCTATTAATTAAAAATATAGATCCTGCCCTTTTTCCACAAACTCTCAGATTTTGGCCTTCCAAGTGGTCCCACTTTGTCCTTGCCTTTTGCTTTCATCTTCGTAGAAATAGAGCTTAGCCTTTTTTCTTTAAGTTCTGCAAAGATTAATTCCAATTAATGCAGTAATATTCACTTATCTGCCATGCTTAATGTTGACTAGACAAAATAGGGGACAGCTGTGCCCAGTCATTTTTAGTTGGAAAAATCTTAATCTGAGCCTCCATCATCAAGGTGAAGATGGCTGTGCAATTATTTGCTTTAATGACAAGCCTAGGGCTGAGCTGGGTCAGGAATTTTGGTACCTGCCTGCTTTATCACAACATTGGGCAGTAATCCTCTCTTAACATGCTAGCATGAATTTCCCCTCAAGTTAACTTTGCATGATGATATTTTTTTCAAATCAAAACATATTGAAGCTATTTTAACTCCGGTGCTTATATCTCTAGGATGATATAAAATTCTAATAATATTGAGAAGAGTATTTTGAAAACCTGTTTCAATTTTTATCTTTTCAATTTCCATGGGTTTCGGGGGAACAGGTGGTATTTGTTTACATGGGTAAGTTATTTAGTGAAAACTTGTTTTTTAAAGAAGAGTTTAATCTTTTGTTTTTTTCATGTGAGCAATTTATAATACAAAAGACTTGTAGCCATCAGATGATACCAATAGATTTTGCTCTAACGGCTCTCTGTGTAGACCTTCCTTTGTGAGAACTGGTGACAGAAGATCACTATGTAGGAATTAGCAGTATCAATGAGCAAGAATCATTTTATGCTTATTTTTAGTAGAATCAAGAGAACTCCCTTCTGAAGTGTTTACAGATTTGGAAATTATATACCAAAATCAGCAAGATTTTGAGAATGCCGGTGAATTGTTAGTAAAGAACTAGTGCTCGGCTGCTCTGCCAAAGCAAGACCTATAAGAGGGGAGGAATATCTATCTACCATAAGGAATTCGTCTTGAAATATTACATTTTAACTCTTACTTGAAACAACTCCAACTGAAGGACACAGATTTGTATGGGTGTTGGTTGTAATGGTCCTTATAGGAATGCAGAAAGACCTAGCTTTTTAATTGATGTGTCAAAATCTGCAAGCTTTTGCTTGCTAGTGGTTGATTCTAATATGAAAAGGTTGAAAAGATGGTTACTTTTCCCACATGACTCACATGAGTACTGAATTGAACAAAAAGTGGGCAGTGGTCATGGTGTTATGTGTGTATGGTTGGCAGGAGGGAATTAAAAGTAACGGCAGCAAGGCACAGCATCTCACTTCCTTCACTTTGAGCTTCTCTTATTAGCCCTTCTAAGCATTCCATCACCATATATAGTTTTTTCTTTTCATGATTACTTATATTGTTCTCTGCCAAAATCCCATCATTCTAGGCCAGGCCCCATTCTTAACTTCTTTGTTATACAACTATGATAATAGGTATACATATATTGAGCAATGTACATGGTGAAACTCTGTGGGAGACATTCTACACACATGATAATGTTTAATCTCCACAAGACATTATGGAATTAGTAGAAAGTGGTAGGAGATGATTTGAAGAAATAAGGAGAAACCAGATCAGGTAGGGGCTTGTGGGCCCTGACAGTAATTTAGATTATTCTGAATGTGAATGGATGTCATTGGAGGGTTTTGAGCAGTGGAGTGATACAGTCTGACTTATATCATGAAGTGAGTTCTCTGGATGTACTGTAGAATGTTGATTAAAAGGGGTCAAGAGCAGAAGTGTGAAGACCAGTAAGGAGGCTTTTGGAATGATAATGAAAAGGTAATGGTATCTTGGGTCAGGGAAGTAGTGATGGAAATGGTAAGAAGTGCTAGATTCTAGATATCTTGTGAAGAATGAACTGACACTTCAGGCTGATAGGTTGGATGTAGGATAGTGACAGAAAGAGATTTAAGGATGACTTGAAGGTTTTTGGCCTGACCAACTGGGTATATGGTGATGCCATTTATTTCCATGAGGAACACTGGGGGACAGTTTGGGCGAGACTGAAAACCAAGAGTTCAACTTTAGGCATGTAGAGTTTGAGATGCCTACCAGATACCCAAGCGGAGAAGTAAGGTAGGTAGTTGTATATATGAGTCTAGAGATAAGAAAAATTTAACTGCACCACTCATCGATAGGGCTAGAATGTTATAGGAAGCAATTGGCCTGGGAGGTGGGGGAATAGAAGACCAAAGATATACTTTTCTTGTGAGGAACTGGCCCAAGCTGCCATTGACTCTACTATATCTTCAATATCACTATGTAACAGGAGTTTTGAAAATCTGTTATAAGACCTGTTCTGGACAACCGTCCTAGAAGCTATGTAGGAGCAACATGAAATGACAATAAAAAGGAAGGATTCAGAATAGAACATGTGGAAGAAAAATAAAATTATATTCTATTCAAAATGAGCTTCTACACCAAAATTTCAAAACACATGCAAAGTATCTACACTTAAGTGAGGTCACCAAGGAAATGAACAATCAGAATATGAATTCATTGAGAATGAAATGATTTTATGAAAAGATTTGTCATTTAAAAATATGTTTAGGATGCTGAAAGAGGTAAATGAACAACTTTTATTGAAAATAGAAAATTATGAAATAAACAAGCATAAAGAAATGAAAAATGAGACCACTTGAATATAAAAGAACCAATTAGAAATCCTGGACATGAAAAATAGTCATTTAAATAAAAAATTCAAAAGAACATAAACTTTGGGTTGCGTATAGTCAGAGAGAACATATCAAATTGCAAGATAGAGTACTGAGAAATTCTAAATATAGCAAAGAGAATGATTTTTTAAAAATAGAATAATGAAGACATATGAGCTATAGATTGATAGGTTTCAACAAATATTCTATAGGAATGACAGAAGTGGTGAAGAGCATCGCAGAGAAGTAATGTTTGCTGATATAATAACTGAAAAAACATCCATAATTGAATGCTTGAGTTCTCAGTTCTGTAGCACATGAGTATTAAGCAGGATAAATGAAAATATACAGTTAGACACATCATAATAAAACTGCAGAGGATTAAGGATTCAGATACTATCTTTAAAACTACCAGAAAATGTTGATTACCTATGAAAGAATCAATTAGACTCACAGTATATTTATCATCAGTAAAAAATAGTATTATCTTAAAGTGCTAGATGAAAATAATTTCAAGAATGAGAGTAGATGAAAGAATTTTTAGACATGCTCAGCCTGCTAGTTTACAGGTCAGAGAGGCTCACTAAAGGAACTCTTAAAATATGTACTTAATAAGAAGAAAGGGCAAGTTTAGAATATAAGAACAGGTTGAAACAGCATAGACATGGAATCAACCTAAATGCCCATCAAAGGTAGACCGGATAAAGCAAATGTTGTACATATACACCATGGAATACTATGCAGCTATAAAAAAGCATGAGATAATATCCTTTTTAGCAACATGGATGGAATTGGAAGCCATTATCCTAAGTGAACTAATGCAGGAACAGAAAATCAAACACCACATGTTCTCATTTATAAGTGAGAGTTACACATTGAGTACACATGTGATCTGGTGTAGATCTGTGTCCCCACCCAAATCTCATGTCAAATTGTAATTCGAATGTTTGAGGAGGGGCCTGGTGTGAGGTGATTGGATCATGGGGGCAGATTTCTCTTCTGCTGTTCTCAAGGTAGTGACTGAGTTCTCACGAGATCTGGTTGTTTAAAAGTGTGTAGTACCTCCACCTTTGTTCTCTTTCTCCTGCTCCGGCCATGTAAGACCTGATTGCTTCCCCCTCACCTTCTACCGTGATTGAAAGTTTCCTGAGGCCTCCCCAGCCGTACTGCCTATACATCCTGTGGAACTATGAGCCAATTAAACCTTTTTTTTTTTTTTTTTAATAGAGTACTTAGTCTCAGGCATTTCTTTATAGCCGTGCAAGAACAAACTAATACAACATGGATACCTAATAATCAGTATCAGGTACTGACTGAGTATCAATCAGTACAAAGAAGGGAATAATAGACACCAGGGCCTACTCGAGGGTAAAAGGTAGGAGGAGGGTGAGAATTAAAAAACTACCTGTCAGGTACCATGCTTATTACCTGGGGGATGAAATCATCTGTACACCAAACCCCTCCAACATGTAATTTATCCTTATAACAAACCTTCACATGTACCCCTGAAACTAAAAGTTAAAAAAACCAAAAATAGATTATATATTTATATATTTAATTAATTGAATGTAAGAATTACTTTTTGATGTTTGAGAAAATACAAAATTAATGCTCAAGATAAAATGAAAAATATTAGAATATTTAGTTTGAGGTTATAATGTGCCAAGGTCTACATCATATTCAGCAGGTGAATGAAAATTCTAAATAATTTTAGGTTGTGTTAGAAAAAGGTACAATTTTATATATCCTTAAAATATTAAAAATAACCAGTAAAAAACTAGAAATATTATCTATAGCTTCAAAATATGTAAAGAAAAAAATGTAGAAAACTTTATAAATCAAACTGAAAGTCAAGAGAAAAAATGAAACAAAATGATGCTATACAAAAAACATAAAATGAGAGAAAATTTCTAAAAATGTCAGCAATCATTATAAATGTGAACAGATTAAATTCAGCTATATAGAAGAAAAGATTATCTAATTATTTATGAAACAAAGTCCAATTATATGCTGTTTGTAAGATATATACCTAAAACCAAACCAACAGAACATTGAAGTTAATGAAATAGAACAAATAAATGCTATGTGAATTCTAACCAAAAAGAGATTAGTGAGGTAATAATATATCAAAGTAGAATCAAAGAGAAAATAATTAATAAAGAGAAACATTGCATAAAAACACATCAACTAGGTATAACAATCATGGATTTGTATGCCCCTAACTTTGAAATATACAAACAAAACCTAACAGATATACAGAGAGAATTAAACAAATCCACAATTATAGCAAGAGATCTTAGCACACCTCTCTTCAAAATAGAAAGACCAATTGTGATAAATGTCAAGTAAAGAATCCAAAATTACTCAGCATATTAAGAACCAGAAAAAATTGTCCACTTCCATAGAAACGTCAACATATGCCAAATGCCAGTATGATGCAGTTGTTGAAATTATATGACAAAAACTTTAACGTAGCTATCAAATGCTCTATCAAGTAAGGGTAAATGTTTTTGAAGTAAGTAGAAAGATAAAAAATGTCTGCAAAGAAATAAAAGATATAAAGAAGAAATAAATGAAAACGTTAGATCTTAAAACCACAATAACTAATATAAAAAACTCATTGCATGAACTCAAAAGTAGAATGGAGATGACAAATGCAAGAATCAGTGATCTTGAAGAAAAATCAATAGAAACAATTCAATCTGAACAAAAGGGAGAAAAAATATTTTAAAAAATGAACAGGGCGGCCGAGCACGGTGGCTCATGCCTGTAATCCCAGCACTTTGGGCGGCTGAGGTGGGTGGGTCATGAGGTCAGGAGTTCGAGACCAGCCTGGCCAGCATGGTGAAACCCTGTCTCTACTAAAAATACAAAAAATTAGCTGGGCATGGTGGCACATGCCTGTAGTCCCAGCTACTTGGGAGGCTGAGGCAGGATAATTGCTTGAACCCAGCAGGTGGAGGTTGCAGTGAGCCAAGATTGTGCCACTGCACTCTGACCTGGGCAACAGAGTGAGACTCTGTCTCGGGGGGTCGGTGGGTGGGCGGGGGAAGAACAGGGCTTCAGGAATCTGTGGAACAATATCTAAAAGTTTAACATATACATAATCAGAATTCCAGAAGGAGTGGATAAATAGTGTAGGGCAGAAAACATATTGAAGAAATAGTGTCTAAACATTTTCCGAATTTGGCAAAAGGTATACACTTAGAGATTATAAAAGTTAGAACCTCTAGTACTTTTCATAAAAGAAAACATGATATATTAGACTTCATCAAAGTTAAAAATGTTGGAAATGAGAAAGACACTGATAGAAGGATGAAAGGTTACAGCCTAGGACAAAATATGTGCAAGTCACATATTCAGTAAAAAATGTACAGCCGAATATATAAGGGACTCTTGAAACTAAAAAGAAAACAAATGAGCCAATTTAATTAAAAGGGCAAAACATTTGGTGAGAAACTTTACAAAAGTATATGTGTATATGTATGTATATATAATATATATACACACATATGTATATATATGCTCATGTATATGAGCATCTCTTCATGTCTCCATACATATATATACACACGCATGCATATATATACATATTTGTATGGGAACACGAAGAGATGCTCATCATACAGAAGTATTAGTTAAAACCACAGCGGGACATAATGACACAGACATTACAATACAAAGCTAAAAATAAAAGGCAATATAAAGTGTCAGTGAAAATGTAAACTGGGATTATCATGCACTGTTGGAATAATCACTTTGAAAAACAGTTGGCTGTTTTTTAAGGAATTAAACATACACCTATGTGTGTTCCAGTTATTCCACTTCTAGGTATTTACCCAAAAGAGAAGAAAGCACAAGTTCATACAAAAACTTGTACATGAATGTTTATAGAAGCTTTCTTTGTAATAGCTAAAAACTGGAAGAAACTTCAATGTCTATCAACAGATGAATATATAAAAAATAGTGGTGTATGGATAAAAATGTGGAATACTACTCAGCCATAAAAATGAACTATCGATATACACAACAACATGGATGATTCTCAGTATCATTATGCTAAGTGAAAGAAGGTAGACACAAACGACTACTTACTCTATAATTCCCTTTATATACAAATCTAGAAAATATAAACTAACCTTTAGTGACAGAAAGCAGGTTAGCAGTTGCTTGGGAAGTGGGGTACAGGAAACATGGAAAAGAGAGATTATCAAGAGCCCTGAGAAAATTTTAGGAGATTATAAATGAATATGTTCACTATTTTATTTGAAGTGATGGTTTACCAGATGTATGTGTATGTGGAAACTTACCAAACTGCATGCTTCAAAAATGCGTTTATTGTAGGTTAATTATTCCTCAATAGAGCTGTTTAAAACAAAAAGAAAAAAAGAAAACCAAAAATACCAGAGACTGGGGCCAAATTATGAAAGATTTTAGATAAAAAATATTCCCCTCCATGACACAATTAATATAGTTCTCACCTGGATACACACACAAACACACACACACACACACACACACACACACAAAGCCAATTTAATCGAGCTATAACTACATGCCATACAATTCATTCATTTAATGTACAATTAACCATTTAATAAATGTGCATAATTGAATGATTTTTAGTGTATACACTGAGTTGTGAGGTATATTTTTAATGCCCCTTCCTCAACAGAAAGTTTTTAGTAATACACATGAATTAACACAAATAATTATAACTAGAAAGAAAATAAAGTATAGATTTTCTCTATAAAACATTTTGTGTATAGTTGTCATAGTAAAAGTCAAAAGACAATTTTAAGAAAATTAAAACACGTAAAATTGAAATGTAGGCAACTAAATTATGCAACTGCTATAAAATTTTAGCGTTTTGATTTTTATGTAGTATTAATGAGCAATTAAAGAATACATTTCATGCTTGAGAATATTCAAATTCAGTAAAGTCTTTTATTTTCAAATGTAATAAAAACGTCTTTATCCCCCCAAATTTTACTCCTTAAATTTAACACTTCGTTTCACTGATTTAGACACCAATAAAAGCAAGTGATTATACAGAATCACAGAGCTGAGGCAACTCGGGTTGTTCTTTGTCTTTATAATCACATGCTATAATTTTTAATTTCGTGTACTTTGAAAGTGTAGACATATGTATCATATATTACCACAGGGACTGCAGTCTGGAAGTATGCTCAAAGCAAGCTCAAACTGAAGTAGGAGGCAGGACTTGACTCCAGAGGCGGGGCTTGGACAGCCGACCGAATTGAGGACTGGCTAAACCAGGTCTAGGGCAGAAGCGGCTTTCCTTAAGCCTTGTCTACCAATGTGTCATGTCAATTTACCATTCCATGGCAACACCCAGGAGTTACTGCCCCTTTCCATGGCAATGACCTGACAACCTGGAAGTTACCACCCTCATCCTAGAAATTGCTGCATAAATTGCTCCTTAATGTGAATATAATTGAAAGTGGGAATCAGCATGAGTGCAGAACTGCCTCTGAGCTGCTATTCTGGGGACACCGCCCATGGGGCAGCCCTGCTCTACAAGAAGCAGGAACAGTTCCTCTGCTGCTCTGTACACTTCTGCTTCAATTAAACTTGCTGTTTAATGTCACCGGCTTGCCCTTGAATTCTTTCCTGAGTGAAGCCAAGACCCTCCCACCTAAGCCCCAAGTGTGGGGCTTGCCTGTCCTGCACCAAAACATTTCCAAATTGTTAAGAGCTTACTTTAGAAAGGAACAGCCTATGTCTTGGACCAACTATTTAATAAAGATTTATCGAAATTAACTTCCCTGTAGAATCAAATGATTATTAAAACAGAAATATTAAAAATCAGCTAATTCGTACCTTACATAGATTTTCTTCAAGCTTAAATGTAACTACAGCAATCTTTTACAGCTCAGACCAAAAGAGGATGTGGGGGGAGAAAAGTTGAAAACTTGTATGTGATGCTAATAAGTAAAAGACTGACTTTTACTGGGTTTTATTATTCTTATATTAAAATTCTCGGCAGGGCGCGGTGGCTCAAGCTTGTAATCCCAGCACTTTGGGAGGCCGAGACGGGCGGATCACGAGGTCAGGAGATGGAGACCATCCTGGCTAACACGGTGAAACCCCGTCTCTACTAAAAATACAAAAAACTAGCCGGGCATGGTGGCGGGCACCTGTAGTCCCAGCTACTCGGGAGGCTGAGGCAGGAGAATGGCGTGAACCCGGGAGGCGGAGCTTGCAGTGAGCTGAGATCCCGACAATGCACTCCAGCATGGGCTACAGAGCAAGACTCCATCTCAAAAAAAAAAAAAAAAAAAAAAAAAATTCTCTGCAAAACAATGTTTCTCTTTATGGCCAGCAAGTGGGCAGACCTCTGCCACTGCCCCCACGCTTGGTAGGCCACTGCTCCATCCTAAGCTACTTAACAAGAAAGTGGCCTAATTAGCACTGGGTTTTTGGCCTCCAGACTCCACTATTTGTCTTTCAGGCTGCTGGAGTGACTGTTGACAGGATGAGTTCTGGGTCCTCCTGAGGGCCTTTACTTGCTTACAGCATAGTGTGGGGTACAACAGACACCGCTGTGACACGGGTGACCTGGAGGTGGTTTTAGTGTCTTTTTGTGCGGTGTGTTATTCCCACGCACATCACACATGAAACCCTCTTCCTAACGGGGTTCTGGGAATTCAGACCTTGATGTTGCTACCCACACCTACCCTAAATACATGTAGAAACACCAAAACCCTTTTTCTTCTTGTCTGTGGGGGCAAAGTGTTCATTAGTCTTCATTTCTTAGTCCTCACCCACTCCTTGTCCCCCCCGATGGCTAACTGTATACCTGTTGGTCTGGCCCCCAACCATGCAGGACCCTGCCTCTCTCCCTCTTACCAGTTTTTCTCCTTTAACCCCCTCCCCACTACAGACAAAGTCCACATCATCTTTTCACATTGTGCTGATTTTATTGCGTTCATCACCATGGTGGAACACTATCGGTCTCAGATTCGGCCTTTATGTGATTGGTGATTCCCCAGAGTTGCCTATGGAGATGCTGTTGCTAGTTGTACATTTCTGATCCAGGCTCTGCATTTACTGGCAGCAGAGATGGTTACTTGGGATGGTTTGCTGTTGCCAATGGCTTCTGGGCTTGCTCTTGGGATTTTTATTTTCCGTTGTATTTTGTGCTTGCTCTTCTGAGTTTTAGTTTGCGTCTTACTCTGCTTGTGGTGACACGCAAATATTGTTGGTCTCATTGTTATCCTAGGCTTTTTGGAGCAGGAAGGAGGTGATTGAGTTTTCTTTCTTGAATTCCTTTGAAGGGGTTTTTTTACCTTTGTGATTTTCTTCTCCACCTGGAAGGACAACACATGAGCCAGAAGGACATTGGTTTAGGGGAAGAGAAAGAGGTTGTATAGCAAGGGGAGCTTCATGGATAGGAGTGCAGGCTGAGGAGGGGAGTGTGCTAGGCAAGGACAGGACAGGGGTCTTGAGAGAATAGAGGGGAGGGAGAGAAGGAACAAGGATAGGGTCATCTGACCTTGCCAGCTTTGTTGGTCTTTCGTTGACAAGAGTTCTTCTTTTCCTTCTTCTCTTTGGTTCTTGGGGTTGGCTTTTTCGTGCTTACAATTGGTTGTTTCGTATTTTCTTTGGGCTTCACTGGTGTGTGGGTCTCCTTAGCCATATTGAAGCCTCCCAGTGGTCTACCCCATGCTCCTGACCTCTTTATGTATACCCAGCCCTGGGTGACGAGGAGCCCCACCCTTCAGCTTTGTTTGGTCAGAATGGGGCACCCCTATCCAATGGTAGTCCTGGGGTGGCTTGGACATCACAAAGCACTGACACTTCTGGGGGGGTGTTGCTGGGGTGGCCAAAATGTGGTCAGAGAAAGGGGATTTTTTCACCCCCAATACTACCTGAAGGTCCATTTCAAAATGACCTGCTACCCCCATCATTCCCCATGTTCAATTCTGGTGGGTCACATAGCAGGGAGGTGGTGTTTCCTTAAAGGCATTCCCTACAGCCACCCCCAGCCAGTGGTCCATTCTGTTCTCTCCCACCCTTGACCATGACCTACTATTTCGGATGTCTTCTCTAAAATCCTTCCAAGGTACAGTGGCCTTATTTAATTCTCAGTCAAAATATGAATCATTCCACTTCCTTCAAACAAATTTCTATTTTGTATCTGTTTTGGTATGGTTTGTAAACTGAGACAGGTTTTGTGTGTGTGTGTGTGTTTGTTTACATTTCTAAATGGTTGAGAAAAAAAGCAAAATAATATTTTATGATGTAAAAATTATGTGAAATTGAAATTTCAGTGTTCATAAAACTTTATTAGAACACAGATACACTAATTTAACTATCAACTATGGCTGCTTTGACACTAAAACAGAGTAGTTGCGACAGAGATTGTATAGCCTGCAAAACATAAAGTATTTGCTATCTGTCCTTTTAGAAAAAAAGATTGCCAACTCCTCATCTATTCTGTTCCATTGATCTATTTGCCTATCCTGATGCCAAAACTGCATTGTCATGATTAATTTCATGTCATGTCATAATTTTATGCTAAGACATAAAATTAGGTAGCACAGCTCATCCGACTTTGCTCTTCTTTTACAAGATCATTTCAGCTACTCTAGGTCCTTCATACATTCTTAAAATCTTTAGAATCAGCTTTTCTATTAATGTTAAAGCCTGTTATGATTTCATTGTGACAGTGATGAATTTATAAATCAATATAGGGAGAATTAAAATCTTAACAATTTTGAGACCTTCAATTTGTGAACATATATCTCTTTGCTTATTTAGGTGTTTATCTCTGCAGTGTTTTTTAACGTTCAATTTGTTTAAAATTGGTATTGTTTCCTCCTTAAGTATTTGGTAGTAGTCATCCATGAAGATATCTATTCCTGAAACTTTCCTTTTGAGAAGCTTTTATGTTTTGAATTAACTTTGGTATTTACACTATTCAAAAAGTCCAGTCTCACGTTAGTTTGGTAAATTGTTTTTCAAAGGCTTTTTCCATTTTATCTAAATTATCAAACTTGTTGGCATAAAGTTGTACATAATATTCCCTTTACAGTTTTGAAATGCGTGTAGCATGTGTAATGATGCACCCTCTGTAATTTCTGAAATTGGTAACTTATGTTTTGTGTTTTTTTTTCTTGATTACTTTTAGCTAGGCTTTTATGAATTTTATTCTTTTAAAAACTATCTTCAGCTTTCTTGATTTGTGTCTATCATTTTGGCTTTTTCTAATTCAATTATGTCTGTTCCTTATCTTTACTATTTTATTTTTCCTATTCAATTTGAATTTAATTTATAGCTCCTTAAGGTGAAATATTATATTATTTACTTCAAACCATTCTTCTTTTCTAATATAAAAATAAAGCTATAAATTTTCCACTTAGCACTGCTTAAGCTGCATCTCACAAAATTTGATATATTGTGTTTCCTTATGCAGTTTGATATATATTTAATTTCACTTGTAATTTCTTTTTATTTTTTATTATACTTTAAGTTCTAGGGTACATGTGCACAATGTGCAGATTTGTTACATATGTATACATGTGCCATGTTGGTGTGCTGCACCCATTAACTCGTAATTTACATTAAGTATCTCTCCTAATGCTATCCCTCCCCCCTCCCCCACCACATGACAGGCCCCGGTGTGTGATGTTCCCCTTCCTGTGTCCAAGTGTTCTCATTGTTCAATTCCCACCTGTGAGTGAGAACATGTGGTGTTTGCTTTTTTGTCCTTATGATAGTTAGCTGAGAATGATGATTTCCAGCTTCATCCATGTCCCTACAAAGGACATGAACTCATCCTTTTTTATGGCTGCATAGTATTCCATGGTGTATATGTGCCACATTTTCTTAATCCAGTCTATCATTGATGGACATTTGGGTTGGTTCCATGTCTTTGCTATTGTGAATAGTGCCACAATAAACATATGTGCATGTGTCTTTATAGCAGCATGATTTATAATCCTTTGGGTATATATCCAGTAATGGGATTGCTGGGTCAAATGGTATTTCTAGTTCTATATCCTTGAGGAATTGCCACACTGTCTTCCAAAGTGGTTGAACTAGTATACAGTCCCACCAACAATGTAAAAGCATTCCTATTTCTCCACATCCTCTCCAGCACCTGTTGTTTCCTGACTTTTTAATGATCACCATTCTAACTGGTGTGAGATGGTGTCTCATTGTGGTTTTGATTTGCATTTCTCTGATGGTCAGTGATGATGAGCATTTTTTCATGTGTCTGTTGGCTGCATAAATGTCTTCTTTTGAGAATTTTCTGTTCATATCCTTTGCCCACTTTTTGATGGGGTTGTTTGTTTTTTTCTTGTAAATTTGTTTGAGTTCTTTGTAGATTCTGGATATTAGCCCTTTGTCAGATGAGTAGATTGCAAACATTTTCTCCCATTCTGTAGGTTGCCTGTTCACTCTGATGGAAGTTTCTTTTGCTGTGCAGAAGCTCTCTAGTTTAATTAGATCTCATTTGTCTATTTTGGCTTTTGTTGCCATTGCTTTTGGTGTTTTAGACATGAAGTTCTTGCCCATGCTTATGTCCTGAATGGTATTGCCTAGGTTTTCTTTTGGGATTTTCATGGCTTTAGGTCTAACATTTAAGTCTTTAATCCATCTTGAATGATTTTTGTATGAGGTGTAAGGAAGGAATCCAGTTTCAGCTTTCTACATATGGCTAGCCAGTTTTCCCAGCACCATTTTTGAATAGGGAATCCTTTCCTCATTTCTTGTTTTTGTCAGGTTTCTCATAGATCAGATGGTCGTAGATGTGTGGTATTATTTCTGAGGGCTCTGTTCTGTTCCATTGGTCTATATCTCTGTTTTGGTACCAATACCATGCTGTTTTGGTTACTGTAGCCTTGTAGTATAGTTTGAAGTTAGGTGGCGTGATGCCTCCAGCTTTGTTCTCTTGGCTTAGGATTGTTCTGGCAATGCAGGCTCTTTTTTGGTTCCATATGAACTCTAAAGCAGTTTTTTCCAATTCTGTGAAGAAAGTCATTGGTAGCTTGACGGGAATGGCATTGAATCTCTAAATTACCTTGTGCAGTATGGCCATTTTCATGATATTGATTCTTCCTATCCATGAGCATGGAATGTTCTTCCATTTGTTTGTGTCCTCTTTGATTTCACTGAGCAGTGGTTTGTAGTTCTCCTTGAAGAGGTCCTGCACATCCCTTGTAAGTTGGATTCCTAAGTATTTTATTCTCTCTGAAGCAATTGTGAATGGAGTTCACTCATGATTTGGCTCTCTGTTTGTCTGTTATTGGTGTATAAGAATGTTTGTGATTTTTGCACATTGATTTTGTATCCTGAGACTTTGCTGAAGTTGCTTATCAGCTTAAGGAGATTTTGGGCTGAGACGATGGGAATTTCTAAATATACAATCATGTCATCGGCAAACAGGGACAATTTGACTTCCTCTTTTCCTAACTGAATACCCTTTATTTCTTTCTCCTGCCTGATTGCCCTGGCCAGAACTTCCAACACTATGTTGAATAGAAGTTGTGAGAGAGGGCATCCCTGTCTTGTGCCAGTTTTCAAAGGGAATGCTTCCAGTTTTTGCCCATTCCGTATGATATTGGCTGTGGGTTTGTCATAAATAGCTCTTATTATTTTGAGATACGTTCCATCAATACCTAATTTATTGAGAGTTTCTAGCATGAAGGGCTGTTGAATTTTGTCTAAGGCTTTTTCTACATCTATTGAGATAATCATGTGGTTTTTGTCTTTGGTCCTGTTTATATGCTGCATTGTGTTTATTGATTTGCATATGTCAAACCAGCCTTGCCTCCCAGGAATGAAGCCCACTTGATCATGGTGGATAAGCTTTTTGATGTGCTGCTGGATTCAGTTTGCCAGTATTTTATTGAGGATTTTTGCATCGATGTTTATCAGGGATATTGGTCTAAAATTCTCTTTTTTTGTTGTGTCTCTGCCAGGCTTTGGTATCAGGATGATGCTCACCTATAAAATGAGTTAGGGAGGATTCTCTCTTTTTCTATTGATTGGAATCGTTTCAGAAGGAATGGTACCAGCTCCTCCTTGTACGTCTGGTAGAATTAGGCTGTGAATCCATCTGGTCCTGGACTTTTTTTGATTGGTAGGCTATTAATTATTATCTCAATTTCAGAGCCTGTTATTGGTCTATTCAGAGATTCAACTTCTTCCTGGTTTAGTCTTGGGAGGTGTATGTGTCCAGGAATTTATCCATTTCTTTAGATTTTGTAGTTTATTTGTGTAGAGGTGTTTATGGTATTCTCTGCTGGTAGTTTGTATTTCTGTGGGATCGGTGGTGATATCCCCTTTATCATATTTTTATTGCAGCTATTTTATTCTTCTCTCTTTTATTCTTTATTAGTCTTGCTAGTGGTTTATCAATTTTGTTGATCTTTTCAAAAAACCAGCTCCTGCATTCATTGATTTTTGAAGGATTTTTTTGTGTCTCTATCTCCTTCAGTTGTGCTCTGATCTTAGTTATTTCTTGCCTTCTGCTAGCTTTTGAATGTGTTTGCTCTTGCTTCTCTAGTTCTTTTAATTGTGATATTAGGTTGTCAATTTTAGATCTTTTCTGCTTTCTCTTGTGGGCATTTAGTGCTGTAAATTTCCCTCTACACACTGCTTTAAATATGTCCCAGAGATTCTTGTATGTTGTACCTTTGTTCTCATTGGTTTCAAGGAACATCTTTATTTCTGCCTTCATTTCGTTATGTACCCAGTAGTCATTCAGGAGCAGGTTGTTCAGTTTCCATGTAGTTGTGCGGTTTTAAGTGAGTTTCTTAATCCTGAGTTCTAGTTTGTTTGCACTGTAGTCTGAGAGACAGTTTGTTATAATTTCTGTTCTTTTACATTCGCTAAGGAATGCTTTACTTCCAACTATGTGGTCAATTTTGGAATAAGTGCGATGTGGTGCTGAGAAGAATGTATATTCTGTTGATTTGGGGTGGAGAGTTCTGTAGATGTCTATTAGGTCCGCTTGATGCAGAGCTGAGTTCAATTCCTGGATATCTTTGTTAACTTTCTGTCTTGTTGATCTGTCTAATGTTGACAGTGGGGTGTTAAAGTCTCCCATTATTATTGTGTGGGAGTCTAAGTCTCTTTGTAGGTTTCCAAGGACTTGCTTTATGAATCTGTGTGCCCCTGTATTGGGTGCATGTATATTTAGGATAGTTAGCTCTTCTTGTTGAATTGATCCCTTTACCATTACGTAATGACCTTCTTTGTCTCTTTTGATCTTTGTTGGCTTAAACTCTGTTTTATCAGAGACTAGGATTGCAACCTCTGCCTTTTTTTTTTGCTTTCCATTTGCTTGGTAAATCTTCCTCCATCCCTTTATTTTGAGCCTATGTGCATCTTTGCATGTTAGGTGGGTCTCCTGAATACAGTACACTGACGGTCTTGACTCTCTATCCAATTTGCCAGTCTGTGTCTTTTAATTGGAGCACCTAGCTCATTTACATTTAAGGTTAATATTGTTATATGTGAATTTGATCCTGTCATTATGATGTTAGCTGGTTATTTTGCTCATTAATTGATGCAGTTTCTTCCTAGCATCGACAGTCTTTACAGTTTGGCATGTTTTTGCAGTGGCTGGTACTAGTTGTTCCTTTCCATGTTTAGTGCTTCCTTCAGGAGCTCTTGTAGGGCAGGCTTGGTGGTGACAACATCTCTCAGCATTTGCTTATCTGTAAAAGATTTTATTTCTCCTTCACTTATGAAGCTTAGTTTGGCTGGATATGAAATTCTGGGTTGAAAATTCTTTTGGGCATGTTGAATATTGGCCCCCACTCTCTTTTGGCTTGTAGAGTTTCTGCTGAGAGATCCACTGTTAGTCTGATGGGCTTCCCTTTGTGGGTAACCCGACCTTTCTCTCTGGCTGCCCTTAACATTTTTTCCTCCATTTCAACTTTGGTGAATCTGACAATTATGTGTCTTGGAGTTGCCCTTCTCGAGGAGTATCTTTGTGGCGTTCTCTGTATTTCCTGAATTTGAATGTTGATCTGCCTTGCTAGGTTGGGGAAGTTCTCCTGGATAATGTCCTGCAGAGTGTTTTCCAACTTGGTTCCATTCTCTCCATCACTTTCAGGTACACTAATCTGACCTAGATTTGGTCTTTTCACATAGTCCCATATTTCTTGGATGCTTTGTTCATTTCTTTTTACTCTTTTTTTCTCTAAAGTTCTCTTCTTGCTTCATTTCATTCATTTGATCATCAGTCACTAATACTCTATCTTCCAGTTGATCAAATCAGCTAGTGAAGCTTGTGCATTCGTCACGCAGTTCTTGTGCCACGATTTTCAGTTCCATCAGTTCATTTAAGGACTTCTCTACACTGGTTATTCTAGTTAGCCATTCATCTAATCTTTTTTCAAGATTTTCAGCTTCTTTGCGATGGGTTCGAACTTCCTCCTTCAGCTCAGAGAAGTTTGATCGTCTGAAGCCTTCTTCTCTCAACTCATCAAAGTCATTCTCCATCCAGCTTTGTTCTGTTGCTGGCAAGGAGCTGCATTCCTTTGGAGGGGGAGGGGCGCTCTGATTTTTAGAATTTTCAGCTTTTCTGCTCTGTTTTTTCCCCATCTTTGTGGTTTTTATCTTCCTTTGGTCTTTGTTGATGGTGATGTACAGATGGGGTTTTGCTGTGGTTGTCCTTTCTGTTTGCTAGTTTTCCTTCTAACAGTCAGGACCCTCAGCTGCAGGTCTGTTGGAGCTTGCTAGAGGTCCACTCCAGACCCTGTTTGCCTGGTTATCAGCAGCGGAGGCTGCAGAACAGCAAATATTGCTGAACAGCAAATGTTGCTGACTGATCGTTCCTCTGGAAGCTTCGTCTCAGAGGGGTACCCAGCCATGTGAGGTGTCAGTCTGCCCCTGCTGGGGGGTGCCTCCCAGTTAGGCTACCCAGGGGTCAGAGACCCACTTGATGAGGCAGACTATCTGTTCTCAGATCTCAAACTCCGTGCTGGGAGAACCACTACTCTCTTCAAAGCTGTCAGACAGGGACATTTAAGTCTACAGAGGTTTCTGCTGCCTTTTATTTGGCTATGCTCTGCCCCCAGAGGTGGAGTCTACAGAGGCAGGCAGGTCTCCTTGAGCTGTGGTGGGCTCCACCCAGTTTGAGCTCCCAGCTGCTTTGTTTACCTACTCAAACCTCAGCAATGGCGGGCACCCCTCCCCCAGCCTCACTGCCACTTTGCAGTTCAATCTCAGACTGCTGTGCTAACAATGAGCAAGGCTCCATGAGCATGGGACCCTCCGAGCCAGGTGCGGGATATAATCTCCTGGTGTGCCATTTGCTAAGAAGATTGGAAAAGTGCAGTGTTAGGGTGGGAGTGACCTGATTTTCCAGGTGCCGTCTGTCACAGATTCCCTTGGCTAGGAAAGGGAATTCCCTGATCCCTTGTGCTTCCCAGGTGAGGCGATGTCTCACACTGCTTTGGCTCACGCTTGGTGGGCTGCACCCACTGTCCGACAAGCCCCAGTGAGATGAACCCAGTACCTCAGTTGGAAATGCAGAAATCACCTGTCTTCTGCATCACTCACGCTGGGAGCTGTAGACTGGAGCTGTTCCTATTTGCCCATCTTGGAACTACCTGTAATTTCTTTTTAAACCATGAGTTATTTAGAAGAATGCACCTAATTTCCAAGTATTGGGGATCTTCTAAATATGTTTTTGCTATTGGTTTCTAATTTAATTTCTTTGTGGTCAGATAACATATTTCATGATTTAAATATTTTAAAATATTTAGAAATGGTCCAGAATTTGGTTTATCTTGGTGTAGTTCAAATTTGGTTGATAGGAGTTTTCAAATACTATATATATCCTTAGTAATTTATTTCTCTGCTTCATTTATCAATAATTAATAGAGGAGAGTTTTAATTTACAGCTATGATTGTGGATTTATCTATTCTCTTTTTTAATTTTGTGAAATTTTGCTTCATGTATTTTGAAGTTCTGTTATTTCTTGCATAATCACTTATTGTTTGCATTGTGTATCTCCTCCATCCTAGTACTTTCAACCTAGCTGTGTTTTTATATTTTAAGTGCGTTATTGGTTAACAGCATATAATTGGATATTGATTTTTAAATCAAGTTCATCAACCTCTGTCTTTTGTTGGAGTGTTTAATATATTTATATTTAGTGGGATTATTGACATGGCTGTGTTTAACTGTACCCACTTTCTTTTTGTTTTCTATTTGTTCTCTCTCTTATTTGTCACGTATATCCTTCTTTCATGTCTTCTTCTGGGTTGAGGGTTTTTTTTTTGGTATTTAATTCTGTTTTCTTTATTGGCTTTTTAATAATAGCTTTTTGTATTATTATTTTTTAGTTGTTGTGTGGATTACAATACGCATCCTTATCTTGTTACATTCAACACAGAATTAATGGAAGTTCTAGCCAGATCAATCAGGCAAGAGAAAGAAAGAAAAGGCATCCAAATAGGAAGAGAAGTCGAGCTATCTCTCTACACAGACAATATGATTCTATACCTAGAAAACCCTAAAGAGTCCACCAAAAGGCTCCTGGAACTGATAAATGACTTCAGTAAAGTTCCAGGTTACAAAAATCATTGTAAAAAATCAGTACCATTTCTATACACCAGTAGTGGTCAAGCTGACAGCCAAATCAAGAAGTAATCCCATTTACAGCAGCCACAAAAAAAATTACTTAGGAATACATCTAACCAAGGAGGTGAAAGAGCTCTACAAGGAGAACTACAAAACACTACTGAAAGAAGTTATAGACGACACAAACAAATGGAAAAACATCCCTTGCTCATGAATTGGAAGAATCAATATCATTCAAATGGACATCCTGCCCAAAGCAATCTACAGATTCAGAGTTATTCCTGTGAAACGACCAACATCACTTTTCACAGAATTGGAAAGAAACTATTCTAAAATTCGTATGGAACCAAAAAGAGCCAGAATAGTCAAAGGACTTCTAAGCAAAAAGAACAAAGCTGCAGGCATCACACTACCTGACTTCAAACTATACTGCAAAGCTACAATGATCGAAACAGCATGATACTGGTACAAAAACACACATAAACCAGTGAACAGAATAGAGAGCTGAGAAATAAATCCACACACCAACAGCCATCTGATCTTTGACGAAGTCAATAAAAGTAAGCAGTGGGGAAAGTGCAGTCTTCAATAAATGGTGCTGGGATAGCTGGCTAGACATATACAGAAAAAATAAAACAGGACCCCTAGCTTTCACCACATACAAAAGTAACTCATGGCAAATTAAAGATTTAAATGTAAGACTTCAAACTTTAAGAATCCTAGAAGAAAACCTAGGAAACACAACTCTGGACATCAGCCTTGGAAAATAATTTAGAGCTAGATCCTCAAAAGCAACTGTGACAACAACAAAAATTGAAGTGAGTCACACCTCTATCACCCTGAAGTAACCACATTGGTGTGTTCTCTGAGGCTTCTCCATCTCATTGTTGTGAGGCTACTGGGAACAAGGCTTTATCAGGGTTTATGAGAGCAAAGTAGACCTGTGATCAAGATGGCCAACTAGATACACAGCCAGGAGGAACATCTGCCACTGAGGGATTGGGACATTGGGAAGACTGGTGCACTCTTAGCAGATCTTCAGAGGCAAGGCATTGAGAGTAGATGTAGGGAAGACACAGATGTTGGGCTAAAGAGGGAGGAAGCTGGGAACCCTGCACAGGGCTACCATACACCAGGACTCATTCTTATCCCCCAACAACTCCTGGGGAAGGGATGGGTTGAAGAAGCAAAGAGCAACCTGCTCTAACCATGGGCCTTTGGAATCCTGGCCAGAGGAGTCCCCATGACCACTGTGGACACTTGAGTTGGCAAAGACAGCTGCTTACAGAAGTGGTCAGGACAGAGTTCCAGCCAGTGTGGAGCCCAGAGGGTTTGATGCAGGAGCATCTGTAGTGGAGCACAGCCAGGGACACCCATTCCCTTAGGCTCAACTTACTCCTGTAGAAGACTTTAGCCCTAGAGAAACTGTCATACATGAACTCTGCTGGGTGGTCTTGGCCATGAGATGGGGCTGGTCCAACCTGAACACCCCTCAGTCTGCTGGACTCTTCCTGGGTACTTGCAGTACAGGCTCAGGTGCCCAAAAGGGGTGTTCCTCTTGGTGGCCTGCATCATAGCCCCTGTGCTGGCAGACCACACCTGGAGCAGCAGAGCAGCCTCCACAGACACATATCAGCCCACACATGCACTCCTTCCACGCAGCCTCCCCAGTGGTAACTTGCCTGCAGATACTAGCCTATGGCCAACTCCCAAATCACTTTGTTGGCATGTGTGTGCACAGGCAGATTTTGCCTCCCCTTTCCCACCAGCACACATGTGCACGTGCACCCTGCCATGGCACTACTGCCAGCATGAATCACCCTGCCATTCCCATGGAAGTGTTGGAGGGCACGGAGCCCATTACCCCTACCTGCCACCAGCATCCTGCCTCTGTTGACACTGCTGCTGCCAGAAACTAGGCACAGAGAACAGAGACCTGCCCTGGCCCTGAGCAGCCACCACCACCCATAAATGCACACAAAGAGCTCATCCAGTCCTGTGGCCACCAGGGCCCCACCACTATGCTAAAACTTCCACCAGCACAAACATACACAAAGATGCCAGTGGGGGTCCCTGCTTCCCGACAACATGCTGCCAATGCTGCTGCTGCAAATGCCCATATGACGGCCAGCATCCTGGCACCTGCTAGCACCCCACTGCAGTTGAAAAGTGGACACCTTATCATGGTGCCACTGACGCCACTCCTGCCATGGGTGAACAAAGATAAATCATGTTGCCACTGCCCTACGAAGTGCTTTGTTTGGCACCACCCACACTGTTGTGACCAGTGGTCTGGGAGCACCTCGGCCCCTCCAGTGCAGCAGGTTCTTACCTTGAGTGGCCAGAGAACAAAGCCAGGGCCTGATACGAGTCCTCCAGAGTTAGGACATGCAGTCTAGGGTTCCTGAGCTAAGCCTTAGCCCCCTAAAATCTTCCAGAAATGAATCCAGTTGACTGAAAAAAACTTATACCATAGTCAAACTCCTAAGGTCATGAAATAGCATAAAAGGGAATAAAAAACCCATCCAAAAACAGCAACTTCAAAAATTGAAGGAAAATCAGCCCACAAAGATGAGAAAGAGCAATTGCCAGAACTGTGACATCTCAAAAAGCCAGAGCGTCTTCTTTCTTCCAAACGACCACACTAGGTCCCCAACAATGGTTCTTAAAGAGATGGAAATGACTGAAATGACAGAAATAGCATTCAGAATGTTGATAGGAACAAAGATCATCAATATTCAGGAGAAAATTGAAACCCAATTCCAGAAAGCTAAGAATCACAATAAAATGATACAGGAGCTGGCAGACAAAATAGCCAGCATTGTAAAGAACATAACTGACTGATTCAGCTGAAAAACACACTACAAGAATTTCGTAATGCAAATGTGTGTATTAACAGCAGAATAGACCAAGCCAAGGAAAGAATCTTAGAGCTTGAAGACTGACTTTCTGAAATGACAGTCAGAGAAAAATTTAAAAAGAAGAATGAAAAGGAATGGGAAAAAACCTCTGAGAAATATGGGATTATGTAAACAGACCAAATCTATAACTCATTGGCATCCCTGAAAGAGATAGGGAGAATGGAAGCAACTTGGAAAACTTATTTCAGGTTATCATCCATGAGAAATTCTGCAACCTATTTAGAGAGGCCAACATTATAATTAAGCTAATGCAGAGAACTTTAGCAAGATACTTCACAAGAAGATCATCTCCAAGACATGATTATCAGATTCTCCAAGATCAGAATGAAAGAAAAATAATGTTAAAGGCAGCTAGAGAGATATGCCAGGTCAGCTACAGAGGGAAGCCCATCAGACTAACAGCAGACCTCTCAGCAGAAGCCCTTCAAGCCAAAAGAGATTGGGTGCCTATATTTAACATTCTTATAGAAACAAATTCCAACAGAGAATTTCATATACAGTCAAACTAAACTCCATAAGCAAAGGAGAAATAAGATCCTTTTTGGACAAGTAAATGCTGAGGGAATTTATTATCACCAGACCTGCCATTTTAGAGCTCCTAAAAGAAGCAATAAACATGGAAAGGAAAGACTGTTACCAGTCACTATAAAAACACTTAAGTACACGGACCACTGACACTATAAAGCAACCACACAAACAAGTTGGCATTATAACCATCTAACAACATGATGACAGGATCAAATCCACACATACTGATACTAACCTTGAATGTAAACAGGCTAAATGCTCCAGTTAAAAGTCACAGTCGCAAGCTGGATAAAGAAGCAAGACCTGATGGTAGGTATGCTGTCTTCAAGAGACCTATCTCATATGCTAATTTAAAGTCTGTTTTGTCTGAGATTGTGAGCTCTGCTTTTTTCTGGTTTCCATTTGCTTGGTAGATTTCCTCCATCCCTTTATTTTGAGCCTGTGGGTGTCATTGCATGTGAGAGTTTCTATTTCTTCCTGATTTAATCTAGGAGGGTTGTAAATTTCCAGGAATTTGTCCACCTCCTCTAGATTTTCTAGTTTGTGCCCATAAAGGTTTTCATAGTAGCCTCGAATGATCTTTTGTATTTCTGTGGTACCAGTTGTAATACCTCTTGTTTCATTTCTAATTGAGTTTATTGGGATTTTCTCTCTTCTCTTCTTGGTTAATCTTGCTAATGATCTCTTAATTTTATCTCTTCAACTTTTTGTTTCATTTATCTTTTGTATTTTTCTTTTTGTTTAAATTTCATGTAGTTCTGCTCTGATCTTTGTTATTTCTTTTCTTCTGCTGGGTTTGAGTTTGGCTTGTTCTTGTTTCTGTGGTTCCTTGAGGTGTGACCTTGGATTGTCTATTTGTGCTCTTCCAGATTTTTTGATGTAGACATTTAATGCTATGAAATTTCCTCTTAGCACTGCTTTTGCTGTATCTCAGGTGTTTTGATAAGTTGTGTCATGATTATCATTCAGTTTAACGAAATTTTAAATTTCCATCTTGATTTCATTGTTGACCCAAAGATCATTCAGGAGTAGATTATTTAATTTCCATGTATTTTTATAGTTTTGAGAATTCCTTTTGGAGTTAATTTCCAATTTTATTCCATTGTGATCTGAGAGGATACTTGATATAATTTCGATTTTCTTAAATTTATTGAGACTTGTTTTGTGACCTACTGTATGGTCTATCTTGGAGAATGTTTTATATGCTGATGAAAATAATATATATTCTGCAGTTCTTAGGTAGAATGCTTTCTAAATATCTGTTAAGTCCAGTTTTTCTAGTGTATTGTTTAGGTCTATTGTGTCTTTGCTGATTTTCTGCTTTGATGGCATGTCTAGTACTGTCAGTGGAGTACTGAGTTCCCCCACTATTATTGTGTTGCTGGTAGGCTGTGGAGAAAAGAGAATGCGTATACAGTGTTGGTGGCGATGTAAATTAGTTTAGCTACTGTGGAATTAAGTTTGGAGATTTCTCAGAGAACTTAAAACAGAACTATCATTCAACCCAGCAATTATACTACCAAAAAGCATATGCATTCAAATGTTTATCACAGCACCATTCACAACAGCAAAGAGATAGAGTCAACCTAGGTGCTCATCAATGGTGGATTGGATAAAGCAAACGTGGTACACATATGCCAGGGAATACTATACAACCATTAAAAAGAGTAAAATCATGTCCTTTGCAGCAACATGGAGGCAGCTGGAGGCCATTATCTTAGGTGAATTAATGCAGGAACAGAAAACCAAATGTCACATGTTCTCACTTACAAGTGGGAGATAAACATTGGGTACTCATGGACATAAAAATGGCAACAGTAGACACTGAGGACTACTAGAGGGGGAGGGAGAGGGGGCAATTGTTGAAAAACTAAGTACTGGGTACTATGCCCTCTACCTGGATGATGGGATCAATCATACCCTAAACCTGAGCATCATGTGATATAGCCATGTAATAAACCTGTACATGTTCCCCCGAATGTAAAATAAAAGTCAAAATTATAAAAAACAAATAATATAGCATTTATGTATAATAATATTGAAATTATGTCATGATGTTTACACCCTTCCTGCTTTTAGTGCTATAGTTTTATGTTTTACTTTTACTTATAACACTTCAAATATGTTGCTATTAGTACATGATTTCGACATTCAATTGCCCTTTAAAATTTTAAAGGAAAATAATGTGTTATATTTTACTACCTATTTAGAATTTCCAGTGCTCTTCATTTATTACCTTATGTCTGAATTTCCATCTTGTTTTATCATTTTCATAGATTTTCCTTAGCATTTTTATAGATTAGATATGCTGGCAACACAATTTGCCTTTATGTTTACAAGATTTTTTACTGGACATAGATTTGTACATTGACAGGTTTTTTGAAATCACTATCACCAGCGTCTAGCACGATTCCTGACACACATAGTGAAGTCATTCCTTAAACACAAGATATGTCCTAAAATCAACATGTAAAATGAAAATCATCTGGTCAAATGACTGTGTAATGCCTTAGGAAGGTGCAACATTGAAGAATGACATTCTTTTCTCAGAAAGTTCAGCACTTCCAGCTTTTCCTCCAGTGTAGGAGCAGACACTGGGTTGTTCCTTTTGTTTGACCCTCAGATTAAGTAACTGGCTTGCACTCGTGGCTGACCACACTACATGAAAAATACATATCTAAACAAAAGAATGATGTTCAGCCAAGTGAGGTGTTCACACTATGAGACGAAAGAACAAATTAATTCCTTTCATCTCACACTCAATCCAGGGTATATATTAACTGAATATAATGGTGGGATAATTTGCCTGTACTATTTAAACAATTTTCTCCTAGTGTGTATAGCTGAATTCATGTAAATAAAATATGTCTATGAATGCCAATGTCAAAAAATTTCTTTGCGTGAGTGAATTAATTAACGCTGTTCTCTCTACTTAAACATCTTCTTTTGTCTCTGCCTATCAAAACCATATACATCTTCACAGCCAAGCTGATGAACCACTTATTCTCCCCAGCAGGCTTATTATTTCATTTATGATGTGTCTACTCTGAAGTACATAATGCAAAACATCTTATACTCTTTGCCCTCCTTTAATCCTCACACCAACCCCATGAGGTAGGAATAATGAATGTTCTTCCCATTTTAAAGATGACACTGAGATGTAGAGAGGTTAACTATCTTGCTCAAGATAGGTGTCATCTACCTTGTTCACTGCTGTCTCCCTAGTGCCAAGAACAGTGTCTTTAAAAAGATCTGTTGACTGGGTAGAATGGCTGTCAAATTCTTGACCTGTTTCAACTCATGGCCCTAACCATGCTTTCTTAGTCTGTCATTCATATATTGGCCCCAGCCAATAATATATTAATATTATAGATCTTTATTTGTTTTACAGTTGTATTACAAAATCTGTAGGTATCTTAAATGTTTTTCCAAAGTGCACTTGCTCTTGGAAAGTCTGATATGCTTCTCCTTCCTCATAGCCCCCGTAAGATGTAGGGTCTGTACCACTCACAGGATAGTTAATAAGATATTACTTTGCATTGCAGATACTTGCTGTCATGCCAGACTCTATTAACTTCAACAGGGATGGCGCCAGGTTCAAGAGGCCAAAGAAGAGATCCAGAGCCAGCAAATGAGACATAGGGTTTCATTAGCAGGAAACATATACAGGGATGGTCCGGTGGTGCTGGGCTGGACAGAAGAATCACCTTACATACAGGGAAAGTCCAGTGGTGGTGGGCTGGGCAGGACAACAACAACAGCTTACAAGAAGCAATCAGTTTATATAACATATTCACTTAGCACCCTCCCCCTAATAACCTCCACCCAGCAAATTTCATTTAACCCGAAACAAAGGGCCTCACTCCCTTCTACATTCCACTGGATGGCCAGGGGTTCAAATGTTCCTCCTGGATGTATAGACAAGGAATGCAGCTCCTAGTTGGCCATTTCTGGATTCCTTAGCTCAGAACACACACTCAGGCGCATCTGCCATACAGGGTAATTCTCAGGTTATGCTTAAGTTTAATTTCCCTGCCAGGTGCATCTACCATACACTTGCATACATATCTCTACTGCTGTAGGAGGATAGGTGCTCACTGACCGGTGTCATTCTCTGAAGTATTCATTAATGGAGTTTTGTTTGTCTTAAAATTGATTGATTTTAAGTTGAAATATCATAATTATATGTATTTGTCATATATAACATGTTTTGAAATATGTATGAATTCGGGAATGTGGCTAAATTGAGCTAATTAACATATGTATTACCTCACATACTTATTATTTTGTGGTGAGAACGCTTAAAATCTACTCTCAGCAATTTTTAAGAACACAATATATTGTTATTAACTATAGTCCCCATGTTGTACAATAGATCTATTGAACTTATTCTTCCTAACTGAAATTTTCTATTTGGACCCTAGTCTTGACAAGGTAAATGACTAGAGTTAATTGCCCTTCTGCTGACATGGTCAATATCTTGACAATCTAGACCAAAGTAGATGCCTAAGCCTTGCAGACTCCTGGTTTCCATCATATTAGTGTCCTCTTTCCCATACTGGCAGGAATTGGCCAATTGGTAACTATGCCCGAGTCTGTCTAATCAGGTGAGACCATTTTCTTCAGCAACTGGCAACTTCTGAAACATCAGAGATTTACAAAATGTATTTTACTGCTGATTAAATATGCAAATCAGAAGATAGAAGGGTGACTATTTAAATATTGATGTGATTTACTTAGATCTTAAGATTTACTAATGATTTATACACGTCTGCCATGTGGCTTCGTGGAACCCTTGGATCATTCTGAAGTTCTGGACTAGGAACATGTTTAGCTTTTAACCAGAAAAAGAGATGCAATGATAATCACCAACCACAAATGCATCTGTTTTAATAAGCAGCGGTATGGTGAGGTTTGCAAATGCAGAAGTCATAGTAAGAGGAGATCATATAGTAAAAGGATCCAAGTTCAGAAAACTACCAATGGCAAAATCTAAACTAGGTAAAAATCACTAGACTAGACTTCTTAGAGAATTTTTCCATAGGCTGTACCTGTATCATCCTTAGCCAATCAATCATTTTGATTACTACAGTGAGGCTTCGGGAGGAGTGGGTGGGGAGACAAAGTTTGGCATTATGTAATAAGTGCTTACTGAATGCCAAGTTCTTTAAGTGGATTATCTCATTGAATTATTACAACTCCAGGATGAAGATACTGTTATTATCACTATCTTATGGAAAAGGAAACTGAGGCTCACACAGATTGTGATTTGTTTATGATCATAGCCTGTAAGGACAGAGCTTAGATTTGAATCCAGATCTGACACCACATCCTGTGCTCATTTTACTATACCACACTGCCTCTCTGTGGTCTCCTTCTAACCTATGATAATAATAGCCAACGTTTATTGGGAACTATAAGAGCAAAACAATTAAAAATCTGGTCTTGTGCTTTATAAATAATAGTTACCATTCATTAAGCGCTAGGCATGGTCATAAAGGCTTTACATATAATAGCTCATTTAATCATCAAAATAACTCTATGAGGTAGGCATTATTATTATATTTGCATTTTATGGATGAGGGAAGTAAAGTTCAGAGGGGTTAAACAACTGGCCCATAGTTAGCTAGAAATTTTCAGAGCCAGATTTCAAACCTGTCAGTTATCAGAGCTACAGTCCTTATACCTCCAGTTCAAACCTGAATGTGCATAAGAATCACCTGATGAGGTTATGAAGCTATATGTTCCTTAGCCCCATCCCTGACAGTCTGAATAAGTAGGTCTTTTAAAGAAGTTCCCCAGGGGATTGGAATGCAAGGCCTCCATGGACCATTCTATGAAAACAGTGATCTGCGGCACAAATATGGGCCTGGGCCTGGGCCTGGGGGAAAGAAAATTGAGTACAGCATAGGTTACATGAGGAGCAGTCACAACTTTATCACAGTGCTGCTATGACTGTTTCTTTCTCCTTCTGACTTGCCCAAATTTGGACTCTGTTTGCTTTTCTAGAACAAAAGTATTACCCTTTCTTCTTACCATCTCACATGGGCCAGATTCTGCTTTCTCAGCAAAATCAACAGCACCAATAACAGCAAATCGACTTACTCATTTTTCCGGATAGACCAGGGCTTCTTACTCTATTTTGTACCATGGATCCCATCGATCTGGTGGAGCCTTTGGACCCCTTCTCAGAATAACATTTCTTAATTATTATTTTTTAAGACAGAGTCTCTCTCTGTCATCCAGGCTGGAGTGCAGTGGCACAGTCATGACTCGCTGCAGCCTTGATTCCCCGGGCTTCACTGATCCTCCCACCCTCAGCCTCCTGAGTAGCTGGGACTACAGGTGCATGCCACCACACCTGGCTCATTTTTGTATTTTTTGGCAGAGACAGGGTTTTGCCATAGTTGCCCAGGCTGGTCTCAAATTCCTGGGCTCTAAGCGATCCACCTGCCTTGGCCTCCCAAAAGAATAATACTTTTTAATGGCTATGAGGAATAACACTAAAGAGTCCACAGTGATTGCTGCCTCCTTGTATTCATGCCCTTATATAATCTCCTTCACTTGTTTATGGTCTAATAATTTATTTTGAACAAATTGAATATACCAAAAGTGATGTCACTTTTGTGATTACGTTAAGATTTTCAACATAAGTTTCTTTGAAATATAATTCACATACTATAAAATTTATTCTCTTAAGGTATGTAATACAGTAGCATTTAGTATGTTACAATGTTGTACAACTATGACCAATATGTATTCTATTAATGTAAGATTTTTATCACACCAAAAAGAAGCCCAGTACCCATTAGTGGTCACTCCCCATTGTTCTCTCTCCCGAGCCTATGATAACCATTAATCTATTTTTGTCTGTACAAATTTGCCTGTTCTGGATATTTCATAGAAATTGAATTATACACTAAGTGGTACTTTGTGACTGGCTTCTTTCAGTTAAGGTAATGTTCTCAAGGTTCATCCATGTTGTAGCATGTGCTAGTACCTTGTTCCATTCTTTGGCTGAATAATATTCCATGATATTGATAGGTTACGTTTTACTTATCCATTCATCAGTTGAAAGACACTGGGTTTCCTCTACTTTTTTACTATTGTGAAGAGTGCTGCTATGAACATTCATGTACAAATTTTTGCATGAAAATATGTTTTCAATTCTCTTGGATGTATATCTAGGAGTGGAGTTTCTGGGTCATAAGGTAACTATAATTAAATTAGAGAAACTGCTTCCTAAACTGTTTCCTAAAGTGGCTGCAATGTTTTACATCCCCACCAGCAATGTAGGAGAGTTGCAATTTTTCCACATCCTTGCCAACACTAGTTATTTTCTGTCTTTAATTCCAGCCATCTTAGTGGATGTGAAGTGGCATTTCATTGTGGCATTGTTTTGCATTTTTCTATTGAACAATTTTTCACATTCTTATTGGTCATTTGTGTATCTTCATTGGATAAATAGTTATTGAGATCCTTTGCCCACATTTAAATTGGATTATTTGTCTTTTCTTAATCAATTTAAGAACTCTGTACATGTTTTATGTATTAGACCCTTAGCAGACATATCATTTATAAATGTTTTGTCCCATCCTGTAGAGTCTTTTTTAAAAATAGACTTAAGTTTTAGAGCAGTTTTTGATTTACAGAAAAACTGAGCAGCAAATACAAAGACTTCCCATATATCCTTTCTCTCTCACTGCAAATTTCCCCAGTATTAACATCTTGCATTAGTGTGGTACATTTGTTAAAACTGATGAACTGATATTGATACATTGTTAATTAAATCCTAAATTTACATTAGTGTTTACTCTCCATATTGTATAATTCCATGCATTTTGACAAATGCATAATGTCATGTATCCCATTATAGTTCATAAAAATAATTTCACTTATGATTACAGTGAAATAAAAATCACCTTAAAAGTCACCTGCACTCTACCTATTAACCTCTCTTTCCTTTCTCCTGAACCCCTGGCAACCAGTGATCTTTCTACTGTCTATAATTTTACCTTTTTTCAAAACATCACATCATTGGAATTATATAGCCTTTTTATATTGGCTTCTTTCACTAAATAGTATGCAATTAAGGTTCCTTCGTGTCTTTTTCTGATTTGATGGTTTCTTCTTTTTCGTTGCTGAACAGTATTCCATTTTCTGGACGTACCACAGTTTATCAACTCACCTGTTGAGGAATACCTTGGTTGCTTCTAGTTTTTGGCAATTATAAATAAAACTTGCATCTTAGGTTGTTTATGCTGCTATAACAAAATACCTGAGACTTGGCAGTTTACAGAGAACAAAAATTTATTTTTCACAGTTCTGGAGGCTTGGAAGTCCAAGATCAAGATGCTGGCAGGTTCATTGTCTGGTGAGGGCCCGTCCTTTTAAAATGGCATTTTCTAGGCATCCTCAAATGACAGAAGGGTAGAAGGACAAAAGAGAGCAAACTCCCTTCTTTCAAACCTTTTCATAAGGACACCAATCCATTCCCAAGAGCAGAGGCCTCATGGCTGAATCACCTCCTAAAGGCCCCACCTCTAAACACTGTTACATTGATGACTAAGTTTCAACATATGAATTTTGGGGGACAGATTAGACCTTAGAAGCTACTATAAACATTCTTATGCAGGTTTTTGTGTGAGCATAAGTTTCCAACTCATTTGGGTAAATACCTAGAGGTACAATTGATGGATCACATGGCAAAACTATGTTTAACTTTGCCAAATATTTAATTGAGATGTTTGTTCTCATATTGTTGAATTTTAAGGTTTTGAAATTTTTTATTTATTTTTTATTTTATTTATTTTTAAATTTTGTGGGTATATAATAGGTATACCCACAAAATATAATTTATGGGTTACATAAGATATTTTGATACAGGCATGCAATATATAATAATCACATCGGGTAAATGGGGAATCCATCACCTTAAGCATTTATCCTTTGTGTTACAAACAATCCAATGATACATTTTTACTGTGCAATTAAATTATTTTTAACTATAGTCACCATGTTATGCTAGCAAATACTAGGTCTTATTCATTCTTTCTAACTAATTTTTGTACCCATTAACCATCCCCACCTATCCCACATTTCCCTCCCCAGTACCCTTCCCAGCCTCTGGTAACCATTCTTCTACTCTCTATTTCCATGTCAGTTTGATTTTGAAATTTTTAGTTCCCACTAATAAGTGAGAACATATGATGTTTGTCTTTCTGTGCCTGGCTTATTTCACTGAACATAATGACCTCCAGTTCCATTCATGTTGTTGTAAATAATAGGATCTCATTCTTTGTTATGGCTGAATAGCACTCCTTTTATATATGCACCACATTTTCTTTATTCATTCATCTGCTAATGGACATTAGGTTGCTTCCAACTCTTGGCTATTATAATTAGCCCTGTAACAAACATGAGAGTGAAGATAGCTCTTCGATATACTGATTTCCTTTTTTGGGGAATGTACCTAGGAGTGGGATTGTTGGATCATATGTCAGCTCTGTTTTTAGTTTTTTGAGAAACCTCCAAACTGTTCTCCGTAGCGGTTGTACTAATTTACATACCCATCAACAATGTACAAGTATTCCCTTTATCCCTATCCTCACTAGCATTTGTTTTTGCCTGATTTTTGGATAAAAGCATTTTAACAGGGTTGAGATGATTTGTCATTGTAATTTTGATTTGTATTTCTTTTATGGTTGATGATGTTGAGCACCTTTTCATATGTCTGGTCTGTTTGCCATTTGTATCTCTTCTTTTGAGAAATGTCTATTCAAATGATGTGCCCATATTTTGGTCGAATTATTAGATTTTTTTTTCCTATAGATCTGTTTGAACTCCTTATATTTTCTGGTTATTAATCTTTTGTCAAGTGGGTAGTTTGCAAATATTTTCTCCCATTGGTTGTCTCTTCACGTTGTTGATTATTTCCTTTGCTGTGCAAATGCTTTTAAACTTAACGTGATCCCATTTCTCTATTTTTGCTTTGGTTGCCTGTGCTTCTGGTGTAATGATCAAGAAATCTTTGCCCAGTACAATGTTCTGGAGATTGTCCCCAATGTTTTCTTGTAGTGGCTTCATAGTTTGAGGTGTTAGATTTAATCTTTAATTCATTTTTATTTGATTTTAGTATATAGCAATAGGTAAGTGATATGGTTTGGCTCTGTGTCCCCACCCAAATCTCATCTTGAATTGTAGTTGCCATAATCACTGCCTGTCGTGGGAGGGACCTGGTGGGAAGTGATTGACTCATGGGGGCAGTTTTCCCCAGGCTGTTCTTGTGATAACGAGTGAGCTCTCACGAGATCTGATGGTTTTATAAGTGTCTGGCATTTCCCTTGCTGGTACTCATTCTCTCTCCTGCTGCCCTGTGAAGAGGTGCCTTCTGCCATGATTGTAAGTTTCTTGAGGTCTCCCCAGCCATAAAGAACTGTGAGTCAATTAAATCTCTTTTCTTTATAAATTACCTAGTCTCATGTATTTTTATAGCAGCCTGAGAATGGACTGATACAGTAGGAGTCCAGTTTCATTCTTCTGCATGTGAATATCCAGTTTTTCCAGCACCATTTATTGAAGAGACTGTCCTTTGCCCAATTTATGTTCTTGGAAACTTTGAAAAATTGAGTCCACTGTAGGTATGTGGATTTATTTCTGGGTTCAGTATTCTGTTCCACTGATCTATGTGTCTGTTTTTTTAAATTTTATTTTAAAAGTTTTGGGGTACTGGTGGCTTTTTGTTACATGGATAAGTTCTTTAATGGTGATCTGAGATTTTGGTGCACCCATCACACTAAAAGTACTGTGCTGTTTCGGTTACTATAGCTCTGTAGCATATTTTTATCCATCTTCTCAAGCATTTACCCGTTGAATTACAAACAATCCAATTATATTCTTTAAGTTATTTTAAAATATGAAGTTATTATTGACTATAGTCACCCTGTTGTGCTATCAAATACTAGGTCTTATTTATTCTTGCTATTTTTTTGTACCCAATAACCAACCCCACCTCCTGCACCCAACCCCCTACTACCCTTCCCAGTCTCTGGTAACCAACTGAATCAAAGCATTCAATTGTTTTGATGTTAAGATAACACAAATAAGTGAGCACATGCAATGTTTGTCTTTCTGTGCTTGGCTTATTTCACTTAACATAATCATCTCCAGTTCCTTTCATGTTGTTACAAATGACTGGATCTTATACTTTTTATGGCTGAATAGTACTTGATTGTATATATGTACCACATTTTCTTTATCCATTCATCTATTGGTGGACACTTAGGTTGCTTCCAAATCTTAGCTATTGTAAACAGTGCTACAACAAACATGGGAATGGAGATATCTCTTTGACATGCTGATTTCCTTTCTTTTGGATATATACCCAGCAGTGGGATTTCTGGATCATATGGCAGTTCTATTTTTAGTTTTGGAGAAACCTCCAAACTGTTCTCCAGAGTGGTTGTACTAATTTACATTCCCACCAACAGTGTACGAGGGTTCCCTTTTCTCCACACTCTCACCAGCATTTGCTATTGCTTGTCTTTTGGATATAATCTGTTTTAACTGGGGTGATATAATATCTCATTATAGTTTTGATTTGCATTTCTCTGATGATCAATGATGATGATCAGCTTTTCATATGCCTGTTTACTACCATTGTATGTCTTCTTTTGAGAAATGTCTATTCAAATCTTGTGCCCATTTTGATTGGATTATTAGATTTTTTCATACAGAGTTGTTTGAGCTCCTTATGTATTCTGGTTATTAATCTCTTGTCAGATGGATAGTTTGCATATATTTTCTCCTATTCTGTGGATTGTCTTTCCCTTTGTTGATTGTATCCTTGGCTGTGCAGAAGCTGTTTAATGTGATGTGATCCCATTTGTCCATTTTTGCTTTGGTTGTCTGTCTGACAGGAAACTTTAGTCCAATGTCCTAGAGATTTTTCTCATTGTTTTATTGTACGAGTTTTATAGTTTGAGGTCTTAGATGTAAGCCTTTAATCCATCTGATTTGATTTTTTATATGCCAATAGATAGGGGTCTAGCTTTATTCTTCTGCATATTTATTCTCTTCAGCACCATTTATTGAAGATACTTTCTTTTCCCCAGTGTATGTTCTTGGCATGTTTGTCAAAAATAAGTTAACTATAGGTGTGTGGATTTGTTTCTGAGTTCTCTATTCTGTTCCATTGGTCTGTGTGTCTGTTTTTATGCTGGTACCATGCTGTTTTGGTTACTATAGCTATGTAGTGTAATTCGAAATCAGGCAATGTGATTACTCACGTTTTGTTCTTTTTGTTCAGGATGGCTTTTGCTATTTTGCATCTTCTCTGGTTCCATATAAATTCGAGGATTGTTTTTCTTTTCTGTGGGAAAAATCTTATTTTGATAGGGATTGCATTGAATCTGTAGATTGCTTTGGGTACTCTGGACATTTTAATAATATTGATTTTTCCAATCCATGAACATGGAATATTTTTCCATTGTTTGTGTCCTCTTCAATTATTTTAATCAGTGTTTTATAGTTGTCATTAGGAAGATCTTTCACTTTTTTGGTTAATTCCCAGGTATTTAATTTTGTGTGTGTCTATTGTAAATGAGATTACTTAAAATTTGTTTTCACATTGTTCACTGTTGGCTTATAGAAATGCTACTGATTTTTGTATGTTGATTTTGTATCCTATAACTTTACTGAATTTGTTTATCAGTTCTAATAGCTTTCTTGTGGAGTCTTTCAATTTTTCCAAATAGAAGATCATATTATTTGCAAAGAATGATAATTTGACTTCTTCCATTCCACTTTGGATGCCTTTTAATTCTTTCTCTTGTCTGTTTGCCCTACCTAGGACTTCCAGTACTGTGTTGAGTAACAATGGTGACAATGGGCACTCTTTTCATGCTCTAGATCTTAGAGGAAAGAGCTTTAGTTTTTTCCCATTCTGTATGATATTACCTGTTGGTCTGTCATATATGATTTTTATAATGTTGAGGAGTATTCCTTCTGTCCCCAATTTCTTGAGGGTTTGTATTATGAAGGGATGTTAAATTTTATCAAATGCTTTTCGGCAGCAATTGAAATAATAATATGGTTTTTATCCTTTATTCTGTTGATATGATGCATCATATTAATTGATTTATGCATGCTGAACCATTTTTACATCCCAGGGATAAATCCCACTTGGTCATGATGAATGATCTTTCAAATGTATTGTTCAATTCTGTTTAGTAGTATTGTGTTGAGGATTTTTGCATCAATATTCATCAAATATATTGGCCTGTAATATTCTTTTTTTTATGTGTCTTTGTCTGGTTTTGTTATCAGGGTAATACTGGTCTCATAAAATGAGAGTGGAAGAGTTCCCTCCTCCTCTATTTTTCAGAATAGTTTAAGTAGGATTGGTATTAGTTCTTCTTTGAATGTTTGGTAGAATTCAGCAGTGAAGCCATCAGGTTGCAGACTATTCTTTACTGGGAGAATTTTATTATGGCTTTGATGTAATTACTTGTTATTGGTCTATTCAGGTTTTGGATTTATTCCTGGTTTAAACTTGGTAGGTTGTACATATCTAGGAATTTTTTCATTTCTTCTAGATTTTCCAATTTATTGGCACATTGTTCCTGGTAGCCACTAATAATCATTTGAGTTTCTGTAGTATCAGTTGTAATATCTCCTTTTTATTTCTGATTTTATTTATTTTGATCTCTATTTTTTTCATAGTTAGACTGGCTAATGGTTTGTCAATTTTGTTTAATTTTTCATAAAAACAACTTTTTATTTCGTTACTTTTGTATTTTTTAATTTTAATTTCATATATTTCTGCTCTGATCTTTATTTTTTATTTATTTTCTTTTACTAATTTCAGGTTTTACTGTTGCTTTTCTAGTTCTTTGGATGCATCATTAGGTTGTTTATTGGAAGATTTCCTCTTTTTTAATGTAGGTACTTATAGTTCTATTTCCCTCTTAGTACTGCTTTTGCTGTATACTGTAAGTTTTGGTATGTTGTGTTTCCATTATCATTTGTCTCAAGAAATTCTTCCATTCCCTCATTAATTTCTTCATTGACCCACTGCTCATTCAGAGCATATTGTTTAATTTTTATGTATCTGTATAGTTTCCAAAATTCCTCTTGTTATTACTTTCTAGTTATATTCCATTGTAGTCAGAGAAGATACTTGATATTATTTTAGTTTTTTTGAATGTTTTAAGACTTGTTTTGTGACCTAACATATGGTCTACCCTTGAGAATGATCCATGTGCTGAGAAGACTGTGTGTTCTGCAGCTCTTGTGTAAAATGTTATGTAAATATCTATTAGATCCATTTGGTCTATAGTGCAGATAAAGTGTGAGGTTTCTTTGTTGATTTTTCTGTCTGGAAATGCTGTCCAATGCTAAGAGTAGGAGGTAGAACTCTCCAACTATAATTGTGTTGGGGCCTATTTCTAATTCTAATAATATTTGCTTTATGTATCTGGATACTCCCATGTTGGGTGCATGTATTTTTTAATTGTTATATCCTCTTGCTGAGTTGACCTTTTTTATTATATAGTGACCTTCTTTGTCTGTTGTTATAGTTCATGTCTTGATATCTATTTTGTCTGATATAAGTATAGTGACTTCTGCTCTTTTTTGGTTTCCATTGGCATAGAATATCTTTTTCCATCATTTCATTTTCGGTGTATGTGTGCCTTTATATGTGAAGTGTGTTTCTTATAGACTACAGATCAATGGGCCTTTTTTGTTTCATCCCTTCAGCCAGTCTGTGTTACCATGTTATCATTGGTAAGTAAGGACTTAACCCTGCCCTTTTATTATTTATTTTCTGGTTATTTTATGATCTTCTCTTCCTTCTTTTTTTCCTTCCTACCTTCCTGTAGTGAAGGTGATTTTCTCTGGTTATATGATTTAGTTTCTTGTTTTTAATTTTTTGTGTGTCCATTGTATGTTTTTTGGTTTGTGGTTACCATGAGGTTTGCAAATACTACCTTATAACCCATTATTTTAACCTGATAACAACTTTATACTATTTGCATTAACAAACAAGCAAGAGCAAAAAGAAAACTAATGAAACCTCTATGCCTTAACTTTGTTTCCCTGCTTTTTAACTTTTTTTGTTTCTATTTTTATCTTATTGTACTGACTATGTCTTGAAAAGTTGTTGTAGTTAGTATTTTTTATTGGTTCATTATTTAGTCGTTCTACTTAGGTCAAGAATAGTGATATGGTTTGGCTGTGTCCCCACCCAAATCTCATCTTGAATTGTAGTTTCCATAATCCCCAGGTGTCATGGGAGGAACCTAGTGGGTGGTAATTAAACCATGGGGGCAGTTACCTCCATGCGGTTCTCATGACAGTGATTGAATTCTCATGAGATCTGATGGTTTTATAAGGGGCTTTCCCTCGCTTCGCTCTGCACTTCTCCTTGCTGCCATCATGTGAAGAAGGATGTGTTTGCTTCACCTTCGGCCATGATTGTAAAAGTTTCCTGAGGTCTCCCCAGCCATGCTGAACTGTGAGTCAATTAAACCTCCTTCCTTTATAAATTACCCGGTCTCGAGTATGTCTTTATTAGCAGTGTGAGAATGGACTAACACAAATACTTTATACACTATGGTTTCAGTGTTATAATCTGTGCTTTTCTGTGTATTTACTATTATTGGTAAGTTTTGTACATTCAGGTGATTATTTACTGGTCATTACCCTTTTATTCCTGATTGAAGTACTTCCTTTAGCATTTCTTGTAGGACAGGTCTGCTATTGATGAAATCCCACAGTTTTTGTTTGTCTGGGAAATTTTTCACTTCTCCTTCATCTTTGAAGGATATTTTCACCGGATATACTATTTTAGGGTAAAAGGTTTTGTCTTTGTTTTTTTTTTCCTTCAACATTTTAAATATGTCATGCAACCCTCTCCTGGCCTGTAAAGTTTCCACTGAAAAGCCTGCTGCCAGACTTATTGGCATTCCACTGTATGTTATTTGTCTTTTTTTTTCTTGCTACTTTTAGAATCCTTTATTTTTGCCTTTGATTATTAAATGCCTTGAGGTAGTCTTTGAGTTAAATCTGCTTGGCGTTCTATATAACCTTCTTGTACTTGGATATTGATCTCTTTCTCTAGGTTTAGGACTTTCTCTGTTTTTATTTCTTTAAATAAACTATCTGTTCCTCTCTCTTTCTCTACCTCCTCTTTAAGGCTAATAACTCTTAGATTTACCCTTTTGAGTCTGTTCTCTAGATCCTGTAGGTGTTATTCACTCTTTTTTATTCTTTTATCTACTCTGGCTGTGTATTTTCAAATAACTTGTCTTCAAGCTTACTAATTCTTCTGCTTTATCAATTCTGCTAGTAAATGACTTTGATGCATTCTTCAGTATGCCAGTTGCATTATTCAGCTCCAGAATTTCTGACTGATTCTTTTTAATCATTTCAATCTCTTTGTTAAATTTATCTGATAGAATTCTGGATTCCTTCTCTATGTTATCTTAAATTTCTTTTGAGTTTCTTCAATACAGCTATTTGACTTCTCTATCTGAAAAGTTACATATACTAGCATCAACACCATCCAGAAAAACATGATCTCACTAAATGAACTAAAGATGTTACTTCATGTCTGGGCATTGAAGAATTAGGTATTTATTGTAGTCGTCACTGTCTCAGCTTATTTGTAGCCATTCTTCTTGGGAAGGCTTTCCAGACATTTGAAAAGACTTGGGTATTTTGATCTAAGCTTTTCTAATATGCCAGCTGCAAGTTTCTTCTTTCTTACCTAGACTTTTTTTGGGGGAGGAGGAGTGTACAAATTAATTGAAATTAATTACAACAAATTTAATATCTCTTAAAACTTTAAATGTACATATCCCTTGGTCCAGAAATTCTGTTTCTAGGAATTCGTTATGCAAGTGCACCAAGATATATGTAGAAGGATATTCACTACAATGCCATTAGTAATGCTAACAACTAAATGTACATCAATAATTTTATTGCATAAATTACACCATGAAACTGTAAAAACAACAAATAATTGTTATGTGCTGCTATGAAGTGATCTCCAGAATATAGTAAGCAGAAAAAGTGGGAATCAAAGCAGTATGTATGATATGCTTCTATTTGATTTTGCATAGAGATTTTCTGGAATTAGACACCAGAAACTGTTAATACTGTATACCACAGGGAATGTAATGAGGAGTTGGGGTCTGAAGTAGGAAGGGCATCTAATTTTTATTGTATACCTGTGGTTCCCAAACTGTGCACCAAAGTACCCTAAGTTCCTGGAGGAAATTTAAAATTTCAAGGTAAGGACAATGATACTAGAAATCTATTAAACATTGCCAAAGCTACTAACTAAGTCAAGATAGTTTGTAATTTCAACATTAGATCATGACATATTCCTTTCATTTTTTTCCCTTTATAAAGGGAAGTTTTGTTTTTGTTTTGTTTTCATTTTTCCGTAAGTTATTGAGGATACAGGTGGTATTTGGTTACATGAGTAAGTTCTTTAGTGGCGATTTGTGAGATTTTGGTGCACTCATCACTCAAGCAGTATACACTGTGCCATATTTATAGTCTTTTATCCCTCATCCCCTCCCACTCTTCCCCCTGAGTACCCAAAGTTTATTGTATCATTCTTATGCCTTTCCTTATAGCTTAGCTCCCACATATCAGTGTGAACATACCATGTTTGGTTTTCCATTCCTGAGTTACCTCACTTAGAAGAATAGTCTCCAATCTCATCCAGGTCACTGCAAATGCTGTTAATTCATTCCTTTTTATGGCTGACTAGTATTAATATATATATATGAGATACATATATATGATATACATGAGATATATATGACATATATGAGATATATATATATATGATATATATAAAAAACAGTTTCTTTATCCACTTGTTGATTGATGGGCATTTGGGTTGCTTCCACGATTTTGCAATTGTGGATTGTGCTGCTATAAACATGTGTGTACAAGTATATTTTTCGTATAATGACTTCTTTTCCTCTGGGTAGATTCCCAGTAGTGGGACTGCTGGATCAAATGGTAGTTCTACTTTTAGTTCTTTACGGAATTTCCACTGTGTTTTCCATAATGGCAGTACTAGTTTACATTCCCACCAGCAGTGCAGAAGTGTCCCCTGATCAATGCATCCACGCCAACATCTGTGGTTTTTGATTTTTTGATTATGGCCATTCTTGCAGAAGTAAGGTGGTATCACATTATGGTTCTAATTTGCATTTCCCTGATCATTAGTAATGTTGAATGTTTTTTCATATGTTTGTTGGCCATTTGTATATCTTCTTTTGAAAACTGCCGTTCATGTCCTTAGCCCACTTTTTGATGAGATTGTTTGTTTTTTTCTTACTGATTTGTTTGAGTTCATTGTAGACTCTAGATATTAGTCCTTTGTCAGATGTATCGATTGTGAAGATTGTCTCCCACTCTGTGGGTTGTCTGTTTACTCTGCTGACTGTTCCTTTCACTTTGCAAAAGTTCTTTAGTTTAATTAGGTCCCAGCTACTTATCGTTGTTTTTATTGCATTTGTTTTTGGGTTCTTGGTCATGAAATCCTTGCCTAAGCCAATGTCTACAAGGGTTTTTCCAACGTTATCTTCTGGAATTTTTATAGTTTCAGGTCTTAGGTTTAAGTTCTTAATCCATCTTGAGTTGATTTTTATATAAGGTGAGAGATGAGGATCCAGTTTTATTCTCCTACATGTGGCTAGCCAGTTATCCCAGCACCATTTGTTGAAAAGGGTGTCCTTTCCCCATTTTATGTTTTTGTTTGCTTACAGCACATGCCTTTCAATAATATTGTATCTTTGTGAAGTTGGCTTTGCGGAAGTTACTATGATAAAGTAACAAATATACCCTTTGGGTCATCTAAGTGACACTCCATTACAATTTAACTTACCTTCCCTCTGAACTGACAGAAAAGGCCCTATCAGCTCAGGTAAAAAGATCTAGGAGGCTATTCTTATTACTAAACAAGGAAAAAGTTCCCCAAATCCCCAGAAAAGATTATTATAAAAGTGGGTAGGTACCATCATCAAATTATGTTTTAGAAAATCATGACTTTGCTAGGCAATGTTAGTAGAAGTTGACTTTGAAAGATGCTCAGATTATGGGAACAGAATGTGAAAATTGAGGCATAATAGAGTCATGATTAATATGCATATTTCCATATTGAAAGTTCTTAAAGGTTCATGGCTACTCTTTGAGCTGGAGCAGCTCAGTATTTCTGGTTCAGCCTCTTTGATTGAAAATGCTATCACCCATTCATACAGCCAACAGACACATGAAAAAATGCTCATCATCACTGGCCATCAGAGAAATGCAAATCAAAACCACAATGAGATACCATCTCACACCAGTTAGAATGGCGATCATTAAAAAGTCAGGAAACAACAGGTGCTGGAGAGGCTGTGGAGAAATAGGAACACTTTTACACTGTTGGTGGGATTGTAAACTAGTTCAACCATTATGGAAAACAGTATGGCGATTCCTCAAGGATCTAGAACTAGATGTACCATATGACCCAGCCATCCCATTACTGGGTATATACCCAAAGGATTATAAATCATGCTGCTATAAAGACACATGCACACGTATGTTTATTGCGGCACTATTCACAATAGCAAAGACTTGGAATCAACCCAAATGTCCATCAGTGACAGACTGGATTAAGAAAATGTGGCACATATACACCATGGAATACTATGCAGCCATAAAAAAGGATGAGTTTGTGTCCTTTGTAGGGACATGGATGCAGCTGGAAACCATCATTCTTAGCAAACTATCACAAGAACAGAAAACCAAACACCGCATGTTCTCACTCATAGGTGGGAACTGAACAATGAGATCACTTGGACTCGGGAAGGGGACCATCACACACCGGGGCCTATCATGGGGAGGGGGGAAGGGGGAGGGGGGAGGGATTGCATTGGGAGTTATACCTGATGTAAATGACGAGTTGATGGGTGCTGACGAGTTGATGGGTGCAGCACACCAACATGGCACAAGTATACATATGTAACAAACCTGCACGTTATGCACATGTACCCTAGAACTTAAAGTATAATAATAATAATAAACAAATTAAAAAAAAAAGAAAAGAAAATGCTGTCACCAGACTGACTAGGTTTCCTCATTGCTTTTTCATTGGGCAGGAGCATTTCTTCTAAGTATACTGAAGCTATCTATAGGAAACCATGGCTCATGATGGTCTGGCTCCTTTCTTTTCTTGGGAATCGGACAGAGGACCTGATCTCAGGGTCTTGACTGAAGTCACCCATTAAGATTGTGACACAGCTAAGACTACAAACTAGGTCTTCTGGTCTAAGGTCAGTGCTCTGTCCATTCCACATCACTCCCTCCAATGTCAGTGAAGGCAAGATGGACCGAAGTAATGCTTTGACTAACTTTAAACTTAGGAGGTCAAGCAGACCTTGTGTTAAAGGTCTAATTGTGAGACTTGTCTAACCCTCAGTTTCCTCACTTGTTTGATGGGTATGATAATAATATCTACCTCTCAGGATTTTATAAAGATTAAGTGACATCATGTAGACAAAGTGCTTAACATGGTGTCTGGCTCAGTGAAAATTTTAGTAAATGTTGTCCCTTCCTCTTGGCTAAGAGGTTGATCTCTGGAGTGAGCAATGCAAGTTTCAGAGTCTCAGTCCTATCACTCTCTGTATGTGTGACTTTGAGATCATTACTTATCTCCTCTATGCCTTAGTTTCCTTATCTGTCTTACAATATTGTTATGAGGATGCAGTGGGATTATAGATATAAAGTGGTTGAATTCAGTGCTTCTCCTGAAGCAAGTGATCAACTTTATATAGTGTGACATCATTATTAATGGCAGAATTACTAAGAGGAATTTGGTGTGAGCTCCCTGTGTGGAATGATCCTTATCATGAAATGGTGAAAGCCTTCCAATAGGATGTGTGCTTTGTGTCCTCCATGTTCTGTTTTTCCTCTTCTTCCCTACCCAGCCATTTATCCAATCCCGTTCACAGATCCTTGCTTCATAGTCAGGTGTAAGTGGCCAACAGCATAAAATATTACTACTCTCAGTGGGATTTGCATTTTTCAAGGGACTGAAATCCTAAATTGAAAGGAGGAAACTCTAGTGGTGCAAATCCAGCCCTGATTTAGAGCAGAGTTTCTCAATCTCAGCACTGTGGACATTTTGGGCTGGATAGTTACTGTGGGGGACTTTCCTGTGCATTGTAGGATGTTCAGCACCATCTCTGGCCTCAACTTACTAAATGCCAGTAGTGCAACAATGCCCTCCTCAGTTAAGACAAAAATGTCTAAGCACTGCTAAATATCCCCTGGGGAGAGAAATCACGCATAATTATGATCCACTGGTTTAGAGGATTCTGTAGGGAAGTGGGGCCTTCCAGGATATCTTAAATGACACAGGGGTTATAAGTGCAAATGCCTTCAGGGGCCAGGCAGAAATGGAAATGCAGAAAGCAGAAGAGTATAATACGATAAGGAGTGGTGGGGCTTGTGGCAAAATGGAGGGTGTATGCCCTATTTAAAGGCATTCAAAATAAACATTTAAAGAAAAACTCTCTGGCCTGGCATGGTGGCTCATACCTGTAATTCCAGCACTTTAGGAGGCTGAGGAAGGAGGATTGCTTGAGGCCAGGAGTTTAAGATAAGCTTAGGAAACATAGTGAGACCTCATCTCTGCATAAATATTTTAAAAATTTAGCTGGGAGTGAGTAGTATGGGCCTGTAGTCCCACCTGCTCTGGAGGCTGAGGCAGGAAGATAAGTTGAACCCTGCAGTTGTACGTTGAAATGAGCTGTGATGATGTTACTGCACTCCAGCCCAGGCAACAGAGCAAGACCCTGTCTGTAAAAAAATAAAGAAATAAATTAAAAAGCTCTGTAAGCCAGACAAAGCATATATGAGGACTGAAATGGGCTGCCAATTTCAAGTCCCAGATGTAGGCTGTCCCTTAGGATGGTTCAACTCTGGTACATACTCTCCTCGTTTGGGCCAGTGATTCCCCCAACCCAATTTCTGCTTTTCCCCCTTCTGCCTGCTGCCTTCAAAGTAAGGATGCTTTTAAATAGTCAAGGCATATTTTATCATCCTAGAATGTAGACTTAATTTTAAATTCCACTAAAACTTTCAAATATATATGTGTTATTCAAATGGGCACATTTCAAATGTAATAATTTAAAACTGTCTATATGTTGTGTTAAAAATGGACAATAATTTGTAAGAACAGTAAAGGCAGGGGGAAAATCAACAAAGACCAGAAAAACATAGATGAAAATATTAACAGGGGTTGTGCCCGGGTGAATTTTTATCTTTTTTTTTTTTTTTTTTTTTTTGGTTTCCTATATATTTTTGTAAAGCTTAATGTTATACGGGGGAAAGCATACACTTGAAAGAAGAGCTCTATGTCATCCAGTACTTGTCCAGATGGGAAAGGTGTCATGAAATCAAATAAATAACAAAAATCCTAATGGCTGAGCTAGTCCTCCTAATCCCTGCACTGTCAGAGGCTTCATGTCTGATGAACAAGAGAACCTGGAGTTCCCTGCATGTGGTTATTAACATTGATAATAATTGGAACACTAATCTCTGCCCACTACATTCTGTTCTCCGGTCGCTTTCTGCTGCTGTTTAATGACGTGCTTTTGCTTTTTCCCATGTATTCCACATTATACACATGCTGTACTGCTCTACCTTCCCTCGATTTATGCATGTCTCTAGCAGATGGTTGGGCCAGTCCACCTCGGGTGCTTGTTTAGCATAACAGAGAGCTCAACAACTGGGGCCCCACTCATAAGTTTCAGCTTGCATTTCTGGATACTGGTGGGGTAAACACAGGGTTAAGGCCAGCACTTACCATTTCCGACCTACCTTTACTACAGCTAGGGATGGGTTTTCCTATTTGCTTTTCAAGAGTTGTTTTTCCTCTCTCATTTTTTCCACCCCCTACCCCCATTTTTTCCCTTGGACTTCTCAGGTTTTCCACGAGACTTCTCACGGTAGTGGTGAGTACAGGGAATTTTCGAGAAAAAATTCCATTTTGGAAATCCAACATTTGGAGTCCCTGCTTAACCTGTTTTTGGTGACTGAATCTTGTTGAAGGCGAGGGAGGCATCCTTCATTCACCTACTCCTTTCCCCTCTCTGAAGAAGGATGTGCTGCATCGACCATCCACTCTCCTCAGAATGGTGGAAATTTTGAGCACATGTGGATATGAGCAATTAAAGAAATCAGAATTGACCTCCATTAACACACTTTCAGTCTCTTGAAGCTTGTGGAGTAGTTCCAGTCACCTTCCAGGTGCCAGGCCTCCTGGCTGCCTCAATTCAGAGCTACACTTCTCCCCATGCTTGTAGCACGTTGATTTCAAGCTCCTGCCGTTCTAAGGAGTACTTATGGATGCTTACTGTGGCAATATAAGCTACACTTTTTTTCATCTGATCTGGGTCCTCAGATCTTCTGGGCTATTATTTATGAAGAAAAAACTATCTTGTGATAAAACCATCTAAGGAGTTGAAGGTTGTTATTGTTCTAGGTTGCTACAAGATTTGCCTTAATGACTTAAGATGAACACAGCTTGAGATAAGAAAGCTGTAAAGTGCCAGTCTGAAGTTTCCTGTAATATGTAATTTCCATGTGGATGGAAAAAATCGATTTCTAATTTATAAAATACGTCCCCCAATGCCCGTTATTACGTACTTTTCTAGTTTCAGCTTGAAAGCACTCAGAGTGATGCATCCACAGAAAGCAGAAAAGCGGGGGTTGCTTTCTTCCCACTCCAGGTGAAGAAGGAAAAAATGGAACTTTGTGGAGAGGAAGCCAAGAAAGCAGTTGGGGTGGTGTGATTGGTGGGGGAGGAGCCTGGATAAATGGTGGTCTCCATATATTTTCAGGACGGCTCTTTTCTCTCCAGCACTGGAGGAAAATCAATATCTTGTTTTCAGATGGGTAAATGGAGTTGTCTCTTTAAAGTGCCCCGGTCAGTTCACCACACGTCGGGCAGCTGCTGCTTTCCAGGCTGCCCCGCGATTCCCAGGCTAGAAGGATTGACAAGGCGATGATAAACTAACGTGCCCCCTCAGCTCTGGGTGTGCACCATTGTTCCTGCAGCTGAGACCCTCTGCTGCTATTTGCTTTCTCCCACATACATTATTCAACAGCCCAGGAAAAGGCCAAGAACCTCTTTCATTCAGGAATTCTGTATTAAAATAATCAATTTCAAACTGAAGCCGGGAAGGCCAGCTTGCTACAGGGAGAGCCTATTAATAAGCCACCAGTCTTTTCCATTTGCATTGAACTCATGCTGTATTGTGGTAATATGGGATTATTTTTTTTTTTCAGTTTCCTCCAAGAAACTAAACATTACATTGGTTCTCTTGCCCTTTCATAAATAGCATGTAGAAGAGCTTCTTCATTTGATCCCATCATTAATAGAACACTAGAGGCCATATTTGTGCCCGATACTCTGCACTGACCAATTCTGATTTTGAACGTACTTTAAAAAAGCCATTAGCTCTCCATGAAATGTAGCAAGAAGAAAAGTTTTCAAGTGTTTTGTTTCCCATTCATTGGCATTACGTTTCTTGTCTGGCCTCTTCTGCCCCTGCTTCTAACCATTTCCCCACGTGCACACACACACACACACACACACACACACACACACACACACAGTTACATTCAACCACTAAGCCAAAAAATTAGAAACCTTACATGTACAAGTAAAGATAACTTTCAAGTGCTTTCCAGCAGCACCATGAGACACTCTCCCAAATGGGTGTGTTTTTCCTATTTGGTTAATAAAGGGTTAATCAAAAACTCCCTTTCTGTGGCTTCCTTATTGTCAAAATTCTTTCTAGGCTTACATCTGTCCATTTTCATGCCTTTAAACAGTCAATGACCAAAAAGTAGCTATTAGTAATTACTATTCTAGAGTCAAGTCAACAAACATTTATTGAACACCAACTGTGTACACGAGGAATCTCCAGGGCTTTAACTTGGGGCATCCCAACAAATCAGTTATAATTCTTCAAATGTCCCCTGAAACATAGATTTTTAATATGGTTCCCAGATTTAGCAAATAAAAATATAAGGCACTCTTTCAATTTGAATTTTAGAGAAATAAACAAACAATTGTTTAGTGTAATTTATGCCATGTCATCTTTGGGACATATTTACACAAAAAATTCTCATTGTTTATTTGAAATTCAGATTTAACTGGGAGCCCTATATTATATATGGAAACACTACTTAAAGGAATTCTTGATGTGACGATGAGGTTTTTGATGTTGCTATCTATTACGTTCTTCTCACTTCTAAAGCTTAGACCAGAGAGAAACTGATTCACTGAAGGCTTAGTTAGTAGGGTTCAACTTAATTAAAATTTTATTTTTCCATGTTATAAGCTTTCTCAACTAAACTAAATAATTCTAAAATAACACATAAAAATTCCTGTCCTGCTAGTTGATTGATTTAATTAAAATGGAAAAAAAATTGCCCAGAATAATTCACTGTGGATCCTACATTGTGCCACAGACTGCTAGGCATTAGGGAGACAAAGCTGAGGTAACTGTATCAATGAAAGTGCCCTGTGCAAGAATGCACAACGAATAATAGCCACAGCTGACTATGAGCATGCCCCAGCAGAGGAGAGACATACAGGGGCCAACCCTTGCAACCAGTGGTAGAAGTACATCCCAGAGGAGGGAGGACTCACTGAGCCTGGATTCTGCATAATAGGGAAAGGTACAACAGACAAAGCACAGAGTATTGTCTACAAGGATCAATTCTGATTAATTCTTTATTGAGGGCAATCTGGGTGCTGAGGAACCTAGTAGACAGTGACTGCCCTCTGGGAGCTCACGGTGGGGTTACAAAAAGTAGACATGGTGCTTACAAGACAGAATGGGTGTCAAGAGGGTAGACGAAGTAGCAACTACCCTTTATTACAGGCTTACTATGTGCTAGGCAGTATGCTAAGTGCTTCATGTACCTTTGTTTCCTATATCCTCACAATATCCCTTTGACAATATCCGTTTCTCAGATGAGGAAGCTGAGCCTAAGCAAGGTAATTTGGTTTGCTCCACAAGGCCAAGTGGTGGTTCCTAGATTCAAACCCATATCTTAGGCCTAGGTGCTAAGTTACCATGTTCTTTGGGGGCTAAAAGGAGGGAGAGAAAATCCTCTGAAAATGTATAGCAAGCAATATAAATCCAAATACAGCAAGTATGTGATTCTCTTTTCTATCCTACTGATCTATGTATCTAGTCTAGTGCTAATAATATATTGATTTGATTAGATGAAGGTGGTATTATAATGTGTGGGATATCTGGTACTACAAAATGATATTTTAATTCAGTGGGAACAAGATGGATAATTTAAGAAGTGATAATACATCTGGCATCATTTGAGAGGAAAATAACATTGCATGAATACTATCTTTCATCACATACTAAAAGAAATTCCAGATGTAGACTTAAATATTAAAAAATTAAAATCTTGTAGAAAAATCCTGGAGTGTATGTGAAAGACAGAGGACAAGACTGGATACTCAGAAGCTACAAAAGGAAAGAGGGTCTTACTAAACATTATATGAATTTAAAAATTCTGTATGGCAAATGAAAACATAAATAAAAGCCACAGACAAATAATAGTTTTAGAAATGTTTCAGTAATGCAAAGGGCAGGTAGAAAGGATATCTAAAATGTACAAAGAGCTCTTGTAAATTGAGCAAAGGAGGGAAGAAACAACCTAAAGGAAAAATCAAGAAAGGATGTGAAGAGACACTTTCACAGAATAATAATTTAACAAGCTGAGCAAACTTATGAAAAATGCTCAAATTCACTAACAGTCAAGGAGTTTCAAATTAAAGCAATAATGCGATATCACCTTACTTCCACCAGACAGACGAAATGTTTAAAAGTGATACAGCCACTTCCTGAAGAGATGTTGAAAGATCCTGCCATATGCTTTACCTCAGAAATCTCGTTCCTGAGAATATGTCCCATGGAAATATAAGCACCAATGTACAATACTCTCTATATAAGTTTATTATAGCATTTTCTGTAGTCATGCACATGCACACAAATGACAACAAAGAGAATGTTGTTAATAGGGAAGATGCCTGAATAAATTGATAAGACATCAATGCAGTGAAATATTATGCAAACATAAAAAAGAATAAAATAGAGCTCTACCAGGTGATTTGTAAGGGATTCTATGAAGAATTGTTAAATATGAAAATGCAGAAAAATGTCCCATTTTAATATATATTTTAAATGGTATATGTAACCTGTATATAATTATTTGGCCATGAAGAATGATATGAAAGGATATATACCAAGCTTTTAACATAGGTGGGAAGGGTAGAGTGGAAAGGGGTGTAAGGAGTAAATGATGTGGGTGGAGAAGATGGAGAGAAGTGAGTCATGTAAAAAAAGGGAAAATGGCCGGGCGTGGTCGCTCTCGCCTGTAATCCCAGCACTTTGGGAGGCCGAGGCGGATAGATCACGAGGTTATGAGATCGAGACCATCCTGGCTAACATGGTGAAACCCCGTCTCTGCTAAAAATACAAAAAATTAGCCAGGCATGGTGGTGGGCGCCTGTAGTCCTAGCTACTCGGGAGACTGAGGCAGGAGAATGACGTGAACCTGGGAGGCGGAGCTTGCAGTGAGCCGAGATAGCACCACTGCACTCCAGCCTGGGCGACAGAGCAAGACTCCGTCTCAAAAAAAAGGGGGAAACACAGAGACTGCACTAAAGAAAAATTCCATGCATGTTTTCATTTTTCTTCCTTAAGAAAAGTCTAGTCACTTTTTTGTTTGTTTGTTTGTTTGTTTTTTGTAACTTTTTCTGTATAGCCCAAACGAAGGTAATCATTGTTAGGTCTATTGATGGCAACTGCAGCTGTTAGCATGTGTGCAACAAGCTCACATTACTGAGGAAGAAAATTCCAATAGCTATGAAGCATAACCTTCACTAGAGTGTGGAGACCATAGATTTGCCCAAGACCATGAAATTCTGAGTGTACCAATTTTAAACAGTGCTTTTCAAAGCTTAGCTCCTGGTTAACAAGAATTACTAAGCAAAATGGAAAGTTCCCTGATGGCACACATTGGCAATAAAACCTGTCTCTGAGTTCTGCCATACTTATGGAATTGATTTGAGGATTGCTCTTCTCTGTTTGTCTCTGTCCCAAAATCGCTCTGGCCCCTTCCATTCTGTTTCCTTAAACTTTTTCTGGTTATCGACATTACATCTCAGTGGTACGCTTTTGGAAACCAAGTGGGCTATCATTTAAAGAAAAATGAAGAAAATATATCCTAGAATAGATTTAAGATGTCTGTGCTGCCAATATGTGCTGCCAATGTTGCTTGCAGTGGTTATTGGGAAACTTCCCACTTATAGTTCCTACAGCCAGGGAGGAGGTCCTCCCTGACCAGAGAATCAATCCAATAAAAAGATACAGGATGCAGCCATCTCCATCTCTCCAGAAAAAATGCCAAGAGCCTAAACTGAGGCTTTGGCAATGGGTGTGGGAAAGACAGTTTGCTTCTCCAAGTCATGTGAGTGTTTTAAAGGGGAACTTAGATGACACCATTTATAGAAATATGCAAGTATGGAAGAAGAGCAGGTTTGGGGAGGTGAAAGCTATTTCTCCAAAAGATCCATGCCAGGCATCAGGGTGGAAAGTTTGAGCAGGGCCTTGGAAATGTGGGACTTGAATTTAGGAGAGAGGTAAGGCCTGCAACAGGTAAAACTAGAAGCCTGAAGCACTGAGAGAGTCTAGGGAGAAGAAAAAAGACAAAGAAACCATGTATTAGTCAGGGTTCTCTAGAGGGACTCAGCTAATAGGAGATATATACATATGAGTTTATTATGTATAAATTAAATTATATATATATGAATTTATTAAGGAGTATTAAACTCACATGATCACAGGATCCCACAAAAGGCTATCTGCAAACTGAGGAGCGAGGAAGCCAATCCAAGTCCCAAAACTGAAGAACTTGGAGTTTGATGTTGGAGGGCAGGAAGCATCCAGCAGCATGGGAGAAAGATGTAGGCTGGGAGGCTAAGCCATTCTAGCCTTTTCATATTTTTCTGCCTGCTTTATATCCCGGCCATGCTGGCAGCTGATCAGATGGTGCCTACCCAGATTAAGGGTGGGTCAGCCTTTCCCAGCCCACTGTCTCAAATGTTAATCTCCTTTGGCAACACCCTCACAGACACACCCAGGATCAATACTTTGCATCTTTCAACCCACTCAAGTTGACACTCAGTATTAAGTATCACAAGTCCACCCCTTGTCAACCTGAACCCATACACATCTCCTGAGATCATACATAATCTTCAAATAGAGACAATAATAAAGTCATAATTACATCTAACATAATGCAACTATTTCTTCATACAACTGGAAATGCACCAATCCCCAACCCAAATGCTATTACATAAAGTTAACAACACTTAAATGCTGATGTGAAGTCAATAAGTCTTATGTCACATGGTAAAGGAAAAAGGAAATAAAATGAAGGTATTTTCTTAGTACAAGTATATACAGGCACAAACATGTTTTTAACAAAAGGAGGAGGAAATACTCATGACAATTACAGTTCTCCTTTCTGCAACTGGTCACGTGGTCATAGCTGGTATTGATGACGACCTTCTTCTTCTACCCATTCTATATTCCCTTTGCCTTCAGCAAGCGCCTCAGCAGGTCATGGGTTTTCTTCCTGGTGGAGTGACCCAAACTTTCATTCCTGAAGGGTATGGGCCACTTGTAGTCCTGCCTGGATTGGGCTTTTGTAGTTTCTCATTGACCTTAATCACAGGGCATGGTAATACTAAGAGATGCCTCAAGGGATCTCCTGTATTCTACGCATACTCTTCCTTACCTCCATTGTGGAGTATTAGACTGATTTCATCTTGATAGGTCAGGTCGATCACCCAAGCCAATACTGTAACTCTCTTCTTAGCCTGTTGGCTTAGAGGTAGGAGGAGCCCAAAGTGGCCAGGTGACAATATTAACTTCCAGTTTAATGGAATCGTTGTTGTTTCTCCTGGTACCAGTGTTCATCCCTCTGGAACTAAGACCTCTAGGCCAGCAGAAAATAATGTTGCAGGAACAGGAAGTGAAAATTTTGCTAGTGAATCACTAGGGGTAATGGTGAGTGGTGCCACTTCCGCTTCCATCCCTTGATTCCTGGACCCATGAATCCTGGCTATAGGAGAAATAGTACCATATATTGCATGCTGATTCAGAGCATACACAACCTTCTGGAGAACTTTGCTCCAGACCTGCAAAGAATTGTCACCTAGTTGATGTTGTAATTATGACTTTGAAAGGCCATTTCACCGTTCTATCAATCGAACTGCTTCAGGATGATGAAGAACATGGTAAGGCCAGTGAATTCTATGAGCATGAGCCCACTGTTGCACTTCTTTAGCCATAAAGTGAGTGCCTTGGTCAGAGGCAATGCTGTGTGGAATATCATGACAGTGGATAAGGCATTCTATGAGTTTATGGATGCATGCAGGATAGGCAAACCCATATCTGGAGTAAGTGTCTATTCCAGTGAGGACAAACTTCTGACCTTTCCGTGATGGAAGAGCTCCAATATAATCAACCTGCCACCAGGTAGCTGGCTGATCACCCCAAGGAATGGTGCCATATTGAGAGCTCAGTGTTGGTCTCTGCTGCTGGCAAATTGGACACCTAGCAGTGGCCGTAGCCAGGTTAGCCTCGTTGAGTGGAAGTCCATGTTGCTGAGCCCATGCATAACCTCCATCCCTGCCACCATGGCCACTTTGTTCATGGGCCCATTGGGCGATGATAGGGGTGGCTGGGGAAAGAGGCTGAGTGGTGTCCATAGAATGGGTCATCCTATCCATTTGATTATTAAAATCCTCCTCTGCTGAGGTCACTGTTGGTGAGCACTCACATGGGATACCAATATCTTCACAGTTTTTGACCACTCAGAAAGGTCTATCCATACACCTCTTCCCCAAATTTATTTGTCACCAATTTTCCAATCATGCTTCTTCCAGGTCCCTGACCATCCAGCCAAACCACTGGCTACAGGCCGTGAATCAGAATATAATCGCATATCTGGCCATTTCTCCTTCCATGCAAAGTGCACAACCATGTACACTACTTGAAGTTCTGCCCACTAGGAAAATTTACCTTCATCACTGTCCTTCGGGGATGTCCTAGAAAGAGGCTGTAGTACTGCAGCTGTCCACTTTCGGGTGGTGCCTGCACATCATGCAGAGTCATCTGTGAACCAGGCCCTAGTCTTCTCTTTCTCTGTCAGTTGATTGTAGAGAACTCCCATGAGGCCATTGGTGCAGGCTGGGGGAAAGAAAGCAAGGCGGCAGGAGTGGAGACCATGGGCATTTGAACCACTTCCTCATGTAACTTACTTGTGCCTTCAGGACCTGCTTGAGCCCGATCACATATATACCACTTCCATTTGATGATGGAATGCTGCTGTGCATGACCTACTTTATGGCTAGACAGGTCAGAAAGCATCCAGTTCGTGATAGGCAATTCAGGTTGCATGGTGATTTGATGACCCATAGTCAAACCTTCAGTTTCCACCAAAGCCCAGTAACAGGCCAAGAGCTGTCTCTCAAAAGGAGAGTAGTTATCTGCAGAAGATGACAGCGCCTTGTTCTGAAATCCTAGAGGCCTCCACTGTGATTCGCCTATGGGGGCCTGCCAAAGGCTTCAAACAGCATCCCTATCTGCCACTGACACCTCAAGCACCATTGGTTCTGCTGGGTCATACAGCCCAAGTGGCAGAGCAGCTTGCACAGCAGCCTGGACCTGTTGCAGAGCCTTCTCCTGTTCTGGACCCCGCTCAAAACTGGCAGCCTTTCAGGTCACTCGATAAATGGGCTGGAGTAACACACCCAAATGAAGAATGTGTCTCCTCCAAAATCCAAGTAGGCTCACTGGATGTTGTGCCTCTTTCTTGGTTGTAGGAGGGGCCAAAGGCAGCAACTTATCCTTCACCTTAGAAGGAATATCTCAACAGGCCCCACACCACTGAACTCCTAGAAATTTTAGTGAGGTAGAAAGTCCCTGAATTTTAGTCAGATTTATTTCCCATCCTCTGGCATGCAAATGTCTCACCAATAAGTCCAGTGTGTTTGCTACTTCTTGCTCACTGGATCCAATCAGCATAATGCCATCAACATAATAGACTAGTGTGATATCTTGTGGAAGCAAAAAATGATCGAGGTCTCTCTGAATAAGATTATGACACAAAGCCAGAGAGTTGATGTACCCCTGAGCTAGCACAGTAAAGGTATATTGCTGACCATGCCAGCTGATGGCAAATTCCTTCTGGTGGGCCTTATGGACAGGAATGGAGAAACAGGCATTTCCCAAGTCAATGACTGCATACCAGGTACCCAGAGATATGCTAATTTGCTCAAGCAATGAAACCACTTCTGGTACAGCAGTTGCAATTGGAGTTACCACTTGTTTAAGCTTATAATACTCCACTGTCATTCTCCAAGATCTGCCTGTCTTCTACACAGGCCAAATAGAAGACTTGAAGGGGGATGTGGTGGGAATCACCACTTCTGTGTCTTTCAAGTCTTTGATGGTGGCAGTAATTGCCACAATCTCTTTCCAGGGATGAGATATTGTTTTACATTTACTAGTTTTCTAGGTATAGTCAGCCCTAATGGCTTTTATTTGGCCTTTCCCACCATAATAGCCCTCACCCTACCAGTCAGGGAGCCAATGTGAGGGTTCTGCCAGCTGCTAAGTATGTCTATGCCAATTATGCATTCTGGCACTGGGGAAATGACACAGGATGAGTTTATGGGCCCACTGAACCAACTAAGTCAGACCTGAGCTAAAGCTTCATTAATTACCTGACCTCCATAAGTCCCTGCTTTAACTGAAGGACCACAATGACGTTTTGTGTCCCCTGAATCCACGTCAGCTAAGAGCCAGTGTCCAGTAGTCCCCAAAATATCTGACCATTTCCCTTTCTCCAAATGCACAGTTACCCTGATAAAAGGCCAGAGGTCTCCTTAGGGAAGGATGGGAGAAAGATTAACAGCATAAATTACCAGTATTGTATTGGGGTCCTTCCTCAAGGGGACCCAGCCTCCCCTTCATTCAAGGGGTTCTGGGTCTGTAAACTTGCTCAAGTCTAGAAATTGATTAAGGGGCCGTAATTCTCTGTTTCTATAATTCAAATTAGCATTTTGTCCATTCAACCTGGAAGATTTCTGCTTGTATAAATTAAGTAGAAATATAGTAGGCTTCCTATCAATTTCACTTCTGGGAACACTGTGATTAATTAGCCAATGCCAGAGCTCTACACGAGTCAAACTATTCCGATTGCTGCTTTGCCTCTGCTGTCCACTACAGTAGCTATGTCCACCTTGCCTTTGATGGTTGAGTGCCACCAACTGGCCCCTGCCACCTCAGGATCCAATTATTCCCCTTGAATTTAAATTTTGTAGTTGAGTGACTGCATATCCCACTGTTAGATCTGACATACAGAGAAGAGCAGTTACAGGCCTCTTCATAGATGCAGGTGCTGCCCTCAGAAATCTATTTTGCAAAGTATTGGTCAAGGGTATATCTTCCAGACCCTCCCAGCTGGGATGAGTAGGTCTAAAGTGACTAATCCACTCCACCATCCTAATCTCTCTCAGCATTTAGATACCTTCCTCTACATTAAATCAAGGGAGATCAGGCATTTCTAGCTCACTCACAGTGGGCTATCTTTTAATCCATATTTCAGCTAACCAAGCAAATAAACTATTAGAAACTTTTTTTAACTCCCCGAGCTGCAACATTAAAAGCAGAGTCCCTACTTAGTGGGCCCAAATCCATAAATTCAGCCTGTTCCAACTCTATGTTTCTTCCACCATTATCCCACACCCTTAATATCCATTTCCATGCCTGTTCTCCAGATTCAGGCTTATATAAATTACAAAACGCAAGTAGTTCCTTTCAAGTGTAGTGCACCTCCTCATGGGTCACACTCTGAACTTCACCTCTAGGGGCCCACTGGGACTTTAGTTATAGGTCTAGAAGCAAACAGCAGTGTTGGGGGTGGCTGAGGAGAATCAACATTATCTTGCCTGGCAGCTGCCTCAGGGGAGGCCATCACTGTTGTCTCAGGCAGTGCAGGGTTTATCTCCACAGACAAAGGTGGAAAGGGCAGCATGTGTCAGGGAGGAGATGTTGCCACTACTGGGGATGGGGAAGCTGTTTCTTCTGGCAAAAAAGGTTCTTCAGATTTTACAAGCTCAGTGTCCCCAGCTTCATCAGGGTCCTCCCAGACGTCCCCATTCCAAGTTGCAGGGTCCCATTCTTTTCCAATCAATTGCCTCACTTTAACAGTAGACACCTGGTGAGGCTGTGCATTCATCTTTCATTGCAGTGATCTTTCTCCCATGCCACTTGCATGATAAGAGCTTGTGTCTGTTTTTTCACAATTTCAGCTCTTTCTATACAGGAGATAAAACTCTCACTCAGGGCAATCTTAGCAGATTTGAGGCTAAGTATCTGCTTCTGAAGCTGGAACATAGAATCCCTGAGTTCATCATTTTCCTTCATCACTTTGTCCAGTGAACTCAGGAGCAACCAACCAACTTTATTATGTTCCTTGGTTCTCCACATGTAGTCAAAGGTATTATCTATAGAGTAATTTGCCTCTTATGAGCAGTGAATCAGGAGTGTCAAATGACTTTATTTTGCATAACTCTCTAAACAGTTCATGCCAAGGACTATCAGTGTTCTCCATACTTTTAGAAGTAGAGTCCTTAACATTTTGGGGTCTAATCATATTAAGCAGCCAACTCCGGAAACCCCAAAACCAATGAAAGAACATTATCCTTAATATTCTGTTTCTGTAGAACCACTCCTGGTACCAAAATCTGTATTAGTGAGAGTTCTCTAGAGGGACAGAACTAATAGGATATATGTGTGTGTGTGTGTGTGTGTGTGTGTGTGTGTGTGTGTGTGTGTGTGTGTGAGTTGATTAAGGAGTATTAAACTCACATGATCACAAGGTCCCACAATAGGCCATCTGCAAGCTGAGGAGGAAGGAAGACAGTCTGAGTCCCAAAGCTGAAGAACTTGGTGTTTGATGTTAGAGGGCAGGAAGCATCCAGCATGGGAGAAAGATGTAGTCTGGGAGGTTAAGCCAGTCTGCCTTTTCACGTTTTTCTGTCTGCTTTATATCCTGGCCGCGCTGGTAGCTGATCAGATGGTGCCTACCCAGATTATGGGTGGGTCTGCCTTTCCAAGTCCACTGTCTCAAATGTTAATCTCCTTTGGCAACACCCTCACAGACACACCCAGGATCAATACTTTGCATCCTTCAATCCAATCAAGTTGACACTCAGTATTAACCATCACAAGCCAGAAATATCACTTCATTTAGAAATAGGGTGGAAGAAGGAGAGCTGGAAGAAGAAAATGGTGTTGGGAGAGGTGAGAGGGGAAGCAAAAAGTAGAAAGCCACGTCTCCAAGGCCATGGTTCCATGAAAGAGAGCTTCATGGGTGCTAGCACATGCTGCTGAGGGAGTGGAGATGTTAAGGACTGGTAGGAAACACTTGCAGTAGGCAGTTAAAAATGGTGATCTTTAGGAGAGCATGTCAGCAATGGATTTGATAGCCAGATTGTGAAGGTTTAAGGAGTAGTTAGTAAAGAAGATGATGAAGTAAATAAGACTACACTGAAAAGGTGTTCATGGTGAAAGATGAGGGTGGCAGAATGACCACAGAGTTAAGTAAAAGTGATTCAGGGCTAGTACGACTGTGATCTTGTGTAAGGGTGGAGAAGTCTCTGAGAAGAGAGTCTATGAGAAGAGAGAAGCAGAACTTTAAAAAAGCAATAATTAATTGATCAAGTGATGCCCCTTGGCTACAAGAGAAGTGAGCCTATCACAAAAGAAGGAACACAGGTTTTTTTTATAAGACTTGGCAGAAGAAGAGAAAGAGAGGAATGCATAGGTGGGTGAATGAATGGGTGAATGCAGAGAAGAACATTTAAATAATGTTTATGATTCCTTTGAATTATAAACATGATACATATCTGTTGTAGAGAAATTGGAAAATACAGAAAGTTAAAAAGAAGATGAAAGTCACCTGTAGTCCCATCACTCAGGGATAACATTGGGCTATATTTCCACCCAATTTTGTCTGTGTATATATTTACTTTTATCTTTAAAAACATTGGGATCATAGTGTATAATTTTGAATGGTCCACTTTTGATTTTTGCTTAATGTATTTGAGGATTTCCATATATATATATAAAATACTACTACTAATGGCTGCACAATTACAAGGCTGTAAAACATTTGTTTAACCATTTTTATCTTAGTAAGCCTTTCTGTTGCATTCCTTTATCAATATTATAAGTAGTACTAGCATTATTTGGAAATATTCCCAAAAGATAAATTACCAAGTAAAACTGAATTAAAAACAATAATATTTGATAGATTGCTTTCCAGAAAACCTGTATCAATGTATACTCTCAGCAGCAGTATTGAGGGTCACTGTTTCATCTCACTCTCACCAAATGTAATGCTATAATAAAACAAGCAAACAAACAAAAACATCTTGCTAATTACTAGACCAAAAATGCTTACTTTGTAAATTTGTAGTTGTATTATTACATGTAGTTTAACATTTTAAATATCTTGTTTAGGTTTCCGTATTTATGGCCTTTTCTATTTTATTTTCTATTGAACTGTAAGTTTTTCCTACTGATTTTTATGATCTCTTTAATCAGAATATGTACAGTTTACTCATTTTTTTTAGTTTTTCTATTGCTCATGTTACGAAAGTCCTACTCTAGCCCCAAGCTATATGAAATATTCACTTTTATTTTTATTTACCCATTTGTAGTTTCATTTTTGCCATTAACTCTTTAAGCCACCTGAAATTAATTTTGATGTGAAATATGAAAAAAGAGTCCAACTTTATTTTACTGTAGTTAACCAAATTGCTCAACACCACTTGTATAATACACTTCATTTTTCTTTCTGATTTGGGATATAATTTACTCTTCTATTGAAAAACATAAGCATTTAAAGATAGAACAGTATTTTTTGACCTGTTTACTCCATTTCGTTGATGTGTCTCTCAACTCTAGTTCCAGTGCTGCACTGTTTTAATTACTGTATTTAATTACTGTAGCTTTAAATTGTGTGTGTTTGTGTGTGTGTATGTGTGTGTTTTGGGGGGGAGACAGAGTCTCACTCTGTCACTTAGGCTGGAGTGCAGTGGCACAATCATGGCTCACTGCAACCTCTGCCTCTTGGGCTCAAGCCATCCTCCAGCCTCGGTCTCCCGAGTAGCTGGGGTTATAGGTGCATGCCACTACACCCAGTTAATTTTGTGTGTGTGTGTGTTTTGTAGAGATGGGGTTTCACCATGTTGCCCAGGCTGGTCTTGAACGGCTGGACTCAGATGATCTACCTGCTTTGGCCTCCCAAAGTGCTGGGATTACAGGTATCAGGCACTACGCCCGGTCTTAAATTGTGTTTTAATATAAGAAGATAATTCTTAGTTTCTCTAGCCCATTGCTTTCTAAATGAATTTAGAATATTTCAAGTTTTACTTACAAAAATCCTCCTGGAATGTATTATGGGGAAAATAAACATCTTGGTCTTCTGGTATATAAGGCAACACATGATAAACTGTTCAGCCTTGGGAGTCAGGCTGCTTGCATTCAAATTCTGGTTTTGCCACTTCTAACTGTGTGACTTTTAGAAAGTTACTTAATATTTCTGTACCCTAGTTTCTTTATCTGTAAAATAGGGATATCAATAGTGCCTACTATGTAGGGTTTGCAGCTAGATTAAGTAAATAAACACATATAAAGAGAAATGTAGAACAGCATGTGACACATAGTAGGCATTCTGTAAAAGTTAAGTATAGTATGTATCTCCATTTATTAAAGTATGTTGGAGCCCTTATGTAAGGTACAGACATTTCTTTCTTTGCATGGTTCTAATATTAATGAATTTCATTTGTGATAGTTTAATTAAATAACACCAGTTCCCCAATAACACAGTTTGAAATTTAATCACCACAGTATGTTAAGCGTGAATAATTGCATAAAATACAAACTTCAGTGCTATCTCTTTGGTCCACAAAATTACTATGTAAATAACAGAAGTGCATCATGACTGGTGACTAATGGTATCACTTCTTTCAAACCCAATTGGTGATTGGTCCCTGTGCGCAAAGCATGTTGCCTCTTTGTCTCTCAGTGATAAATCCCTGTGATATTTTATGAAAATAGATAATCAAAAGAGTGCATTGGCCAACAAAGATGAAAGTACAACAAGGAACGAAAAGCGATAATGCTAGAAGTGAAATTAGAATCAAACATAAATGAAGTCACAGAAGAAATCATTAACCATGAGAATGTTGACACTGCCGCCATTCCAGAGACCCTAGAAATGTAGCCAGAGGAGCTTAATGGGGGTGAAAGTGTTGACATAAATGTGGGAAATTGTTGTGACAAAAAGAATGAAGATGATCCAGAGGAAGTGATACCAGCAAAAAACAAACAAAAACAAAACAAAACATATGTGAGAAATCCTTGAGATATTTGGCAACATTGAAAATGCAAAGGATACAATATTGAAAGATGATGCAAACTTACAAAGGAGTATTACAATTTGTCAAGGCATAAAAATATACTAGCTTGTGTGGAAGACAAGAAGAAGGCAAGTACTGTTTAAACTATCATTGATACTTTTTTTACAAAGTAACAAACACTTTCTCAATATTTCTAACATTTAAATTATAGTGAAGGAAATATTTTACTTTTTTCATTTTCTTATACATTTATAATGGAATGGATGGTGAGAGAGTTTTTAGTGTATTGACAAAAATTTTTAAAGGTCACTGAACAATCATAATTTTTCCCATTGATTATTAAGACTGATTTGTATGGTTTCAGCTTGCATGGTCTTTTTAATGTGTCTGTACTACCTTGCTCATATTGTAATTTTCTTCATACAGCCCATTCCATACACACGTCTTAATAAGATTATTCTTAGTTGTTTTAAATTTATTATAGCTGTTGGGAATGGGATTTATTTTTATTGTTTTCTAACAGATACCTTTGATATATAAGAAAGTTCTTGCTTTGTGTATATTTACTTAGCGTCTGAATCCCCTGTCATGCTTTTATTATTTCTAGCAGGTTCTCAGTTGATTTGGTGCCTATCCGTTGGAAGTCATGGATTTTGATTTTACATGGAACAGCTGTATGAAAAAAAAAAAGTCCTGGTTACCTAAGAAAAAAGGTTTCTTGGCTTTCTTCTGCTTTGGAAATGGACTCTCATGTCTGACATCATAGCTAAGCAGACTTGTTTCAAAAGCAATCTTGGTGGCAAGGAAGATCGTCCTGAGTTGAAATCTCCGATTTGTCACATACTAGCTGTATTATCTAAATCTGTGTGAACTAAACCTCACTGAACCTGTTTTCTCATTGGGGAATAGAAATAGTAATATATACCACATGAGATTATTAGAAAGGTTAAGTGAGATAGTGTGTATGAAACACCTCCCTGAGAGGACAAAGGAAAAGCTCAATAAATGTTAAGCATTATCGTATTATTTTAAAAATTGTTATTACGTAGGAGCAACCTTTTCTTTCCTGGACATGCTGTACTGCTTGGGAACCCACCCATGCTTTGCTTAAAGACGGTTCTTCCAGGGCTAAGACAGAAGGTTGGGGATACCTTGCTGGTTTTCAATTTCACTGCATCTCTTTATCTTTATGTGTTTTCCTATGAATTTAAATGAGGAAGATGGCTTCCACTTTAACCCAAAAGTCCATAAGAAAATATCCTAAGCTGGGAAGAAAGGTGTGGCATAGCTATGTTGTTATTTCTAGCCCCTCCCACATTTATTTGGTTGACAAGTGCTGTAAGCCCTATCTCCAGTGCTTCTTGTATCCACCATCCCCCTTCCCTTTCCATTCCCATTGCCCTATATCTGGATCTTAGCTCACACATGAATCTTTGTAACATTTTCTGAAGAGGTATTTCTGCCTCTTTTCTTTCACTGCCATTACCCAGACCTTGTACCAGGGAGTTGCTTTTTAAACCACAGGAAAAAAAAAAAAAAAACCATGACATTTCTTTCCTTAAAAATAAAAAATCTCACTTGGGTCTTCATTACTTACAGGATCCTGACTGAACGCTAAAACTCTTCCAGCTTCATTTCTAGTGGCTATCAACACTCATCTCTCCCTCACTTCCCCAACACACCCTCCCACCACTGCTACCACCAGCAGCAGCTTCACCTCTAAACACGCCTATTAACAGCTCCCCAGTCCCCAGATGTGTTCTGTGCTTTTCTGCCTTCATGTGTATGCTGTTGTTCCTCCAGGCTAAAATCCTCTCCCCGTCCCGCCTTCCACCTTTTAAATCCTGCCCATTTTCACATGCCACAAAGTTCATGAATTTCTTTGTTTTTTCTTTTTTTTAATTTTAATTTTTATTTATTTTTAATTTTACTTTAAGTTCTGGGATACATGTGCAGAACGTGCAGGTTTGTTACATAGGTGTACATGTGCCATGGTGGTTTGCTGCACCTATCAACCCGTCATCTAGGTTTTAAGCCTTGCATGCATTAGGTATTTGTCCTAACGCCCTCCCTCCACTTGTCCCCCACTCCCTGACAGGCCCCAGTGTGTGATGTTCCCCTCCCTGTGGCCATGTGTTTTCATTGTTCAACTCCCACTTATGAGTGAGAGCAAGAAGTATTTGGTTTTCTATTCCTGTGACAGTTTGCTGAGAATGATGGTTTCCAGGTTCATCCATGTCCCTGTAAAGGACATGAACTCATTCTTTTTATAGCTACATAGTATTCCATGGTGTATATGTGCCACATTTTCTTTATCCAGTCTATCATTGATGGGAATTTGGGTTGCTTCCAAGTCTTTACTATTGTAAATAGTGCTGCAATAAACATACGTGTGAGTGTGTCTTTATAGTAGAATGATTTATAATCCTTTGGGTATATACCCAGAAATGGGATTGCTGGGTCAAATGGTATTTCTGCTTCTAGATCCTTGAGAAATTGCCACGCTGTCTTCCATATTAGTTGAACTAATTTAGACTCCAACCAACAGGGTAAAAGCATTCCTGTTTATGCACAGCCTCACCAGCATCTGTTGTTTCCTGACTTTTTAATAATTGCCATTCTCTCATGTGAGATGGTATCTCATTGTGGTTTTGATTTACATTTCTCTAATGACCAGTGATGATAAGCTTTTTTTTCATATGTTTGTTGGCTGCATAAAAGTCTTCTTTTGAGAAGTGTCTCTTCATATCCTTCGCCCACTTTTGATGTGGTTGTGTGTTTTTTTTCTTGAAAATTTGTTTTAAGTTACTTGTAGATTCTGGATTTTAGACCTTTGTCAGATGGGTAGATTGTAAAAATTCTCTCCTATTCTGTAGGTTGCCTGTTCACTCTGATGATAGTTTCTTTTGCTGTGCATGAGCTTTTTAGTTTAATTAGATCCCATTAATGAATTTTGGCTTTTGTTGCAATTGCTTTGGTGTTTTAGTCATGAAGACTTTGCCCATGCCTGTGTCTTGAATGGTATTGCCTAGGCTTTCTCCTAGGGTATTTATGAGTTTGGGTTTTACATTTAAGTCTTTTTAAAAATTTTTATTTATTTATTTGTTTTATTATACTTTAAGTTCTAGGGTACATGTGCACAATGTGCAGGTTTGTTACATATGTCTACATGTGCCATGTTGGTGTGCTGCACCCATTAACTTTTCATTTACATTAGGTATCTCTCCCAATGCTATCCCTCCCCCCCCTCCTCTCCCCACAATAGGCCCCGGTGTGTGATGTTCCCCTTCCTGTGTCCAAGTGATCTCATTGTTCAATTCCCACCTATGAGTGAGAACATGAGGTGTTTGGTTTTCTGTTCTTGCGATAGTTTGCTGAGAATGATGGTTTCCAGCTGCATCCATGTCCCTACAAAGGACACGAACTCATCCTTTTTTATGGCTGCATAGTATTCCATTGCTTGTTTTTGTCAGGTTTGTCGAAGATCAGATGGTTGTAGATATGTGGTGTTATTTCTGAGGGCTCTGTGCTCCTCCATTGGTCTATATATCTGTTTTGGTACCAGTACCATGCTGTTTTGGTTACTGTAACCTTGTAGTATAGTTTGACATCAGATAGCAGGATGCCTCCAGCTTTGTTCTTTTAGCTTAGAATTGTCTTGGCTATACAGGCTTCTTTTTGGTTTCATATGAAATTTAAAGGTTTTTTTTTCCAAATTCTGTAAAGAAAGTCAATGGTAGCTTGATGGGATTAGCATTGAATCTATAAATTACTTTGGGCAATATGGCCATTTTCACAATATTGATTCTTCCTATTCATGAGCACAGAATTTTTTTTACATTTGTTTGTGTCCTCTCTTGTTTCCTTGAGCAGTGGTTTGTAGTTCCCCTTGAAGAGGTCCCTCATATCTCTTGTAAGTTGTATTTCTAAGAATTTTATTCTCTTTGAAGCAATTGTGAATGGGAGTTCACTCATGATTTGGTTCTCTGATTGTTCTATTATTGGTGTATAGGAATGCTTGTGATTTTTGCACATTGATTTTGTGTCCTAAGAAGTTGTTGAAGTTGCTTATCAGCTTAAGGAGTTTTTGAGCTGAGATGATGGGGTTTTCTAAATATACAATCATGTCATCTGCAAAGAGACAATTTGACTTCCTCTCTTCCTATGTGAATACCTTTTATTTCTTTCTCTTGCCTGATTGCCCTGGCCAGAACTTCCAATACTATGTTGAATAGGAGTGATGAGAGAGGGCATCCTTGTCTTGTGCCAGTTTTCAAAGGGAATGCTTCCATCTTTTGCCCATTCAGTATGATATTGGCTGTGGGTTTGTCATAAATAGCTCTTATTATTTTGAGATATGTTCCATCAATACCTAGCTTATTGACAGTTTTTAGCATAAAGGTATATCAAATTTTATCAAACGCCTTTTCTGCATCTATCGAGATAATCAAGTGGTTTTTGTGATTGGTTCTCTTTATGTGATGGATTATGTTCATTGATTTGCATATGTTGAACCAGCCTCACATCCCAGGGATGAAGCTGCCTTGACCATGGTGGATAAGCTTTTTGACGTGCTGCTGGATTCAGTTTGCCAGTATTTTATTGAGGATTTTCGCATCAATGTTCATCAGGGATATTGGCCTAAAATTTTGTTGTTGTTGTGTCTGTGCCAGGTTTTGCAATCAGGATGATGCCTCTTTGTACCTCTGATAGAATTTGGCTGTGAATATATCTGATCCTGGGCTTTTTTTTTTTTTTTTTTTTTTTTTTTGTAGGCTATTGATTACTGCCTCAATTTCAGAACTTTTTATTGGTCTATTCATGGATTTGACTCCTTCCTGGTTTAGTCCTGGGAGGGTGTATGTGTCTAGCAATTTATCCATTTCTTCTAGATTTTCTAGTTTATTCACATAGAGGTGTTTATAGTATTCTCTACTGGTAGTTTGTATTTCTGTGGGATTGGTGGTGATCTCCCCTTTATCATTTTCTATCGTGTCAATTTGATTTTTCTATCTTTTCTTCTTTATTAGTCTAGTTAGTGGTCTATCTATTTTGTTAATCTTTTCAAAAAACCAGCTCCTGGATTCATTGATTTTTTTTTTGAGAAGTGTTTTATGTCTCTATCTCCTTCAGCTCTGCTTTTGTCTTAGTTATTTCTTGTCTTCTGCTAGCTTTTGAATTTGTTTGCTCTTGCTTCTCTAGTTCTTTTAATTGTGATGTTGGGGTGCCCGTTTCAGATCTTTCCAGATTTCTGATGTGGACATTTAGTGCTATAAATTTCCCTCTTAACACTGCTTTAGTTGTGTCCCAGAGATTCTAACACGTTGTCTCTTTGTTCTCATTGGTTTCAAATAACTTCTTTATTTCTGCTTTAATGTCTGTCTTTACCCAGTAGTCATTTAGGAGCAGGTTGTTCAATTTTCATGTAGTTGTATGGTTTTGAGTGCATTTCTTTATGTTGAATTTTAATTTGATTGCACTGTGGTCTGAGAGACTGTCTGTTATGATATCAGTTCTTTTGCATTTGCTAAGGAGTGTTTTACTTCCAATTATGTGATTGATTTTAGAATAAGTGCTATGTGGCACTGAGAAGTATGTATATTCTGTTGATTTGGGGTGGAGAGTTCTGTAGATCTCTATTAGATCCACTTGGTCCAGAGCTGACTTTGAGTTCTGAATATCCTTGCTAATTTTCTGTCTCGTTGATCTGTCTAATACTGACAGTGGGGTGTTAAAATCTCCCACTATTATTGTGTGGGAATCTAAGTCTCTTTGTAGTTCTCTAAGAACTTGTTTTATGAATCTGGGTGCTCCTGTATTGGGTGCATATATATTTAGGATAGTTAGCTCTTCTTCTTGCATTGATCCGTTTACTATTATGTAATACCCTTCTTTGTCATTTTTGATCTTTGTTAGTTTAAAGTCTGTTTTATCAGAGACTAGGATTGCAACCCTCGCTTCTTTTTTTCCTTTTCATTTGCTTTGTAAATATTCCTCCACCCCTTTATTTTGAGCCTATACGTGTCTTTGCATGTGAGATGGGTCTCCTGAATATAGCACACTGATGGGTCTTGACTCTCTATCCAATATGCCAATCTGTGCCTTTTAATTGGGGCATTTAGCCCATTTACATTTAAGGTTAATATTGTTGTATCTGAATTTGATACTATCTTCATGATGCTACCTGATTATTTTGCACATTCGTTGATGCAGTTTCTTCATAGTGTCATTGGTCTTTATATTTTGGTGTGTTTTTGCAGTGGCTGGTACGAGTTTTTCCTTTCCATATTTAGTGCTTCCTTCAGGAGCTCTTGTAAGGCATGCCTGGTGGTGACAGAATCCCTGAGCATTTGCTTGTCTGTAAAGAATTTTATTTCTCCTTCGCTTATGAAGCTTAGTTTGGCTGGATATGAAGTTCTTGGTTGAAAATTCTTTTCTTTAAGGATGTTGAATTTTGGCCCCCACTCTCTTCTGGCTTGTAGGGTTTCTGCAGAGAGATCTGCTATTAGTCTGATGGGCTTCCCTTTGTGGGTAACCTGACCTTTTTCTCTGGCTGCCTTTAACATTTTTACTTCATTTCAACCTCAGAGAATCTGTCAATTATGTGTCTTGGGGTTGCTCTTCTCAAGGAGTATCTTAGTGGTGTTCTCTATATTTCCTGAATTTGAAAGTTGGCTTGTCTTTCTATGTTGGGGAAGTTCTCCTGGATAGTATCCTGATGTATGTTATCCATCTTGGCTCCATTCTCCCCATTACTTTCAGGTACACCAGTCAATCATAAGTTTGGTCTTTTCACATAGTTCCATATTTCTTGGAGGCTTTGTTCATTCCTTTTCATTCTTTTTTCTCTAATCTTGTCTTCATGCCTTATTTCAGTAAGGTGATCTTCAATCTCTGATATCCTTTCTTCTGCTTGATCAACTCAGCTATTGATTCTGGTATATGCTTCACGAAGCTCTCATGCTGCGTTTTTCAGCTTCATCAGGTCATTTATGTTCCTCTCTAAACCGGTTATTCTAATTAGCAGTTCCTGTAACCTTTTATCAAGGTTCTGAGCTTCCTTGCACTGGGTTAGAACATGCTCCTTTAACTCAGAGGAGTTTGTTATTACCCACCTTCTGAAGCCTACTTCTGTCAATTCATCAATCTCATTCTCTATCCAATTTTGTGCCCTTGCTGGAGAGGAGTTATAATCATTTGGAGAAGATGTATTCTGGTTTTTGGAATTTTCAGCATTTTTGCCCTGGTTTTTCCTCATCTTCATGGATTTATCTACCTTTGATCTTTGAGGTTGATGACCTTTGGATGGGGTTTTTGTGTGTGTGTGTGTGGGAGTGGGGGAGGGTCTTTTTTGTTGATGTTGATGTTGTTGCTTTCTGTTTGTTAGTTTTTCTCCTAACAGCCAGGCCCCTCTTCTGCAGGTCTGCTGCAGTTTGCTGGAGGTCCACTCCAGACCCTATTTGCTGAGTATCACCAGTGGAGGCTACGAAACAGCAAAGATTGCTGCCTGCTTCTTCCTCCGGAAGCTTTGTCCCAGAGGAGCACCAGCCTGATGCCAGCTGGAGCTCACCTGTATGAGGTGTCTCTCGACCCCTGTTGGGAAGTTCTCTCAGTCAGGAGGCACGGGGATCAGGGACCCACTCGAGGAGGCAGTCTGTCCCTTAACAGAACTGGTGGACTGTGTGGAGAGAATCCCCCTTGTCGGGATCAGCTGCTCTCTTCAGTGCTGGCAGGCAGGAATGGTTTAATCCACTGAAGCTGCGCTCACAGCTGCCCCTTCCCCCAGGTGCTCTGTCCCAGACAGATGAGAGTTTTATCTGTAAGCCCCTAACTGGGGCTGCTGCTTTTCCTTCAGAGATGCCCTACCCAGTGAGGAGGAATATAGAGAAGCAGTCTGGCCACAGCTGCTTTGCTGTACTGTGGTGGATTCTGCCCAGTCCAAACCTCCCAGCCTTCTTAGCACTATCGGGGAAAAGTCACCTACTAAAGCCTCAGTAATGGTGGATGCCCCTACCCCCACCAAGCTCGATGATCCCAGGTCAACTTCAGACTGTTGTGCTAGCAGTGAGAATTTCAAGCCAGTCATTTTTAGCTTGCTGGGCTCTGTGGGAGTGGGACCCACTGAGCTAGACCACCTGGCTCCCTGGCTTCAGCCCCCTTTTCAGGGGAGTGAACGGTTCTGTCTCACTGGGGTTCCAGGTGCCACTGGGGTAGGAAAAAAACTCCTACAGCTAGCTTGGTGTCTGCCCAAACAGTCACCAAGTTTTGTGCTTGAAACCCAGGACCGTGGTGGTGTAGGCACATGAGGGAATCTCCTGGTCTGCAGATTGCAAAAAGCATGGGAAAAGCATAGCACCCAGCCTGGTAGCACAGTCTCTCATGGCTTCCCTCGGCAGGGGGAGGGAGGTCCCCCTGGCCCTTGCATTTGCTGGGTGAAGCGATGCCCCATTCTGATTCTGCTCACTCTCCATGGGTTGCACTCACTGCCTAACCAGTCCCAATGAGATTAACTGGGTAGCTCAGTTGGAAATGCAGAAATCATCCACCTTCTGCATTGGTGTCTCTGGGAGCTGCAGACTGGAGGTGTTCCTATTCTGCAATCTTGGCACCTCACCTTTTTCTCTTTGTTCTTCTCTCACTCTCTCCCTCAGAAATATGAGTGAATAATTTCATCTTCCATCTTCCTAAAGTACATGCTTGTATGTGTTTTCTTACAGTCAGTTCATCTTTCTTCTTGAATATACAGTAGATCTCTAAACTGAAATTTTCTCAAGCAGGAGAGCCAGTTCTTAAGCATCTGAGTAAACCCTGGACCACTTCCACATCATATTGTATTTGTCTGCCTCTTTTTGCCCATCTCTCCACTAGCCCCATCACATTTGAAGAAGGGTGAGAGCCATGTCTTCTTCACCATTATATCCCAAGTGTCTGCCACAGAGCCTGGCACATAGTAGGCTTAGTGAAAACTTGTGGAATCAATAATAGCCCTCCCATTTCTTTGACCTCTTTGACCCTGTGATTTTGTCCTCCTGTTTTATTCAGCAACCACTGCTTTTACTTGCAGTTTCCTACTTCACCTCTCAGACCTCAAACTCCAAAATGCCTTCCAGCTACCAAAACTTTCTGTCTTCTGGTGAACTTGTTCAACTCCATCTTTGTGACTGATAGCCCCCGGCCTCTCCTTATTCTTTCAGTCAGTCCCCCTCTGACTTCCCTCACCTCCCTTCCCTGTCCAACATTCCGCTCTGTTCTTTCCAGAGCCTTGGCTAGGGTGGGGTCACTGGGGCACAGAAATTTACAGGGCACCACATTTTTCTCCCACCACCTCTCTGGTCTCAGTTGGAAGCCTCACCCTGGCCCCAGGCCAGCCCACTTGGCAGCAGCAGAGATGGATGGAGCGAGAGGCCTGAGGTCAAGGGCTCAGAGCACACCAGCCAGGGGACCTTTTGTGTGTAGGGCTGCCCCTTCCCCCACCAAGAGCAGCTTCCATTGAAGAGAAGGCGAGTTTCACACTGCTTGCCCTGGGCGCCAGAAATGTTAGTTAGGACTCTGGTTCTGTCCCTGCTTCCCTCACCCCTTGATATTGTGCCAATCTCCATGCTGTTTTCTCTGCTTCAGAGCTACAGCAAGCCCTGTTGCTGGGCTCCCTGGGATCACTACCAGTCCCTGCTGCCTTTCCTTGGTGGACACTTGATGGCTGCTCAGCCATCTTTGTAACTGAATATTCATATTGGGGTACGTTTGTGTTGCAGGATGCAGGAGAGAGAGAGAGAGAGAGATTGAGAGACTTGAGCTGAGCTGCATAGGACTACCAAAAGAAGGCACAAGCCCCTTCACCTCTCTGAGACTCCTTTTCCTCATCTGTAAAATGGGAATAACATTCACCTTATAGCATGTTCTAAGGAAAAAAGTGCATAGCAGAGTGTTTGGTACATATGATAATCATTCCATAGACATAACTTCTCCTCTCTTAGTTTTGAATAATCTTCCTTTAGTCTACTTTTTCCAAGACTGCGGTGAGAATTAGATAAGAAAACTAGTGATCACACCTACTATAGTAGGTTTGATAAATGTTAGTTATGGCCAACTCCAGAGGCCAGGCGGTAGCTTTTCTTCTCCCAACCCACCTCACTACTTAACGCCAACCCAGTCAGTAAGCTGAAAGACTCCTAAGAAAGCTTTTCTTTCAGGAAAAACAAATAAAACATTTTGAGCTGATGTCAAGAATGCTCATTGCCATCAACTTTGTCATAAAGAGGTCAGCCTTGGGTTTCAAATTCTGCCACTGAGTATTGGATTCCTTCTTCAATGCAGTGGAAATTTTAAATGCAGCTAAAATCAAAGTCAGTTCTTCATATTGCTGGGTTTTAATAAGCCCAGGCACATTATCATCCATGTTTTGGAAATTACAACCAAGTCCTAGGTAAGAATTGCAAAAACAAAAATAGGTTCCTGTAGAGTCCTTTACTTCCTTTTCCCCAAATGCATTTCTTTTTCCAAAGTCCAGCATTCTATGTGCACGTTCATTATATGTTGTTTCCAGCTGACTTACTCTTTAGAAAAGTCGTAACCACAGGAAATGCATGCCCTGGAAGTGACTCAGGCATTACAATAGCACATATCCTTCACACTTAGCCAGGCCTCCAAGGAAAGTTGACCAGTGGACTCACCACTCCATATAAACTAAATCAGATGGGATCTCTATTTGCCATACTTGGAAACATGTGATCATGTTAACATTTCTTTTTTTTTTTTTTAAACAAATGAGTGATGTTGTAAACTAATTCATAGCATTTTCTGAGCAAAATATTTTAATTTTGATGATGCTCAATTTAATTTTTTTTTTCTTTTATGGTTGTACTTTTGGTATAAAGTCTAAAAGCCCCTGGTCCTAAAGACTTTCTCTTATGCTTTTTATTTTTTCTGAAAGTCTTATATTTTATATTTAAGTCTACAATCCATTTTGAGTTAATTTTCATAATAGGTGTGAGATTTAGGCCAAGGTTCATTCTTTTGCCAATGTATGTCCAATTGCTTCAGCATCACTTGTTGAAAAGACTATACTTCCTCCATTGAATTACTTTTGTACCTTTGTCATTTGGACATGTTGATATGGATCTGTTCCTGGGTTCTCTATTTTATTTATTTGATCTATTAGATCAATGTCTATTATTCAGCCAATACCACACTGTGTTGATTACTATAGCTACGTAATAACACTTAATATTAGGTACAGTGACTATTCCCACATAATTCCTATTTTTTTAAAGATCGTTTTAGCTACTCTAGGGCCTGTAGCTTTCCAAATAAATTTTAGAATAAGCTTGTCTAGCTATGCCTACCAAAATCCTTACTGGTATTTTGGTAGGAATTGCATTGGATTTATAGATAAATCTGGGAACAAGTGACATCTTTTCTATGTTGAGTCTTCCAATCCATAAACATAATATGTATCTGCAATTACTTAGGTATCCTTTGATTTCTTTTAATAGCATTTTATAATTCTAAGTATATAAGCAAGCCCTGTACATGTTTTGTTAGATTTATAACTATATCATTTTCTTTGAAGTGCTTGTAAGTGGTATTCGGTTTTTCATTTTGGTTTCCACGTGTTCTTTGTTATCGTAAAAATACAATTGATATTTATGTGTCAATTTTTTATCCTGTAACCTTAATGAACTCATTTATAAGTTCTAAGACTTTTTGTGTTATTTCCTTGGGATTTTTTAATTTAAATTTTTAAATTTTAATTTTTGTGGGCACATAGTAGGTGTATACATTTATAGGGTACATAAGGTATTTTGACACAGGCATGCAATGTATAATAATTACATAATGTAAAATGAGGTATCCACGCCCTCAAGCATTTATACTTTGTATTACAAACAATCCAATTATACTCTTTTAGTTACTTTAAAATATACAATTAAATTATTATTGACTCTAGTCACCCCATTCTTCTGTCAAATACTTGGTCTTATTCTTTGTAACTTTTTTTTGTACTTATAAACAATCCTCACCTCCCTCTGCCCACCAACATCCCCACTACCCTTCTCAGCTTCTGGTAACCATCCTTCTACTCTCTTTCTCCATGAATTCAATTGTTTTGATTTTTAGATCCCACAAATAAATGAAAACATGTGATGTTTGTCTTTCTGTGACTGGCTTAATTCACTTAGCATAATGACTTCCACTTCCATCCATGTTGTTGCAAATTATAGGATTTCATTCTTTTTTATGGCTGAATAATACTCCATTGTGTATATGTACCACATTTTCTTTATCCATTCATCTGTATTTTTTTTTTTTTTTTTTTTTTTTTTGAGAGAGAGTCTCACTCTGTCACCCAGGCTGGAGGACAGTGGCACAATCTCAGCTCACTGCAACCTCTGCCTCCCAGGTTCAAGCGATTCTCCTGCTTTAGCCTCCCAAGTAGCTGGGATTACAGGCACATGCCACCACACCCAGCTAAGTTTTGTATTTTTAGTAGAAATGGGGTTTCACCACGTTGGCCAGGCTTGTCTCGAACTCCTGACCTCAGGTGATCCACCTGCCTCGGCTTCCCAAAATGCTGGGATTATAGGCATGAGCCACCATTCCTGGCCCGTTCATCTGTTGATGGATGCTTAGGTTGCTTCCAAATTTGGCTATTGAGATCTATGCTGTTACAAACATGGGAGTGCAAATGTCTCTTCAACATGCTGATTTCCTTTCTTTTGGGTATATCACCAACAATGGGATTGCCAGATCATATGGTAGCTCTATTTTAAGATTTTTGGGGAACTTTCAAACTGTCCTCCATAATGGTTGTACTAATTTACATTCCCACCAACACTATACCAAAGTTCTCTTTTGTCCACATACTTGCCAGCATTTCTTATTGCCTGTCTTTTGGATATAAGCTATTTAAATTAGGATGAGATAATATCGTAGTTTTAATTTGCATTCCTCTGATAATCACTGATGATGATCACCTTTTCATATGTCTGTCTGTCATTTGTATGTCTTCTTTTGAGAACTATCTCTTCAACTCTTTTGCCCATTTTTTGATGGGATTATTAGATTTTTTTTTTCCTATAGAGTTGTTTAAGCTCCTTATATATTCTGGCTGTTAATCCCTTCCCAGATGAGTAGTTTGCAGACATTTTCTCCTATTCTGTGGGTTTTCTCTTCACTTTGTTGATTACATCTTTTGCTGTGCAGAAGCTTTACAACTTGATGTGATCCCATTTGTGTACCTTTGTTTTGGTTGTCTGTGCCTGTGGGCTTGTGGGGTATTGCTCAAGAAATTTTCAACCAGTCCAAAGTTCTAGAGATTTTCCCCAATGTCTTCTTGTAGTAGTTTCATAGCTTGAGGTCTTAGATTTAAGCCTTTAACCCATTTTGATTTAATTTTTGTATATGGTGAGAGATAGGGATCTGTTTCATTCTTCTACATATGAATAACCAGTTTTCCCAGCACCATTTATTGAAGAGACTGTCTTTACCCCAGTGTATGTTCTTGGTACTTTTGTCAAAAATGCATTCACTGTAGGTGTGTGGATTTGTTACTGGGTTCTCTATTCTGTTCCATTGGCCTATGTGTCTGTTTTTACGCTACTACCATAGTGTTTTGGTTACTATAGCTTTGTAGCATAATTTGAAGTCAGGTGATGTGACTTCTTCCATTTTGTTCTTTTTTTCTCAGGATAGCTTTGACTAGTCTGGGTCTTTTGTGGTTCCATATAAATTTTAGGATTGTTTTTTCTATTTGTGTGAAGAATATCATTGGTATTTTAATTGAAATTGCATTGAATCTGTAGATTACTTTGGGTAGTATGGACATTTTAAGAATATTGATTCTTCCAATCCATGAACATCCATTTTTTGGTGTCTGCTTCAATTTATTTCATCAGTGTTTTATAGTTTTTATTGTAGAGATCTTTCACTTCTTTGATTAATTTCTAGGTATTTGATTTTATTTGTATTTATTGTAAATGGGATTATATCTTGATTTCTTTTTCAGATTTTTCACTGTTGGCATATAGAAATGTTACTGATTTTTGTATGTTGATTTTGTATCCTGTAACTTCACTAGATTTATCAGTTCTAATGCTTCTTTTTTTTTTTTTTTGGTGGAGTCTTCAGGTTTTTCCAAATGTAAGATAATATTATTTGCAAACAAGAATAATTTGACTTCTTCCATTCCACTTTTGATGCCCATTAATTCTTTCTCCTGTCTGATTGCTCTGGCTAGGACTTCCAGTACTATGTTGAATAACAGCAGTAACAGTGGGCATCCTTATCGTGTTCCAGATCTTAGAGGAAAGACTTTCAGTTTTTCCCATTCTTATTATACTACCTGTCAGTCCATCATATATGGCTTTTATTACATTGAGTTTTGTTCCTTCTATCCCTAGTATTTTTAGTATTTTTATTATAAAAGGATGTTAAATTTTATCAAATGACTTTCCATCATCAATTGAAATGATCATATGGTTTTTATCCTTCATTCTGTTTATATGATGTGTCACATTGATCAATTGTCATATATTGAACTAACCTTGCATCCCAGGGATAAATCCCACTTGGTCATGATGAATGATGTTTTTATTGTATTGTTGAATTTGATTTGCAAGTATTTTGTTGAGGATTTTTGCATCAATATTCATCAGAGAGATTGGTCTGTAGTTTTCTTTTTTTGATGTGACTTTGTCTGTTACTTGGTATCAGAGTAATACTGATGTCATAGAATGAGTTTGGAAGTATTTCATCCTCCTCTATGTTTTGGAATAGTTTGAGTAGAATTAATATTAGTTCTTTAAACATTTGCTAGAATTCAGCAGTGCAGCCGTTAAGTCCTAGGCTTTTCTTTACTCTGAGACTTTTATTACATCTTCTATCACATTATTGGTCTGTTCAGGTTTTGGATTTCTTCCCGGTTCCATCTTGGTAGGTTGTATGTGTCTAGGAATTTATCTATTTCTTCTAGAATTTCCAATTTAATGGCATATGGTTGTTCCTAGTAGCCACTAATGATCCTTTGAATTTCTGCAGTAGCACTTGTAATGTCTCCTTTTTTATCTCTGATTTTACTTATTTGAATCTTTGCTCTTTTTTTGTTAGTCTGGCAAAAGGTTTGTCAGTTTTGTTTAACTTTTCAAAAAAAAAAAACAAATTTTTGTTTTGTTTGTCTTCTGTATTGTTTTCTTCATGTCAACTTCATTTATTTCTGCTCTGATCTATATTATTTCTTTTCTTTAATTGGGGTTTGCTATGCTCTTGCTTTTTTAGTTCTTTAAGATGCACCATTAAGTTGTTTATTTGAAGTATTTCTTCTTTTTTGATGTAGGCCCTTATTGCTATAAAATTCCTTCATAGTAATGCTTTTGCTGTATCCCATAGATTTTGGTATGTTGTGTCTAGATTATCATTTGTTTCAATAAATTTTTTTCAATTTTCTTATTAATTTATGCATCGACCCACTGGTCATTCAGGAAAATATTGTTTAATTTCTATGTATTTGAATAGTTTCTAAGATTTCTCTTATTAGTGATTTCTAGTTTTATCCCTTTATTGTCAGAGAAGATGCTTGCTATTATTTCAGATTTTTTAAAAAATATTTTAAGACTTGTTTTGTGACCTGACAACATATGGTTTATCCTTGAGAATGATCCATGTGCTGAGGAAAAGAATGTGTATTATGCGGTTCTTGGATAAAGTGTTCTATAAATATCTATTAGATCCATTTGGTCTATAGTGCAGATTAAGTCTCACGATTCTTTGTTGATTTTCTGTCTGGAACATCTGTCCAATGCTGAAAGTGAGGGGTTGAAGTTTCCAGCTATTACTGTATTGGGGCCTATTTATCTTTTTAGCTTGAATGATATTTGCTTTACATATCCATGTGCTTCCATGTTGGGTGTGTATATTTTAAAATTGTTATATCCTTTTGTTGAATTGACCCCTTTATCATTACCTGGTACCCTCCTTTGTCTCTCTTTATAGTTTTTGTCTTAATATCTATTTTGTCTGAGATAAGTATTACTTATTCCTGCTCTTTTTTGGTTTCCGTTTGCATGGAATATTTTTTCCATCACTTTATTTTCAGTCTATGTGTGTCTTGATAGGCGAAATGTATTTTTTGTAGGCAACAGATCACTGACTCTTATTTATTTTAAAATTAATTCAGCCACTCTGTCTTTTTATTGAAGAGTTTAGTCCATTTGCATTCAATGTTATTATTGATAAGGACTTGGTCCTGCTGTTTCATTTTTTGCTTTCTTTTTGTGTCTGTCTGTGGTCTTCTCTTCCTTCTTTCCTTCCTTCCTGCCTTCTTTTAGTGAAGGTGATTTTGTCAGGTGGTATGTTGTAATTTCTTGCTTTTTATTTTTTGTATATCCATTGTGTGTTTCTTGGTTTGAGGTTACCATGAGTCTTGCAAATACTATCTTATATCTGTTAACCCATTATTTTAACCAGATAACGACTTAACATATTTTGCATAAACAAACAAGCAAAAGGAAAACTAATAAAAATTCTGCTCCCTATCTTATTCTTTTTGCTATTTAACTTTCTGTTGTTCCCATTTATATCTTATTGCACCATCTATGTATTGAAAAGTTTTTATAGCTATTATTTTTGATTGGTTCATCATTTAGTCTTTCTATTTAAGATAAGAGTAGTTTATACAACTCAGTTACAGCATTATAATAGTCTGTGTTTTTCTGTGTGCTTACTATTACCAGTGAGTTTTGTACCTCCAGCTGATTTCTTCTGCTCATTAATGTCCTTTTCTTTTTGATTGAAGTACTTCCTTTAGCATTTCTTGTAGGACAGGTCTGGTATTGATGAAATCCCTCAGCTTTTGTTTGGGAAAATATTCCTCCTTCATCTTTGAATAATATTTTCACTGGATATACTATTCTAGGGTAAAAGTTTCTGTTTTACTTCAACGCTTTAAATATGTCGTGCCACTTTCTCCTGGCCTGTAAGCTTTCCACTGAAAAGTCTGCTGCTAGTAATATTGGAACTCCATTGGATATTATTTGTTTCTTTTCTCTTGCTGTTTTTATGATTCTTTTAAGAATTTTTTTTAACCTTCGGGAGTTTGATTGTTAAATTCCTTGAGGTAGACTTCTTTGAGTTAAATCTGCTTGGTGTTCTATAATCTTCTTGTACTGGGATGTTGATATCTTGCTCTGGGTTTGCAAGTTCTCTGTTATTATCCATTTGAAAACTATCTACCCCTATCTCTTTCTCCACCTTCTGTTTAAGGCCAGTAACTCTTAGGCGTGCCATCTTGAGATTTTCTAGATCTTGTAGGTATGCTTCATTTGTTTGTATTCTTTTTTCTTTTGTCTCCTCTATTTTCAAATAGCCTGTCTTAAGCTCACTAATTCTTTCTTCTGCTTCATCAATTCCACTATTAAAAGACTCTGATGTGAGTGAAGAGGCAACCTACAGAATGGGATAAAATTTTTACAATCTACCCATCTGACAAAAGAATCCACAAAGAACTTAAACAAATTTACAAGAAAAAAATCAAACAACCCCATCAAAAAGTGGGCAAAGGATATGAACAGACACTTCTCAAAAGAAGACATTTGTGCAGCCAACAGACAACATGAAAAAATGCTCATCATCACTGGCCATCAGAGAAATGCAAATCAAAACCACAATGAGATGCCGTCTCACACCAGTTAGAATGGTGATCATTAAAATGTCAGGAAACAACAGGTGCTGGAGAGGATGTGGAGAAATAGGAACAATTTTACATTGTTGGTGGGAGTGTAAACTAGTTCAACCATTGTGGAAGACAGTGTGGCAATTCCTCAAGGATGTAGAACTAGAAATACCTTTGACCCAGCCATCCCATTACTTGGTATATACCCAAAGGATTATAAATCATGCTGCTATAAAGACGTATGCACACATATGTTAATTGTGGCACTATTCACAATAGCAAAGACTTGGAACCAACCCAAATGTCAATCAATGATAGACTGGATTAAGAAAATGTGGCATGTATACACCATGGAATACTATGCAGCCATTAAAAAGGATGAGTTCATGTCCTTTGTAAGGACACGGATGCAGCTGGAAACCATCATTCTCAGCAAACTATCGCAAGAACAGAAAACCAAACACCACATGTTCTCACTCATAGGTGGGAACTGAACAATGAGAACACGTGGACACAGGAAGGGGAACATCACACACTGGGGCCTGTCATGGGATGAGGGGATGGGGGAGGGATAGCATTAGGAGATATACCTAATGTAAATGACGAGTTAACAGGTGCAGCACACCAACATGGCACATGTATACATATGTAACAAACCTGTATGTTGTGTACATGTACCCTAGAATTTAAAGTATAATAATAAATAAATAAAATAAAATAAAAGACTCTGATGCATTCTTAATTGTGTCAATTACATCATTCAACTCCAATATTCCTGCTTCATTTTAAAAAATTATTTCAATCTCTTTGTTAATTTTGTCTGATTGAATTCTGAATTCCTTCTCTGTGTTAACTTGAATGTCTTTGAGTTTGCCCAGCTATTTTGCATTCTCTGTCTGAAAGGTCACATATCTCTCTTTCTCTACAATTAGTTCCTGGTGATTTATTTAGTTCATTTGTTGAATTCATGTTTTCCTGGATGGTGTTGATGCTAGTAGATGTTCTTTGGTTTCGGGGCATTGAAGAGTTAGGTATTTATTGTAGTCATCATTGTCTGGGCTTCTTGTAGCCATCCTTCTTGGGAAGACTTTCTAGATATTTGAAAGGATTTGGGTGTTTTAATCTAAGCTGTATCTGCTTTAGGGGGCACCCCAAGCCCAGTAATGCTGTGGTTCTTCCAGAGTCATAGAGGTACTGCATTGATGGTCTTGGACAAGGTCCAGGAGAATTCTCTGAATTACCAGCAGAGACTCTTTTTTTTTGTTGTTAATACTTTAAGTTCTAGGGTACATGTACACAACATGCAGGTTTGTTACATATGTATACATGTGCCATGTTGGTGTGCTGCACCCATGAACTTGTCACTTACATTACGTATATCTCCTAATGCTGTCCCTGCCCCCTCCCCCCACCCCATGACAGGCCCCCGTGTGTGATGTTCCCCTTCCTGTGTCCAAGCATTCTCATTGTTGAATTCCCAGCTATGAGTGAGAATATGTACCAGCAGAGACTCTTATTCTCTTCCCTTACTTTCTCCCAAACAGAGTCTTTCTCTCTAAGCCACCTAGAGCAGGGGCTGGAATTATACAACCACCTCTGTGGCCACCATCACTAGGACTGGACTGGATCAGACCTGAAATCAGCATAGCACCAGGTCCTACCCAAGGCCTGCTGTAACCACTCTCTGGCTATGGCCTATGTTTGTTCAAGGCCCTGGAGCTTTACAATCAGCAAATTGCAAAGCCATCCAGGCCTTTTTCCTTCCCTTCATGATGGTGAGTTTCCCCAGGCCCCAGATGGGTCCAGAGGTGCTGTCCAGGAGCCAGGGACTAGAGTCGAAAACCTTAGAAGTCTACCTGGTTATCTATTGTACTGTTGCTGAGCTAGCACTCAGACAATAAGACGCAGTCCTTTCCATTCTTTCCTGCCCTTTCCAAAGACAGAGGAGCCTCACTCCATGCCACTGTCACCACAGACCATTAGGGAATATTTCCAGACTACCACTCATGTTTCCATTAGTCCCAAGGACTCTTCAGTCAGTTTGTGGTGAATGCTGCCTGGCCTGGGACTCACTCTTTAGGGCAGTAGATTCCCCTCTGGCCCAGGGTAGGTCCAGAAATGCCATCTAAGAGCCGATTCCTGGAGTCAGGACCCCAAGAGCCCCCTTGGTTCTCTTACCGTCCCCTCACCTATGGCCAAGCTGGTACCTAAGGTGCAAGACAAAGTCCCCCATACTTTTCGCTTTTCTCTTCTCAAGTGGAAGGACTCTCACTCTGTAGCCACCACAGGTGGAAATGTGCTGAGTCTCACCTGAAGTCACAAGTATCAGAGTCTCACCCAAGGCCCTCAATGTAGTACCTGGGTATCACTGTTGGTCATTCAGGTCCCAAGAGCTCTTCAGTTAGCAAGTTGTGAATCCTGCCAGGACTGGTTCCTTCCCTTCAAGGCAGCAGGTTCACTTCTTTCCCAGGGTATGTCCATAAATGTTATTTGGGAGATAGGCCTGGAAAAGGGACCTTGCACCTCTGACTGGTACTGTATCCTGGTCTATCTGAGATGGTACCCAAGATACAAGACAAAGTCTTCCTCATTCTTCCCTCTCTTCTCCTCAGGCAGAAGAAAGGGGTCTCCTTTGAAGCAATGAGCTGTGCATCCTGAGGTTGGGGGAGGGTGATGCCAGCGCTCCCTTAGCCTCCCTGGCTGGTGTCTTAGTATGTCACATGTTCCCCACCTCACTGTCTCTGGGCTCATTTCAACAATAGGACTTAACCTAGGAGCTTCAGTCTTGTGGTCAAACTGCCTATCAAGTTTATTTGGAGCCCCAAAGCACTTTAGCTCATGATGGTGATGTTTGTGGGAAGTCAAGTTTAAACCACTGGGATCAGTGATTCCCCTCTGGCTAGGGCTATTTTAAATGCTCGTTCCATGGGCATACATCAGCTGAATTTGGTCTGGTTTTGTTTTCTGTTGTACTAGGATAGCACAGAGTTCAATGTCTCATAATTTTTGCATTCCCCCTCTCCCCAGAGCCCAGAAATGCTTTCTGCACCATGCTGCCTCTGCCGGAAGATGAGTGAGGGGTGGCATTGGTGATTCAAGACTGATTTTTGTACCCCTTCCGTGCCTCTTTTGGCAATATGAAGTTAAAATCAGGTACTGTGAGCACTCACCTGACTTTTGGTTCCTATGAAGGTGCTTTTTTGTGTAGGTACCTCTTACATTGGTGTCCTTGTGGGGAGAATAATCAGTGGGGCCTTTTATTTTACCATCTTTCTCTGCCTCCCTTTTTGGGATTTTCTATGTATACAATAATTTCATTTACAAATAGGAAGTTTCATTCCTTCCTTTCCAAACTGTATGCCTTTGATCACATTTTCTTGCCTTATTAAAGGGCTAGAAATTCCAACAGTATGATGAATAAGAGTAGTGAAAGCTAACATCACTGGATATTAGGGGGAAAGCATTCAGCTTTTAACCATTATGTATGATGTTAGCTGTAGGTTTTTGTAGATGTTCTTTATCAACTTGAGATAATTCCTCTTTATTCCTAATCTGCAGGGGTTTTGTTTTGTTCAACTTTTAAGTTCCAGGGTACTTGTGCAGGATGTGCAGGTTCATTACATAGGTAACCATGTGCCATGGTGGTTTGCTGCACAGATCATCCCATGACCTAGCTATTAAGCCCAGCATCCATTAGCTATTCTTCCTGATTCTCTCTCTCCCCCACCCTCCTGACAGGCCCCAGTATGTATTGTTCCCCCGATGTGTCCATGTGTTTTCATTGTAAGTGAGAACATGCAATGTTTGGTTTTCTGTTCCTCTGTTAGTTTGCTGAGGATATTGGCTTCCAGCACTATACATGTCCCTCCAAAGGGCATGATGTCATTCCTTTTAATGTCTGCATAGTATTCCATGGTGTATATGTGCCACATTTACTTTGACCAGTCTATCATTCATGGGCATTTGGTTTGATTCTATGTCTACTATTGTAAATAGTGCTGCAACGAACATATGCATGGATGTATCTTTATAATAGAATGATTTATATTCCTATGGATATATACTTAGAAATTGGATCGCTGGGTCAAATGGTATTTCTGCTTCTAGAACTTTGAGAATTACTGCACTGTCTTCCACAATGGTTGAACTCATTTACACTCCCATGAACAGCATATAAGCATTCCTTTTTCTCCACATCCTCACCAGCACCTGTTGTTTCTTGATTTTTATTAGCAATAGCCATTCTGACTGGTACAAGATGGTATCTTATTGTGGTTTTGATCTACATTTCTCTAATGATCAGTAATGTTGAGCTTTTGTTCACATGCTTGTTGGCTGCATAAATATCTTCTTTTGAAAACTATCTGTTCATGTCCTTTGCCCACTTTAATTTGGTTGTTTGGTTTTTTCTTGTAAATTTGTTTAAGTTCCTTGTAAACACTGGATGTTAGACTTTTGTCAGATGGAAATGTTGCAAAAATTTTCTCCCATTCTATAGGTTGTCTGTTCACTCTGAAGATAGTTTCTTTTGCTGTGCAGAAGCTTTTTAGTTTAATTAGATCCCATTTGTCAATTTTTGCTTTTGTTGCAATGGCTTTTTGCATTTTTATCATGAAATCTTTACCTGCGCCTATGTCCTGAATGGTATTGCCTAGATTTTATTCCTGAGTTTTTACAGTTTTGGGTTATATGTTTAAGTCTTTAATCCATCTTGAGTTAATTTTTGCATAAGGTGTAAGGAAAGCATCCAGTTTTAATTTTCTGCATATGGTTAGCCAGTTCCCCCTGCACCATTTATTAAATAGGGAATTATTTCTTCGATGTTTGTTTTTTGTCAGATTTGTCAAAGATTACATGGTTGTAGTCATGCAGTCTTATTTCTGAGTTCTCTATTCTGTTCCATTGATCTATGTGTCTGCTTTTGTATTCGTACCATGCTGTTTTGGTTACTCTAGTCTTGTAGTATAATTTGAAGTCAGGTAGTATGATGCCTCCAGCTTTGTACTTTTTGCTTAGGGTTGTCTTGGCTATTCAGACTCCTTTTTGGTTCCATATGAATTTTAAGATAGTTTTTTTCTAATTCTGTAAAGAATGCAATGGTAGCTTAATAGAAATAGCATTGAATCTATAAATTGCTTTGGGCAGTATAACTATTGTCATGATTGATTTTTCCTATCCATGAGCATGAAATGTTTTTCCATTTGTTTCTCCTCTCTGATTTCCTTGAACAGTGGTTTGCAGTTCTCCTTGAAGAGGTCCTTCACTTTCCTTGTTAGCTGTATTCCTAGGTATTTTATTCTTTTTGTAGCAATCACGAATGGGAGTTTATTCATGATTTAGCTCTTGGCTTGCCTATTGTCAGTATATAGGAATGCTAGCAATTTTTGCACACTGATTTTGTATCCTGAGACTTTGCTGAAGTTGCTTAAGAAGCTTCTGGGCTGATGCATTGCCAAGACAATCCTAAGCCAAAAGAACAAAGCTGGAGGCATCATGCTACCTGACTTCAAACTATACTACAAGGCTACAGTAACCAAAACAGCATGGTACTAGTACCAAAACAGAGATATAGACCAATGAAACAGAATAGAGCCCTCAGAAATAATACCAAACATCTACAACCATCTGATCTTTGACAAACCTGACAAAAACAGGAAATGGGGAAAGGATTCCCTATTTAATAAATGGTGCTGGGAAAACTGGCTAGCCAAATGTAGAAAGCTGAAACTGGATCCCTTCCTTACACCTTATACAAAATTAATTTAAGATGGATTAAAGACTTAAATGTTAGACCTAAAACCATAAAAGTCCTAGAAGAAAACCAGGCAATACTATTCAGGACATAGGCATGGGCAAGGACTTCATGTGTAAAACACCAAAACAATGGCAACAAATGCCAAAATTGACAAATGGGATCTAATTAAACTAAAGAGCTTCTGCACAGCAAAAGAAACTACCATCAGAGTGAACAGGCAACCTACAGAATGGGAGAAAATTTTTGCATTCTACTCATCTGACAAAGGCTAATACCCAGAACCTACAAAGAGCTTAAACAAATTTACAAGAAAAAATTAACCCCATCAAAAAGTGGGTGAAGGATATGAATGGACACTTCTCAAAGGAAGACATCTATGCAGCCAACAGACACATGAAAAAATTCTCATCATCACTGGTCATTAGAGAAATGCAAATCAAAACCACAATGAGATACCATCTCATACCGGCTAGAATGGCAATCATTAAAAAGTCAGGAAACAACAGGTGCTAGAGAGGATGTGGAGAAAGGAATGCTTTTACACTCTTGGTGGGAGTGTAAACTAGTTCAACCATGGTGGAAGACAGCTTGGCAATTCCTCAAGGATCTAGAACTAGAAATAGCATTTGACCTAGTGATCCCATTACCGGGTGTATACCCAAAGGATTATAAATCATGCTACTATAAAGACACATGCACACATATGTTTATTGTGGCACTATTCACAACAGCAAAGACTTGGAACCAACCCAAATATCAATCAATGATAGACTGGATTAAGAAAATGTTGCATATATACACCATGGAATACTATGCAGCCATAAAAAAGGATGAGTTCATATCCTTTGTAGAGACATGGATTAAACTGGAAACCATCATTCACAGCAAACTATCGCAAAGACAGAAAACCAAACACCACATGTTCTCCCTCATAGGTGGGAATTGAACAATGAGAACACTTGGACACTGGATGGGGAACATCACACACTGGGACCTGTCATGGGGTCAGGGGATCGGGGAGGGATAGCATTAGGAGAAATACCGAATGTAAATGACAAGTTAATGGGTGCAGCATACCAACATGGCACATGTAGACATATGTAACAAACCTGCACATTGTGTGTATGTACCCTAGAACTTAAAGTATAATAAAAAGAGAGAGAAAGAAAGAAAGAAAGAAAGAAAGAAAGAAAGAAGGAAAGAAAGAAAGAAAGAAAGAAAGAGAAAGAAAGAAGAAAGAAAGAGCAAGCTTCTCGGCTGAGACAATAGGTTTTTCTAGATATAGAATTATATCATCTGCAAACAAGGATAATTTGACTTCCCCTCTTCCTATTTGAATACCTTTTGTTTCTTTTTCTTGCCTGATTGCTGTCACCAGAACTTTCAATACTATGTTCAATAGGAGTGGTGAGAGAAGGCATCCTTGTCTTGTGCTGGTTTTAAAAGGGAATGCATCCAGCTTTTGCCCATTCGGTTTGATATTGGCTGTTGGTTTGTCATAAATGGCACTTATTATTCTGAGTATTTCCCTTCAATACATAGGTTATTGAGAGTTTTTAACATGAAGACATGTTGAATTTCACTGGAGGCCTTTTCTACATCTATTGAGATAATCATGTAGTTTTTGTCTTTAGTAATGTTTATGTGATGAATTACAGTTATCGATTTGCTTATGTTGAACCAACCTTGCATCCTGGGGATGGAGCCAACTTGACAGTGCTAGATTAGCTTTTTGATGTGCTGCTGGATTGGGTTCGCCAGTATTTTTTTGAGGATTTTTGCATTGATGTTTATCAGGGATATTGGCCTGAAGTTTTCTTTTTTTGTTGTATCTCTGCCAGGTTTTGGTATCAGGATGATGCTGGCTTCATAAAATGAGTTAGGGAGGAGTCCCTTCTTTTCAATTCCTTTCTGATTAGTGCTTTCTTCAGTTTGGAGTAGTTTCAGTAGAAATGGTACCAGCTCTTATTTGTACCTCTGGTAGAATTCAGCTCTAAATCCATCTAGTACTGGGCTTTCTTTTTCTTTTTCTGTTTTGGTTGTAGGCTATTTATTACTGAGTCAATTTCAGAACTCGTTATTGGTCTATTCAGGTGTTCAATTTTTTCCTCGTTCAGTCTTGGGAGGGTGTATGTGTCCAGGAATTTATCCATTTCTTCTCGATTTTCCAGTGTATGTGCATAGAGGCATTTATAGTATTCTCTGATGGTTGCTTGTATTTTGGTAGAGTCAGTGGTGATATCCCCTTTATCATTTCTTATTGTGTCTATTGGATTCTTCTTTTATTTTCTCTCTATTAGTTTAGCTAGCAGTCTATTTTACACTAATTTTTCTCAAAACATAACAAAACAAAACGAAAACCAGCTTCTTGATTCGTTGAGATTTTGAATGGCATTTTGCGTCTCTATCTCCTTCAGTTTTACTCTGATCTTAGTTAATTTTTGCCTTCAGCTAGCTTTGGGGTTTGTTTGTTCTTAGTTCTCTCATTCTTTTAGTTGTGATATTAAGTTGTTAATTTGAGATTTTTCTATCCTTTTGATGTGGGCATTTAGTGCTATATATTTCCCTCTTACACTGCTTGTGATGGTTAATACTGAGTGTCAACGTGAATGGATTGAAGGATGCAAAGTATTGTTCCTGGGTGTGTCTGTGAGGGTGTTGCCAAAGGAGATTAACATTTGAGACAGTGGACTGGGAAAAGCAGACCCACACACAATCTGCATGAGCACAATCTAATCAGCTGCCAGTGTGTCCAAAATAAAAGCAGGCAGAATAACGTGGGAAGACTATGCTGGTTAGTCTTCTGGTCTACATCTTTCTCTTGTGCTGGATGCTTCCTGCCCTTGAACATCGAACTCCAAGTTCTTCAGCTTTGGAACTCGGACTGGCTTCCTTGCTCCTTAGCTTGCAGACGGCCTATTCTGTGACCTCACCTTGTGATCGTGTGAGTCGATACTCCTTAATAAACTCTCCTTTATATATACATCTATCCTATTAGTTCTGTCCCTCTAGAGAACCCTGACTAATACACTGCTTTCACTGTGTCCGAGAGATTCTGGTATGTTGGCTCTTTGTTCTCATTAATTTCAAAGAACTTCTTGATTTCTGCCTTAATTTCATTATTTACCCAGGAGTCATTCAGGAGCAGGTTGTCTAATTTTCATGAAGTTATGTGTTTTTGAATGAATTTCTTAGTCTTGAGTTCTAGCTTTATTGTGCTGTTGTCTGAGAAACTGTTATAATTTCAGTTCTTTTGTACTTGCTGGGGAGTATTTTACTTCTGATTATGTGATCAATTTTAAAGTGCCATGTGGTGATGAAAAGAATGTACATTGTGTTCTTTTGGGGTGAAGAGTTCTATAGATATCTATTAGGTTCACTTGATCCAGAGCCAAGTTCAGGTTCTGAATATCTGTGTTAATTTTCTGTCTCAGTGATCTGTCTAATATTGTCAGTGGCGTGTTAAAGTTTCCCACTATTATTGTGTGGGAGTCTAAATCTCTTTGTAGGTTTCTAAGAACTTACTTTATGAATTTGGGTGCTCCTGTATTGGGTGCATGTATATTCAGGATAGTTAGCTCTTCTTGTTGACTTGAACACTTTACCATTATGTAATGTCCTTGTTTGTCTTTTTTAATCTTTGTTGGTTTAAAGTGTGTTTTGTCAGAAACTAGAGCCCCTGCTTTTTTCTGTTTTCCGTTTGCTTGGTAAATTTTCCTCCATCCCTTTATTTTGAGCCTACATGTGTCTTTGCATGTGAGATGGGTCTTTCGAAGACAGCATATTGATGGGTCTTGACTCATTATCCAGCTTGCCATTCTGTGTCTTTAATTAGGGCATTTAGCTCATTTACATTTAAGGTTAATATTGTTATGTGTTAATTTGATCCTGTCATCATGATGCTAGCTGGTTATTTTGCAGACTTGTTTCATAACCATGAATAGTGGCTTCAGAGTGTCCCTTATCTGTGTACTTCAGTATGTTTTCATGGTGGCTGGTAACAGTTTTTCCTTTCCAATTTAGTGCCTTCTTCAGGAGCTCTTGCAAGGCAGGCATGGTGGTGATGAACTCCCTCAGCATTATGCTTGTCTGAAAAGGATCTTATTTCGCCTTTGCTTCTGAAGCTTAGTTTGGCCAGATATGAAATTCTAGGTTAGAAATTCTTTTATTTAATAATGTTGAATATTGGCCCCCAATCTCTTCTGGCTTGTGGGGTTTCTGCTGAGAGGTCCACTGTGAGTCTGATGGGCTTCCCTTTGTAGGTGACCTGGTCTTTCTCTGTGGCTGCCCTTAACGTTTTTTTCTTTCATTTTGACCTTGGAGAATCTGATGATTTTTTGTCTTGGGGTTGATCTTCTCATGGAGTATCTTACTGGGGTTCTCTGGATTTCCTGAATCTGAGTTTTGGTCTGTCTTGCTAGGTCAGGGAAGTTCTCCTTGATGATATCCTGAAGTGTGTTTTCCAACTTGATTCCATTCTCCCCATCTCTTACAGGTACCCTAAGCAGTCATAGTTTCGGTCTTTTTACATAATTCCATATTTCTCAGAGGTTTTGTTTGTTCCATTTCATTCTTTTTTTCTCTATTATTGTCTGCCTGTCTTATTTCAGAAAGACAGTCTTCAAGCTCTGAGATTCTTTTCTCCACTTTGTCTATTCTGCTATTGGTACTTCTGATTGCATTGTGAAGTTTTCGTGTTGTGTTTTTCAGCTTAATCAGGTCAGTTATGTTTCTGTCTAAACTGGCTATTCTGGTTATCGGCTCTTGTATAGTTTTATTTTAATTCTTCGCTTCTCTGTATTGGGGTTACAATATGCTTTTTTAAGCTCAGTGAAGTTCATTATTACCCACCTTCTGATGTCTACTTCTGTCAATTCAACCATCTCAGCCTGAGTCTCATTCTGTGCCCTTGCTGGAGAGGTGTTGTGGTCACTTGAAGGAGAAAAGGCACTCTAGCTTTCTGAGTTTTCAGCGTTTTTCTGTTGATTCTTTCTCATCTTTGTGGGGTTATCTACCTTTGATCTTTGAGGTTGCTGACCTTTGAAAGGGGTTTTTTTATGGAGTTGTTTTTGTTGATGTTGTTGTTGCTTTCTGTTTGTGTGCTTTTCTTTTACCAGTGAGGCCACTCTTCCATAGTGCTGCTTCCGTTTTCTGGGGGTCTGCTCCAGACTGTAGCTGCCTCCATTTTTTCTGTACCTGGAGATATCACCAGTGAAGGCTGCAAAACAGCAAAGATGGCAGCCTACTCCTTTCTCTGGGTGCTCCATCCCAGGAGGGTACTGACCTGTTTCCCGTCAGAGTGCTCCTGTAGGAGGTGTCTGGAGACCCCTGTTGAGAGGTCTCACCCAGTCAGGAGGAATGAGATCAGAGACCCACCGAAATCAGCAGTCTGGCTGCTTTTTGATAGAACTGGTTTGCTGAATTGTGGGAACCCTTCCTCATGCAGACCACTTGGTCTCTCCAGAGCCACAGGCTGAAAAGGCTGAGTTGACTGAACCACAGAGACAGTGGCTCTCCCTCCCGCTGGGGTCTCCATCCCAGGGAGAGATCAGAGTTGTAACCATGGCTGGAGTTGGTGAAAGTCCCTCAGGGAAGCCCTGCCCAGTAAGGAGGGAGGGATCAGGGTCCCACTTACAGCAGCAGTCTGGCAACGATCTGGCACAGCAGCTGTGCTGCGTTGTGGGGCACTCCTCCTTATCCAGACCACCTGTACTCCCCAGAGCCAGCAGGCTAGAATGGTTGAGTCCACTGAACCACCTGTTTTGTTTTTTAATTATGAATGGCTCTTGGATTTTGTCAACTGCTTTGTCTGAATCAATTTACATGACATTTGAGTTTTTTCTTCTTTAACTTGTTGATATGGTGGATTGCATTGGCTGATCTTTTTGTGATTGATTTTTGAACATTGAAGCAACTTTGGTGAAGTAAAAAGAATTCAGTCATGGTGTATAATTATTTTATACTGTAGGTGAGTAAGATTTTCATCAACTCTCTTAAGGTTTCTGACTGGGTCTAAAAATAAAACTGAAAAAGACAGATTAAAAGGAAAAAAAAGTAGACAAAATTTTTAACATAAGTATTATGTGACATTGGAGCCTTCAGAAATGATGATCCAAAGAAAAAGGGAAACCTGTGTATTTTTATGCTTAGGTTTAATGAAGAGTAGACAGTTGTGGAGAAGTATGATTGGACAAAGGGTGTATGATCTAAAGATAATTAACTGGGGTAGCTTCACAAGGCCTGTTTGTTCAGATTCTTCTGTGTTTCTGTGTTTTCAGAGACAAGGAAGTTCCTTTCCTCTGGCTATGAAGTTTGCACTGTCACATTACAGTCTTATGACCTGCTTCAGGGGAGAGTAAAAAAATTCTTTCTAGGTTTTATGACCTTCTTCAGAAGAGAAAAGCAGGAGTAGGTAGATGAGAGGGCCCTTCCTGCTTCTGTCATTTTCTCAAATTCCTTCAGCTTAAAATAACTCAGTATGCTAAAGTTCCATATTTTGGGTTTGTGTGTCCTAAACCCTGTGAATACATTGCTGTATTTAATCTGCTTTTTTTTTTTTTTTTTTTTTTTTTTTAGTACTTTTGAATTGAAATTTATCATACTATTTTTCTGTAGGTTTTCTTTCTTTTTTTTTTAATCAGGGCAATACTTGCCTCAGAAAATGGGTTCCCTCTTCTATTTTCTGAAAGAATATGTATAAGATTGCTGGTAATTCTTTAAATGTTTGGTAGAATTCTCCAGTGAAACCACATGGGCCTGGATATTTTATTTTTGGGGTGTTTTTAATTACAAATTCAGTTTCTTTAGTGGTCATAGGACAACTCAGAATGTCTATTTTATCTTAGTTTGAGTTTTGGTAGTTTGTGGTTTTTGAGGGATTGGTCTATTTCTCCTGTCAAATTTATGGTACTAAAGTTATTTTTAGTAATCTCTTATTTACCTTTTAATAAACACAGGTTCTTTAGTGATATCCCCTGCTTCATTTCTGATGTTTATTTGTGTCTTCTTTTTGTCAGTGTTGCTACAGGTTTACTAGTTTTATTGATTTTCCACGTAAAGAGTCAGTGCTGTATTTCATTGATTTTCTCTACTGTTTCTGTTTCCAGTTCAATTGATTTCTGCTTGCACCTTTGCCATTTCCCTTCTTATGCTTGTTTGGGTGTCTTTCACTCTTCTTTTTCTCATTTTTTGAGGTAGAAACTTAGATAATTAATTGAAACTGTCTTCTTTTCTGATGTAATTATTTAGTGTTATAAATTTTCTTGTCTTCACTGCCAAAGCTACATTCCATGTATTTTGGCATGTTGTGTCTTTTTAAAATATTTTAGTAGACTTTATGTTTACAGCAGTTTTAAGTTCACAGCAAAATTTAGCTGGAGGTACAGAGATTTTCCATATACTCCGTGCCCCAACACATATATAGCCTTCCCCATTATCAATATCCCCCACCAGAGTAGTACATTTGTTACAATTGGTGAGCCTACATTGACACAATTTTTGCATCCAAATCCATCATTTACATTAGAATTCACTCTTAGTTTTATATGAGTGTAATTAATGTTGTTGATTTTATATGTCATAGTACATGAAATAATTGTAGAAAATATAACGGACTTATAAAGTGTCTTTGCTGCTTTTTTTTTTTTTTTTTTTTTTGCTACCATGCTTTTACTTCTACAAAAAAAAAAAAAAAAAAAAAAAAAAAAAAAATCCCTTGCAGTGTGAAAGAGAGTAACATTGAAAGTTAGAGAGGGGACTCACCACTCCTATTCAACATAGTGTTGGAAGTTCTGGCCAGGGCAATCAGGCAGGAGAAAGAAATAAAGGGTATGCAATTAGGAAAAGAGGAAGTCAAATCATCCCTGTTTGCAGATGACATGATTGTATGTTTAGAAAACCCCATCGTCTCAGCCCAAAATCTCCTTAAGCTGATAAGCAACTTCAGCAAAGTCTCAGGATACAAAATCAATGTGCAAAAATCACAAGCATTCCTATACACCAATAACAGACAAACAGAGAGCCAAATCACGAGTGAACTCCCATTCACAATTGCTTCAGAGAGAATAAAATACCTAGGAATCCAACTTACACGGGATGTGAAGGACCTCTTCAAGGAGAACTACAAACCACTACTCAACGAAATAAAAGAGGACAAAAACAAATGGAAGAACATTCCATGCTTATGGATAGGAAGAATCAATATTGTGAAGATGGCCATACTGCCCAAGGTAATTTATAGATTCAATGCCATCCTCATCAAGCTTCCAATGACTTTCTTCACAGAATTGGAAAAAACTACTTTAAAATTCATATGGAAGCAAAAAAGAGCCCGCATTGCCAAGACAATCCTAAGCCAAAAGAACAAAGCTGGAGGCATCATGCTGCCTGACTTCAAACTATACTACAAGGCTACAGTAACCAAAACAGCATGGTACTGGTACCAAAACAGAGCTATAGACCAATGGAACAGAACAGAGCCCTCAGAAATAATACCACACATCTACGACCATCTGATCTTTGACAAACCTGACAAAAACAAGAAATGGGGAAAGGATTCCCTGTTTAAAAATGGTGCTGGGAAAACTGGCTAGCCAAATGTAGAAAGCTGAAACTGGATCCCTTCCTTATACCTTATACAAAAATTAATTCAAGATGCATTAAAGACTTAAATGTTAGACTTAAAACCATAAAAACCCTAGAAGAAAACCTAGGCAATACCATTCAGGACATCGGCATGGGCAAGGACTTCATGTCTAAAACACCAAAAGCAATGGTAACAAAAGCCAAAATTGACAAATGGGATCTAATTAAACTAAAGAGCTTCTGAACAGCAAAAGAAACTACCATCAGAGTGAACAGGCAACCTACAGAATTGGAGAAAATTTTTGCAATCTACCCATCTGACAAAGGACTAATATCCAGAATCTAAAAAGAACTTAAATAAATGTACAAGAAAAAATCAAACAACCCCATCAAAAAGTGGGCAAAGGATATGAACAGACACTTCTCAAAAGAAGACATCTGTGCAGCCAACAGACACACGAAAAAATGTTCATCATCACTGGCCATCAGAGAAATGCAAATCAAAACCACAATGAGATACCATCTCATACCAGTTAGAATGGTGATTATTAAAAAGTTAGGAAACAGCAGGTGCTAGAGAGGGTGGGAAGAAACAGAAACACTTTTATGCTGTCAGTGGAACTGTAAACTAGTTCAACCATTGTGGAAGACAGTGTGGCGATTCCTCAAGGATCTAGAACTAGAAATACCATTTGACCCAGCGATCTCATTACTGGGTATATACCCAAAGGATTGTAAATCATGCTGCTATAAAGACATATGCACATGTATGTTTATTGTGGCACTATTCACAATAGCAAAGACTTGGAATCAACCCAAATGTCCATCAGTGACAGACTGGATTAAGAAAATGTGGCACATATATACCATGGAATACCATGCAGCCATTAAAAAGGATGAGTTCATGTCCTTTGTAAGGATATGGATGAAGCTGGAAACCATCATTCTGAGCAAACTCTCACAAGGACAGAAAACCAAACACCACATGTTCTCACTCATAGGTGGGAATTGAACAATGAGAACACTTGGACACAGGAAGGGGAACATTACATACTGGGGCCTGTCGTGGGATGGGGGGAGGGGGAGGGATAGCATTAGGAGATATACCTAATGTAAATGACGAGTTAATGGGTGCAGCACACCAACATGGCACATGGATACATATGTAACAAACCTGCACATTGTGCACAGGTACCCTAGAACTTAAAGTATAATAAAAAATAAAAATAAAATACAAAGAAAGTTAGAGAGGGGAAAAAGGGAGCAGAAGATGTAATGACAAAATAGTACATTTAGTTTGAAGTACAAGCTTAGAGATAAATGAAAACTGACTTAAGAAAGTAATGCTTAGTAGAATATGAACAGAAGGGCTGGGGGCACCATTTTCAGGAGACAAGACCCAAGGTGAAGGAGCAGACTGGTTCTCAGACTTTAATGGGTATAGAAATCACCTGAGTAGCCATCATGTCTGGGATGGACCTCAACTATTTGCAGTTCTAAAACTTTTCCAGGTGATGCTGATGCTGCTAATCATGGACCATCATTTAAGTATCAAGGAGTTAGTTGTCTGTCTAGGTTAACTTTCTCATTGTACAGTGAGATTTCCTTCATTATCAGCTATCCCTTCTGTCATTATACCAAACCTCAAGTGAAAGAATGTATTCAAACAGTTTTGTAATAGGTGTCTAGGGCAAGTGAAGCATCTGGGGTCCAAAGTGAACAGACCAGGCAAAAAAAACCTCTAACAGAAGGGGGCTACAACAGAACTCATTGCTCTAATTAGTTCCCAAATTATCTCTGCGTGCTAGACTCACCAGGAAAACTGTTAAAATTCCGGAGTCCAGGTCACCTAAGACTAACTAAATCACAATCTTTGAGGGTGGGAAATGGGCATCAGCATTTTTTAAGCTCTTCAGGTGATACTTATGTGCAAAATTGGGAACCACTGTTCTGGTGCCAGTACTGGCAATGAGACAGCCTAGTCAAGGATAGATGAAAGTTTTTATTACTTCTGCACGGTGATCCAAGAGGGTAGAGCCAAGAAGGTGGGTCTAAGGAAGCTCCTTTGGCTTAAAAGAAAGCATAAGTTCTCAGGCAGTTGTCAGAGAAATACTCCCACAGCCCTCTCTTGGATATTCTGATCTGAGATTTCTGGAAACATCAAGGCCTGATTTTGCCTTGTCAAATTTCTGAGCACTCTCTCAGACTATCTGTACTTTTAATTGTCCTTATTTCTCATACCATCTCCGTAACATTGAACACAAATATTTGGAACTGTAACAAGCCATTTATTAATATTACTTGGATAGGAAGGCACTCTTTAAAAAGTATCAGCACTAGTAAACACGAGGTAATTATTATATTCTCCTCACTTGCTTAAACAAAACGAAGTTTTTTTTTAAAAACCCACCTTTGTTGTCTACAGCATTGGCTCTCAAACTTGGCTGTAAATTGGGATGAACTGGGGAGTCATAAAAAGTATTGATCCATTGGTACCACCCTCCAGAGATTTTGATTTAATTGATATAAGATGCAGAATGGGCTTTGGGTTTTTGAAAAGATCCCAAGCTGATTCTAGTATTCAGCAAAGATGGAAAACAACTGGGTAAAGCAATAGTGTTTGTCTGTCTTGTGTTCCCCAGACTGAGAGCATCAACATCCCCTGAGAACTTGTTAGAAATGCAAAATCTGAAGCCTCATCCCAAGTCTACTGCATCAGGAATCTGGGGAAGCGGGTAGCAGTCTACTGTCTAACAAGCCCACCAGGTGATTCTAATGTATGCTCCAGTTTGAGAATCACTGGTTTACAATTGAGTGGGTAAATATGTGATATGGTTAGGCTTTGTGTCCCCATCCAAACCTTACCTTGAATTGTAATCCCCCGGTGTTGAGGGCAAGACCTAGTGGGAGGTGATTCGATCGTGGGGACGGTTTCTCCCATGCTGTTCTCACAACAGTGAGTGAGTTCTCATGAAATCTGATGGTTTTATAAGGGACTCTTCCCCCTTCACTTTATGCACATGCATGCCCTCTTCTCTTGCCTGCCACCATGTGAAGAAGGTCCTTGCTTCCTCTTCCACCATGATTGTGAGTTTCCTGAGGCCCTCAGCCATGTGGAACTGTGAGTCAATTAAATCCCTTCCCTTTATAAATTACCCAGTCTCAGGTATTTCTTCATAGCCGTCTGAGAATGGGCCAATACAACATGCATCTAAAAGCAAGCCTCTTAGCCTTCCTCAGCAATTTCAGTTTCTTAGAGATGGTAACTTTTTGAGTGTATTTAGTTGTTGACGTTTACGTGCCATAGTACATGAAATAAGTGTAGGAAATAAACATATACAATGCCTTCGCTGCTTTTTGCTACCATGCTTTCCCTTTTACAAAAAAAGAAAAAGTCTGCAGTGGGAAAGAAAATAACATTAAAAATTAGAGAAGGGAAGAAGGAAGCAGCAGAGGTAAAGGCTAAATAGAACATTTAATTTGAAGCACAAGCTCAGAGATAAATGAAAAGCGATTTGAGAACGTAGTGCTTTAAGATGGACAGAAGGGCTAAGGACAACCATAATGATTACATGATGCGAATGAGTTGGCATATGTGTCCCCAGGACTGTTCAGTTTTTACTAATCGGTGAGTCTTAGCCATTTCAACTATGTCACCTTTTGGGACCAGACCCTGGCCTGAACGAAGTTAAGAAATTGTGGAACTTATTTCCCAATTATCTGCTTCCTAACTCATGACATGACTTTTAGCAAATCTTTCAATGTGTTTGCGGTTTCCCTAAGTTTACATATGTAATGGGAATGAGTCTCTTCTATCCCTATAGTCTGCTCAGGGAAGTATCTCTCCGTAGTTCCCAGTGCTGCCCATCCTCCCCAGAGCTCTAGCTACAGTGCAAACAGGAGACAGACATACTGCTCTGTCAGAAGGCAGGGTTCTTTGGCTCCAAGTGCTGCTGGACCCAGAGAGAACCAGAATTTGGGGTAACAGAAACTTTGATTCTTCAGTGGTGGGGAGACTAGTCAAAGGAAGGACATGAATAGAGGCATCTTTATCTTTTGAGGAATCCTGTTTTTCCCCCACCCCAATATAGTGCTTTTTATCCTTAAAACTGTACCTCTGAGGATTAAAACATGTTTGGTGGCATTTACATGAAATACTTTTCACTGATGTAATTTTTCTGAGTCATAGGTAGGGAAAAACTCTATTAACATCTGGCTTGTTGTGGGCCTCTTCTAAGATAGTCTGTACAAATCAGGCAATAGAAACTTCTAGCCAGAATAGAATTTAGAGATTTCATTTTATGGACCAGAAAGTCGAGGCTTAAGGTCACCAGTTAGTTGAAGGCCAAGTTTTTAACCATGCCCTGTTCCAGATGCATCTAAGCCAAATACTGACATTTCTTTAAAAGTTAATTTTCTTTCAGTTTGTTCTTTACTTTTGAGCTAGTATATATATTTTTTATAATGTTCAAAACTGTGACAGGCATTTGGACAGCGCATTTTCCCGTCCTGAGGTTGGTGAATATGCCTGTCAACTAATAGCAATGGTGAGCCTCTGAAGGGGATTGCTGCAAGCCCCTCTATGACAGTGTGATGAAAAGTGTTTGTTACAACTGTAGGCATGCTATGTTAGCTTACGTTAGCTGTTTGAACTAAGTCTGTAGAACCTCAAATTCCAGGATGGTAGCCGCAGACCTCACATAAATTATTTTCCCATTTGAGTGGGGATATGTTTTCTGACTCTTGGCACATAGTAGTCTTCAGGATTGTAATCACAAAATCCCTTCCTCCTATGCTAGAGAAACACTTTTTGGAGCTCCTTTTATCATCAGTGGGAGGGGGTGTGTTGAAAGTCTTGTCTGTACGTGTTTTCTGTGCTAATCTGAGAGCTGGACTCAACCCCGGGACTTGGGTCACTTATGCACAGAGATCTCATTGTGAGGGGGGAGGAAAATGGCAGCTCCTCAGCTGCACTTTGAAATTTTGCATTAAAAAAAAAACCAGCAAGTATTCACAAGCCTCTTATTTAGTGAATGAATCCCTTTGTATTTACGTCCTTCACAATTCAGGGAACAAACAGGGTTTAGTTGCTAGAAAGTGAAAACTTGAAATTCATCAGAATGGGGGAAATAGTAGGCAATTTAAATGAACAGTGGAAATTGCTCCATCCTAATTCCTTGGTACCTGTTCCTAAGGGCATGTCAAGCAATCCTTTATTTTATAGTGTCTCCACTTCCAGTTTAGGGCATTATCCAAAATGGAGTAGCAAAAGGCTGAGCAGCATAAATCTGTATTCAGCTGGTGTTGTGCTCACCTGAAATTCGTAAACAAAAGAGCAGAACACTTACTGAGGTTTGCTAATTGACAGTTGCCAATAAATGGCCTACTTTCTGCCACGTACCTTCATCTTGCCCCTGCTCCACCCCTTTTACCTAACATTGGTGTTTACTTCTCAAGAATGAGCAGACTAGTGAGGAAGCATTTTAAAGATCCAACTCCATCAGAATAGATCTGAAACAAAATTTTGAATTGACATTATTTCAAAATGGAAATGGGATAAATTCATTCTTGGGTTCTCCCACTCATAAGGGTAGTTTCGAGAAACTCTTCAATATTAATTAGTAGGCTGTGAATCCAGTTCTATGCAATTATGATGAGCCAGTTTTGGGAGCATGAAAGAGCTAACTTATCATATTTTTGAATTATCCATCTAGAAGCCTGAATATTTTTATATTTCCATATTTCTCGAGTAGCACTTAATTTAATCTTAGCCCCATTGATTTCAATAAACCATTGTTGCGTCTCATAAGCAGCACAGCTTCTTCCTCTAACTCATCTCCCCGTGAAATTGGTTTAATGAAGCAGAAAGGTATGAAGCATTAGCAACAGTGGAATCCATGTGGTAGCACTTCATTTTTCAGAGGCACTCACATTTCCACCCTAATTTATAAAATCAGCACACAAATGATTTTTATCACGGCCATTACATCAGTATAAATTACTGCCTTTTCTATAACACGGCAGTTAGTCAAACTGTTGAAATGATATCTATTAGTCAAGGAACGGGGGTGGGGGAGAGGTTGGAAAGAGTTAGTGAAAATGAGGGCTGATGGTTGTCTTACAGAACTACTAACATTAATTTACCATAATGAACACCGATGGGGTATTTTGCAAATGTACAGATGAAAATTAAATTCACGAAGTGAAGCAAATAGGTCAATTTGTTCAGGACAAAGAAGGGAACCTTCAATAAACAAACGGTGCTATGTGGAGACAGGCAGCAATGCAATTAGTCAGGCACTCCTCCTGTCCGGTGGGCAGACCGCAGCCACCCTGGGCAGGAGCCATTGTTGTTCTCTCCCTCGTGGGTGTCTTCATTTATCTCATTGTAGGAACTGTCATCCTGGTTTTGTACCCCTCAGCTTCATGATGTCAAATCCATCCTGCCAGAGCCTCCTCGGAGAGTGCTACCCACTGGCATCCCTTCTTTTCACTATTGCCACCTAGGTTGCTTGCCAGAACCTACGTGTCCCCTCCCCGCCCCACTTTCAAGTTAGGCAAACCTCAGCCATCTGACCTCACTAATATGGGCCATGTGATTATTTGAGTGGGATTGAGTTGACGGGCTCCTTTGCTCTCACTGTGAACAACAGTTTACTAAGCAATTGATTAGCATGACAGTTTCTTTTGGAGAGAGGGTATGCATGGATAGATACAGGAAGAGTTTAACCTGCAGAGAATAGATTGTCCACATGCTTCAGAAGTGACATTTAAACATAAACAATGTGTGGACAAAGTGGAAGTCATTCTTGTCTATTGAGTGACATGGTCAGGCAATCCAATGGAGGATGGTATTTTCAAAGAAGCAGATCTTCAGCAGTTGTGATATAGATTTCAATGAAGTTTGGTATTCTGGTCAACATCACAGATATTTGTTTGTATGAAATGAGGTCAGTAGTCCACAGACCTACTAATCTTTTTTTTTTTTTTTTTTTTTGAGATGGAGTCTCGCTCTGTCGCCCAGGCTGGAGTGCAGTGGCTGGATCTGAGCTCACTGCAAGCTCCGCCTCCCGGGTTTACGCCATTCTCCTGCCTCAGCCTCCCGAGTAGCTGGGGCTACAGACGCCCGCCACCTCGCCCGGCTAGTTTTTTGTATTTTTTTTAGTAGAGACGGGGTTTCACCGTGTTAGTCAGGATGGTCTCGATCTCCTGACCTCGTGATCCGCCCGTCTCGGCCTCCCAAAGTGCTGGGATTACAGGCTTGAGCCACCGCGCCCGGCCAGACCTACTAATCTTAATCTTTGACAAACCAAAATGAGTGATATCTGGTATCAGGAGTACTATAATAGAATCTAAAAACTTTTTGCTTTGGTTTTAAGATAATCATCATTTGAGTTTATGTGTTTTTATTGCCTGTCCTCATCTAATTAGGAAGATGGTCTCTTCTTTAAATGATGACTTTAGAGATATAACTCTTTCCTTAATTCCTTAAGTACTCTTTACTCCTAACCAATGGGGAAAATACTACGTTCTGTCAGTGATTTCAGACCAGGCTAGAAAAACTTTTTCTGTAAAAAACGGCCAGCAATAAATATTTTTGGCTCTGTAGGCCATACAGTGTCTGACTTAACCCACCTATTGTTACACAAAAGCAATCACAGGCAATGCATAAAAACCATGTGGTTCTGTTCCAATAAAACTATATTTATAAAAATTGGTGGTAGCCCCGTTTCGGCCTATAGGCCATAGTTTGCTGACCCTGGTTTTGGAGCATAAGAAACTTTTATGGTATTAGGAAAATAAACACAAACCAAAGATAAAACCGCAAAGCATGGTCATGAAGCTTCATCAAGCTACACTTGCAGGGAGGTTCCCTTTGCTTAGTTACCCCTCCCCTTTCTTAGGAAGCACAGTTTCCAATTCACAGCTAAACTTCAGTGTTATGTAAAACCTTTGGAGCTGCACGTATGCACCTAGCTTTCTTCTTCTAGTCTTCATACATTTTTATGCTGTCATCTTTTTAAATCTTGAGTTTTTAATTGTAACTTTTAAATTTTCCTTGTAGATACGGGAGTCTCACTATGTTGCCCAAGCTGATCTTGAACTCCTGGGCTTAAGCGATCCTCCTGCCTCAGCCTTCGAAAGTGCTGGGATTACAGGTGTGAACCACTGAGACTGGCCGAGCTTTTAATTTTTGATTTATGGTCTTCTACAGTATTGTCTTTTGCTCCTGGACTTTATGGAGGGTGTGCCCTTTCTGATTGGTTCTTCAGGCCTGACTCTTGAGTTCAAATAAAACCCATCTCTTGGCAGTTCTCTTTTTCCCATAGCTCAGATTTCCCTTGCCCCAAAATAAGGTATTCGTTCAACTCAGTTCTTTCCTAAGATTCAACCCTGTTCAACCCCTTAGATGTTCTTTCTTGCATCTCTTGCTTTGTTTAACTTAGCATCCTTCTTAGCCCTGAAGAATTATATACAGGTGAGTCTAGTATCACAAAATGTGCTATACAGGGCTCCATGCTCCAAAGAGCCCTAGCAAGTGATACATGAGTGACACGTGTGCATACCTGTTCTCTGTCTCTTGCTTTCTTTTCACAATGCACATGCATACATACATACATATACACATTTTTGAAATATTTACTATCTGCTAAGCATTCTCGTATTTTACATACATTAGCTCACTTAGTTACTATAAACACTCTGTTAAGGCATGTTTTATATTATTAATATTATTTTTATCAACCTCATCATTATTTTCATCATCTCTATTTTACAGATGAGAAAATGGAGACCCAGAGCAATTTAACCTTCCCAAGGTCACACAGTGAGAAAGTAACACAGCCCAGATTTACATTCAGGTTGGCCTGAACCAGAGCTTCTGATCTCATTATCATGACAACAGAATGAGAGTGGTCAGTGCTCTGCTGCTACAGTTTCCCCAGAGATGCTCATAAGAGAAATGCAAATCAAAACCATAATGAGATACTACTTTATATACACTAGGATTATTATAATTTTAAAAAGCAGATAAGTGTTTGCTAGGATGTGGAGAAATTGGAACCCTTATATATTGCTGATGGAAATGTAAAATATTACAAACACTGTGGGAAACCTTACCTCAGAAGATTAAACCTACCATATAATCCAGCAATTCCATTCTGGGTATATACCCCAAAGAAATGAAGGCATATGCTTATATAAAAATTTGTATTCAAATGTTTATAGCAGAATTATTCATAATAGCTAGAGAATAAATAGCCCAAATGTCCATTAACTAATGAGTGGATAAATAACATGTATTATATCCACATAATGGAATATTGTTTGGCAATTAATGAATCTTGAAAACATTACGCTAAGTAAAAGAGGCTAGTCATAGGCCAAACATGGTGGCTTACAGCTGTAATCTCAGTATTTTGGGAGGCTGAGGCAGGAGGATTGAGTAACAGGGACTTGACTGCTAGATGTTTGAGCCCTCTTCCTGTCTTCCTGTGTTATCTCTATGTTGTTGTCACTCTGTCTTCTGATGCTACATAAATAAGTCTACAGGCCTTAGAGAAGCCTCTCCTAATTCTTGATCCAGGCCTCTAGTGTCATGTAGACAGCATGGACTACAGTTATACAAACCTGATTCAATATCTGGTTCTGACCCTTACTAGCTATGTAATGCTGGAAAGGTTACTTAACCTCTCCAAGATTCAGTTTCTTCATTTTTAAAAGAAGGGACAATAATAGAAACTACCTCACATAGTTGTTATGAGGAAAGAAAGAAATGATGAACATAAAGCTCTTGGACCAATGTCTGGCACAAAGTATTTGCTATATACATCTTGGCTATCTTGGATGCTGTCTGTATTCTATTTCCCTACCTACTTCAATCACCACTGCTTCCCATCCACCCCACACAATTTTCTTCAATCGCATGCCATCAACTATGATGAATTTATCATCTATTTTGGCTTCTGAGGGACATCCTGAACATTATACTCTGGGTGACCCATATAGCCATTCACTTAAGCCATCATTCACTCAATATTATCATATATTAAATAACATTTTTATTCAGATAGAAGCAAACATAATAAAATTCATCAATTTAAAGTGTACAATTTTATGGTTTTTAGTATATTTACAAACTTTTTGTATTCATCTGCTCAGGCTACCATAATAAAATACCATAGACCAGGTGGCTTAAACCATAGAAACTCATCTCACAGATTTGGAGGCTAAGTCTAAGATCAAGGTGCCAGATCATTTGGCTCCTGGTCAGGGCTCTGTTCCTGGTTTGTAGACGGCTGCCTTCTTGTGTCCTCTCACTGGATCTGCTGGTACCTTGGTCTTGGACTTCCCAGCTTCCAGAACTGTGAGAGACAAATGTTTATTGTTTAAGCCACCCAGTCTATGGTGACTTCTTACAGCAGCCTGAATTGACTATGACACTAGTCATTAGGAAAATGCAAATTAAAACCACTGCAACATTATTGCATACCTGTCAGAAAGACTAAAATGAAAAATAACGACAATACCAAATGCTAATGAGGATGAAGAGAACCTATCTGTCTCATACATTGATGGTAGGAATCTGAAATGGTATAGATTCTCTTTAAAGTTGTTTTGCCAAGCCAATTATTTTGCCATGCCAATATAATCACGACCGGCTTTGCCCCCCACACCTGCCCGAGATGGAGCACACAGACCAGGGTCCTGTGGATTGCCATACCTATTCCACCACCTTGGGCACCTAAGCACTATTGCTGGGGGCCTGAAGTTGGACCTAAATTCCTGGACACCACAACTTCATTTGGTGCCTACCTACAAGCACCACCTATGGGCCTGGAGCCTGGCCTGCCCAGACAATCACGACCATCTCCAAGATCAATGCACACTCCTTGGGATTCAAAGAATCATTCTACCACTACTATTGCCATTGTCCATGCCACATTGGCTGCCTGTGGTCCCAATAACCCACCCACCCACCAGATACAGTGTTTTCACTACTGGCATCCAAGCAAATCACCTGGAGGCTCAAGAATTGTCATGCCTATAACTGCCAACACAGGTGCCAGTGTATACCACCCTGGGGCATATAATAAATATAAAAGTGCCCAGCTCACTGCTTCCACCACTGACTCCTGGAGACTGGTCTACCTGGCATCCCAGTGCCAGCACAACCTCACCATAGCCAATACTAATAACTTTACCCTAACCTACCAAGTAAATCACAGATGCCATCAATGCTGTTTACAGGCAAAGAAATCGTAGAGACTGTACAACTACATGAACTGAGAATCAAAGACAAGGTACCCTACCCAACCAGCACCATAGATATATCTTCAGGAAAAAGTTATTCCCTATGAAGATAAATTCAAAATAGGAAGAAGCAATTGCTATACCAGATGTGCAGATATCAAGGTAATGACATAAGAAACATGTAAAAGCAAGGAAATATGCCACCTCCAAAGGAACACAATAATTCTCCAGCAATAGATCATACGCAAAAATCCTAGATAAATAATTCAAAATGTTAATTTTAAAGAAGCTCAGTGAAATACAAAATAATAATGAAAAAACAATACAAAGAAATCAGAGAAACAATTAAGGATATGAATGAGAAATTTACCAAAGTGATAGATATTTTTTAAAAGAACCAAATAGAAATTCTGAAACTGAAGAATTCATTGAAGAAGATACAAAGTACATTTGAAATCTTCAAAAAAGACTAGAACAGGTGAAAGAAAGAATTTATGCAGGCAAAGAAAGGTCTTTTGAAATAACGTAGTTAGATAAACTTATTTTAAAAAGAATAAAAAATAATGAACAAAGCCTCCCTAACATTTGGGACAATATGAGGGGACTGACTATTCAAATTATCAGTATTCTCAAGGGTGAAGAGACAAAGAAAGGATTAGGAAACCTATTTAATGAAATATTAGACTAAAACTTCCCAGGTGTAGCAAGAGATTTAGACATAGATTTAGACATTCAGATACAGAAGGCTCAGCAATCCCTAAGCAGATACACTGCAAAAACTTCTGCATGACACATTATATTCAGAATGCCTAAAATCAAAGATAAAAACTGCAAGAGAAAAGCATCTAGTCTCTGTAAGGGAAATCCCATCAAATTAACCGTGGATTACTCAGCAGAAACTTTACAGAGCAGATGAGAATGGGATGCTATCTTCAAAGTGAGGAAAGAAAAAAACTGTCACCCTGAATACTATATTGAGAAAAATTATCCTTTATAAATAAAGGCAAAATAAAATCTTTCCCAGACAAGCACATACTGAGGGAATTTGTTACCTCTAGACTAATCCTACAAGAAATGCTCAAAGGGATCCTAAACCTAGAAGTGAAAGGATGACATTTACCATCATTAAAACACAAGAAAGTTTAATACTCGCTGGTAAGGAAATCACACAAAGGAGACAGAGGGAGTCAAAAGGTATAGAAAATATACCCTATAGAAATCCAACAATGATTATTAATAGGAGAACAAGAAGAAAAAACAAATAATATGTAAAACAAACAGAAAACAATTAACATTATGATGGAAACAAAACCTCACCTGTCAATAATAACCTTGAATGTAAATGGATTTTCTCCAAATAAAAGACATAGAATGGCTGAATGGATTAAAAATGTAACAAAACTATATGCTGCTTACAAGAAACTTACAAGTAAAGACACATATTAACTAAAAGGAAAGTTTGGAGAAATATATTCCATGCAAGTAAAAACCAAAAGCAAGCAGGAGTAGCTATACTTGGATAAAACAGACTTTATGCCAAGAACAATTTAAAAAAAGACAAAGAACATCATTATATAAAGGGATCAATTCGGCAAGATAATATAATTCTAAATACTTATGCACCCAACACTGGAGCACCCCAATTCATAAAGCAAATATTACTAGATCTAAACAGAGAAATTACCTGCAATACAATAATAGTGGGGGATTTCAACACCCTGCTCTCAGCATTAGACAGATTATCTAACCAGAAAATCAACAAAGAAACACTGGATTTAAAATGAACTTTAGATGAAATGGAACTAACAGACATTTACAGAATATTCTATCCAACAACTGCAAAATATATATTCTCTTCATCAGCATATGAAGCATTCTCCAGGGTAGACCATAAGTATTCCACAAAATGAGTCTCAACAAATTGTAAAAGTCAAAAATCTTTCAAGTATCTTTGCAGACTGCAATGGAAAAAAGCTATAAATCAATACAAAGAAGAATTTTGTAAACTATACAAATACATAGAAATTAAACAACATGCTCCTGAATGACCTTTTGGTCAATGAATAAATTAAGATGGAAATTTTAAAAAAGTTTATTGAAGTCAATGATAATTGAAACAACATACAAAAAAACTATAGGATACAGCAAAAGCAGTGCTAAGAGGAAAGTTTATAGCAATAAATGCCTACATCAAAAAAGTAGAAATATTACAAATTACTAATCTAATGATTTGCATCAAGGAACTAGAAAAGCAATGACAAACCAAACAGCAAAGTAGCAAAAAAACAAAAACAAAAACAAACAAACAAACAAAAAAACCCCAAATCAGGGTAGAACTAAATGAAATAGAGACTAAGTGTATCTCATAAATTTGTAAAAATAAGAAACGTAATTTTGCAACTTCTTGCAAAACAAAACCATACGACCCACAGCCTGACTCTTGAGGATTTATCCCAGAGAAATGAAAACTTACGTTAACACAAATGCCTCTACACAAAAGTTTATTGCAGCTGTATAGTAGCAAAAATTGGGGAAATACCCAGATATCCTTCAATGGGTGAATAAACAGTCTTTAGTATATTCATACCATGAAATACTATTCAGCCATAAAAAACAATAAACTGTCAATATATGAAACAACTTGCATGATTCTCCAGGGACTTACAATTTTGTACTTAAAAGTAAAAAAAACAAAACACCTTTTCCAAAAGGCTACATGCAGAATGATTCTATTTGTATAACATGCATGATATGATAAAGTTTTAAAAATGGACAGATTAGTGGTTGCATCAGTAGGAAAAGATAAACCAACAGAAACTTTTCCTGAGGAAGCTAAACTTTCTAGACAAAATCTTTAAATCAACTGTCTTAAAAATACTTGAAGATCCAATGGAAGCCATGGAAAAAGAACTAAAGGAAACCAAAACAGTGTGTCACCAAATAGAGAATTATCATAAAAAGTTAATAATTATTTTAAAATGTAATAGAAAAATTTGAGCTGAAAAATATAATAACTGAAATGAAAACTGTAGTAGAGAGGTTGCACAGTAGATTTGGTTATGGTGAAAAAATAATTATCAAACTTGAAAATAGCTCAGTTGAGATTATTCAGTCCAAGAAACAGAAAAAAAAATTTAAAGAAAAATGAACAAGCTAGGAGACCTGTGGAATACCTTCAAGCAAATGAATGTGCTGTTAGTGGGTATCTCAGAGGGAGAAAAGAGAGATTAAGGAGGCCGAAAAAGTATTTGAAGGATTAGTGGCTGAAAAGTACCCTCATTTGATAAAGATTTGCATCTATACCTCCAAAAAACTAAATGAACCGCTATTATAAACTCAAAGAGGTCCTCACTGAAAAAACGTTATTGTTAAATTGTTGAAGTCAGGGCAAGAGAAAATCTTAAAATCAGCAAAAGAAAAGCAACTCATTACATATATGAGAAACAAAAAGATTAACAGCCACTTTCATCTCAGAAACCATGCAGGTCAGAAAGCACTGTGATTACATATTTAAAGTGCTATAAAAGCTATAAACTAAAATTTTTATATCGGTCAAATTATTCTTCACAAATAAAGGAGAAATTAAGGCATTTCCAGATAAAAGCTGAAGAATTCTGTCCCTAGTAGACCTGCCCTACAAAAAATGCAAAAAGGGAGTCTTCCAGGCTGAAATGAGAGGACATTAGACAATAAAGCCAAACAAAGAAATAAAGAAGAACACTAAAGATAGCTACATAAATAAATGGGAAAGAAAAGTATCGCACATTTTGTTTTAAATCCTCCTTTTTCCCTATATGATTTTAAAGGCAAATATATAAAACAATAATTATAAATCTTTGTTAAGGGAGATACAAAGTGTGAAGATGTAATTTGTGACAATAACAACATGTAGGGTAGACAGAGCTATAAAGCAGCAGAATTTTACATACTGTTGAAAGAGGGAAAAACTGATATAATTGAAGAGAACAAGACAGTTGTCCAATAATAGTTGGAAACTTCAATATCCCACTTTAAGTCCTGGATAGGACTAGAAGACTGAAGATGAATAAGAAAACAGGGGAATTGAACAAAACTATGAACTTATTAGGCTATATATATATATATATATATGAATTCACTCAACAATGGGAAAATATATGTTCTTCTGAAGTATACATGAAACATTCTCCAGGATAGACTGCATGTTAGGACACAAAAAATGTTTCACTAAATTAAAAATGTTTTAAATCATACAAAGAATCTTCTCTAACCACAATGGAAGCAAACAATAACAGAAGGAAAGTAAGAAAGTAAAATACATGTGAAAATTGAAAAACACAATCATAAAATTGGATTGAAGAAGAAATTACAAGTAAAATTAGAAAATACATTGAGATTAATGTAAAGAAATCACAGCAATCGACATGTATGAGATACAACAAAATTAGTGCCTGGAGGGAAATTTATGGCTGAAAGTGCTTGGATTTAATAAGGAGAATGATCCCAAGTTAATAACCTAACATTATATGTTAAGAAACTAGAAAAAGAAGAGCAAGCTAAACCAAAAGGTACAAGAAGGAGGGAAATAATAAATATTAGAGTAGAGAAAATAAAAATAGAGAATAGAGAAATAATAGGGATGATTATAATATTCTTCTTTCATTCTGTTAATATATTGTATCATGTTGATTGATTCATACAGATTCAAACATCCTTGTATCATTGGGATAAATTCTACTTGGTCATGATGTATAATCCTATAAATGTGCTGTTGAATTTTGTTTTTTAGTATTTTATTAAAGATTTTTGCATTCATGTTTATCAGGAATATTGTCTTGTAGTTTCATTTCTTGTAGTGCTATTGCCTAGTTTTCATATCAGGGTAATGCTGGCCTCATAAAATGCATATGAAAGTGTTCCTTCTTCTGTTTGTTGAAAGAGTTCAAGAAGAATTGGTATTCATTCCTCTGCTTTTTTCTGGGTAGACTGACTAAGAAAAAAAGAAGGCTCAAATTAACAAAATCATAAATAAAAGTGGCATTATTACTATCTATACATTACAGAAATAAAAAGGATTACATTTCCTATATTATTTTAAAGATGAATATATAAAACAATAATTATAAATATTTATACTTATAGATTATAACTGTTTATAGATAATACTGGAAGCAGAAAATGGAACAGGAGGGAACACTTTCTAACTCATTCTATGAGGCCTGCATTACCATATAGATGCAAATATTCTCAACAAAATACTAACAAACTGAATACAGCAGCATATTAAGAAAATATACATCACAACCAAGTAGGATCTTTCCTAAGAATCCAAGTGTATTTCAACGTATGAAAGCCAATCAAACTAATACATCACATTAACAGAACAAAAAATTACATAATTATCAATTAACCCAGAAAAGGCATTTCACAAAAACCAACACCTTATCATAATAAAAACCCTCAACAAACTGTAGAAATAGAGGCAACTTCCTCAACATGATAAGGCCATATGTGAAAAACTCACAGCTAAGGTAATACTCGATATCATAAGACTAAAAGCTTTTCCTCTGAGATCAGGAATAAAACCAGGATGTCCACTGTCACCACTTCTGTTCAACATGGTATTGGAAGTTCTATCCAGGACAATTAGACAAAAATGTAGTCCAAATTGGAAATTAAGAAATTTGCAGATGATATAATCTTCTGCATTAAAATCCTAAGAATCCACAAAAAAGTTAGAGCTAATAAATGAATTCAGCAAAATTGTAAAATACAATATCAATATGTACAAATCTGTTCTATTTCTATACACTAGGAATTAACAATTTGAAATAAAATTATGAAAACAATTCCTTGTACAATAGAAAATAAAAGTAAAAAATTTGTAAAGTAAAATTTCAGGATACAAAATTAATGTACAAAAATATGTAGCATTTCCATACACCAATAATGTTCAAGCTGAGAGCCAAATCAAGAATGCAATCCTATTTACAATAGCCACAGAAAAAAATACTTAGGAATACATCTAACAAAGGAGGTGAAAGATCTTTTCAAGGAGGACTATAAAACACTGCTGAAAGAAATTATAGATGACACAAATGAAAAACCATTCCTTGCTCATAGATTGGAAGAATCAATGTCATTCAAATGACCATACTGCCCAAAGCAATCTACAGATTCAACGTTATTCTTATGAAACTACCGACATCATTTTCCACAAAATTAGGAAAAAACAAATCTAAAATTTATATGGAACCAAAAAAGAGCCTGAGTAGCCAAAGCTATCCTAAGCAATAAGATCAAAGCCAGAATCACCACATTACTTAACATTAAACTGTACTATAAGGCTACAGTAACCAAAACAGCATGTACTGATACAAAAACAAACATAGATAAATTAGTTAGAATAGGGAACCCAGAAACAAATCTGTACATCTACAGTGAACTCACTTTTGGCAAAGGCTCCAAAAACATACACTGGGGAAAGAACAGTCTTTTCAATAAATGGTGTTGGGATAGCTAGCTATCCTGATGCAGAAGAATGAAACTGAACCCATACCTGTCACTGTATACAAACAATAACTCATGATATATTAAAGATTTTAAATTTAAGACGTCAAACTATAAGAATCCTAGAAGAAAACCTAGGAAACATCATTCTGGACATAGGCTTTGGAAAAGAATGTATGACTAAGTCCTGAAAAGCAATTGCAACAACAAAAAAAAATTGACACGTGGGACCTAACTAAACCAAAGAGCTTCTACTCAGCAAAAGAAACTATCAATAGAGTATACATAAATGCACAAAATGGGAGAAAATATTTGCAAACTATGTATCCAACAAAAATAATAATAATAATAACCATATTAAAAATGGGCAAAAGGCATGAACAGACACTTATCCACAGGAGACATACAAGTGGCCAACAAACACGAAAAAATAGTCAACATCACTGATCATCAGAGAAATACAAATAAAAACTATAATGAGGTATCATCTCATCCCAATCAGAACCCCTATTATTAAAAAGTCAAAAACCAACAGATGCTGGTGAGGCTGTGGAGCAAAGGGAATACTTATACACTTTCAGGGAAACGTAAATTAGTTCAGCCATTGTGGAAAACAGTTTGGAGACTTCTCAAAGAACTTAGAACTACTATGCGACTCAGCAATCCCATTACTGGGTATATATCCAAGAGAAAATAAATTGTTCTACCAAAAAGACACATGTACTCATATGTTCATCACAGCACTATTCACAATAGAAAAGACATGGAATCAACCTAGGTGCCCAAAGGTGACAATAAGAGACACTGGGGACTACTAGAAGGGGGAGGGAGGGAGGGGGTAAGAGTTGAGAAACTAAGTATTGGGTACTATGCTCTTGGACTGGTAGACTTACTATTGTTAAAATGGCAAAGCTACCCAAGTTAATCAAATTCATTGCAATTGCTACAAAAGTCCTTTTATAATCTTTTTTTTGCAGAAATGGAAGAGCAGATTCTAAAACTCATGCAGAAAGTCAAGGGACTTCAAGTAGCCAAGACCATATTGAAAAAGAAAAATAATGTTGAATGATTCACATTTCCCAATTTGAAAACTTACTGCAAAGCTACGGAAATCAAAACAGTGTGCTACTGGCAAATGGATAGACACACAGATCAATGAAATAGCACTGAAAGTCCAGAAATAATCATGTACATATATATCTCCAGTTAATTTTAAACAAGGGTTTTAAGACCATTCAATTAGGAAAGAATGATCTTTTCAATAAATGGTACCTGGACAACTGGATATTCACATGCAAAAGATTGAAGTTGGATCCCACTATGTACAAAAATTAACTCAAAATGGGTGAAAGACATATATGTAAGAACTAATAATATAAAACTCTTAGAAGAAAACACAGAGGTAAATCTTCATGACCTTGGATTTGGCAATGGGTTCTTAGATATGTCACCAAAACATAAGCAACAAAATTAAAAAGTAGATAAGCTAGAATTCATCAAAATTCACAGCTTTTGCGATTCAAAAGTTACTGTCAAGACAGTCAAAAAACAACCTACAGAATGGAAGAAAATATTTGTGAATCATATATCTATTAAGGGTTTAGTAAACCATAATTGATAATGACCTCTTACAAATCAACAATGAAAAACAAGGACAGGCAAGCAGAGCAAGATGGCAGAATAGAAGGCTCCATGGATCATTCACCCTGCAAGTACACCAACTTAATACTTACATACACAGGAAAAAACACCTTCATAAGAACAAAAATTAGGGGAACCCTTATAGGACCTGATGTTAACTTTGTATCACTGAAAGAGGCACTAAAGAAATAGAAAAAATAGTCATGAATCACCAACAATACCCCCCACCCCAAGAGTGGCAGCCTGGTAGGGACACATCTCTAGGTACTAGGGGAAAGAGAGCACAGAAATCGTGAGGCATTGAGCTCAGTGCTGTCTTGTTCGAGCAGAAAGGAAAATCTGACCAAACTTAGATGACATCTACCCATGGAGGGAGCTTTTAAACCAGCCCTAGCCAGAGGGGAATCTCCATTCCCAGTGCCCCAGTGGTAGGAACTTGAGTTTTCCACAAACCTTGCCACTGAGGGCCAAAGGGCTCTGGGTCTCTAAGTAAACTTGAAAGGCAGTCCAGGCCACAGGGACTGTGACTCCTAGGTGAGTCCCGGTGCTAAACTGGGCCCAGAGACAATGGACTGGGGGTGTGGGGCACACAACCTATTGAGACACCAGCCGGGGTGGCTATGAGAGTGTTATCATCGCCCTTCCCTAACCCCAGGCTGCATAGCTTGTGGCTCCAAAGGAGACCCCTTCCTTCCAAATAATGAGAGGAGATGAAAGAGAGGGGAGGACTTTATCTTGCATTTTAGATACTAGCTCAGCACAGCAGGATAGGGCAGCAGTCAGAGTCATGAGGCCCCCGTTCCAGGCCCTGCCTCTGGGATGACATTTCTAGACACACTGTGGGTCACAAGGGAACCCACTGCCTTGAAGGGAAGAACCCAATCCTGGCAGCATTTATCACCTGCTATTTGAAGGGCCATTGGTCCCTGAATAACCAACAGCAGTACCAAGGTACTGTGTCGAGGGCCTTAGGTAAGCATCTGAGACTTGCTGGTTTTAGATACCACATGGCTACAGGGAGATAAGACATGTAGTGGGCTCTTGGGGTCCCTGATTCCAAGCCTTGACTCTTGCACGGCATTTCTGGACCTGCCCTGGGCCAGAAGGGAGCTCACTGTCCTGAAGGGTGAGTCCTAGGCCAGGCAGCATTTACCAGAAGCTGACTTAAAAGCCCTTTGGCCTTAAGGGAACATCAGTGGTAGTCTGGCAGTACCCCATGTGGCCTGTGGTGGCTATGGGGTGAGGCTCCTCTGCCTTTGGAAAGGAGAAGGAAGAGTGAGAAGGATTGTGTCTTATGGTTTGAGTGCCAGCTCAGCTACAGTACAACAGAACACCAGGTAGACTTCTAAGGTTTTTGACTAGTCCATGACTCCCAGATAGCACCTCTGGACCCACCCAGGGCCTGAGGAAGCTTGCCACCCTGAAGGGAGAGACACAGAACTGGCTGGCTCTGCCACCTGCTGATTGCCTAGCCCCAGGGCCTTGACTGAACATAAGCCATATTCAGGGAGTGGTTACAGCAGGCCTTGGGTAAGACCCAGTACTGTGCTGACTTCAGGTCTGACCCAGTGCGGTCCTAGCAGTGGTGGCCATGGTGGTGGCATGTCCACTCCACCTCCAACTTTAAGTGGCTCAGAATAGAGAGAGAGACTCCATTTCTTTGAGACAAAGAAAGGTAAGAGGACAAGAGTCTCTTGCTGGTAATCCAGAGAATTCTCCAAAATCTTGTCCAAGATCGTAAAGATACAGCTTAGAGCACCACATCCAAGTCCTTTCAAATATCTAGAAAGCCTTCCCAAGAAGGACAGGCACAAACAATCCCAGGCAGTGAAGACTACAATGAATACCTAATTCTTCAATGGCCAGACACCAAAGAACATCTATTAGTATAAGTACCATCCTTGAAAACATGACCTCAAACAAATAAACTAAATAAGTCACCAGGGACCAATCCTGGAGAAACAGAGATATGTAACATTTCAGACAGAGAATTCAAAATAGCTGTGTTGAGGAAACTCAAAGAAATTCAAGATAACACAGAGAAGGAATTCAGAATTCTATAAGGTAAATCTAATAAAGAAATCCAAATAATTAGAAAAAATCAAGCTGAAATTTTGGAGCTGAAAAATTTAACTGGCATACTGAAAAATGCATCAGACTGTTTCATTAGCAGAACTCATCAAGCAGAAGAAAGAGTAAGCTTGAAGATAGACTACTTGAAAATACACAGTGAAGAGGAAAGAAAAAAGAATAAGAACAATGAAGCATGCCTAGAGAACCTAGAAAATAATATCAAAAGGGCAAATCTAGGTGTTATTGGCCTTAATGAAGTAGAGAAAGTGATAGGGGCAGAAAACATATTCAAAGAAATAGTAACAGAGAACTTCCTAAACCTAGAGAAACATATCAACATCCAGGTACAAGAAGGTTATAGAACATTAAGCAACTTTAACCCAAAGAAGACTACTTCTAGGCATGTAATAAACTAACTCCCAAAGATCAAGGATGAAGAAAGGATCCTAAAAGTAGAAAGAGAAAAGAAACAAGTAACATAAAATGGAGTGCCAATACATCTGAAAGCAGACTTCTCAGTGGAAACTTTACGTGCCAGGAGAGAGTGGCATGACATATTTAAAGTGCTGAAGGAAAAAAAATTACCCTAGAATAGTATATCTGGTGAAAATATCATTTAAAGATTAAGGAGAAATAATGACTTTCCCCGACAAACAAAAGCTGAGGAATTTCATCCATACAAGACCTGTCCTACAAGAAATACTAAAGGGAGTACTGCAATCAGAAAGAAAAGGATATTAATGAGCAATAGGTAATCACCTGAAAATATAAGACTTACTGGTAATAGTATGTACACAGAAAAACACAGACTATTATAACACTGTAACTGTGGTGTGTAAACTACTCTTATCGTAAGTAGAAAGACTGAACCATGTGTATTAGTCCGATTTCCTGCTGCTGATAGAGACATACCCAAGACTGGGCAATTTACAAAAGAAAGAAGTTTATTGGACTTACAGTTCCACATGGCTGGGGAGGCCTCACAATCATGGTGGAAGGCAAAGAGAAACAAGTCACATCTTACATGGATGGCAGCAGGCAAAGAGAGAGCTTGTACAGGGAAACTCCCCCTTATGAAACCATCCTATCTCCTGAGACTTATTCACTATCAGGAGAACACCGTGAGAAAGACCTGCCCTCATGATTCAACCACTTCCCACCAGGTCCCTCCCACAGCACATGGGAATTTAAGGTGAGATTTGGGTGGTGATGCAGCCAAACCATATTACCATGAATCAATCAAAATCAATAACTGCAACAACTATTCAAGACATAGACAGTACAATGAAATATTCTCCATGGTGTGCTTATTTCACATTGCATACCTGTATCAAAATATCTCATGTGTCCCATAAATATATACACCTACTATGTATCCACAAACATTAAAAATTTAAAATATTAAAAAAAAAAAAAACAAGGCCGGGTGCAGTGGCTCACGCCTGTAATCCCAGCACTTTGGGAGGCCGAGGCGGGCGGATCACGAGGTCAGGAGATCGAGATCATCCTGGCGAACACAGTGAAACCCCATCTCTACTAAAAATACAAAAAAATTAGCCGAGCGTGGTGGCGGGCACCTGTAGTCCCAGCTTCTCGGGAGGCTGAGGCAGGAGAATGGCGTGAACCCGGGAGACGGAGCTTGCAGTGAGCCGAGATCGTGCCACTGCACTCCAGCCTGGGCGACAGAGTGAGACTCCGTCTTAAAAAAAAAAAAAAAGCCAAACAACCCAATTAAAATGTGGGCAAAGAATTCAAATAGAATCCAGTACTCCAAGGAATACATATAAATGGCAAACAAGCTGATGGTGGGATTGCAAAATGATACAGCTGCTACTTTTAAAAACACTATAACATTTGTCCCAAAAAGTGAAACATAGAATTACCATATGACCCAGAATGCCAAACCTCATACCCAGGAGAATAGAAAGCAGGTATTTAAACAAAAACATGCACATGAATGTTCATAGCAGCACTATTCATAATAGCCTCAGGGTAGGAAAAACCCCAAATGTTATCAAGTGATGAATAGATAAACAAAATGTAGAATATCCATATAAAATATTATTCAGCCATGGAAAAGAATGATGTACTGATATATATTAAAACATGAATGAACTTCATAAGCATTATGCTAAGTGAAAGAAAACAGACAAGGTCATTGTACTATACAATTCTGTTTATATGAAGTATATATAATAGGCAAATCCATAGAGACAAAAAGCAAGTTCATGGTTTCCAGGGGCTGGGAGGAGAGGGGATGGGTGGCGATTCCAGGGGATGATTAATGTGTATAGGGTTTCGTTTTGGGCTGATGAAAATGTTTTTTAATTAGATAAAGGTGATGGTTGTACAAAATTGGTAATGTGCCAAACACCTTTGAACTGTACATTTAAAATACTTAATTTCATGTTATATGAATTTTACATCAATTTAATAAGTGATCATTCTAGCTGCCACAAAAAGAATGGATTTGAAAATAGCATGAATGGAAGTAAGACTAGTTAGAAGGTCATCACAGTGGTCCAGATGAGAGATAATGGTGGCCTGAATTAAGGTGCTGGCAGTAGGGTTGGAGAGAGGGAAATAAAATTGCTGTTTAGGAGCCATTATGTATAGGATTTGGCGGCCAATAAGATGAGGTATGGGTCATAGGCATTGAGGATGTCTCCTGGGTTTTGAGACTGGGCATCTGGGTGAACAGCATCACCACTGGGATTAAAACCCATTTTACAGAGGCAAAACTGGAGAGGCCATTGGCTTGTCCGCTGTCACAAATCAGCCAGTAAGAGAAATCTCCCGAGCCACCACTCTCCTGAGTTCTCCTGATTCTGGTTCAGGAGGCTTTGCATAAAATATAGCAAATATGAGGAGGGGTTGTTTTAAAAAAAATTACATAAATATTTTCAAACAATTGTATGACTGGTATCTTATTTACATTTATTTTAATACCTATGTTTGAATTATAACGTTATAGCCATGATCATATTCTAATGAAACCACATCTCCCCTCCCTGAGACCTCCGCCCCCTAGTGTCTGCCACTTACCTCTATAATGCTTTTATATAGTACTGACAACCCTGAAAGACTCTTCCGTTATTGATTCCCCAACACAACTGAGTGAACATGCCATAGCCCCTAATTCTTTCTCAGAAGCAACCCCGTTGTAAGGGACTGAATTTTCATAGCTTTGAGCCTTCTGATACTGGAATAAGGATGATCCACTCAGAGCACCCTCAGATATAGGGATGAGTAGAAGAGGGGGCCAGGTGGAAGGAAGGAGACAAAGCAAGTGACTTATCATGGGGGACAGGTGGCAGGAGGCAGAAGGAGTGGGGGCACAGCAAAACCTCAGCTGCTGGAGTGGAAGAGCCAGGACCTTTTGTCTCATAATGTATGGAAGAGTGTGTGCGTGTATGTGATGATGATGATTAAATGGTACATGGTATCAGGGAGAATTGTCAGAGCTGATGCTGATTAGGGATGCTGGAAAACTAATAGTAAGGAAGGAAACTAGAAAAATTGGTCTGAATGTGGAAAAGTAATACTAATTACAATCATTTATGCGAACTGCTTACCATTTATTACTAATTCCCATCCAACAAAATAACTATTAGGTGTATCATTAAATATGTGTTAGATTAACTTTGTCGTCACTTTTATTTGTGATTAGAACAGTAAACTCTGCATGTATGCTCAGGCTTAATAGTTTGTTGCTCATGCAAGCATGGCTGTCAGCTCACAATTAGAAAAAAAAAAAACTATTATGTTAGGGCTGGAGCATGGCAGGCTTTGAATTCCAGGCTAAGCAGTTTATAGTTAATTTAAGAGGCAATGGGGAGCCTTTACAGAATGATCAATGGCTGGGGGAGGGGGGGGCGGGGGTTGCTCGTTACACGATCAGCACTGTATTTTAGGAATCACAGATTGACTGGGCTGGGAGATTGCTTAAAGATTACTCACCCAGTGATGACTAGCCAGGGAGCACGGGCAACCACGCTGCGGGTTCTGGATGGATTATGAAGATTTCAGAAAGCCTAAAGGAACCACTGTGTTTCTCTATAATAAGGCTATACAGATCAACCACAGTGTCAGTATTATTTGCTTTGGTCTAGAATTAATCAAATGGGACACTGATCAGAAGAATTGATTGGTGGTTATGAAGTCATGTTTTCATGTTTTTTAAATGGCAAAACAAGCTAATTGATCCGTAACAAATAAAAAATAAAAACTTTTTTTTTTTTTTTTTTAGACAGAGTCTCACTCTGTTGCCCAGGCTGGAGTGCAGTGGTGTGATTTCAGCTCACTGTAACCTCTGCCTCCTGGGTTCAAGCGATTCTCCTGCCTCAGCCTCCTGAGTAGCTGGGACTATAGGCACAGGTCACCACACCTGGCTAATTTTTGTATTTTTAGTAGAGATGGGGTGTCACCACGTTGGCCAGGCTGGTCTCGAACTCCTGATTTCAGGTGATCCCCCCCGTCTCAGCCTCCCAAAGTGCTGTGATTACAAGCATGAGCCACCACACCCGGCAATAAAAATTTTGACATTAGAAAAATTTTTATAGTCAAGGGCCCTACAGATTGAAAACAAAACAAAAGGGGTATTGGGTGATGAAAATGTTGGGAGCCTCAATTGTCATCCAGTCAATCCTTTCATTTACAGATGAAGGAGCAGAGGTTAGAGATGGATGGAACTTGCCTTATAGGAAGATGGTCAAATGGACTGGACAGTGCAAATGGAAGGTAGGTGAGACCAAAGACTAGAAAACCAACTCAGTAGCAAACTGAGATGCCTAGATTAGGGTGGTAGAAGTTAATTTGCAAAGAAAAAGGGCAGATGGGAGAGAGTGAAAAGGCAGTGCCAGATAGTTTCACTGATTGGATATGGATAGAGAGGAAAAGAAAGAAGTTAAGAATGACTCCAGAATTTCCAGCATGGTAGACTGAGCCAATGATGGCATTATTAGCAGAAATATAAAAAGCTGGAGGAATAATTGGTGTGGGGGTAGAAGGGATTCATGAATTTGGTTTCATACATATTGACGTTAAGTTATCATTTTGTGTATTCAAAAAGAATATAGCAATAGAAATTAGAAATGCTTGGCTTTATTTTTAACCTACTTTATTGAGGTACGATTAATGTACATTAAATTGTATATATTTAATGTATACAACTCAAGGAGTTTGGAGATAGGTATACACCCATGAAAGTATCACCAAAATCTATATTGTGAACATAGCCATTACCTTCAACTGTTTCCTTCCACCTTCCTTATCTATTATTATTCTTAATCTATTTTTTAAGAACTGCTTGGCTTTAAATTCTGACTTATTTACATTGTGCAGCTTTTGGTAAAGAATTTTTCCTGTGATTTTTAGTTTCCACATCTGTAGATTTGGGATATTGATATTTGCCTTATGGGATTCATGAGAGGATTAAATGGGAAGACTTATAAAAAGTACTTAGCACAATATCTAGCAAAGGGCAAGTACCCATTACTCTTCTCTGGAGAAAGAATGGAGATGGAAATGTTTGAGGCAGTTAGAGACAAGGGAAAGCTCAGGAGAGCTGTTAAATCCAAAGCTATATTTTTAGGATCTAGCTGCAAAACATTGGTGGTACTTTCTGAGAGTTTCAGAAGTTTGAAGTTAGAGGTCTGATAATTTGAGAAGGAATCTAGCAAAGGATTCCTTTGAATTCTATCCTGAAGGAATGTATAGAATGAAATAGGGAGCACACTGTCCAAGAAGCCAAGGGAGGCAGGATAATTTGAAAGTGGAAGAGTATTTCATGGGGTCAAATGAAATAAAGATAAAAGAGAGATATGAGACCATTGGGAGTTTACTTTAAGAGATAGCAGAGAACTGGGAATGAATTAGATAAGAGCCTAAGTAGTGAGGGTGGGGCAGTACAGACAGTAAAGAAAAAGCAACTCTTTCAACATGAATGATGGAATAAGAGGGATACAAGTGACAGTAATTCAGAAAAAAAAAAGTAGCAGCCATAAGGGAAGGTTATTTTCAGATACTCAAAATCAGAGCATGTTGTATGCTAAGGGACCAATGGAGAAGAAGACACTGATAAGGCAGAATAAAGAGGACATATTTGTAAAGCAGGCTCTCTTAAACTATGCAGAGGTAGTCTTAGGTTGTAGCCACATTAAAGGTGTCCCTAGTGGAGGATCTGACATCTAATCCAGGAGAAGTGATGTGAGGTCAAATCAGAAGCAAGCAATCCCATTGACGTTGTTCTATGACAAAGTGGAATTTATACAAGGGAGGCAAGATTAACTCAATATTCAAAAATCTATCTATGTTATCCACCATATCAAGTTAAGAAGAAAAATCACATGATGATATAAATCAATGATTGTTTGTTCTCATTTTTTTAAACATAATATTAGAAGATTTAGCCAGCAAAATAAAGCAAGAAAATACAATAAAAGGCATATGGACTGGAAAAAAGAAAATTAAACTTCTACTTTCAAATGATGTGACTGTATGTATAGAAAATCTCAAGAACTCTAGAAAAGAATTCCCAGAACTAATAAATAATTTCAACAAGGTAACAGTATATGAGTATATGAGATCAACACGCAAAAATCAATTACATTTCTAAATGCTAGCAACTAACATGTGGAAATCAAAATCTAAAGATATAATTTACAGTCATGCCAATGAAAATCTGTATAAACACTTAGCAAAATACATAAAGGATCTATATACTGAACATTACAAAATGCTGATAAAAGATATCAAAAAAATCTAAAAATAGAAGAACATACTATATTTATGGATTGAAAGTATCAGCTTTATAAAGATGTTAATTTCCCCCAGATTCATCTAAAGGTTTAGTGCAATTTCTATCAAAATTCCAGCATAGTTTCATTTTACACATAGACCTATTTATTCTAAAATGTAAATGGAAAGTCACAGTCCATATAACAGCTTTAACAATATTGTGAAAAAAAATAAAGTAAAAGAAACCCTTCTATCTGATATGAAGGCTCACTATATAGATAGAGGAATCATGACAGTGTCATGATTGGCAGAACGACAGGCATATGAATTAATGGAAGGAAATAGAGAACCCAGAAATGGGCCGACACAAATATATCCAATTCAATACAGGAAAGATAGCCTTTTCAATAAACGGCCCTGAAACATTGTGATATCCACAGACAAAAAGATAAAAGAAACTTTGACTTGAACCTCACACATTATACAAACATTAATGCAAAATGGATCATAGATTTATTTTTGAAATACTTTTTTTTCCCTTAGAAACAGGATCTTGCCCTGTCGTCCAGGCTGGAGTGCAGTGGCATGATCACAGTTCACTGTAGCCTCAAACTTCTGGGCTCAAGAAATCCTCCTGCCTTAGCCTCCTTAATAGTTGGGACTACAGGCATGTGCCACCATGCCTGGCAACTTTTTTTTTTTTTTTTTTTTTTGTTACTTTATGTATAACTAGGGTCTAATTGTGTTGACCAGGTTGGTCTTAAACTTCTGGCCTCAAGCGATCCTCCCACCTTGGCCTCCCAAGACGCTGGTATTACAGACATGAGCCACCATGTCTAGCTTTAAATACCTATTTTTATTTAATGTTTATAACAATGCTGGATCATAGATTTAAATGTAAAATGTAAAACAAAGACAATTTTAGAAGAAAACGTGGGACAAAAATCTTTGGGAACAAGACTTAGTGAAGAATTTTTAGTTTTGAAACTAAAAGCACAATCCATAAAAGGAAAAAGTGATAAATTGGACTTCATCAAAATGTAAAGATTTTTGCTGTGTGAAATATCCTGTTGTGAAAATTAAAAAGACAAGCTACAATCTTGGAGAAAATATCTGCAATCCACATACTTGACAAAGGACTAGTATCTAGAATGTATGAAGAACTCTCAATTCATCTGGGTGTGGTGGCTCACAAAGTCAGACATTAAGACCAGCCTGGCCAAGATGGTGAAACCCCGTCTCTACTAAAAATACAAAAATTATCCGGGTGTGGTGGTGGGCACCTGTAATCCCAGCTACTTGGGAGGCTGAGGCAGAGAATTGCTTGAACCCGGGAGGCAGAGGTTGCAGTGAGCAGAGATCACACCACTACACTCCAGCCTGGGCGACAGAGCGAGACTCTGTCTCAAAACACCACCACCACCACCAACAACAACAACAACAACAAAAACTCTCAAATCTCAATCCTAAAAATACAAACAATTCAATTACATGATGACCAAGGACATTTCACCAAGAAGGATATGCAGTTGGTGGTAAAATAGCAATGAAAACATCTCTAGCCATTAGGGAAATGCAAATTAAAACCACATGTAAGGCAATATTACTGCACCTCTGTTGGAATTAGAAAAACAAAAAATAGTGACATCACTAAACGCTGGGGAGGATATGGAGAACCTAGTTCCCTTGTTTATTGCTGGTGGGAATATTAAATGGTACAACATCTCTTTGAAACAGTTTGGCAGTTTCTTAGAAAAGAAACACCATGTGTTCTGCAGTCATACTCTTGAGGATTTATTCTAAAGAAATGAAAAATGTATGTCCACACAAAAAACCTGCACACCAAAGTTTATAGAAGCTTTATTCATTATAGCCCTAAATTGGAAAAATAAAAACACAAATGTCCTTCACTAGGTAAATGCTTAAACAGACTGTGGTACATCCATACCATGCAATACTACTCAGCCATAAGAAGAAATGCACTATTGATGCATACCACATCTTGGATGAATCTCCAGAGACTTACACTAAGTGAATAAGGCTAATCCCAAGAGGAAAAGTGCATTTATATGATGTTCTTGGAATGGTAAAATTTTAGAAATGAACAGATTAGTCATTCCAGTGCCTAGGGATGGGGAGATGGGCAGAGAGGGAGACAGATGTAATTTGTAAAAGGGTAACACAAGGGATATTTTTAGTAATAGAACTGTCCGTTATTTTGATCACAGTGGTGGATACATCAACCTACACATGTGATAAAATTGTATACAACTAAATACCCTCATACCCACACAAATGAATACAAGTCAAACTGGAGAAATCTAAATAAGATTGGTAGATTGTATCAATGTCAATATTATAGTTGGGGCATCATACTACAGTTTTATAAGATGCTATCATTGCAAAAAATGGGGTAGTAGATATACTAGATGTTACTGTAACAAATGCATATGAATCTATACTTATTTTAAGAAAATTTTCAGTTTAGAAACAAGTGATTTACTGCCATAAGTGGTGGAAATAAAAATGGTATGAGTGAAAATAGGGATACTAAGCAAAAGTCTATCACAGTCCTCCAGATGATAGATGATGGTGGCCTTAATTAAGGTGCTGTCAGTAGACATGGAGAAAAGCAGATGAATTCAAGTTATTTAGAAACCAGTATGTATAGGACTTGTCAGTGAATGAGGTAAGGACTGAGTGACAAGCACTGAAATCATCTCTAAGGCTTTGATGCTGGATACCTTAGAGAATAGCAATACAACTGGGATTTAAATTCATTTTATACAAGATCTATATGAGGAAAACTATAAAACTTTGATGAAATAAAGAAGATTCTAAATGAATGGAGAAATAGTCTATGTAAATGGATAGAAAGATTCAATATTGTCAAGATGTCAGTCTTTTCCATCTTAATCTATAGATTAAATGCAATCTCAATCAAGATTTCGGCAAGTTATTTTATGGACATTTTGTTGGAAGACTAAAGCTACCTGACATCAAGACTTACCATAAAGCTATAGTAATCAATACAACGAGTTATTCGTCAAAGAATAGACAAATAGATCAGTGGAACAGAATAGAGTCCAGAAATAGACCCACATGAATATAGTCAACTGATTTTTGATCAGGGAGCAAAAGCAATTCAATGGAGAAAAGATAGTCCTTTCAACAAGTGGTGCTAGACCAACTGGACACCCTCATGCAAAAGGGTAGGCGTGATGGCTCACGCCTGTAATCCTAGCATTATGAGAGGCTGAGGCGAGTGGATCACTTGAGGCCAGGAGTTCGAGACAAGCCGGGTCAGCATGACAAACCCTGTGTCTACTAAACATACAAAAACTAGCTGGACCTGGTGGCACAAGCCTGTAATCCCAGCTACTCGGGAGGCTGAAGCGTGAGAATGGCTTGAACCCGGGAGGCAGAGGTTACAGTGAGCCAGGATTGCACCACTGCACTCCAGCCTGGGTGCCTGGGTGACACAGTAAGACTCTGTCTCAAAAAAAAAAAAAAAAAAAAAAAAAAAAAACACAAAAAAGAATTATAATCTAGACATAGACATTACACGTTACATTCTTCATAAAAATTAACTCAAAATGCACCATAGACCTAAAGGTAAAATGTAAAACGATTAAGCTCCTAGAAGATAATATAGGATAAAGTGTAGGTGATCTTGGGTTTGGTGATGACTTTTTAGATACAATGCTATAAGCATGATACATGAAAGAAAAAATTGGTAAGTTGGACACTGCTAAAATTTACAGCTTCTACTTTGTGAAAGATATTGTTAAGAAAATAAAAAAGCCACAGACTGGCAGAAAATATTTTTAAAACATATCTGATAAAGAACTGGTATCCAAAATACACAAAGAACCCTTAAATCTCAACAATAAGAAGACGACTCAATTTAAAAATTATAAAGCATATGAAAAGATGATTAACATCATTTATCATTAGGGAATTGCAAATTAAAACAATGGAATACTACTATACACATACTAGAATGGCTAAATTCCAAAACACTGACAACACCTACCGCTGACAAGGATGTGGTAAAACAACAACTCCCATTCAATGCTGGTAGAAATGCAAAAACTCATTTAAACTTTTATGGACGCTTAAAAGTTTCCTTCCAATAAGGTGGTACCAATTTATAGTTTCTAAGAATACCTGTGCATACTTGTTGAGAGTTATACATAGTACTTAAATACCTGGAATCTACAGCTAGGTTGCCTAGTTTCAAATCATTGCTCTGCAACTTAGTAGCTGTGTAGTTTTATGCAAGTTATCTAACTTCTCTGTGCCTCAGTTGAATCATCCATAAAACAGAGATTATAACATTTAGTGTACCTCATGGGATCATTGTGAGGATTAAATGAGTTAATATTTGTAATGTGTTAAGAATTATACCTGGAACAGTGTAAGTGCTATGTATTAGATGTTATTACTGTTCCTCATGCACAGCCTAAGAGTGTTTAATTTATATTATGTATAATATATATACATATTATATATGTATAAATATATATAGCTTTTGTATATGTACAAATATAAATTTTAATAATCTGAGGGTTAAAAATATTGTCTCTTAGAAGTATCCATTTGCATTTTCTTTTTATGTATTAAGGTTTAGATATATAGGATTTCATATATTTGAAAGCTATTTATATTTTCTGTTCTGTCTTTTGCTGATTTTTCTATTGAGTTGTTGGTATTTTATTGATTTGTAGGAGTTGTTTATATATTAAGAAAATCTCCCTGTATCTGTGGGGTTTATTATTTCATTAGATATTTATTCAGTGCTTATTAAGTATCAAGTACTATACTTGGTTCTAGAGAGCAGCGCTGAACTAAACAAAGCCCCTGCTCTCATGAATCTTACATGTAATGGAGAGAGACAGACAATAAGAAAATAACTAATATGCTGGGCAATGGATAAGTGGGATAAAATAACAAAGCATATACAAGGAATAGGGAGTGCTTGGTATGAGGGAGTTGCTATTTTATATATAGTGGTCAGGAAAGGCCTTCCTAATAGGTAATATTTGAATAGATACCTGAAGGAAATGAAGTAAGCCATGTGGATACTTATTCATTTCAAAAGTATTTATTAAGCCTGTGCCAGGTACAATTCTAGGCTCTTGTGTTGCAGTAGTAAATAAGACAAACCAAAAAAAGTTTTACCCCATGGATCACACACTCTGGGGTGGGGGGAAACAGAAATAAATAATAAATGTAATGAATTAATTATATACTATTTTAGTAGTTGATCAATGCTATGGGTAATAGAAACAGTAAAGTAAGTTCAGATGGATCAGGAGTGCCAGATCCGGAGTTTGTTATATTAAATAGATGACACCATGGTGGTAATGGGGTGCCAGATCATGAAGGCCCTCGTGGGCCATTGTACGGATTTGGGCTTTGACTCTTATGCCGGTACCATGCTGTCTTGATTAATATAGCTTTGTAGCAAGTTTTGAAATCTGGAAGTGTGAGTCTACCAACTTTGTTATTTTTCAATATTATTTTGGCTCTTCTGGGTTCCTTATTCTGCCAAACGAGTTTTAGGATTAGCTTTTTCTATTTCTGCAAAAAATCCACCTGATTTTTAAAGGGATTATGTCTGATTTGTAGATCAGTTTCAGCAGTTTTGTCATCTTAGCAATATTTGTTTTCCCAATCCATGAAAATGAGATGTCTTTCCATTTACTTATTTCTCTTAACAGTGTTTTGTAGATTTTAGTGTACAAATTATACACCTCCTTGGTTAAATGTATTCATAAGTACTTTATTTATGATGCTATTATAAGCTGAATTGGGTTTTTAATTCTTTTTAAGAAAAATTATAGTTCGCTGGGTGTGGTGGCTCATCCCAGCAATTTGGCAGGCCAAGGCACGTGGGTCACTTGAGGTCAGGGGTTTGAAACCAGCCTGGCCAACATGGTGAAACCCCACCTCTACTAAGAATACAAAAATTAGCCAGTCATGGTGGCATATGCCTGTAATCCCAGCTACTCGGGAGGCTGAGGCAGGAGAATTGCTTGAATCCAGGATGCAGAGGTTGCAGTGAGCTGAGATCACACCACTGCACTCCAGCATGGGCAACAGAGCAAGACTCTGTCTCAAAAAGAAAAAACTTATAGTTACCAAATAAAGCTTTTATATATTTACTGTGTAAAACATGATGTTTTGGTATATTAATTCATGGTGAAATGGTTATATCAAGCTAATTGACATATCTCTCACCTCACATGCTTATTTTTTGTTGTGAGAACATTTAAGATCACTTTTTTTTAAATTTTCAAATATATAATTACTATTAACTATAGTCACTATGCTGTACAGTAGACCTGTGGAACTTATTTATCCTGTTTAACTGAAATTTTGTACTCTTTGACCAACATCTTCCCATTCCCAACCCCCGAACTGTAGCCCTTGGAAACCACCATTCTACTCTCTGCTTCTATGAGTTCAACTTATTTAGACTCCATGTATAAATGAAATCATGGAGTATTTGTCTTTATGTGCTTGGCTTATTTCATTTAGCACAGTTTTTTCCAGGTTCATCCATGCTGTCACAAATAACAGGATTTCCTTATTCTTAAGGTTGAATAGTATTCTATTGCTTGTGTGTGTGTGTTGTGTGTGTGTGTATAAAACATTTTCCTTGTCCATTTATCTATTAATGGCTTAGATTGATTTTATATCTTGGCTATTGTGAATAATGTCACAATAAAACAGTAGCACAGACATTTCTTTGACATACTGATTTTAATGCCTTTGGATATATACCCAGAAGTGGAATTGCTAGATCTTAGGTAATCCTATTTTTCACTTTTTGAGGGACTTCCATACTGTTTTCCATAATGGCTGTACTAATTTACATTCCTTTCCACAGAGTGCAAGCATTCCCTTTTTTCTACATCCCCACCAGCTTTTGTTATTTTTGGCTTTTTGATAATAGCCACTATAACCTTGTGATTTTACCAGTTGATTTTTTTTTAATTTCCTTTTTGGGTTACTTATTATAGTGTATAGAAGTACAGATTTTTTTGTGTGTTGATCTTCTATCCTGAAACTTTGCTGAATTTCCTTATTAACCCTAATAGGGATTTTTTTTTTTTCTGGTAGATTGTTTAGGATGTTCCATATATAACATCATGTCATTGGGAAGAGGGAGTTTTACTTTTTCTTTTCCTATTTGGATGTGTTTAATTTATTCATCTGTTTTTTTTTTTTTTGGCTAGAGCTTGTAGAAAAATGTTGAATAAAAGTGGTGAGAGTGAAATAAAGGGATGGAGGAAATTTTACCAAGCAAATGGAAAGAAAAAAAAAACAGGGGTTGCAATCCTAGTCTCTGACAAAACAGACTTTAAACCAACAAAGATCAAAAAAGACAAAGAAGGGCATTACATAATGGTAAAGGGAACAATTCAACAAGAAGAACTAACTATTCTAAATATATATTCACCCAATACAGGAGCACCCAGATTTGTAAAACAAGTTCTTAGAGACCTACAGACTTAGACTCCCACACAATAATAGTGGGAGAATTTCACACCCCACTGTCAGTATTAGACAGATCAACGAGACAGAAAATTAACAAGGATATTCAGGACTTGAACTCAGCTCTGGATCAAGTGGACCTAATAGACATCTACAGAACTCTCTACTCCAAATCAACAGAATCTACATTCTTCTCAGTGCCGCATGGCACTTATTCTAAAATTGACCACATAATTGGAAGTAAAACACTCCTCAGCAAATGCAAAAGAACGGAAATCATAACAGTCTCTCAGACCACAGTGCAATCAAATTAGAACTCAGGATTAAGAAACTCACTAAAAACCACACAATTATGGAAATTGAACAACCTGCTCCTGAGTGACTCCTAGGTAAATAATGAAATTTAGACAGAAATCAAGATGTTCTTTGAAACCAACGAGAACAAAGAGACAATGTACATAATCTCTGCGACACAACAAAAGCAGTGTTAAGAGGGAAATTTATGACACTAAATGCCCACATCAGAGGCTTGAAAGATCTCAAATTGACACCATAAGATCACAATTAAAGAGCTAGAGAGGCAAGAACAAACTAATCCAAAAAGTAGGAGAAGACAAGAAATGACGAATATCAGAGAAGAACTGAAGGAGATAGAGACACGAAAAACCCTGCAAAAAAAAAAAAAAAAATCGATGAATCCAGGAGATGATTTTTTGAAAAAATTAACAAAATAGGCCACTAGTTAGACAAATAAGAAAAGTAGAAGAATCAAATAGACACAATAAAAAATGATAAAGGGGATATCACCACTGATGCCACAGAAATACAAATTGCCATCAGAGAATACTATAAACACCTCTATGCAAATAAACTAGAAAATCTAGAAGAAATGGATAAACTGCTAAACACATATACCCTCCCAAGACTAAACCAGAAAGAAATCAAATTCCTGAGTAGACCAATAACAAGTTTTGAAATTGAGGCAGTAATTAATAGCCTATCAAGCAAAAAAAAAAAGCGCCCAGGACCAGATGGACTAACTGCTGAATTCTACCAGAAATACAAAAAAGAGCTGGTACCATTCCTTCTGAAACAATTCCAAATAATAGAAAATCAAGGACTCCTCCCTAACTCATTTTATGAAGTCAGCATCATCCTGATACTAAAACCGAGAAGAGACACAGCAAAAATAGAACACTTCAGGCTAATATCCCTGATGAACATGGATACGAAAATCCTCAATAAAATACTGGCAAACTGAATCAATCAGGACATCAAAAAACTTATCCACCACAATCAAGTCAGCTTCATCCCTAGGATGCAAGGCTGGTTCAACATGTGCAAATCAGTAAATGGAATCAGAACCAAAGAAAAACTCAAAACATAAACAGAACCAAAGACAAAAACCACATGATTATCTCAATAGGTGCAGAAAAGGCCTTTGATAAAATTCAACATCCCTTCATGTCAAAAACTCTCAATAAACTAGATATTGATGGAACATATCTCAGAATAATAAGAGCTATTGATGACAAACCCACAATCAATATCATATCGAATGGGCAAAAGTTGGAAGCACCCCCTTTGAAATCCGGTACAAGACAAGGATGTCCTCTCTCACCACTCCTATTCAGCATAGTATTGGAAGTTCTGGCCAGGGCAATCAGGTAAGAGAAAGAAATAGAGGGTATTCAAATAGGAAGAGAGGAAGTCAAATTGTCTCTGTTAGGGATGACATGGTTGTATATTTAGAAAACCCCATCTTCTCTGCTCCAAAACTCCTTAAACTGATAAGCAACTTCAGCAAAGCCTCAGGACACAAAATCAATGTGCAAAAATCACAAGCATTCCTTTACACCAACAATAGACAAGCAGAGAGCCAAATCATGAATGAACTCCCATTCACAATAATTACAAAGAGAATAAAGTACCTAGGAATACAGCTAACAAGGGATGTGAAGGACCTCTTCAAGGAGAACTACAAACCACTGCTAAAGGAAATAAAAGAAGACACAAACAAATGGAAAATATTCCATGCTCATGGATAAGAAGAATCAATATCATGAAAATGGCCATACTGCTCAAAGTGATTTATAGATTAAATGCTACTCCCATCAAACTACCATTGACATTCTCAACAGAATTAGAAAAAAAAACTATTTTAAATTTTATATAGAATCAAAGAAGACTCCATACAGTCAAGACAATCAATACTAAGCAAAAAGCTGGAGGCATCATGCTGCCTGACTTCAAACTATACTACAAGGCTACAGTAACCAAAACAGCATGGTACTGATACCAAAACAGACATATAAACCAATGGAGCAGAACAGAGATCTCAGAAATAACGTCACACATCTACAACCATCTGATCTTTGACAAACCTGCCAAAAACAAGCAGTGAGGAAAGGATCTCCTATTTAGTAAATTGTGCTGAGAAAACTGGCTAGCCATGTGCAGAAAACTGAAACTGGACCCCTTCTTTACACCTTATACAAAAATTAACTCAAGATGGATTAAAGACTTAAGTGTAAAACCCAAAACCATAAAAACTCTAGAAGAAAACCTAGGCAATACCATTCAGGACGTAGGCATGGGCAAAGACTTCATGACAAAAACCGCAAAAGCAATTGCAAAAAAAGCCAAAATTGACAAATGGGATCCAATTAAACTAAAAAGCTTCTGCACAGCAAAAGAAACTATCATCAGAGTGAACAGGCAACCTACAGAATGGGAGAAAAATTTTGCAATCTACCCATTTGACAGAGGTCTAATATCCAAAATCTACAAGGAACTTAAATTTACAAGAATAAAACAAACAACCCCATCAAAAAGTGAGCAAAGGATATGAAGAGACACTTCTCAAAAGAAAACATTTACGTGACCACCAATCATATGAAAAGAAGTTCAACATCACTGGTCATCAGAGAAAGGCAAATCAAAACCACAGTGAGATACTATCTCATGCCAGTCAGAATGGCAATTACTGAAAAGTGGGGAAACAATAGATGCTGGTGAGGCTGTGGCGAAATAGGTAAACTTTTACACTGTCAGTGGGGAATGTAAATTAGTTCAACCATTGTGGAAGACAATATGGTGATTCCTCCAGGATTTAGAACCAGAAATACCATTTGACCCAGCAATCCCATTACTGGGTACATACCAAAAGGAATATAAATCACTCTACTATAAAGATATATGCACATGTATGTTTATTGCAGCACTATTTACAATAGCAAAGACATGCATGCAATCCAAATGCCCATCAATGGTAGACTGGATAAAGAAAATGTGGTACATAGACACCATGGAATACTATGCAGCCATAAAAAGGAATGAGATCATGTCCTTTGCAGGGACATAGATGAAGCTGGAATCCATCATTCTCAGCAAACTAATGCAGGAACAGAAAACCAAATACTGCATGTTCTCACTCATAAGTGGGAGTTGAACAATGAGATCACATGGACACAGAGAAAGGAAAAACACACACTGGGGCCTGTTGGGTGGTGGGGGCTGAGGGGAGGAAACTTAGAGGATGGGTCAATAGATACAACAAACCACCATGGCACATGTATAACTATGTAACAAACCTGTACATTCTTGTACATGTATCCTGTTTTTTTTTTTTTTTTAGAAGAAAAATAAAAGTATGGTGAAAGTGGGCATTTTTGTCTTGTTCCTTTTCTTAAGCGGGTAGAGCTTTCATCATTGAGTGTCATGTTACCTGGGAGTTTTCATACATGCCCTTTAGAATGTTGAAGAAGTTTTCTTCTAGTTCTAATTGTTCTGTGTGTTTGTTATGAAAGGGAATTGGATTTTGTTAAATGCCTTTTTTCCATTAATCAAGATGATCATGTAGTGTTTTCTTCCCTTCATTCTATTAATGTGATGTATTCCATTGATAGGCTTTCATATGTTGAAAACCCTCACATTCCTAGGATAAATCTTTTTGTTATGATGTTAATCCTTTTTAAATGCTGTTGAATTTGGTTCGCTAGTATTTTGTTAAGAATTATTGCATCTATATTCATACAGAATATTGGTCTATAGTTTTCTTTTTCTCATGTGAAGAAAGAAATGGTGGGGAAAGGGAAAAGAAGAAAAAACTCCAGTTTTCTGCACATTGGCTCTATGTTGGAGTCTTCCTTCTATGCCTAGCCAGGCCATTTACAACTCTGTCTTAGCCTTCACTTCCTGATTACACAGAATCTAAACATTATCTAGCATTGAAAGCTATGTTCTTCTTGGGTCTTTTCTGAATCTGTGCTCTGCCCTGGGCATGCATGTGGCTTTCTAAATTCCAGAGTATACACAAGACCTATTTCAAAGCCTTACTCTCCCCAAAACACATCTCACTTCCTAGGTTTTCTTTCCAGGATTTTAGCATGTCTATCGTTTCTTCCAACTGTTATTTTTTGCCCTAGGTTGTAGCAAATTTTTCATTTGTCTTTCAACGTTTTCAGAGAACGTCCTCCATGAAACCACTCTGCCCTAATAGATTTCCAACTTAGGCAAAACTAAGGGAGACCTTTCCATCATTCTTTCAGGGAAACCCCAGAGAGGTCAAAAACAGACAAACCCAACTATTTGGGAACAAGTTCTGCTTTGCTCCCTCTGGAACGTGGTAGTCATCCTTGAATGGTGGCCACCATCTTCAAGATCAGCACTGAATCCAAGAAGGAAGTGGGTCTAGGGTGAGTTAAAATGCCTCAAAGACCTCCCACAAACAAAATTGCCTTTCTCCTGTGAAGTGTTGCCTTTGTTGTTGTAAACCTTAGACTGTTTCCCAGACTTGGCATGAGGTTCGTTCTGATGGCTTCTGTAGGATGTTTTTGGTGTTTCAGGAGAGTGATGGACACTTAAGTTTCCCTAGTCCACCATTTTTACTGACATACAGTTTCATGGTCTTTTTTATATAAGTAAATTTTATCATGTATATTTAAAGTATACAATATGATGTTATGGCATAAATAGTAAAAATGTTACTATAGTGAAAAATTAACATATACATTATCTTATATAGTTATGCATTTTTTTTTGTGGCAAGTGCGGCTAAAATCTACTCATTAAGCATGAATCCCATATACAGTACAATATTTTTACCTGGACTTCTTTTTGAGACAACCGTTCTCCAAGGAGGCTGTTAGACCAAGTCAATAAATGTCTGTGGAAAAAAGCAATAGATGTTCAGCATTCCTCATCCTATATGCTGCTGTCATAAATTTTGTGTTATTTAGGTTCATGATCTTAAGTTGTCTCATCAGCTTCCACACCCACCCCTCAGAAAATAGATCAATAATGGAAGATTTTTCTAAGATCTTGAAAAAACCCCACAGTATTTTTACTTGCTGCTTTAGAAATCCGAAAATGGCTTTCCTATGACACAAGAACTGCTCAAAACACCTAGGGAAAGGGGCAGAGAAGAGAAAATTCAGCAGTGAGCAGTGGCTATCCTTGCTTGTTTATTCTTTTTAACTCTCAGTAAGTAGAGAAACTGCCTTCACCTGGTATCTGAGGCCAAAAGAGGAGAAGAGACGGTATCTTTGACAGACTTAGGTAGCAATGATGATTGTCTGGAGTCAGAACAAATCTTGGTTCAAATCCTGCTGCTGCCACCTACTGAGTAATTTCAGGCAAATCACTTAACTTCTGTGTGCCTCAGTTTCCATAGCTGAAAACTAGGAATAATAATTATGCTTACTTCAGAAGGTTGGTTTATTCTTACATGTAAATCACATAGCATAGTGTCTGGCCCACGAAGAGAGGTTGAGCTATAATAAGCAGCAAAAGTATCTCTCTCTGTTCAAATTTATTCTGGTTCCTGAATTTGGATAGTAGGGAATTCTCAGAAAATTTATCTTAATCTACTCAAGTTCTTATTTCAGAAAGCAAGAATTTGAATAATGTTGTAGTTTGGCCTGCTATAACAAATTACCACAGACTGGGTGACTTAAACAACAAACATTTATTTCTCACAGTTGTGGAGACTAGGAGTCTGAGACCTGAGTGCCAGCATAGTTGAGTTCTAGTAAGGGCCCTCTTCCAAGATGTAGACTGTCAACTTCTGGTTATATCCTTGCATGGTGGAGAGACAGCTAGCTAGCATTCTGAATTCTTCTTATAATAGCACTAATCCCATTATGAGGGCTATGCCTTTATGACCTGATTATGTCCTAAAGACCCCACCTTCTAGTACCATCACGTTAGGATTAGAGTTTCAACATGCGAATTTTAGGGGGAACACAAACATTCAGTCTATTGCAGATAATAAAGTGTATCTCCATTTATATAGTGTTTATTGGATTGTAGACTCTAAGTGTTTCACATGTAATAACCTATTTATTTATCACAATAGTTCTATGATAGCAGACTACAATCACATCTCCCATTTTACAAGTGAGGAAACTCAGAAACAGAGGGATAAGGTGACTTGCCACAAATTTTACAGCTAGTAAGTAACAAAGCTGGGATTTGATCCTACTGAGTCACTCTGGCTCCAGATTCTGTGCCCTTAAACCCTCTTTTATTCTCCCCTTTCCTCTCAGATACACAAATAATCACATCTTTCTTCACGTATTAATCCTGAAACTCTTAGATGGTATTGAGAACTATTAAACCAAGAAGAGGTTCCAAGATGGCCGAATAGGAACCGCTCCGGTCTGCAGCTCCCAGCATGATTGACGCAGAAGACAGGTGATTTCTGCATTTCCAACTGAGGTACCTAGTTCACCTCATTGGGACTGGTTAGACAGTAGGTGCAGCCCATGGAGGGCGAGCTGAAGCAGGGTGGGGTGTCCCCTCACCCAGGAAGCACAAGGGGTCAGGGGATTTCCCTTGCCTAGTCAAGGGAAGCCATGACAGACTACCTGGAAAAAAATGGGACACTCCTGGCTCAAATACTGCGCTTCTCCCAAAGTCTTAGCAACCGTCAGACAAGGTAATTCTCTCCCGTGCCTGGTTTGGATGGTCCCACACCCATGGAGCCTTGACCACTGCTAGTGCAGCAGTCTGAGATTGATCTGTGAGGTGGCAGCCTGGCTAGGGGAGGGGTGTCTGCCATTGCTGAGGCTTGAGTAGCTAAACAAAGCGGCCAGGAAGCTCGAACTGGGCGGAGTCCACTGCAGCTCAACAAGGCCTACTGCCTCTAGACTCCACCTCTGTGGGCAGGGCATAGCGGAACAAAAGGCAGCAGACAACTTTTGCAGACTTACACTTCCCTGTCTGAAGAGAGCAGTGGTTCTCCCAGCATGGCGTTTAAGCTCTGAGAACAGACAGACTGCCTCCTCAAGTGGGTCCCTGACCCCTGTGTAGCCTGACTAGGAGACACTTCCCAGTAGGGGCTGACAGACACCTCATATAGGGTGGCTGCCCCTCTGAGACGAAGCTTCCAGAGGAATGATCAGGCAGCAGTATTTGCTGTTCTGCAATATTTGCTGTTCTGTAGCCTCCGCTGGTGATACCCAGGCGAACAGGATCTGGAGTGGTACTCCAGCAAACTCCAACAGACCTGCAGCTGAGGGACTTGACTGTTAGAAGGAAAACTAGCAAACAGAAAGGAATAGCATCAACATCAACAAAAATGTCACCTACACCAAAATCCCATCTGTAGGTCACCAACATCAAAGACCAAAGGTAGATAAAACCACAAAGATGGGGAGAAACCAGAGCAGAAAAGCTGAAAATTCTAAAAATCAGAGTGCCTCTTCTTCTCCAAAGGATTGCAGCTCCTCACCAGCAACGGAACAAAGCTGGACAGAGAATGACTTTAACGAATTGACAGAAGTAGGCTTCAGAAGGCTGGTAATAACAAACTCCTCTGAGCTAAAGGAGGATGTTTGAACCTATCACAAGGAAGCTAAAAACATTGAAAAAGATTAGACAAATGGATAACTAGAATAAACAGTGTAGAGAAGACCTTACATGACCTGATGGAGCTGAAAACCATGGCATGAGAACTTCGTGATGCATACACAAGCTTCAATAGCTGATTCGAACAAGTGGAAGAGAGGGTATCAGTGATTGAAGATCAAATGAATGGAATAAAATGAGAAGACAAGTTTAGAGGATAAAGAGTAAAAAGAAATGAACAAAGCCTCCAAGAAATATGGGACTATGTAAAAAGACCAAATCTACATTTGATTGGTATACCTGAAAGCAATGGGGAGAATGGAACCGACTTGGAAAACACTCTTCAGGATATTATCCAGGAGAACTTCCACAACCTAGCAAGGCAGGTCAACTTTCAAATTCAGGAAATACAGAGAACACCACAGATATATGCCTCGAGAAGAGCAACCCCAAGAGACATAATTGTCAGATTCATCAAGATTGAAATGAAGGAAAAAGTGTTAAGGGCAGTCAGAGAGAAAGGTCGAGTTACCCACAAAGGGAAGCCCATCAGACTAACAGTGGATTTCTCAGCAGAAACCCTACAAGCCAGAAGAGAATGGGGACCAATATTCAACTTTCTTAAAGAGAAGAATTTTCAACCCAGAATTTCATATCCAGCCAAACTAAGCTTCATAAGTGAATATTCAACATTTTTAAAGAAAAGAATTTTCAACCCAGAATTTAATATCCAGCCAAACTAAGCTTCATAAGTGAAGGAGAAATAAAATCCTTTACAGATAAGCAAATGCTGAGAGATTTTGTCACCACCAGGCCTGCCTTACAAGAGCTTCTGAAGGAAGCACTAAATATAGAAAGGAACAACCAGTACCAGCCACTGCAAAAACATGCCAAATTGTAAAGACTATTGATGTTAGGAAGAAACTCATCAATTAATGGCCAAAATAATGAGCAAATATCATAATGACAGGATCAAACTCACGCATAACAATATTAACCTTAAATGTAAATGGGCTAAATGCCCCAATTAAAAGACATAGACTGGCAAATTGGATAAAGAGTCAAGACCCATCAGTGTGCTATATTCAGGAGACCCATCTCACACGCAAAGATGCACACAGGCTCAAAATAAAGGGATGGAGGAAGATCTACCAAGCAAATGGAAAGCAAAAAAAAAAGTGGGGGTTGCAATGCTAGTCTCTGATAAAACAGACTTTAAACCAACAAAGATCAAAAGAGACAAAGAAGGCCATTACATAATGGTAAAGGGATCAATTCAACAAGAAGAGCTAACTATCCTAAATATATAGGCACCCAACACAGGAACACCCAGATTCATAAAGCAAGACCTTAGAAACCTACAAAGAGACTTAGACTCCCACACAATAATAATGGGAGACTTTAACACCCCACTGTCAATATTAGACAGATCAACAAGACAGAAGGTTAACAAGGATATCCAGGACCTGAACTCAGCTCTGCAATAAGCAGACCTAATAGACACCTAGAGAACTCTCCACCCCAAATCAACAGAATATACATTCTTCTCAGCACCACATCGCACTTATTCTAAAATTGACCACATAATTGGAAGTAAAGCACCCCTCAGCAAATGTAAAAGAAGAGAAATCACAACAAACTGTCTCTCAGACCACAGTGCAATCAAATTAGAACTCAGGATTAGGAAACTCACTCAAAACTGCACAACTACATGGAAACTGAACAATTTGCTCCTGAATGACTACAGGGTAAATAACAAAATGAAGGCAGAAATAAAGATGTTCTTTGAAACCAATGAGAACAAAGACACAACATACCAGAATCTCTGGGACATATTTAAAGCAGTGTGTAGAGGGAAATTTACAGCACTAAATGCCCACAAGAGAAAGTAGGAAAGATCTAAAATCAACACCCTAACATCACAATTAAATGAACTAGAGAAGCAAGAGCAAACAAATTCTAAACCTAGCAGAAGGCAATAACTGAAAGAGATAGAGAAACAAAAATCCCTTCAAAAACATCAATGAATCCAGGAGCTGGTTGTTTTGAAAAGATCAACAAAATTGATAGACTGCTAGCAAGACTAATAAAGAAGAAAAGAGAGAAGAATCAAATAGCTGCAATAAAAAATGATAAAGGGGATATCACCACCGATCCCACAGAAATACAAACTACCATCAGAGAATACTATAAACACCTCTACGCAAATAAACTAGAAAATCTAGAAGAAATGGATAAATTCCTGGACACATACACTCTCCCAAGACTAAACCAGGAAGAAGTTGAATCTCTGAATAGACTAATAACCGGCTCTGATATTGGGGCAATAATTAATACCTACCAACCAAAAAAAGTCCAGGACCGCTTGGATTCACAGCCTAATTCTACCAGAGGTACAAAGAGGAGCTGGCACCATTCCTTCTGAAACTATTCCAATCAATAGAAAAAGAGGGAGTCCTCCCTAACTCATTTTATGAGGCCAACATCATCCTGATACCAAAGCCTGGCAGAGACACAAGAAAAAAAAGAGAATTTTAGACCAATATCCCTGATGAACATCAATGTGGAAATCCTCAGTAAAATACTGGCAAACCAAATCCAGCAGCACAGCAAAAAGCTTATCCACCATGATCAAGTTGGCTTCATCCCTGGGATGTGAGGCTGGTTCAACATACACAAATCAATAAACATAATCCATCACATAAACAGAACCAATGACAAAACCCACATGATTATCTCAATAGATGCAGAAAAGGCCTCCAAAAAAATTAAACAGCCCTTTATGCTACAAACTCTCAATAAACTAGGTATTGATGGAACATATCTCAAAATAGTAAGAGCTATTTATGACAAACCCACAGTCAATATCATACTGAATGGGCAAAAACTGGAAGCATTCCCTTTGAAAACTGGCCCAAGACAAGGATGCCCTCTCTCACCACTTCTATTCAACATAGTGTTGGAAGTTCTAGACAGGGCAATCAGGCAAGAGAAAGAAATAAAGTGTATTCAATTAGGAAAAGAGGAGGTCAAATTGTCCCTGTTTGCAGATGACATGATTGTATATTTAGAAAACCCCATCGTCTCAGCCCAAAATCTCCTTAAACTGATAAGCAACTTTAGCAAAATCTCAGGATACAAAATCAATGTGCAAAAATCAAGCATTCCTATACACCATTAACGGACAAACAGAGAGCCAAATCATGAGTGAACTCCCATTCACAATTGCTACAAAGAGAATAAAATACCTAGGAATCCAGCTTACAAGGGATGTGAAGGACCTCTTCAAGGAGAACTACAAACCACTGCTCAACGAAATAAAAGAGGACAAAAAGAAATGGAAGAATATTCCATGCTCATGGATAGGAAAAATCAATCATGACAATAGTTATACTGCCCAAAGCAATTTATAGATTCAATGCCATCCCCATCAAGCTACCAATGACTTTCTTCACAGAATTGGAAAAAACTACTTTAAAATGCATATGGAAGCAAAAAAGAGCCTGCATTGCCAGAACAATCCTAAGCCAAAAGAACAAAGCTGGAGGCATCATGCTGCCTGACTTCAAACTATACTACAAGGCTACAGTAACCAAAACAGCATGGTACTGATACCAAAACAGATATATAGACCAATGGAACAGAACAGAGGCCTCAGAAATAAAACCACACATCTACAACCATCTGATCCTTGACAAACCTGACAAAAACAAGAAATGGGGAAGAATTCCCTATTTAATAAATGGTGCTGGGAAAACTGGCTAGCCATATGCAGAAAGCTGAAACTGGATCCCTTCCTTGCACCTTATACAAAAATTAATGCAAGATGGATTAAAGACTTAAATGTTAGACTTAAAACCATAAAATCCCTAGAAGAAAACCTAGGCAATACCATTCAGGACATAGGCATGGGCAAAGACTTCATGACTAAAACACCAAAAGCAATGGCAATAAAAGCCAAAATAGACAAATGGGATCTAATTAAACTAAGGAGCCTCTGCACAGCAAAAGAAACTACCATCAGAGTGAACAGGCAACCTACAGAATGGGAGAAAGTTTTTGCAATCTACCCATCTGACAAGGGGCTAATATCCAGAATCTACAAAGAACTTAAACAAATTTACAAGACAAAAGAAAATCAAAAAGTGGACAAAGGATATGAACAGACACTTCTCAAAAGAAGACATCTATGCACCCAACGGACACATGAAAAAATGCTCATAATCACTGGTCATCAGAGAAACGCAAATCAAAACCACAATGCGTTACCATCTCATGCTAGTTAGAATGGCAATCATTAAAAAGTCAGGAAACAGTAGATGCTGGAGAGGATGTGGAGAAATAGGAACACTTTTACAATGTTGGTGGGAGTGTAAATTGGTTCAACCATTGTGGAAGACAGTGTGAGGATTCCTCAAGTTTCTAGAACTAGAATTACCATTTGACCCAGCAATCGCATTACTGGGTATATACCCAAAGGATTATAAATCATGCTACTATAAAGAAACATGCACACATATGTTTATTATGGCACTATTCACAATAGCAAAGACTTGGAACCAACCCAAATGCCCATCAATGATAGACTGGATTAAGAAAATGTGGCACATATACACCATGGAATACTATGCAGCCATAAAAAAGGATGCGTTCATGTCCTTTGTAGGGACATGAATGAAGCTGGAAACCATCATTCTCAGCAAACTATCAGAAGGGCGGAAAGCCAAACACTGCATGTTCTCACTCATCGGTGGGAACTGAACAATGAGATCACTTGGACACAGGGTGGGGAACATCACACACCAGGGTCTGCTGGAGGGTTGGGGGGCTGGGGGAGGGACAGCATTAGGATAAATACCTAATGTAAATAATGAGTTGATGGGTGCAGGAAACCAACATGGCATATGTATACATATGTGTCAAACCTGCATGTTGTGCACACGTACCCTAGAACTGAAAGTATACACACACACACACACATACACACACAATTAAACCTACTGAAATTGTATGTGAAATGTGGTGCATTGTTTTCTAACCAGGATTCAAATATTAGCTGTATGTTTTGCTGGCTATGAAACCTGAGGCAAGTCGTTTAACCTCTCTGAATTTCCATTTACCTAACTCTAAATCAAAGATCAAAATATCTATCTCATCAGGGGCTTATTGTGGGAATTAGGGTGAGGTATGTCCAGAACCTGGCATAGTACTTTGCACAGTAGGTGCCCATTAGATGGGAGCAGTTAGAACCCAAGCCTCTTTCCTCCTGGACTGTATGGTTCCCCTTGACCATGCTGCCTTCCTGAAGATCAGAACTTCTGTGCTAGGTGGAATTCTAAGACAATCTTCAATGAGCCACACTTCTGTATAATCTCCTCCCTTTGAGTGTAGGTAGGAACTGTTACTTACTTTTAGCCAATAGACTATCACAAAGATTATGAAATATCACTCCCCTGATTAGGTTATCTTATTTGCTGAAGGTGAAGCGATTTTGCCCATGTAATTAAGGCCTTTATCAGTTGACTTTAATCAAAAAGGAGACTGCATTGGGTGGGACTGACCTAATCAGGTGAACCCTTTATAAAAGGAGGTACAAGACAGAGACAAAATAACTCTCTTAAAGCAGCAAGCTGCCTGGAAATAGACTGCCAACAACCATATGTGCTTGAAAGAGGTCTCCAAGTCTCAGATTAGATGATAGCCCTGACCAGCACCTTGATCTCAGCCTGTGAGACCATGGCCAGGTGACTCAACTAAACTGGAAACTGTGAGCCCCATAGAAACTGTGAGATAATAAATATGTGGGTTTTTTTTTTTTTTTTTTTTTTTTTTAACACCACTAAGTTTGTGGTAATTTCTTATGCAGCACGAGAAAGTTAATAGAGCTTCTTGGCCTCTTTGTATGCTGGAGACCCTTTTGGCAGTCTGATAAAGGCTATGGAGCCCTTCTCAAAATAAATACATGCCTGAAATAAATAGGATTCCCAAGAAGATTATCATGAAAAAAGTTATCCAACTATTTGAAAATATGTGATATATAATATCATTTTCTGAACATATTAAACAAAATCTAGTAGTGAGTTTAATAACTTTTGTAATTTTGAAATAGTGGTGAGCATGATCTTTGGAGGTATACCTACAACAACTGTAATGTTATATAAAAATATCTGTGATTTCTATTGGTGACCATGTCATAGGCACTGCTGATGTCAGTTTGTTCTGCTGCTTGCACCATAAGGAAAGGAACTGTGACATTTCAGTTACAGGTTAGTAGAAATAGAGATGTCATTTTTTTTCTACCTAAATTAATAGACTTCTGAATTCTACCTGTGGATTCTAGGTTAAAAACTCTTACTGTAGATAAAGTCAATGATCCAAATAAATAAGAATACTGTAAAATTTGTATCTGCGTTATTTAAAAACCAAGATTCATTCATGAAATTCAAATGTTACTGAGTAATCAACAAAAAGATAATTAATGTCGAAAGAATGATAGATGACTTAGACTGAACTATTATCTGTCTTGTTATGGGAAGATTAATTCAGTGTAGAAGACTATTTTGGTAGTCCCTTCCTATTCAAGTGCGATAAACATATAATATTACTATCCTTTTAATAAGAGGACTAATGGGATTCAAATTTTATCTAAATATTCTAATCACTCTAATTCCAACTAAAGGTTATAAACATACATAATTTACTTTCTGGTTAGATTTATTCAAACAGTTCTCAGAAGAGACAAGCCTGTTGAGGCCACCATCTGCTCTGGGTATTCTCAGGCAGATAATCGTGTTCAGTTGTAAAGGAAAAAAAAACCCAAATGCTAGAAATAGATTACAGAAGAGAATGTCTGAGGGCAAAATGCAAGGAGAGGGTTGTATTTTCTAGCTTATTGGAAATAAAACCTTCCTCCTAATAATCTGTAGATATTTGCTATTATTATAGCTTTGAATAGATACCATGTTTACATGGTTAAAAAGTCAAAGCAGTATAATAAGGAACCCACATAAAAGTCTTATTCTAACCCATAGTACAATTCACCCCACCCCATCCCCTATAGACTGTGATTCTTTATGGAAATGCAGTAAAATATGTATGTGTATATACAGTGTATCACACTTGCACACTGTGTGATACATATATCACACAAACAGTGACATACTATGTATACTGATTTGTACCATGTGCTTTTCACTTAGTGGTAATATTGGATATCTTTCTATATCAATGTAGTAGGAGTGTCCACATGCTCTTTTACAGCTGACGAGCATCCTCCAGTGGGAATGTACATGCCATAATACATTTCACACCTTCTTTTTTTTTTTTTTTTTTTTGGTCCAGGCTGAAGTACAATGGCGCAATCTCGACTCACCGCAACCTCTGCCTCCAGGGTTCAAGTGATTCTCCTGCCTCAGCCTCCCGAGTAGCTGGGATCTCAGGCATGTGCCACCAAGCCTGGCTAATTTTGTATTTTTTAGTAGAGGCAGAGTTTTTCCATGTTGGTCAGGCTGGTCCCGAACTCCCGACCTCAGGTGATCCGCCCACCTCAGCCCCCCCGAAGTGCTGGGATTACAGGTGTGAGCCACTGCGCCTGGCCGATAGGCTATTTTTAAACTTTTACTTATTTTATTTAGAAGTAGTATTGGTTCAGACTTCTTTGGTTTTAAATGACAGAACTCAGCTTAAACTAGATTAAAAAATGGGATTTGTTAGAAAAAGACTTGAATAATTTGCATCATCAGGAAGAACTGCAGGAACTAGGGAAGTTCTGTGAACCTCAGGGCCTGGAACTGGGGTCTAGACATGCTAGAATACTCTCTTTCACTCTCTCTGTCTCTCACACTTTTCCCTGTCAGGGTGTTTGGCGACTATGGGGCCACATCCTTACAGAGGCAGGCCCTAGAGGAAAACAGATCTTCCCCTACTGCTCTACCAGAAAAACCTCAGGGAAGATCTTGAGTTGACTTGGATCATATGGCCATCTGATGTTGTTTGGATATTTGTACCCTCCACAGCTCATGATGAAATTTGATCTCCAGTGTTGGAGGTCGGGCCTCGTGGGAAGTGTTTGGGTCATGGAGGTGGATCCCTCATGAGTGGCTTGGTGCCCTCTCATAGTAATGAGTGACTTCTCACTCTATTGTATGTTCACCTGAGAGCTGGTTGTTTGAAAGACTGGTTGTTTAAAAAAGCTGGTTGCATAAAAGAGAGCCGGTTGTTTAAAAAAAGCACTCCTCCCCCTTGCTCTCTTTCCTTTGCTCTTGCCATGTGGCTGGCTCCCCTTTCCCTTATGCCATGAGTGGAAGCTCCTTAAAGCCCTCACCAGAAGCAGGTGCTGGCAACATGCTTCTTGTGCAGCCTGCAGAACTGTGAACCAAACAAACTTTTTTTCTTTATAAATTACCCAGCCTCAGGTATTCCTTTATAGCCACACAAAACAGACAAGGACAACATCTCTTGACCAATCACCATGGCCAGGGGGATAGATTACTTAATATAATTCAGTATTTGTCACATGTACCACCCTTGGAATCAGGGATAGGATGTATTACCTAGAGGAAAAAGAGAAGCATAAGACAAATAAGACTGCAGCCACCGCAGCTGTGATTGTCAAGCTTGGGTAACCCTTGGTCCTATTTAAAGGGCAGAACATCTAAGGGACTGCCATCCCTCTGATTTAAATTAGGTTTATTATAATATTACTTACATATGGAAAAATCTAACATGTGTAAGAGCTCCTAGCTCTTAATACAACAATAAAAGGAAAGTCAATTCACAAATTAAATGGAAATAAATCCATAAAACCAATAACATTGAAAGAATCACCATTGATATGATGTGATGATTGATGTTATTTTGCGGACATTAATATAGGGCTTGCAACTGAATATGACACAGATTTCTTTTGAATTATTTGGTATGCTTATACTACTAAGTGATAACTCAGTCCCTTTATTTTTTTCCCATTCCAACTACTATGAAATCTTTGCTGTTACAACAAACATCTGGCCTTTGCTTCTTTTCTTTACCCATTAGCTCAGTACAATTCAAGTATCACTGCTTGGAATCTCCTTGATCTTAAATAAATAGGAGACTCAAGCCCAGGAATCCTATGTCAATTCTCTGTTATAAGATGGCCATCCGGATGATTTGTAACATGCCTACCTAAAGGTCTTTTTAGATAAACATCAAAATGAGAACACAAAATTTAAATATTCACATAGAAAACTCATATCCTCCTAGGATTATTTCTGGAAGTCCCAGTGGGGCAAACAGTGGACTTTAGTATAATGTTTCCAGGACTATTTTAGGTGCAAAACTAAAGGTTTGATTACACAGAGGAAGAGAGCTTGATCTAAGACAAAAATAGGCATTCCTGTAAAATTAGAAGACTTGCCCAGCAAGTGAGAAAAATCTGTACTCAGTTACTTTAGGGAGCTGGGAAGTCCTGCCACCCTCAGAAATCAGCTTAGTGCGTGGAACAGTTGAGCTGGCCTGCATCAAAAAGGTCCTCTTACTCAGAGTGTAGAGAACTTTAAAAACAAACAAAAGAAGACATTTGAAAGGACTGGAAAATAGGCGTATATTTTTAAAAAATGAAATGAATTGGTGTTAATCAGATTGAGGATGAAAAGAAAGAAGCAGAGTCAAATATATGAATCAGGATAATCAGTTCATCTCTGTAGGAGGAAGAGAAAATAAGCAACCTTCACTTGCAGGTAAATTATGAATGAGTAAATAATGCATGACAATTAGAACGTGTGTCAATGGAAGAAAATGGAATTCTTTTGCCTACAGGTAAAAAGCAGTCATCTGTTTATGTGTGGAAGCAAGGCAATAAATCGAAGAATCTTGAAGCACCACTTTTAAGCATAATGGTAGTGTCTATGGCGCTCACTAAGGGTTGAGGTAAACCGGAAATGAACTATAGGTACCTTTGGGGAATTGAATCAGTAGACAGAACTTAAGAAAAGATGAACATCTTTTCCCCAAACCTATTTTAACTGGTGGAAGATTTATATTACAGACGTGTTCATGGAAGAAATGGTTGGACCTCTTAGAAGAAAGAGAACGATGAATTCTGCTATTTTGTCTACTCTTAGAAGAAACTGACAAGTTTTGTGTGTTCACTTAGTTAAATGAATTGTCTGGGATTAATCTTATTGCATTGTAGCTGCAAGACACACAATCTGACATTTTATCTGTTCGGAGATTTTTCTCCAAAATCAACCCCTGTCCATATACCTAGGATGACCTTGTTTTCTGAACCAGAAATGTAACACATGGTTTGCGAAGAACACAGTTGGGAATAGTGGTGTGGATATTTATATTTATTCATTCAACAAATATTCACTCATTGTGCACCTACTATGTGCCAGGAACTATTTTAGCTACTTGGAAAATGGGAATGAATCAAACCTGTGAAGATCCCTGCCTTCATGGAACTTACATTTACTGTGAGGGGATGGAGAGTAAACAATGGATATTTTAAAAGTAAGTAAATTGTATAATATGTTAGAAGGCAATGAATGCTACTGAAAAAAGAAAAAGAAAGCCAGACAAGGTGATGAGGCATGCTGTCGTGGGGCAAGAAAGCAGGTTGCAAGATTAAGCAGAGTGGTTAGCATAGGCCTCTCTCTCAGAGAGTGAGTTTTGAATAAAGACTTAAAAGAAATGAGGAAAGCAGCCAGGTGCCTATGGGTCGGGGAGGGGGGTGAGTGTCACAAGCAGGGGGGACAGCCAATGGAAAGACTGTGAGAAAGAACTGCAGGAGGACAGTGTGATCAGAGGGGAAGGAATGAGATACAGAGTAGAAGAAGGGGAGAGGCAGATCATGAGGGCCTTGTAGATCACAGGAAGGCTTTGGCTGTTACTCTGAGGAAAATTGGAGTCACTGTTGTTTTGAGCAGAGGAGTGTCAGCTGATTTCTGTTTAAGAAAGATTACTGTGGGCTTGGGCATGGTGGTTCATGACTGTAATGCCAGTGTTTCAGGAGGTCAAGACAGGAGGACTGCTTGAAGCCAGGAGTTAGAGACCAGCCTGAGCAAATAGCAAGACCTTGTCTCTACAAAAAAAAAAAAAAAAAAAAAAAAAAGGCAGATGTGGCAACATGTACCTATAGTCCCAGCTACTCAGGCTGAGGTGGTAGGGTCTCTTGAGCCCAGGAGTTTGAAGGTACAGTAACCTATGGTCATGCCACTGCACTCCAGCCTGGAGTTAGATTCTGTCTCTAAAAAAACAAACCAAAAATGATTACTGTGGCTGCTGTATTCAGAATCACCTGAAAGCAAGTGGCATACATGGTTCCCATATCCATGAATTCAATTACCAGAGCTTAAATAACCTAGTCCCCCAGGAACACACTTCAAATCTTAGTTACCATCAAATATTAACTAATTGCATCAAGTACAGATTGGGTTGATCACTCTTTTAAGTCCACAAATCACTACATAAATAACAGATGCACATCATGATCAGTGACTCATCATTTCTTTCAAAGTTTTTTCATGTCCGTTGGTGACTGTTCACTATTCACATTACTCAGTTCATGCACAGACAGCAAAGCGTGTACTTGTGTCATCTTGTCTCACAGTGATAAACTCATATGACATTTTATAAAAATGAATAATCAAAAAAGGGGAAATTGGCTAACAAAGATGCAAATACAGCAAAGAAATGAAAAATTATGATGCTGAAAATGACATTCAATCAAAAGTATATGGAGTTATAAAAGAAATAGCTGACCGTGGGACCTTAGGAATGTTGACATTGGCACCATTCCAGAAACCCTAGAAATGCAGCCAGAGAAACTTAGTGAAGGTGAACAAAATTGACATAAATGAGAAAGTTGTAACAAAAAGGATAAAGATGTCCCAGAGGAAGTAACATCAGCAAACAACTTCACATTGAAGGAACTCTTGGAGATATTTCACACTATTAAAAGTACAAAACATAAAATGTTGGAAGCTGATCCAAACTTTAAACGGAATATGACAGTTCATAGGCATAAAAATGATGCTCGCTGGGTATTTTAAGTTATAAAATGAGAAGAAGAAGGCAAGTACTGTTCAAACTACCACTGATGAGTTTTTTATAAAGGAATAAAACATTTTAATGCTCAATGTTTCCAATGCTTTAAATTACACTGCACTAAAAAAAGTTAATTTCACTAATTTGCTTCCCCATATTTGATCCAGTTTTACTAAGTTATTCGATCCCCCATTTAGTACAGTGTAACATATATATTACATAAATATATTATATAAATTACATAATATATATAATATAAATTATGGATCGAAATAAATTAGTAAAATACATATAATACATAAAACTTATAAATTTGTAAATTTAATAAATTATATATATATTTGTGTTTTTTGAGACAGACTTTTCCTCTGTCACCTGGGCTGGAATACAGTGCTGCTATTATAGCTCACTGCAACCTCCACCTCCCTGGCTGAAGGGATCATCTCACCTCAGCCTCCTGAGTAGCTGGGACTACAGGCTCATGCCACCACACTCAGCTAATTTTTGCATTGTTTTAGTAGAGACAAGGTCTCACTATGTTGCCCAGCCTGGTCTCGAAATCCTGGGTTGAAGCGATCTTCCTGCCTTGGCCTCCCAAAGTGTTGGGATTACAAGCATGAGTCACTGTGCTTGGTCATTCCCCTATATATAAATAATGGAATGAATGGTAAAGGAGTTTTTTTAATGTTTTGGTAAAAATTTTTAAAGGTGACCGAACAATGGCACTTTTTCCCATGATTAAGATTGCTTTGTACTGTTTCAGTTTTCATTTTCAGCATCCACACTACCATGCAGTAAGGACTGCCTGTATCTGGTGATAATGACTAGATCTGGGTTTTGACCGTGGAAGTTAGTGGCTGTGGTGAAGTGGAGGTAGTCTTGTAGTTGAAGACTTTTTGGCCCTCCTTTTCAGTAGAAAAATCTAGAATCCATAACAACTGTTGGCAAAAAGAAAAAGACTGGAAGAAAAGGTGGCAACATGTTATCATGGTTACTTCTGGGTGCAGGAATTGCAGGAGATTGAAATGAAAAGAAGTTCATGTGAATCGTTAAAACAAAACAAAAAAATAATAATCCACAGGCTCTGGGACCAGACTGATGACTAACTGCATTAACTTTGAGTAAGTTCCCTAGCTTCTCTGTGTCCTGAGACCTCCTCTATGAAATATAGATGATAGTATTATCTATATGACCTCATAGGTTTATCAAGATAGAACCGATTAATACTTATAAAACATTTATAAGTTTGGTATGTAGTAAGGGCTCAATAAATGTTAACTGTTACAATTATTATTGACATGTATACAGTTAAAAATAGAAGGTGTATTTTTTATTCATTCTCTACATTTCCACTCTTCAGGAATAATCATTGTTAACAATTTAATGGATATCCATCCAGTTCTTTATTATGCAAACACACATACATATACATATATGTGTGCATAAGTATATACATATATGTGTATATGCTTATATATGTGTATATACACACACATACGTATTTGAAATATAAATGGGATCGTACAATGAACACTATTAAACAGCCTGCTCTATATATTTAGCAATATGTAAATATATCATTGACATCCTTGTAAGTCATAATGCAGATCTGCTTTTTTTTTTAAATGGTGGCATTTGTGTTCCAGAGCATGTACTATATTTTATTTAACCATTTCCTTACTGATGAATACTTAGATTATTCTCAAATTTTTCACCTTTACAAATAATGCTGCAATGATTTTGACCTTCTGCATATTTTTAAACATTTATACGAGTGTTTTTGTAGGACAGATTTCTACAAGTGAAATTGTTGAGTCAAAAGGTGTGTGCATTTATAATATCTGCATATACTTCCAATTTCTCCTCCAAAGAAGTTGTACCAGTTTATCAATATATAAGCATGCCATTTCCCCTAGGGCTTCATGCACTCTGGATATTATCAATCTTTAAATATTTTCCTACCTATTAGGCAATGTGGTATCTATCTCTTTAGGGTTATAATTTGCATTTCTCTGATCACTATTGAGGTTGAGCATCTTTTCATATGTATATCGGTCATTTGCATTTCCTCTTCTGTGAATTGCTTGCTCAAGTCCTTTTCTGTGAGTGATTTTCTTTTTTATTTATACTTTTCTGTTTTTAAAAACAAAGGGAAATATTTTGTATTTTTTAAGTAACCTTGCGATCTCTTCTTGATCAACCATTATTAGCAGTGGAAAGCGTTTACTCAATTCAAAAGAAAGGAAAAATTAAAATTTATATTTCTTGCTATGAGTTTCTTTTGGGGGGAAGGGGAACAGGAAACAATTTTCATTGCTTAATTCTGCTTTTCTCAATATAAAAACGACCCTCCTTTCATTCCCTGGGCCTTCATACTGGAAGACACTATTTGGTAATTTCAAATTCATCGTGGACTTCTGACACATTCTTCTAAGTTGCTCAAGTTTAAACTTTTAAACTTTAACTCAATAGTTAATAGTTTAAGAGTTTTTTTTTAAAGCCATTTTTGAGGTTGATACAGAAGGAAGTACAGGGCTGCACAGTTATTTCATATATTCAGACCCACTCTAACAACCCATTCTAACTGTTCAGACAGAGGCAGATGTATTTTTTTCTCTCAGAATTCTTTCAGAATGACCTCATAATTGGGCTGCCCCTGTAGGCTCAGCATTGAAGAATAATGAGTTTTTGAACCGTGAGGAGGACATGTTTTGAAACAGAAGCAAATAGTGCAGATTATTTACAATGCTGTCATCAAGGAAATCTGTGCTAGAATGGCTTGAAATGCTTCTGGGACTGAAGCTGGGTATGGCCATTGCAAAGAGTCCAGAGTGGCAATGGCTGGCTTTTCCTAACTCTTCCTGATTCCATTTTTCCTTCACATGGGTAACACGCTAATTGTTGAACAGCAGAGAGGCCAGCCCAAGCTGATTAACAGTCTGGCTTAGTGACAATTTAGTTGAGTTCCATTTCTTCTAAAAGATACTTCAGTTGTTCAGGGAAAAAAAAAAGGCATGGGGTAGGTATGTTTATGTTACCTTATTGTAAGGTAAACGTAGGGGCATTTCTGTAGCCAGACACAGGAAGTATTAAAACTTTAGTAACCTGGTACCTCCTAGACCCTTTTCACTCATATAAAAAGACATGCAGATGCTTTCTGACATTTTTACTCAGTGTCTTGACTATTAAATTCACCTTGAGCATTGTGTGTGATGTTGGATCCACCAGAAAGCAAGTATTTACCTTTACCATAATTAGTATCAAAGAAATGTTATTAATATTTCAGGACACAAATTTAGATTACTAGAATCTGAAGCTTTAAAGGTCATCCGATCTAATCCCCCTCCCAGGCTTGAGTATGCCCGGGTCTTCCGTCCCCCACCCCCACCCCCCAGCTCCCACCAAGTGGGGAGATATATCCTCAGTTCATCTAGAATCTCTCCAGTGATGTGGAAATATGGAGATCACTGTTACATGAGACAGCCCAATCCATTTTTAAATAGCTCAGAGAGGTAGAAAGTTTTTTTTTTTTTTTTTTTAACTGAACTGAATTTTTTCTGTCTTTAAATTCAACCCACTGAGCCAATGGGAGTCTAGTGGTGTCTCCCAGAACACGTCTAATCTCTGCTATACATCATAGACCTATAAATATTTGAAGATGGTTTTCTTCCCCCTCTTTCCTTAGCTCTACTACTGTTTCCACTCCAACAGTCAGATTAACTATTCCAGGCTTTTGTGACTTTTGTCATATCAAGCCCCTGGCTACTTCTGTAACCTAATCTTCTCCTCCCTGCCTGTGCTTCAGCCACATGACCTCCTTCTGTTCCTCAAATATGAAGTGCATATTCTCTTATATTTTCTTTTCCCACTGATGGAAATATTCTTCCCTCACCTAGCAGCAAGGTTTATTTCCTTACTTCATTTTGCTCAAATATCAACTCCTCAGAGAAACTTCTCTTGACCTCCCCCATCTCCAACACTATCCCTTTATCCTCATGTATGTTCTTCATAGTATATACATCACTCCCTGAAAGATGATTATGTATCCGTTTTTGAGTTTGTATATCTCTCCAGCTAAATATAAGTATCATGAAGACCAGGGACATCTGTCTTGTTTAGCATATAGTAGGTGCTTAGTAAACATTTGTTGAACAAATCAATAGGATACGATTTTTAATTCCTTTACCATTCTGATGACTGTCTTGACTTTGTGCATATCTCTGTCAAAGTGCAGTGGCCAGAACTGAGAACAGAAACCTAGCTATGATCTAACCAGAGCAGAATAAAGCAAAATAACCACATTATTTAATCAATGAGTATATCCTATGTAGCAGGCACCATCCTATGTCATGGATATATGACAGTGAAGAAACTCGACAGTGAAGTCCCTGCCTCCAGAGAACTCATCTAATATCTTATAGACATTACTCCAGTATGATGAAATCTTAAGATCACATTTGCTCTTTTGGAGGTTATATCATACATCACACTGGAGAATTTACAGTCAATTAAGACTTTAAGCTTATTAGAATTTGGGGGCTCAATTCAAAATCATGTATTTATTCTAACTATTAAACTTCATTGAGTTAAATTTCATCCATCATTCTATTAATTCAAATTATTTGGGGATCTCAGTTCAGTCAATCTTAACCCTAGTCTTTCCAGCTTGTGTCATATCTAAATTTAATAGGTGGGCCTTCTACATATGCAAGTCATCTATAAAACATTCACTAGGACAAAGATAAAGACAGGCCTCTATGGCACACCACCAGAAGATTCCTTTCACCTTAACACCCAAGTCACAATACTTACAAATGCCTTGATGCTGTTCAGATTTTCTGCCTACCATGTTTTCATACTTACCAATTTGAAAACCCTGTTAAAGAAGGAGTTGAGGTTAGTCAGATATACCTTGTTCCTAGTGAACCCATGTTGGGTACCAAAGACTGCTTCTGGACCTGAGAAACCACTATAAATTCTGTTAGGTAAACAGAACTTTAGTTCTGTATTAGTACTTTAGTACTAAATTTTAGTTCTGTTTTAGTACTTTAGTATTTCATTTGATATATTTATTTGATCTTAACATCAAGCTGTTTGATTTGTTATGTCCAGAATCTAACTGTTTGCCATTTTTGAAAATCAAAGTAAATATCCATTTCCTTGATTCTAGATCTTCTCCTATTTGCTCTGATTCCTCAAATGGTGCCATATTAGTATTCTTTCTCTCTTTTTTCTCTCTCCTTGTGTTCTTTTTTCTAAGCTTTCTTAGATGGGGACACAGTCACCTGGGTAATGAGCTTAAAACACATTTAGATAGCACCTATGTGTTCTCTTACACTCATCTCAATTTGAGGCTTCTGCTGCTTCTCACTAAGGTTTTCTCTAAACTTTTCTGTCTTAAGCTCATTGTCTTTTACAGAGAATGCAACTAATTTGGAGTTCTGGGGTTCTGCTTTTCTTGTCTTTCATCAGCAATACCCCTCCAGCCCGAAGCAGCACATCTCTACCCTGACTTCTTTGTTCTTGCTCAGAAAAAAGTTAACAAAGCCCCATGCTTTTATCCTAGACATTGTCTCCTGATCTCAGCTCATTGGAGACTTTCACCTTTCTGAAATTATTTACATCAGCTGGTGATCCTCTTTGGGTTTGTCTTTAGTCTCATTTCCTACCCACTCTCCTCACACTCTGGTTCAGCCACAAGCACCTCCTTGCTGTTCCTTAAAGATGCTAAGCCTATCCCCAAATCAGGGCATTTGCATTTGCTGAAATTTCACCCTGTAATACTCTTTACCCAGATATTTGCAAGGTTTGCCCCTCACCTCATTCAGATCTCTGCCCATCATCGGAGAGGCTATCCTTGACACTGTAGCTGAAACAGCAAAAACATATTTCCACCTCTGCTGGTCACTCTCTGCCCCTTTCCCTGCTTCATTTTTCTTCTCTACTTTTATCACTATCTGATATATTTATTTGGCTACTGTTTGTCCCCTCTCACAAGTTGCACAAAAACAAGGATCTTTGTCTATTTTGTTTATTGCTACAACAGTGCCTGTCACATAATAGGTGCTCAATAAATATATGTTAAAAATTAGTGATGCCTAGGTATTTCTCTTAGAATATTGTTCCATGAGACCTACATATCATTTTTTCACCTTCAAGCTGACTTTGAAGACCCTAACAACAAATAATACTGCTATGAGAATATTGATTGAAAAGTGGCTGTAAATACCACTTACCACTTAGAATTTCTATGAACTGATCCAAGTGATGTGCAAAGTCAAATTGAAGGTCTAGTGTAGGGTGGTACAAGTGGGATTGCGGTATTCACTGGAATTTAGTGAGACAAATCTAAAGACTGGAGGCAGAAGAGGCTGTCTTATGTAAAAGGAGCATATCTGCTAGGTGAAGTCGTATGCTATATTAAATTGATATTCACTTAGATCGATAGGTGTTGACACAGAAAGAAGTCCATGATATTCTGTTACATTTAAAAGGCTGAAAATGGAACATGTGCAGTGTGTTTCCATTTGTATGCAATTGAGTATATGCACACAGGTATCTGGAGGGATATAGTAAAACATTAATATGGTTATCTCTAGATGGTGCATTTTATTTTAGATTTTTAAAAATTATTTTTGTTTCTGAGTTGTTTGATTTTCTATTAAAACAATGGTGTGGATTATTTACTACCCTTTCCAAAAGGTTTGGAGTTTTTTTTTTTTAAAGGGTTCACAGGAACCGGAAAAAGTGGTTGCCTCTGGAGAGTAACTGGAGAACTAATAAAGAAGAAGGGGCACTCACTTTTCACATAACTTGCCATTACACTGGTTGATTTTATACCATGTGCTTGTGTGTGTTTTTTTTTAATATACATGTAATTAGAAAGCTTTGAATTTGAGAACGTATGTTATGTATATTATATGTGGGATGTTAAAGGTCACCTGACCAGAAAGCAGCTGAAAGGTATTAAAATTGTGATGACAATTTCTGGAACCTAGAGAAAACAACTAGAGAGACTGTGAGTCTAGAATTAATTCTGACTAACTGGGGGAGTGGTTCAGAGAGTGGAAGTGATGAAAATGTAACAAGAGAATGAATGAAGAACCACAAAGTCTTTGACCACCAGAAAGGGTGATATGGTCTGGCTGTGTCCCCATCCAAATCTCATCTTGAATTGTAGTTCCCATAATCACCATGTGTTGTGGGAGGGACTGGGTAATTGAATCATAGAGGCAGTTACCCCCATGCTGCTGTTCTCATGATAGTGAGTGAGTTCTCACGAGACATGATGGTTTTAAAAGAGGCTTTTCCCCCTTTTGCTCAGCACTTCTCCTTCCTGCTGCCACTTGAAGAAAGACCTGTTTGATTCCCCTTCCATCATTATTGTAAGTTTCCTGAGACCTCGCCAGCCATGTGGAACTGTGAGTCAATGAAACCTCTTTCCTTTATAAATTACTCAGTCTCAGATAGTCCTTATAGCAGCCTGAGAACAGACTAAAACAAGGGGTATTGGTGAGGTCTAATGTCCAAGTTCATAGCATGACTCTACAAGAGAAGATAATTCAAGAGGGTTGGGAAGCTCTCTAAAATGACACTCTGGCTACTACTACAAATTATCTATATAGAAGAAAATGTAGAGAGATTCTTAAGGAAACCAGATAATTTGTATAGGGAAGTCTCAAAACTCAGATTTTTAAACATTAATTTTTTAATAAAAAAGGGGCTTATATTTTATGGGCAGGGAAGACAGTAACCAAAGAACATGTTGGATTATTATAATTGATAAAGAAGAAAACCAAAGCAGAGTAAGGGGGCAGAGACTGACCAACAGGAGTGCATGTTAGTGTATGCTCTTTCTACTATAGTGGTGAGCATGGCCTTTTTGATGAGGAGAAATTGGGAAGAGATCTGAATTAAATGAGAGGGCAAAGCCTGCACATATCTGGTAAAGAGCATTCCAGGTGGAGAGTTCAGAACATTTAAAGGTGCTGATATAGGAATATGCTTGGTGTGTTTAAGGAACCACAAGAAAGTGAATGGAGCTAGATCAAAGTGCTGGGACAGTAGTAGGGATGATCTCAGAGGAGTAGAAGGGAGCCAGATCACACAGGGCCTTGTAGTCCATGACAAGAACGTTTAATTATATTCTGAGATGGGTTAGCACTGAAAGGTTTTGAGCAGAGGAGTGGTATGATCTGACAAGAATGGAAGGAAGGGAGAGCATTTTAGAGGCTACTCTATTAATATAGGCAAGAGATGTTAGTGGCTTGGACTGAAGTCCCAATGATAGGGCTGGGGGACAGAGTTACTTTTCAGATATATGTTGAAGACAGAGTCAATGTGATTTTTAATGGGGGTAGATATAAGATGCTAAAAAAAAAAGAGAGAGAGAGATACAAGTCCAAGATAAGTCCAAGATACTTGGTCTGAGCAACTAGATAAACTGTGATTGCATTTATTGAGATTGGAACGTTTGAAGGATGATCAAGTTTTGGGAGATGGGAATCTAGAATGGGTTTTAGACATACGGAGTTTAAGATATCTATTCAAGTGGAGATGTTGAGTTGAAGATACATTCGTGGTGTGGAATGTAGGGAGTGGTCTTTGCTAGAGATGTAAATTTAGGAGTTCTCAGCATATACATTTTTGTATGTGTGTTTTTGAGACAGAGTCTCGCCCAGGTTGGAGTGCAATGGCACGATCTCAGTTCACTGCAACCTCCGCCTCCCAGATTCAAGCGATTCTCCTGCCTCAGCCTCCTGAGTAGCTGGGATTATAGGCACCCGCTACCAGGCCCGGCTAATTTTTGGGTGTATACATAATATTTAAAACTAAGGGACTGGAGAAGCAAGTGGACAGGGCTGGTAATTAAGCTTTTCTTACCATCACCATCCCCCTTCCTTTTCCCTACCTGTACTATACCTGGCCACAGGGATAATTTATCGCTTGGACATATTTTATGTACCTTTTCAATGTGTTCTGCTCGGCTCTTTTGACCTTCAGATGACAAAAATCAAAGGGAATGTGGTCAGCATAGAGAGTAGGAATTGAACACAGGAAAAATAAGCAGCCACTTTCATGAGATGAATTCTGGGGTCCTGAGAAAATCTATTACTCCCAATTTGTGGTAGCTTCCTTAGCTGCTGGCAGAATCCTCTGATCATTCCTGCCCCACCCCACCCCACCCCCCTTTTTTGTTGAGTTTTGCTCTTGTAGCCCAGGCTGAAGTGCAATGGTGTAGTCTTGGCTCACTGCAACCTCTGCCTCCCGGGTTCAAGTGATTCTCCTGCCTCAGCCTCCTGAGTAGCTGGGATCACAGGCATGCACTACCACACCCGGCTAATTTTGTGTTTTTAGTAGAGACAGGGTTTCACCATGTTGGTCAGGCTGGTCTTGAACTCTTGAGCTCAGGTGATCCACTTGCCTTAGCCTCCCAAAGTGCTGGGATTAGAGGTGTGAGACCCTGTGCCTGGCCTTATTTTTTTTTTTTTTTTTTTAATTTTTTTTTTTTTGAGACTGAGTCTCACTCTGCTGCGCAGGCTGGAGTGCAGTGGTGTGATCTGCTCACTGCAACCTCTGCCTCCCGGATTCAAGCAATTCTCCTGCCTCAGCCTCCTGAGTAGCTGGAATTTCAGGCACGTGCCACCACTGCTGACTAATTTGTATAATTTTTTTTTAGTAGAGATGGGTTTTCACCATGTTGGCCAGGCTGATCTCAAACTCCTGACCTCAGGTGATCTGCTTGCCTCAGCCTCCCAAAGTGCTGGGCTTACAGGCGTGAGCCACCACACTCGGGCTTCTGATCATTTCTTTAGCTAATCTGGAAGTGGAGAACTTTTGTTGTTGTTGAACATTCATAACTTCTAGAGGGGAAATTTTGCAGGCCGCTACACACACACACACACACACACACACACACAAACACCTTAAAGAAAATAAACTATTCAACTAATCTACTTTTAAATTGAGGAAATATTGATGGTTAACCACAGAAAGTATTAAAATTATGTTTCACTATCATATAATGGCTGGTTGTAGAGGGGAGAGAGGGCAAAGAAGGAACAGGGATGTCCCTGTTTCCCTGCCCCCGCCCCACCCCCCACTCCCCACAGACACAGCAGAAGAAAAGATGAAGAAGTCATGTTGTATTCCTATTTTATACAGTGTAGTGTGCTAGGCCTTGTACATTAATTAGGTCAATAATCCTCACAACAATTCTATCACTGGACCCAGTTTACAGATGAGGAAGTTAAGGCTTGAAGAGTTTAAGTCACTTGCCCAAATTATCATATCTAGGTAGCAAGTGGCAGAGCCAGTAATCCAGCCCGGGGTTCCCCTAGACTTTAAAGCTCGTGTGCTGCGGAACAAGGTAGAGACGTGCAGGAGGTGATAGTGTTCATCAGAGGCCACATCCTGGGGCTCTGGGATTCACAGTATTTATTGCTTGTTACCCCCCTCTTTGAAATGCTAATTAGCTATTGTTCCCTGCTTGTTAAGTGCTTTCATCCTTAAAGCTTTACAGGTTTTTTCTTTTTTCCTTTTTTACTAAATGAGGCAACCATCATTTCCCACAAAGCTGCAAACTATTTTCTACCCTTAGGCCAAATAAGTAGAGTCATGCCAGGTTTAGGTAAAGCCCAGCCCAAGGACCTTATCTGACCCCCCATTCTCCCAATGGTAAAGGTTTGAATTCCCATTAAAATGTAGATGCCTCTAAAAGGAGTTAACGCTAGCACTGTCAGGTCTCTGCAGTCCGAGGGTATATGATTATATGACCTTTTCCAAGGGCAGGTTTGAATGGGGATGAAGTCATATTTGCAAAAGAACCCTGGAAAGTGAGCTGGCCCCAGCCAGGAGAGCACATGTACACACCTCCCCCGTCTCCTCACACACCAGATGGATTTAAGGCCGTTTAAGAGGAGGTGGCTTCAATTTAGCAATAAGAAGCCAGTGTCATCGCTTACAAACTGTGTGACTATTTGGCCAGTGGTTGGGAATCAGGGAGTCAGGACGGGATCTGTGTCCTGAAGGGTAAAGCAGAACTGTTCATTCTAGGTTTTGTTGGGCCTGAAGGAGTTTCTTTCTACCAATTAACTGCATTAAAGTGGAACTTGGGCTTCCAAGACAATGCAGGGGCCCCATCTAGGTACAGCCAGAATAGTCTAAAGTCTTAATGGCATTTTTTTCCCCTTCTCAGGTTGTTAGAATAAAACAGTGTGTCATATTTATCCCTTCTGCCAAGAAAGCTCTACTGATGTTCTCAGTTGAAATTAATTTTCCCCTTCCCATATTCCCATAGCCTTTTGCTTGCACTTCTATTCCAGCGTTTCCCAGTGTCATCCTTATTAGTGTTATTTATGTGCACGTCTGTCTCCTCTTCCAGATCATGAGCTCCTGGAGGGCAGAAACTGCAGTTTATTCATCTCTATCCCCCATGGGCTGCACACAGGGCCCCGCACATCGTAAGCACTCAATAACTGCTTGTTGAATTGAATTATTACTCTCCACCGCTGTTGTTGTGATTGGCATTCATTCATTTAGTCCATTTGCCCCTTAAAAATCTCCTGCCAAGACTCAAAAGTAAAGATGCACCAAGTACAAAGAGACACGTTTTTAACAGTTGATGTTTTTTACTTGTTTCATTTAAAATGGACCCAAATGAAAAGAAATGTTTTCTTAGGTCTTGCCGGCTAGACAGAAAAGGTTATCAGCAGATTAAGAGGAGTGTTCTCAAACAGCATCAAGTGTCTTTCAGTGTGCCCAATGGGTGAAGAGCTTTGTGTGGCCGTAAAAGCTGGCTTAAAGGCTACTTGGATTCATTCTGACATATGTCATATTTTCAAGAGAGGTGTTGAAAGCAGAGTCAAACAAACAGCCAGTCAAAGTGCCGCTCCGCGCACTGGAATTGGCATTACATGAAAGCGTTAGTGAGCACCTCAGTGAACAGGGTTGCCCCCAGGTCTTCCCCGGGAGCTACTTGAAAAGTTGAGAAGTGTACTGGGGGTTCTCATCACATAGTCACATTCCCTCCATTCCACGCCATGTAGCTGGCCTCACGGACACTTTGTAGCGACTACATTCTAGCTGTCAGGTTGTATTTATCTTCAGTGCATTGATGCTATCAGTTGAAAACAGCACATCTTTATAGACGGACACATTTTAGGAAACTCCATGGCATGTAAGGTACAAATTCCCCTTGCTGTTGCTGACATAATTGAACATGGAAAGAGAAGACCTACTGTCGGCAGCACCAAAGGCAAGGAAGGGTTAAGGCAGGCAGGCAGGCAAGGTGTGAATATTTACTGTGCACCTACTATGTTCCTGGTCGTGGGCTGGTGGTAACCACAACAGAGAGTATTAGTCCTTATGGAACATGGAGCGGGGGGAGGGGGAGGTAGAGAAGGGACAGGGCAGAGACAGGCATTTAAAAAGTAATTCTATAAATCATGAACTAATTCCACATATAACAAGAACTCTTGACAGAGATACTAAGAGAGTTTGTAAGAGAAAAGTCAGACCAAATTTACAGGGTCAGGGTAGGTTCCTCTGAGGGAATATGCTTTCAATAGAGGCCTGAAGCATGAGTAGGAATTAACCAGGTGAAATACATGCATGCACGTTGGAGGGGGTAGTATTTAGGGAAATGGGACAGCATTTTCAACAACACTGCAGTAGACAAGATCATTGTACATTGGAGAATTCGGAAGAAGGCCATATGCTTGCAGCATGGGAGGTGAAGTGAAGTGCTACAGGTGTAAGAGGTGAATTTAGAGAAGTCAGCTGGATTGTGTAGGGCTTCACATCTGGTATTTGCTTTTAATCTTGAGGAGTTAGGGAGGAACAAAGAAACAGCTTTCAAATGCTATTCAGCAGGAATGGAAGAGGCAAAGGAATGAACTGCTGATACATGCTACAGCATGGATGAACCGCAAAAATATTATACTAAGTGAAGGAAACCAGTCACAAAATACCCAATATTGTTTGATTCCACTGATATGAAATGTCCAGAAATGGTAATGCACATTAGTGGTTGCTCAGGAGTGGGAATCGGGAATGGAAGAAAATGGGCATAAGACATATTTTGGGGGTGATTAATTCCATTATAAAAATTGAATTATGAGAATGATTGTACAACACTGTAAACTTATTTCAAAATCATTGAGGTATATACTTAAAAATAAATCAATTGAAAGTTAAAAAATAAGAAATGAACTTTCTGCTCTCCGGTGTAAGGAATGTGAGACGTGTCAGATAAGGAGAAGAAGCCTTCTTCCCATGCAGCCTAAACCACCCCAAGGGCTGTGCAGGTCTCAGACCCCACTCTTAGTCTCTTCGGGCAAAGAAGGCTAGGAGGAAATCTGTTGATTTCCTTGGTACCTTTAGCTCCATGTGGAGAGTGGGCACAAGCAGACCATATCTTCGGAACTATGAATTGGGCGCAAAATAGGGGTGGTTAGTTACCCAAAAGATAGCTGTCATTTTTGTAGATAGGAAAACAGAAGTGTCCATGATCAGTCATTAGAAGAGAGTGATTAGAGCTCAGTGAACACCTCTGCTTTCCAGAAGGTACATTCTCACGTTGGTTCCTGGCCAGAGAGCCAAAGGAAGCTGGGCCATGATAAGAATTACAAGCTAACTGCCCATCCAGGAGTTAGGGGGACAGTGCCATCATTTATGAGCCTCTATGGTCCCTTGGCCTCTTCTGAGGGCAGCCTCCATCTATTAAATTTCAATAGTTTTCACCTAATTAGGGGATTGAGAGTAAAATCAGGGGGGAATCTGTGCCTCATTCACTGGAAAGCAGTGACTTTCCTGTACTTTGGATGAGAGACAAAAGATCATAACTGAGTTTCTTCCCTTCCCAAGGGAACAGTTTGTAATAGTCTAAAGCAATCAAGCAGAAAAATGAATTGACTTTCCCACTCTGCAGTCCTAGGGGAAAGTATTATAAAAGGTCACCAAATTGCTATATTTGTGTAATTATATCCAACACTTTGATCAATTTGATAAGGACAGCATTCTCGGTTGCCTTTGAGATCTGTAAACCAACTCTCTCTTCTCTGGCTTTGCTGACTTTCTAGCTGATGTTCATGAGTAACATCAAAGGCTTGCTTTTGATGAGAGCCCCTATCTTGCTTTCATACCAACAGAATTGCCCATGGAAATAATAAAATGACAAGAGTAAAATTGAAGGGAGTGATAGGAATACAGAGGGAATGGCTTCAAATGAGTGAGTTTCTGAATTACAGGCACTCTATAACCAGTCTGCTACTTGGGGAAGATTTTCCACGTGCTGTTTGATGAAATCAATGTTCACTTGAAGAAATAGACCTTCTGCTCCTCTAAGTTCTCTTTGCTGTTAAGTTAGCAATGAATGCCACCAAAAAGGGTATGACTGGACAAGACCAGACAAGACCACTGTCTGTTCCCAATGGAAGGTTGCGCAAACAGTCTCGGTTCTGCCACTGAGACACTCTCTGTGTAACTTTGTCTTAACTGACTTAACTTCTAGGAGCTGTGCTCTCTCTTCCCCCAGCCCCCATTCTGCTTAGAACATAACTAACTGTACTTTTGTATTTCTTAGTCTCTCCTTCTGGTCTTCCTTCTGACCATCAGGAGGATGCCAAAGAAAGAGCGCTCATCACACTTGCAGTGAATACCAAAAGTTACGAGTCAGAACTTGGCAGAAGATGAACCACTTACTGGTATGATGACCTTGGGCAAGTTACTAAAACTCTGTACACCTTCGTTTCTTCATTTCCAAAATTAGGATAATAGAAACAACCTCACAGGATTGTTGTGAGATTAAAAGTAGTTTGAAACCTGTAAGGTACTTAAAACATTGCCTATATCACAGTAATTGTACATTCTTCATTAAAGCAACCACTGGATTGAATACCTAGTATGTGTAGAAAGTGGTGTGGGGCATATGGTACATTACGTGGAGATTATACGAGTGTATGAAAGGCAACATAGTATAGTGGAAAGAACGTGAACTTGGACTCAGAAATCTGGTTTAAATCACCACTCTGACTCTTGCTGTGTGACCTCAAGCAGATAACCCAAACTCTCTGATTCTGTTTCCCCATCTGTAGCATGGGGTCGATGACAACTTACATGGTTTGGCTGATAGTTAAATAACAATGCACATGAGAGGTTCACAAATCTACAGAGGGAACACCTATAGCCTAGTACATGAGGGATGAATAAATGTAAGACTGATTTTTCTTAGGCATGAACCATGAACCTCTCACCAAATGCACCTTCATAGCCAGGAAAGAGACAATTTCAAAGCTGCCTGTGTTTTCAACCATTATGTTACTCTGTTTTACTTTTAAGTTTTCCTGCTCCCTTATTTATAGATGGAGACACTGAGGCATAGGAATACTGTTGAAAAGAAATGGCAGGCAAGGATGTGACACTATCAATTCCCATCCTCTCTAATCTTGCCTCTTTGTTCCAAATAAACTGAAATTAAAAGTGAATTATTATCACTTAATTCACAAAAATGCCATGGCATGCATTTTCTCTCCCTACACTGAATCTGAAATAGTAGACTTCATTCAATTTTTTTTTATTTTTATGTTTATCTTCTGTCTACTTGTAGTTTATTGGAAGCTTTTGGGAGTGCCCCAGTTTCTCCCTTTCATGAGGGGCTTGGATAATGAGACTCTAGAAGGTACCTGCCAGCTCTGACATTATGCATTTACAGGGATGTCTCGAATTTTCAAGAATGCATGCAATGGTGTTTCCTTAGTAAATGTCCTTGTAAAAGAAGGTTATGTCCACCTTTCTTTGTATAATCCCATCGGATACTTTGGGAAATCACTAGGAATAATTAACGCGTTCTGGATGACGCGTGCTTAGCTAATTGGGCTGAAAGCCAGGGTTGGTTAGCAAGTTGGCTGAGTGCCAAGTAGCAGGTGTCTGCATAGAGTCAGCACTGATTCTTTATTCAAAGAAGGGAGGAAGACCTATGCATGTTTTGTTTTTGAGCAAGTTTGTCTCGATTTTGCCCCACTCCCACACTCATTTAAAAATGGTGAGATTAAAAAAAAAGTTTATTAGCACTAAAACAAAGATTATTTCTTTTACTATAGTTTTGTTTCTTTTCACCGTTTTCAGTCTGGATTTTAAGAGGTCACTATATGTTCCTACTGGTCTTTAATTACCTTATATTTTGATTAGAGGCATACAACCAAGATTATTTTATGAAGTTTTGCTTCGAGGCAAGTTGAATTGGGGCTCTTTGCACAGAGATGACTTTTCTTAATGTACTCCCAATTGTTTAATGTTTTGCATTTCCAAGTTAGTCTATCATTTTTAGCTTTGGGCTAATTTGTAGCATAGTTCTTCAAGCAACACATTTAAATTATTCACTTTCCTCCTTCCAAGTATAAAATTTCTATTCATCAGAAGCCTTCCAAGGGAAAGTTAAGAACATTCAGTGATGGGCACATGGGTATTTAAGCAGGATTTCTGGATCTTGTAAGTGAGGAACAACATTCCCTACATACCACTGATAAATAAGCATCTTGGGATATGCATTCAAATCACTGCCCTCAGGGGTCATTTGGATAAACACATGCTTGAGTTTATGGAGGTAGGATTTCCCTTGGCCTGAAAAAAAAAAAAAAAAAAAAAATGGGCTAGAGAAACTTTTCCATGAATTTTAGGAATTTTGCTGCAAATAATAGAATCCCACTTGAGCTAGCATTATAAAGATTCTAGAAGTCTCACAGAACTCTAGGGTAGGAAGTGAAAACCCACCAGGAAGCAAGGCAGCCATTGTCTGTCTTTCTCTCTCTGGTCTCTCACCTCTGCATCTTCTAGCAGCATGTCTTCTTCAATCTCTACTTGCAGAAGGGTTTTCTCAACATTCTCTCTTTGTCTATTGAAAATGTCTCCCAGTGTTTAGAAGTCCCTGGGCTCTTTTGTGAAAAGAAATGTTGTAATTTTAGAAAGGCTGTTGGTGACATTGATTGCTTTTTTAGCAAGAAAACAAAGGGAGAGTAGTGGATGATCTCTTCCCACTCTTCTAACTCTGACTTCTTATGATCCTGTAGGGATCTGAATGTATCTTAGAAAATAGTCTAGCTATTAAGTAACACTTTTCTTCAAGTATACAATTTTATCAATTTTTTAGACATCTCAGATCACATTGGGCAGTAGTTGTGAATGAAACCACTCCTCTGTCAGCAGGATAGAAAATTTGTGGTACATGGGAAGCACCACAGCTCTCTCTCCCCCAGCACCTGACAGACACCCATGGCCATGGCTTTCTTCCCTGATGCTCCCAGAGCTGGCCTCAAAATCCTTCTCAGAACCAACTGGATAAACAAAATGTGGTCTATGCATACAACGAAATATTATTCAGAAACAATAAGGAATGAGGTACTGTTACATGATACAACATGGATGAAATTTGCAAACATGATGCTAAGTAAAAGAAACCAGGCGGAAAAGGCCACATATTATATGACTCCATCTATGTAAAATGTCCAAAATGGGAAAATCCGTAGAGGCAGAAAGGGCTCTGGTGGTTGCTAGGAGCTAGGGGGAGGGGATAATGGGAGGGACTGCTTAATACATATGAGGTTTCTTTTTGGGGGTGATAAAAATATCTTGGAACTACATTGTAGTGATAGGTTGCATAATCTGTGAGTATATGAAAGCCATTCAATTGTACACCTTAAAAGGGTGAATTTTATGGTATGTGAATTTTACCTCAATTAAAAAAGAATCCTTCTTGGCACAGTATTCCAGGGAACTACCACTAGTGGAATTAGCATATGTCATAAAATCTGAAGTTTTGCTATTTAGCTTTGTAAGTCCACCTGTGCATGGGCTGAGATTCCCCTCCAGCTATGCACTACACAATTACAGACCTTTGGGTTTTTTCTTCTACTGGCATGTTATACCATTTCCCCTCTCTATTTATTTTCTATGCCTCCAGCACCAGTGGAACATTCTCTGTGAAGCCTTTTTTCCTTACTCTCTACACCTCTACCTTCGCCCCAGAACAACTAAATTACCTATTCTCTACACACCAACAGCACTTTGTGTATCACTCTAGCCCAGTCCATATCACACTGTATTGTAATTGTGTACTTATTGCTCAGAATTTCCTTCTCGACGGCCTTCCTCATCTCTGTACCTGCAACCCCTCTACAGAGCCTGGTCCAGAGCAGTCTCCCTCAGAAAATAAATAAATAAATACAATATGGTCCCAGCCCTCAGGATAACTACAGATTATTAGGAGACAAATACTCAATTAAAAAGCATGTACCCAAAATTAGACGCTTGGATATGTGGGCCCTGGAGAAGAAAATGATTGAAGGGGCATCACAGAGAAAGTGACATTTGAGCCTGGCTTTCACATAAGGGAATAAGATTTCTCCAGCTGGAAAGACTATGTGCAGTGCTGGAGTATGAGGAGGTGACTTCTAACATTCTAGGTGAGGAAATAACAGCTGCTGGGACAAGCATGCCAAAGTGCATGGCACATCCTACGGCTCCAAAAATAGGCTACTTATGACTGGCAACCAAAGAGAGAGGTCGGGATCAGGGCATGAAAAGCTTTTGTTACCATATGCAAAGGTTTAGACCTCTTTCTGTGGGCAGTCAGGAGTCATCAGAGGTTTTTTTTTTTTTTTTTTTTTTTTTTTTTTTTTTTTTTTTAAGGGGTGACATCATCAGATGTAAATTTTAACGTGAGTAAGAGAGGACCTAAGGGACCTAAGAGGGGGCCAAGTAGATCACTATTTCGGTAGTCCAAGCAAAAAATAATGAAAATTAAAAGTAGGGCAAGCTGCTATGATGTAAACTGCCTATTGCAGGTAGCCTCTAGGAGTTGAGGGCCTTAGCCCATAGTCATAAGGAACTAAATTCTGCCAACATCCCCAAAGCTATGAAGAGGACCCCAAGCTTCAGATAAGAATGCAGTTGCCAACACTTAGATTGCAACTTTGTGAGATTCTGAAAAGAGAACCCAGGAATCCCATGTTAGACTTTTAACCTACAGCACGGTGAGCTAATAAATATCTTTTCTAAACCAGTAAGTCATGACAATTTGTTGCACGTTATAGGAAAACTAATACAGGGCCATTCACCATTCATGATTAAATCTACCATTTGCCATTCATCATAAAGTATTTCAGCAAATTAGGAATAGAAGGAAACTTTCTAAAGTTGATAAAGGCTTCTATGTAAAAACTTGCAGTGAATATACTTTTTACTGGTGAAATATTTAATGTTACCTCCTTAACAATGGGGAAAAGCAAGAAAATCAGTTATCATCACTTCCAATTCACATTCCACCTGCAGTTCTAACCAGTGCAATAAGGCAAACAAATAAATAAATAAAAGACATACAAATTGGAAGTGAAGAAATAAAATGGTCTTTATTTGCAAATGGTATGGTTGTGAGTAGAGAAAATCATAAGGAGTGCAAAAAAGAGCCATAGGAACAAATAAGTAAATTCAATTAGGTTGTAGACTGCATGATCAATATGCAAAAATCTCATTTTTGTATATACTAGCAACAATTTGCAACTTTTCTAAAGTGATGCCACTCACTATAGCACCAAAATCATAAAATTGTCCCAAAAATTTTACCAAAGAATGACCAAATACAAACTACATAATATCACAGGGAAAAGAATGTTAAAACCTGAATAAGTGGAGCCCCTTATAAAAGAGGCCTGAGAGAGACTCCTCACCTTTCTACCGTGTGAGCATACAGCAAGAAGGTACTGTCTATGAACCAGAAAACGGGCCTTCGCTAGACACCAAATCTGCTGATGCCTTGATCTTGGACGTCCCAAGTTTCAGAATCTAACCCATCAGAAATCTGTGTTCTGAGAGAGTGACATCAGCAAGATGGCAGAATAGGAGATACTAGACTTTGTTCCCCAACAACAACAACAAAAAATCGATTATACAGATATCCATAAACAGATAGATCAGAGAGGGCTCAATAGTTTAACCAAGAACTTGAAGAAACAGAGTGGAGTAAAATATGGAGAAAAAACACATGAAAAGAATCACTAAATTGGCATACTTGAGACATCTGGAGACAAAGAAGGGTTAGGCCATCAGTATCAGCCATACGTAAGGTGCCAACATGATCCCCCATGGCCTGTCCTGCAGAGAACCCTGGCAGCCTTTGCTAATGAGGAACTTAACAGCCCTTGTGGTAGTCATGGACTCCCTGCAGCTTTCACAGTGGAGGTCCCCTTAGTGGTGGTCTGTGTGGATCCCATCAGCCTGCCCCACGGAGGATACCGGCAGCTTTTGCCACTGAGCTATCCAACAATCATGGTCACTGCGGACTCCTCAGAGATAGAGACACTACTGCACCCTGCCTAAAGAAGGAGCTGCTGTTGTGCCACCCAGGACCAGGGTGACCCCTTGCCCACCACAACCCCAGCTCCTCACCCAAGGCATATTCCAGGATCCAGGAACCACAGATGTCCCGGGTATATATCCAAAAGAAATAAAATCACGGCTGGGCGTGGTGGCTCACGCCTGTAATCCCAGCACTTTGGGAGGCCGAGGCAAGTGGATCATGAGGTCAGGAGTTCGAGACCAGTCTGGCCAACATAGTGAAACCCCGTCTCTACTAAAAATACAAATAACACGTGGTGGCACATGCCTGTAATTCCAGCTACTCGGGAGACTGAAGCAAGGAGAATCGCTTGAACCTGGGAGGTGGAGGTTGCAGTGAGCCGAGATCACTCCACTGCACTCCAGCCAAGGCGACAGTGTGAGACCTTGTCTCAAAATCAATCAATCATTCAATCAATCACTATCACAAAGAGATATTTGCACTCCCATGTTCATTGCAGTATTATTCATAGTAACTAAGATATTGAAACAACCTAAGTATCTGTTGACAGATGAATAAAGAGAATGTTTTTTATACATATATATATATAATACACACACACACACACACACACACATATGTATATGAATATTATTCAGCCTTAAATGAAATCCTGCCATTTGCAACAACATGAATGAACCTGGAGGACATTAGGCTAAGTGAAAAGCCTGACACAGAAAGACAAACAGCATGATCTCACTTATATGTGAAATCTGAAAAAAAAAGTCAAACTCAGAGAAACACAAAATAGAATGGTGGTTACCAGGGTCTGTGAGGTGGGAAAAAGGGGAAATGTTGGTCAAAGTTTACAAACTTTCGATTATAAGATGAAGAATTTCTGGAGACATAATGTGCAGCAAGGTGACTATAGTTAATAGTGATGTAGCCTGAGCGACATGGTGAGACCACATCTCTACAAAAAAATTTTAAAATAGCCAGGCATTGTGGCACATGCCTGTAGTCCCAGATACTTGAGAAGTTAGGCAGGAGGATGACTTGAGCGCAGGAGTTCGAGATGACAGTGGGCCATAATCACACCACTACAGTCCAACCTATTTTAGAGACCCTGTCTCTAATAATGTAATAATAATGCATAGTTAATCATTAATAATAATACTTGAAATTTGCTAGGAGAATAGATTTCAAATGTTCTCACTATATAAAATAAAAAGATAACTAGATTAAGTGATATATATGTTAATGAGCTTGTGGTCAGCATTTCACAGTGAACACATACATCAAAGCATCACATTGTAAATCTTCAATACATACAATTTGCATTTGTCCATCATACCTCAATAAAGTTCAAAAAATCTAAACAAATGAAGAGATATGCCATGTTTATGAATTGGAATACTATATTGTTAAGGTATTATTTATTTACAAATTGATCGACAGATTCAATGCAATTCCATTTAAAAACACTACAGTTATTTCTTTGTGGAAGTTGACAAGATGATTCTAAAATTTATTGTAAATGCAAAAGAATCTAGACAAGAACAACCTTTTATGAAGGAAGAACAATTTTGGGAGACTTATACTACCCAATTTTAACAGCTATTACAAAGGTAAGGTAATCATGACAGTGAGTGATTGACCCCTCACTAAGGACAGACTAACAACTAGTGGGAAAAAACAGTACAGAAACAGATCCATACACATATGGTCAATTGAGGACTCCATTGCAATTCAGTGAGGAAAGAAAAAACTTTTATGCAAATGGTGCTGGAATGGCTGGATAAATGTATGGAAGGAAATGTACACTGACTCCTACCTTACAGTGTATACAAATATTAATAAGATTAATCATAGACTGAAAAGTATAAGCTAAAACTATAAATATTTTGGAAGAAAATATGGTATGGTATCTTTAGGACTTTGGGGTAGAAAAGGATTTTTAGGAGATAGTAGAAAAATAACTAACCATAAAAGAAAATTTGATTAATTGGACTTCATCAAAAAATGCTGTTCTTTTAAAGACATCGTTAAGAAGATGAAAAAACAAACCATACACTGGGAAAAATATTCACAATACATATATCTGAAAGGGGACTCTTATCAAGAATAAGTAAAGATTTCCCACAAATTGATCATAAAGATTTTAAAAAACAATAAAAAGTAAACAGTCTTGAACAGCGACTTCACAAAAATGATAAAGGGAACAGTAAGCACATACAAAATACTGTGCTCAACATTGTTAGTCAGGCCAGGCCCGGTGGCTCACGCCTGTAATCCCAGCATTTTGGGAGACTGAGGTGGGTGGATCATGAGGTCAGGAGTTCAAGACCAGCCTAGCCAACATGGTGATACCCTGTCTCTACTAAAAATACAAAAATTAGCCAGGTATGGTGGCGCGCACCTGTAGTCCCAGCTACTCAGGAGGTTGATGCAGAAGAATCACTTTAACCTGGGAGGCAGAAGTTTCAGTTAGCTGAGTTCGCACCATTGCACTTCAGCCTGGGTGACGGAGCAAGACTCCATCTCAAACAAACAAACAAACAAACAAACAAAAGAAAGAAAGCACTCCAGCCTGAGCAACAGAGCGAGACTCAATCTCAACAAACAAACGAACAAAACAAAACAAAAAAAAACGAAAATTATTAGTCATCAGGCAACTTGATTATTCTGAATGTTTATACAGCTATTTGTTCCCCATGATGGCAGTATTCTCGGTGTCCCTTAGAGAGAATATGGTAGGCCACAAGTGTGGGTCTTGTAGGCAGCCTCGGGTTACACAGCACTGACTGGCCCCTTACAGCATAAGGCAGGCTAGACTTTTGCCAGTCTGTCATGAGGTTGCATTTGGAACATTATAGACAGGTTCCAACCTCCATCATCTTTAGCTCGATTACTACAATATCACTGGTCTCTTGCTTCTCTGTATAATCTGTTTTCAATACTGTTGCCAAAAGGATCTTCCTAAAATCTGTCAGATCATGTCATCTCTCTTCCCCAAGCCCCTAATCATGCCTATCCTATTAGAGCACAGAGCCTATATATAAGTGGCCTATGAAATCCCACATGGTCTGTACCATTCCACCTCGTTGACTTCATATCCTACTTCTCTTCTTCTTGATTACTTAAATCCAGCCACCCTGGCCTTCATATTGTTTCTCAAATATGTCAGTTACACTCATGCCTCTGGGCCTTTGAATCTTCTCTCCCTTCTGTGTGAAATTTTCTTTCATCAAATAACCCTACGACTTAATCCTTCTCTTCCTTCAGGGCTTTCTGCACAAATATTACCTTCTCAGTGAGGTCTGACCTGACCACAGAAATGAAAATTACAACTCCTTTTCCTTTGTTGGAATGCCTTAACACTCTCTCTCATTTTATATTTTCTCTGTAGTGCTTATCACCTTATCAATGCACTTATTGCTTTGCCCTCTCCCCCACAACTAAAACAGGAGATCTGAGAGGAAAGCAGAGACTCTCTGGATCAGTGCTTACCGTATCCCAGTACTAATATGACGCTGGTACATAATGAACATGCAACAGATATATATTTAGTGAATGAATGGATAAATATATAAATAAATGAATTGGACAAACATTTTCAGGGTGCCTATTACTTGTCTGGTGCTGAGCTAGGCACTAATTACAAGAGGTGTAGGGTAGGTAGATTTCTCCCCAGCAAACAAGGGATGGTGAAGTGATAGGGATGTTGAAGAAACCTAGGGTAAGAAGCAACCTTAGATGTTCTTATCTCTGGGCTAGGCTGGGCTAGTCCAGGAGACCCACTATCTGCAGCCTTTAATTGTATGTGCTCTCTTCTGATGATCCTCTCTGGACAGATACTCTTCATGTGTTTTCTTGTAAAAAGGGTTGGAGAACTTCAATCCACTGGCATTTCTCCAGGAGTTCTGCCTTTCAACATCCTGCATCAAGAGCATAAAAATGAGGAATAAGTTCAATATTAAATAAGGGGTAATGTTTTTAAACAAAAATAAATCATCATAGGGTTTTTTAAAACTAAATTTGCATGGAAATGACTAAAAAACCATTGCTACAAAATTGAGGCTACTACTGATGCCGTGTAGTTCGCAAAGCAGTAGTGACTCCCTGCCAATGGCATGTCACTACGGACTCAATGCCTGAGGCCACAGATTGGCACAAATTACATATTAAGCTCAATAATAAAATTATAAACTGCATTAACAACAATAAGATATGAACACCAGCTTTCCTTCAATATGTGCAAAGTCTATGTGGGCTATTTACTGGAGTATGCATTGAAACGTGTAGCCAGAAGAAGATACCCTTATCAAGAAGTTCTGTGAGAGCTCAGAAGTATGACTTGATGAATTGCAAATACCAGAGCTGAATATTAAGAGTGGGGCTTTTTAGGGCATCACACTGTGCCTGGAACCTTGTAGATGTTCCAGCAATTGACTAGGATTTAACAGGGACAGGTTTGCAAATGGCCCTACGATGCCAAGTCTCAATGCCAGAGGTGTTATTCAATGAGAGATTGCAAAGGACTCCAGGACTCATTTATTCTCTCTACATTTATTCAATCTACAATTAGTTATTGAAGGTCTCTATATGTTAGGCAGTGTTTCAGGCATTGGTGAATACAGTAACAAACAAGACATAAATAACCCTTTCCTCAGGGAGCTTGCATTCCGGTGGTGGGAGACAAACAATAAACAAATAAGTCAAATATATAGTATAGTAGATGGTGATACATGCTATGGAAAAAAATAAAACAGGGAAGGGAGACAGTTAGGATGATAATAGGAAATCTTATACCAAATGACATTTAAGCAGAGACCTGTAAAGAGGTTATAGAATAAGTTACATTGTATTTGGGAGGAAAGTATTCCAGGTAGGAGAAACAAGTTCAAAGGTCCTGAGCAGGAATTTGTCTAGTGTTTTTGAGAACCAACAACACGCCAATGTGGCTGAAGCAGAATGAGTTCAGTGGAGAATTTTCTGAGAGAAAGTCAAGATGCCAAATCAAGTGGGGCCATGTAGGATTTTAACTTTTGCTCTGAATGAGATTAGAAGCCATTGAAGGGGTTTGAATAGTACAGTAACATAATTTGTCTTATGTTTTCATAGGATCACTCTGGCTGTTGAAAACAGAATAGTTTGGGATGGTGGCAAGATTAGAAGTTGGGAGACCATTTGAGAAGCTATCATCACAATCCAGATGAAAGATAATGGGCGCCATACGCCAAAAAGTTGGTAGCAGTGCAGGTTGAATAAGGTTCATGGCAGTGGAGGTGATGAAAAGTAGGCATATTCTGGGTATACTTTGAAGAGAGAAACCAAGAGAACTTACTAATGGAATGAATGTGGAATGTGTTGGAAAGAAAGGAGTCAAAGAGGACTCCAAGGATTTGTTGGACAAGAAAACTGGAAGGATGGAGTTGTCATTGCGAAAAATGGAGAAAATAATAGAAAATTAGGTTGGGGGTGGTGGTAATAAGAGGTGAGGTTTGGTACTAGTTAAGTCAGTCAGGCAGTCAGATATGGGAGTCTGGAGGTCGCAGGAAGATCACAGCCTAAATTATAAAGGTGATAGTTATCTGCTTAAAGTTTTATAGCCATGGGACTGGAGGAGTTTACCTGAGGAGTAAGTGGAGATGGAGAAGTAAAGTACATGACTAGAGCGCTCAAATGTTAAATGAATTGAAGAGCACATTGAAGTGGGGTTTGTGAATTTCTTTTACTAAAGGAACACAAAATACTTGCTATGGTCTGAATGTTAATAACCCTCCAAAATTCATAAATTGAAACTTAACCCCCAATGTGATGGTATGAAGAAGTGGGACTTTTGGGGGTGATTAGGTCATGAGAAATCTGATTTCCAACTTTTTACTAATTATTTGTAGAACAACCAGGCCATCTCTTATTTTCTATCAAACAGATTGTTCAGCCTGGACCAGAGTCTGAACCTAATCTAATCCCTCTGTGCCCTAATAGCTCTCAATCTTGGTATCTAAAGTGTATCAAAGCAGTGGTCTTTTGAGTCACACATTCTAACCTCTCACCTAAGTTTAAGTACACAATTGATGAACCATTTACTCGGTATTTTCCTGAAATGGAAATAAATCAAGTTTTGACAAGTTGTTAAAAGCAAAATCATATATTTATGTTGTGCCCCTGGGTTACAAGACTGCAATAATCAGCAGTCAGATGTCTTTTCAGGATTTGGTAACATAAGTTGGGTTACTTCACTCTCCTCTGTTTAGTGTCCCAGGCCTCTTAAGGCATTCATTCTATGAGCCTACTGAACACCCATAGTGCATGCTAAACTAGGCTCTGAAGGACCATAAGACCTGTGATATGGTTTGGCTCTGTGTCCCTACCCAAATCTCATCTTGTAGCTCCCATAATTCCCACGTGTTGTGGGAGGGACCTGTTGGGAGATGATTGAATTATGGGAGTGGGTCTTTCTTGTGCTATTCTTATGATAGTGAATAGGTCTCAGGAGACCAGGTGGTTTGAAAAATGGGTGTTTCCCTGCACAAGCTCTTCTCTCTCATTGCCTGCTGCCATCCATGTAAGACGTGACTTGCTCCTCCTTGCCTTCTGCCCTGATTGTGAGGCCTTCCCAGCCACACGGAGCTATAAGTCCATTAAAAAGGGTCTGTTAAAAAACCTCTTTTTCTTCCCAGCTTCAGGTATATCTTTATCAGCACATGAAGATGACTAATACAACCTGCCCTGTGGAAAAATACAATAAAGCTAAGGAGATGAAACATGAAGTACTGTGAGGTAAGAAGCAACATAGCATATATAAAGACCTAATGTGACTAGGGAGCACTAGAGGAACAGAAGTAAGAATGGCTTCTCAGAGAAGCAAGTGAGGCTTGAGGGAACATGGAAGAATATTAGGATTTAAATAGGAGGAATAATGAAAGGAACACATTTTTGGCAGTGTGAACAGCAAAATCAAGGGCTTGAATATGGAAGTTAGAAGAATCGCATGAGATATTATTGCATGTAAACCTACTAGTTGAGTATTTGACACAGTGTAGATACAAAGTAAGAGCAAAATACATTTTATCAATTAGGCTAAGTGACAGCAGGGCTCCAAAGGGAAGTGGAAGGCAGTATTAATTCATAAATGTAGGCTTAAGGAAAGAAAGAAGGCATACCCTTACAGGGAGGCAATATGGTATGATGATTAAGGGTGCAAGCTTTAGAGTCAGACAGAGCTGGGTTTGAAGGCTTGCTCCTGGGATTTACTAGATCTGTGGACTTGGTTGAGTTAATTAGGGTCTCAATTTTCTCATATAAAATGGGGAAAATAATTGAACCCCTCTCAGAGTGGTTGTATGAATTAAGTGAAATCCATGTGAAGAGCTTCATATGGTACCTCACAAATAATAAACATACAAAGATTGCGATTCTAGATCAGAGGTATGCAAACTTTATCTTGGAAAGGTCCAGATAGTAAATATTCAACATATGATCTGTCACAACTGCTCAACTTTACCGTTACAGCATGAAAACAACCATGGAAAATATGTAAATGAATGGGCATGGCTGTTTTCCAATAAAATTTTATTCATAAAAGCAAGTGACAGATGCCACTGTTAATCAAAATATATAGTGCGAACTACATATAAAATTATAGATTTTCTGGTAGATATTTTAAAAATAAGTAAAAATAAATAGATGAAATTAATTTTAATAGTATATTTAACCCAATATACTCCAATTACTATCATCTAATATGTAATCAATACAAAAAATTATTTAAGTGATAGTTTTCCTTCTTTATATTGAGTATTTAAATCCAATATTATTTTATACTTAAAGCACATCTCAATTTAGACTAGCCCCATTTCAAGAGCTCAAGAGTGGCATATGGCCGGTGGCCACCATATTGGGCAGCACAGTTCTCAATATTGAAATAGGTTATCTAAGGAATTCTTTTCACTTTTAGTACTCTATTAATTTAAGCCTCAAAGAAAATAAATTCTAGTTTGGGGTGTCATAATTTCAAAATATTTAAAAGTGCCTGACAGCATATCAATAAGACAAGAAGTAAGGTTTTGCGTCTCTCAGGAACCACAAATATAGCCAAATTTCCCATGCCCCTCTGGCTTCTACTCCAAACTACATTCAGGATTGATTGATCATGATACTTCTTTTTTTTTTTAAGCTAATTCTAGTCCCAACCTCTGAATCCTTGATACAGAACTTCACACATCCACTACCAATGAATCCATGCAAGTAAGCAAAATGCTTTCTATGGACACTTTCTCAAAGGCAAAAATATGAGCTTGGGAGTGAAAAGATTTGGGTTCAGGTTCTAGCTCTGGTATTCTCTGACTCTATAATCTGTGAGAAATCACTAGCCCATTTTGGACATCAGTTGCCTTACCTGTCAAACATACATTAATAAAAATCCTTCCCAAAACTGACAGCATATTATGAGACACTACATTGAAAAGTGATATGTAGTTATAGAAGATTGCACATATGTGACATTCCCCACCCTGGAATTTCAACCTACACTTGTAACTACCAGACATGGTGGTGCTTTTAAGAGATCAGTTAGATAAAACATTAAAGCCACTCATGCAGGGGAAATTGACATTGCATGGGGTTGAGAGATCTGTGGAACCACAGAAATGGTGGAGAGTGAGTGGGAAAACCCCTGGTACTTTAAAGGAGGTAACAGCAAAAGCACAGCTTACCAGTAGGAAGTACCTCAGCCATCTTCAATACCTAGTAAAGTGGGAGCCTGAGGCCCTTCTTAAAGGCCCCAGAAAGTGAGTGCAGCATCTTGACATGTGGAAAACAGCACACATGTAAATACAGGCATAGTTCTCACAGCGGTGAAGTGCTCATGCCTTCAGGAGGTTTTGCCTAACTACCAAACACTAAAAGAACCCTGAACTGAGACTGCAGGATTGCTTGAGGTCAGGAGTTTGAGACCATTCTGGGAAACATAGCAAGATCCCATCTTAAATTTTGTTTTTAATTAGCTGGGTGTGGTAATGCACACCTGTAGTCCTAACTACTCAGGAGGCTGAGGTGGGAGGATCGCTTGAGCCCAGGAGTTCAAGACTGCAGTGAGCTATGATCATACCACTGCACTCCAGCTTGGGGGACTGAGCAAGACCCTGTCTCGAAAATAAGAAAATAAAAAATAACCTGGATTGGTGGTATGAGCTTCTGCTTTCCCTAAATCACAGGCATTACACAATCCCTGTGATGTCAGTTGCAATTCTTGAGAGCCAGGTCCCAGACTCAGCGCATTTCAAGTTGAAAGAGCCCTTGTAGATCATCCTGTGATGATTGCTGCCTTTGGAATACTGGTCTATGAGGTGTTAGTAGCGTTAAGGTGTGTGTCATGGTCATATACTTTAGTTAAAAAACACTAAAGGGTGGTGCTACTGCAGGACTTCTCAGAGCCTTTATAACGTGCTGCCATGGTTTGAATGTGCCCCCACAAAGTTCATGTGTAGAGAAACTGATGGTTAGTGCAGCACTGTTGGGAGGTGGGGCACTGCCCTCATGAATGGATTAATGATGTTATCTTGGGAGTGGGTTTGTTATCACATGAGTGTGCTCATTATGAAGGGACAATTTTGGTCTTTATTTTGTCCCTTTATCTCACCCTCTTTTGCCTCTCTGCCTTCTAGCATAGAATGAGGAAACAAGAGGCTTTTGCTAGATGCCAGCCCCGTAGGTTCTCAGGCCCTTGGCTTCATACTAAGAGTTACACCTTCAGCTTTCCTAGTTCTGAGGCTTTTGGACTTGGACTGAGCCATGTTAGCAGTAACCCCTGGCCTCCAGTTTGCAAATGACCTATTGTGAGACTTCCCAGCCTCCAGAACCATGAGCCAATTAAATTCCTGTTCATTATAAATTACCCAGCCTGAAGTATTTTGTTATAGCAGCATAAAACGGACTAAGAGATATGCCGGGGAATAGTGTGACATTCTAAGAAGGGCGTATAGAATGGAGTGATAACAGAACATATTTTACTATTGAACTGTTTGATTGGGTTTTTTTCCTCCCAAACTGGCTTCACATCTTAAAATCTGCATGAAATATATATTTCCAGTAAGTTCATTTTATATCTGTAAGTCTAGGGCCCAGAGAGGGAAAGAAGCTAGTCATTCAACTAGTCAGTGGCAGAGCCAGGATTAAACCTTGTTTTCCCTGATTCCCAAATTAATGTTTTTCCACACACACCAGGCCAACTCATTGTCAGTTTCCTCTGGATGCAAACTACAAACCAAACAAGAAATATTCTTGATCAGAGAGTAGAAAAATGTCATGGAAGCTTTCCTAGATGTCATTTCTCATAAATACGGCTGTGATTATTCATGCCATCATTGGCTCATTATTGAACCTTCAGTTTACTCATGAGGTTTGGAATTAGTAATAAGCCATGAAAAATGACACTTGTCAATCAGCGCATTCAAAGCAAATCACTTTTGGATGAGGCTTACCCCAAACAAACAGCATTTTTTTGTTTCTGATTTAAACAAAAGGTCTCGTTAGAGCAGGGGATATTTGTGGCTACCTTTCCATTGGCACTAAATTGTGATGGTAGGAACATGAAGATAGCAGGTTTAAACTCTCATTAAAGCAGTAGTTCCAGGACCAGCAGTATCAACACCAGATAGGAGCTTATGAAAAATTCAAAATCTTCAGCTTCACTCCAGACGTACTGAATCAGAAACTCTGGGGTGAGGTCTAGCAATCTCTCTCTCTCTCTCTCTCTCTCTCTCTCTCTCTCTCGTTAACCAAAGCTTCTAGGTGATTCTGAATGTACAGTCAAGTTTCAGAACCAATACATTAGAGAAAATGAGGCTCTCAAAGGAAGAGAAAAAAAGGTGGTCCAATTTCAGGTGGAAAACTGTATTAGTTCATTTTTGCACTGCTATAAAGAAATACCTGAGACTGAGTAATTTATAAAGAAAAGAGGTTTAATGGGCTCATGTTTCTGCAGGCTGTACAAGAAGCATAGATGCTTCTGCTTCTGGGGAGGCCTCAGGAAACTTACAATCATGGTGAAAGGTGAAGGAGAAGCAGGTACTTCTTATGCGGCCAGAGCAGGAGCAAGTGGGGGGGAAGTGCTGCACACTTTTTTTTTTTTTTTTAATTTATTTATTATTATTATACTTTAAGTTGTAGGGTACATGTGCATAACGTGCAGGTTTGTTACATATGTATACTTGTGCCATGTTGCTGTGCTGCACCCATCAACTCGTCAGCACCCATCAACTCCTCATTTACATCAGGTATAACTCCCAATGCAATCCCTCCCCCCTCCCCCCTCCCCATGATAGGCCCCGGTGTGTGATGTTCCCCTTCCCGAGTACAAATGATCTCATTGTTCAGTTCCCACCTATGAGTGAGAACATGCGATGTTTGGTTTTCTGTTCTTGTGATAGTTTGCTAAGAATGATGGTTTCCAGCTGCATCCATGTCCCTACAAAGGACACAAACTCATCCTTTTTTATGGCTGCATAGTATTCCATGGTGTATATGTGCCACATTTTCTTAATCCAATCTGTCACTGATGGACATTTGGGTTGATTCCAAGTCTTTGCTATTGTGAATAGTGCTGCAATAAACATACGTGTGCATGTGTCTTTATAGCAGCATAATTTATAATCCTTTGGGTATATACCCAGTAATGGGATGGCTGGGTCATATGGTACATCTAGTTCTAGATCCTTGAGGAATCGCCATACTGTTTTCCATAATGGTTGAACTAGTTTACAATCCACACTTTTAAACAACGAGATCTCACAAGAACTCACAATCATGAGAATAACATCCGAGGGATGGTGTTAAACCATTCATGGCAGCAGTTGCTCCCATGATTCAATCTCCTCCCACCAGGCCTCACCTCCAACAGTTGGCGTTACAATTTGACATGAGATTTGGGCAGGGACACAGATTCAAACCATATCAAAAACTCAGGCAAAAGACACACATTGTAACAGCATGAAAGTTTTTTTTTGTTGTTTGTTTGTTTTTTCCCCCAATTTGGAGCTTAGGACATTAGTGAAGATTAGGTAACAGGCAAGAAAATCGTATAGAGCCATTCAAGAAAAAGAAAGGGAGCCTGAATAGGCCAAGGCAATCCTAAGCAAGAAGCACAAAGACACAGGTGTCACATTGCCTGACTTCAAACTGTACTACAGGGCTACAGTAGTCAAAACTGCATAGTACTGTTACAAAAACAGGCACATAGACCAATAGAACAAAATAGAGAGCACAGAGTAACAAGGCTGCTCACATAGGGCCATCTGACCTTTGATGAAGCAGGCAAAAGCAAGCAATGGGGAAAAGACTCCTTATTCAACAAATGGTGCTCGGATAACTGGCTAGTCATATGCAGAAGATGAAGTTGGACACCTTCCTTACACCATATACAAAAATCAACTCAAGATGGATAAAAGACTTAATGTAAAATCCCAAACCCTGGAAAACAACCTAAGCAATACCATTCTGGACATAGGAACGAGCAAAGATTTCATAATGAAGATGCCAAAAGCAATTGCAACAAAATCAAAAATTGACAAATGGGATTTGATTAAACTTAAGAGCTTTTGCCTAGCAAAAGAAACTATCAACAGAGTAAACAGACAACCTACAGAATGCGAGAAAATATTTGCAAACTATGCATCTGACAAAGGTCTAGTATCCAGCATCTGTAAGGAATTGGAACAAATTTACAAGAGAAAAATAAACAACCTCATTAAAAAGTGGACAAAGGGCATGAACAGACACCCTTTAAAAGAAGACATACATGTGGACAACGTGGACAACAAGCGTATGAAGAAAAGCTCAATATCACTGATCATTAGAGAAATGCAAATCAAAACCACAATGAGACACCATCTCACACCACCAGTCAGAATGTCTATTATTATAAAATTAAAAAATAAGAAGATTGGGTGTGGTGACTTATGCCTGTAATCCCAGCACTTTGGGAGGCAGAGGCGGGCGGATCACCTGAGGTCAAGAGTTCGAGACAAGACTGGCCAACATGGTGAAACCCCGCCTCTACTAAAAATACAAAAATTAGCCGGGCATGGTGTTGCACGCCTGTAATCCCAGCTACTAGGGAGGCTGAGGCAGGAGAATTGTTTGAACCCAGGAGGCAGAGGTTGCAGTGAGCCGAGATCATGCCATTGTACTCCAGTCTGGGTGACAAGAGCAAAAACTCCATCTGGAAAAAAAAAAAAAAAAAAAGATACTGACGATGTTGCAGAGAAAAGGGAACACACATACATTGTTTGTGGGAGTGTAAATTAGTTCCACCATTGTGGAAAGCAATATGGCGATTCCACAAAGGTTAAAAGCAGAGATACCATTAGACCCAGCAATCCCATTACTGGATATCTACCCAGAAGAATATGAATCATTCTACCATAAAGACACATACATGCAAATGTTTATTGCAGCACTATCCACAATACCAAAGTCATGGAAACAACCTGAATACCCATGTGTGACAGACTGAATGAAGTATGGTACATATATACCATAGAATACTATGCAGCCATAAAGAAGAATGAGATCATGTCTTTTGTGGGAACATGTATGGACCTGGAGACTATTATCCTTAGCAAATTAATGCAGGAAAAGAAAACCAAATACCCACATGTTCTCACTTATAACTGGGAGCTAAATGATGAGAACTCATGAACACAAAGAAAGGAAAAATAAACACTGGGGTCTACTTGAGGGTGGACGGTAGGAGGAGGGAGAGGAGTAGAAAGAAAAAATAACTGTTTGGGTACTAGGTTTAATACCTGGGTCACAAAATAATCTCTACAGCAAACCCCCATTACATGAGTTTACCTATATTACAAACTTTCACATGCACCTCCCAAAAGTAAAATAAATGTTAAAAATAATTTGTGCTCAATAAATGGGAAAGTGAATGATTATGATGAAAAAGAATTTGAGCACAAATAAAAGGGAAAGGTGCTTTACAATAGATTACCTTTCAAATCCTTTCAAAAAAAAAAAAAAAGAGAGAGAGAAGAAAAAGGAAGGAATGAGAAAGGACTAAATGTGGAAAAGATGAACAACCATGAGAGGGAAAATGAAAAAAAATAAAAATAAAAAAGTCCGTTGGGCCATTTAGAAGATCCAAGACTGGAAGAGTGTACGTTCTAATTTTTTCTTGCTTGTTTTGGTTTTGTTTTGTAATTACCTGTTTCCACACTTTGTGGTTCCTAGAACACAAGGGGATCTAGGGAGATCATGGCAGCTCTGTGGTAGGAAGGCAGGGGGTTGAGACCTGTCCCAGTTCAGATCTACCATTTACCATTGGTATAATCCTGGGAAAGTCACTTAATCACTCTGTACCTGTTTCCTATTCTAAAAAATAGGCATGATCATCTCTGTTCACTTTGAATGTTAATCCTAGGGCTAGAAAGAAGTTTTGAAATAATCCAGTTCAGTCTCTCAACTTGTTGAGTCTGAAGTGTGAGCCCAGAGAGGTGGTCTCCATTTGAGTTTTCTCTAAGGTTGTGGGGCTTGTTAGTGGCCATTGCCAGAGTAAAAGTCAGATCTACTGACTCCCAGGCCAGTGCTTTTTTCTATGTAGGCACCCTCTTCCTATATTCACTACCTTTCCTGCTGGGGCAAGGATGTGAGGCTATAGTGCAATGTGTATGTATGGGTGTAGTGGGGTGGTGTGAAAGGAAGAATGTGTTTAAGCACAGTAAGTGGGAATTGGAGGAGGGTGCACTGCTACCCTGTCTATCTTTTCTCTTGACTTTGGATGCAAATTGTTGGTGCTACAAAGCCTGAGTAATAGAGAGTCAAGGAGCAAAGCATAAACTTCCAAGGCATTTGCTTTATATTCAATTTCTGTAGTTGTCCACTGTGCATTAATTGCAGTATATACAAGGATAATCAGTTGAGACAGCCCCATCTACTCTCTGCTATGAAGCCTGGAGATGCCTGCCTACTAGAGAAAACCAAAGCCAAGAAAATCAAAGGCCCAGTGGCCAGGAATGGTGGCTCACACCTGTAATTCCAGCACTCTGGGAGGCCAAGGCAAGCAGGTCATCTGAGGTCAGGAGTTCAAGGCCAACCTGGCTAACATGGTGAAACCCTGTCTCTACTAAAAAATACAAAAATTGGCTGGGTGTGGTCTTGCATGCCTATAGTCCCAGGTACTCGTGAGGCTGGGGCAGGAGAGTTGCTTGAACCCAGGAGGTGGAGGTTGGAGTGAGCCAAGATCGTGGCACTGCACTCCAGCCTAGGCAACAGAGTGAGACTCTGTCTCAAACAAAACAAAACAAAAAAACGGTGTAAGACAAGGATGTCTTCTCTCAGCACTCCTATTTAACACAGTATCGGATCATCTGACCAGGGCAATCAGGCAAGAGAAAGAAATAAAGGGCATTCAAATAGGAAGAGAGGAAGTCAAATTATCTCTTTTTGCAGACGACATGATTGTATATTTAGAAAACCCTGTCATCTCAGCCCAAAAACTCCTTAACCTGATAAGCAACTTCAGCAAAGTCTCAGGATATAAAATCAATGTGCAAAACTCACAAGCATTCCTATACACCAATAATAGACAACCAGAGAGCCAAATCATGAGTGAACTCCCATTCACAATTGCTGCAAAGAGAATAAAATACCCAGGAATCCAACTTACAAGGGATGTGAAGGACCTCTTCAAGGAGAACTACAAACCACAGCTCAAGGAAATAAGAAAGGACACAAACAAATGGAAAAACATTCCATGCTCATGGATAGGAAGAATCAATACCATGAAAATGGTCATACTGCCCAAAGGAATTTACAGATTCAATGCTGTTCCCATCAAGCTACCATTGACTTTCATCACAGAATTAGAAAAAACTACTTGAAATTTCATATGGAACCAAAAAAGAGCCTGTATAGCCAAGACAATTCTAAGTTAAAAGAACAAAGCTGGAAGCATCACGCTACCTGACTTCAAAATATACTACAAGTCTACAGTAACCAAAGCAACATGGTACTGGTACAAAAACAGATATATAGACCAATGCAACAGAGCAGAGACCTCAGAAATAACACCACACATCTACAGCCATCTGATCTCTGACAAACCTGACAAAAAGAAGCAATGAGAAAAGGATTCCCTATTTATCAAATGGTGTTGGGAAAACTGGCTAGCCATATGCAGAAAACTGAAACTGGACCCCTTCCTTATACCTTATATAAAAATTAACTCAAGATGGATTAAATATTTAAATGTAACACCTAAAACCATAAAGACCCTAGAAGAAAACCTAGGCAATACCATTCAGGACATAGGCATGGGTAAGGACTTCATGACTAAAACACCAAAAGCAATGACAACAAAAGCCAAAATTGACTAATGGGATCTAATTAAACTGAAGAGCTTCTGCACAACAAAAGAAACTATCATCAGAGTGAAAAGGCAACATATAGAATGGGAGAAAATTTTTGCTATCTATCCATCTGACAAAGGGCTAATATCCAGAATCTACAAGGAGTTTAAACAAATTTACAAGAAAAAAACAACCCCATCAAAAAGTGGGCAAAGGATATGAACAGACGCTTTTCAAAAAGAATACATTTATGTGGCCAAGAAACATGAAAAAAAGCTCATCATCACTGGTCATTAGAGAAATGCAAATCAAAACCACAATGGGATACCATCTCATGCCAGTTAGAATTACGATCATTAAAAGGTCAGGAAACAACAGATGCTGGAGAGGATGTGGAGAAATAGGAACACTTTTACACTGTTGGTGGGAGTGTAAATTAGTTCAACCATTATGGAAGACAGTGTGGCGATTCCTCAAGGATCTAGAACTAGAAAAATACCATTTGACCCAGAAATCCCATTACCGGGTATATACCCAAAGAATTATAAATCATTCTACTATAAAGACACATGTACATGTATGTTTATTGTGGCACCATTCACAGTAGCAAACACTTGGAACCAATCCAAATGCCCATCAATGATAGACTGGATAAAGAAAATGTGGCACATATGCACCATGGAATACTATGCACCCATAGAAAAGGATGAGTTCATGTCCTTTGCAGGGACATGGATTAAGCTGGAAACCATCATTCTCAGCAAACTATTATAGGAACAGGAAACCAAACACCGCATGTTCTCACTCATGAGTGGGAGTTGAACAATGAGAACATAAGGGCACAGGGAGGGGAACATCACACAATGGGGCCTGTCAGGGGGTGGGGGTCAATGGGAGGAATAGCATTAGGAGAAATACCTAATGTAGATGACAGGTTGATGGGTACAGCAAACCACCATGGCACATGTATACCTATGTAACACACCGGCATGTTCTGCACATGTATTCCAGAACTTAAAGTATAATAATAATAATAAACCAGTTTTCAACAAAAAAAAAGTAAAAAGAAAATCAAAAGCCCTGCCACCTACCTCAGTTGTGGCACCATCCTCTTAGGAAATTAATACATAATATTAAATATTGATTGCTAACACTTACTGAAACATTACTTTGTGTCAAGCACCGTTCTAAGTATCCCATGGGTACTGGTTTATCAGGTGTTAATATATGCAGCATTAGAAGGAGGTATAGATTCTATGATTTGGAGAAACATGGAATTATGTAACAATAATAGGGTTGCTTTACTGCAGGACTTGCCAGAGCCTTTAGTCATATGCCTAGGTGCATTGTGACTCTCTAAGAAGGATACATAGTGTGCAGTGACTCCCAAACTTATTTTCCATTGAACTGTTTCTGTCATTTTGTTTTATTTTCCCCAAACCCAGCCACACCTACAAAAATCTCATGGAATATAAATTCTTATTTAATCCCCAAACAACTCTTTAAGGTAGGAAAAATTGTTACTCTTACTTTACAGATGGGGAAACAGTGGCTTAGAAATGTTAAATGACTTGCCCAAATTCACATAGTAAGAGGCAGAGCCATGATTGTAGCATAGTAGACTGGCCCCAGACTAGCTCCTGACCACTATGCCTACTGCTGCTCTGATCATAGTAATAGCTACATTTTTTTTACAGCATTTACTATGTGGCAGGTACCATGTTGAGTATTATACATACATGATCTCATTCACCCTCTTAACAACACTAGATGTGTGTGTATTACTATTATCCCACTGAATATGAAGTCACTGATGCTAGAGAGGTTAACTAGCCTGGTCACATTGCCTGACTGATAGTAAAATCAAGATTTGAACATTGCACTTATTCCAAAATTGACCACATAGTTGGAAGTAAAGCACTCCTCAGCAAATGTAAAAGAACAGAAATTATAACAAACTGTCTCTCAGACCACAGTGCAATTAAACTAGAACTCAGGACTAAGAAACTCAATCAAAACCACTCAACTACATGGAAACTGAACATCCTGCTCCTGAATGACTACTGGGTAAATAACGAAATGAAGGTAGAAATAAAGATGTTCTTTGAAACCAATGAGAACAAAGATACAACATACCAGAATCTCTGGGACACATTTAAAGCAGTGTGTAGAGCGAAATTTATAGCACTAAATGACCACAAGAGAAAGCAGGAAAGATCTAAAATTGACACCCTAACATCACAATTAAAAGAACTAGAGAAGCAAGAGCAAATACATTCAAAAGCTAGCAGAAGGCAAGAATTAATTAAGATCAGAGCAGAACTGAAGGAGATAGAGACACAAAAAACCCTCCAAAAAATCAATGAATCCAGGAGTTGGTTTTTTGAAAAGATCAACAAAATTGATAGACCACCAGCAAGACTAATAAAGAAGACAGAAGAATCAAATAGATGCAATAAAAAAGGATAAAGGGGATATCACCACCGACCCCACAGAAATACAAACTACCATCAGAGAATACTATAAACACCTCTACTCAAATAAACTAGAAAACCTAGAAGAAATGGATAATTTCCTGGACACTTACAGTCTCCCAAGACTAAACCAGGAAGAAGTTGAATCCCTGAATAGACCAATAGCAGGCTCTGAAATTGAGGCAATAATTAATAGCCTACCAACCAAAAAAAGTCCAGGACCAGACGGATTCACAGCCGAATTCTACCAGAGGTACAAGGAGGAGTTGGTACCATTCCTTCTGAAACTATTCCAATCAATAGAAAAAGAGGGAATCCTCCCTTACTCATTTTCTGAGGCCAACATCATCCTGATACCAAAGCCTGACAGAGATACAACCAAAAAAGAGAATTTTAGACCAATATCCCTGATGAACATTGATGCAAAAATCCTCAATAAAATACTGGCAAACCGAATCCAGCAGCACATCAAAAATCTTATCCACCATGATCAAGTGGGTTTCATCTCTGGGATGCAAGGCTGGTTCAACATACGCAAATCAATAAATGTAATCCAGCATATTAACAGAACCAAAGACAAAAACCACATGATTATCTCAATAGATGCAGAAAAGCCTTCAACAAAATTCAACAACCCTTCAAGTTAAAAACTCTCAATAAATTCGGTATTGATGGAACGTATCTCAAAATGATAAGAGCTATTTATGACAAACCCACAGCCAATATCATACTGAATGGGCAAAAACTGGAAGCATTCCCTTTGAAAACTGGCACAAGACAGGGATGCCCTCTCTCACCACTCGTATTCAACATAGTGTTGGAAGTTCTGGCTAGGGCAATCACGCAGGAGACAGAAATCAAGGGTATTCAGTTAGGAAAAGAAGAAGTCAAATTGTCCCTGTTTGCAGATGACAGGATTGTATATTTAGAAAACCCCATCGTCTCAGCCCAAAATCTCCTTAAGCTGATAAGCAACTTCAGCAAAGTCTCAGGATACAAAATTAATGTGCAAAAATCACAAGCATTCTTATACACCAGTAACAGACAAACAGAGAGCCAAATCATGAATGAACTCCCATTCACAATTGCTTCAAAGAGAATAAAATACCTAGGAATCCAACTTACAAGGGATGTGAAAGACCTCTTCAAGGAGAACTACAAACCACTGCTCAGTGAAATAAAAGACGACACAAACAAATGGAAGAACATACCATGCTCATGGATAGGAAGAATCAATATCATGAAAATGGCCATACTGCCCAAGATAATTTATAGATTGAATGCCATTCCCATTAAGCTACCAATGACTTTCTTCACAAATTGGAAAAAACTGCTTTAAAGTTCATATGGAACCAAAAAAGAGCCTGCATTGCCAAGGCAATCCTAAGCCAAAAGAACAAAGCTGGAGGCATCACGCTACCTGACTTCAAACTATACTACTAGGCTACAGTAACCAAAACAGCATGGTACTGGTGCCAAAACAGAGATATAGACCAATGGAACAGAACAGAGCCCTCAGAAATAATACCACACAACTACAACCATCTGATCTTTGACAAACCTGACAAAAACAAGAAATGGGGAAAGGATTCCCTATTTAATAAATGGTGCTGGGAAAATTGGCTAGCCATAAGTAGAAAGCTGAAAGTGGATCCTTTCCTTACTCATTATATGAAAATTAATTCAAGATGGATTAGAAACTTAAATTTTCCTAAAACCATAAAAACCCTAGAAGAAAACCTAGGTAATGCCATTCAGGACATAGGCATGGGCAAGGACTTCATGTCTAAAACACCAAAAGCAATGGCAACAAAAGCCAAAATTGACAAATGGGATCTAATTAAACTAAAGAGCTTCTGCACAGCAAAAGAAATTACCATCAGAGTGAACAGGCAACCTAGAGAATGGGAGAAAATTTTTGCAATCTACTCATCTGACAAAGGGCTAGAATCCAGAACCTATAAAGAACTCAATCAAATTTACAAGAAAAAAACAAACAACCCCATCAAAAAGTGGGCAAAGGATATGAACAGACACTTCTCAAAAGAAGACATTCATACAGCCAACAGACACATGAAAAAATGCTCATCATCACTCGCCATCAGAGAAATGTAAATCAAAACCACAATGAGATACCATTTCATACCAGTTAGAATGGCATTCATTAAAAAATCAGGAAACAACAGGTGCTGGAGAGGATGTGGAGAAATAGGAACACTTTTACACTGTTGGTGGGATTGTAAACTAGTTCAACCATTGTGGAAAACAGTGTGGCGATTCCTCAAGGATCTAGAACTAGAAATACCATTTGACCCAGCCATCCCATTACTGGGTATATACCCAAAGGATTATCAGTCATGCTGCTATAAAGACACATGCACACGTTTGTTTATTGTGGCACTATTCACAATAGCAAAGACTTGGAATCAACCCAAATGTCCATCAGTGACAGACTGGATTAAGAAAATGTGGCACATATACACCATGGAATACTATGTAGCCATAGAAAAGGATGAGTTCGTGTCCTCTGTAGAGACATGGATGCAGCTGGGAACCATCATTCTCAGCAAACTATCGCAAGAACAGAAAACCAAATATTGCATATTCTCACTCATAGGTGGGAATTGAACAATGAGATCACTTGGACACAGGAAGGGGAGCATCACACACCGGGTCCTATTGTGGGGAGGGGGAAGGGGGGAGGGATAGCATTAGGAGATATACCTAATGTAAATGATGAGTTAATGGGTGCAGCACACCAACATGGCACATGTATACATATGTAACAAACTTGCACGTTATGCACATGTACCCTAGAATGTAAAGTATAATAAATATACATACATATATAAGTAAATAAATGAATAAATAAATGAAATAAAAAAAAAAAGATTTGAATCCAGTTATCTCTCTCTCCAAAGCCCATGCTCTTAACCACTATGTGCTGCTATCTAAATTCTTCATGTACTTAGATACTTTGATGACTCCTAGCAACTAGTATTTCTTGTGCTGATGGATCACATTGTACTTTAGTTTTTCTAAGTAGTTCAGGCAGTGGAGTCAGGTAATTCCACATAGGCAGCTAGGAAGTGCCCACAGGAAAGCCAGACTGGATTCTTGGCGTCTGTCATGCTGTGTGAGTGCCCCACAGGAGCTATTTATCACCTCTGTCAGGGAGGAGTTCGCCACCTGTGTCTTAGTCAGCTTAGGTTGCTACAGTAAAGTGCCATAGACTGCATGGCTAATAAACAACAGAAATTTGTTTCTCACAGTTGCAGAGGCTGGAAGTCTGAAATCATGGTGCCAGCATGGCTGGGTTTGTGCGAGGGCCCTCTTCTGGGTTACAGATTGCTAACTTCTTGCTGTGTCCTTACATGGTGAAAAAGAGGACAAGAGAGCTCTCTGGGTTTCTCTTATAAGGGCACTAATCCCATTCACAAGGGCTCCTCCCTTATTACCTAATCACCTTCCAAAGGCTCCATCTCCAAATATCTTCACATAGAGGGTCAGGATTTCAACAAATGAATTTCGGGGAGACACGTTCAATTTATGTGTTGGAAATTTTTTAAAAACTCCATATTTTCCTCATTCCTCAACATCCCCACAAACCAGCTGTAAGCACCCCACCCAGGTGACCATATATACTTGTATGATAAGGCTGGGCCCTGCCACAAGTTCCCCTTCTCTCCCTCCCCCAACTGGGACCTAGAGACATTCAGATGCACCAGTAAAATTCCCTCATGCCTTTTACTTACTCTGACTCCCAATAAATGCACTTGACCACAGGTCCCTGCTTTCTCAGCTCCCCACCTTCTTGGTTAAGCCTGCTCCCTGGAAGCTCCTCCCATATGGTCCTGTGTGGTATGCCATGCCTTCTGTCTCTAGGGCCTGTGAGTGTAATGAATCCTTTCATTTCATGTCCTTTCCCAGTATAATTTCCATGACTGTGTTTGGAGTGATCCTTAAAGACCCCACAAGGTGGACTTACTCCCCTTTACAACATGATCCATAACCAGCTGCTCTGCCTCAGAGACCCAGCTGTCAAATAGAGGCCTTCCTCTGGGATGAGGACAGTTTGTGGGCCTTCATTGGAACATCCAGGTTTGAGAGAAGCCCCCGTGCATTCCCTACTCTTAGGAGGTGCTCTCATTAGCAGGGGGGCAACCGTGTCCAACCTGTGGCCTGCTGTGTACACATCCAAAGCAAGCTGACTGCTTGCTACATCTGATGGCTAGTGGATCCTGCTGCATACCAGCTGGGCTGATTTTGAAGCAGTGAAGGAGCACAAGCAACTAAGAGATGCTCACCATGTTGTTGACAGCCAAAGGTAGACTCTGTCTACCATACAAATGGTAGACTCTGCTCTAACACTCTAACACTGCTCTAACTCTGCTCTAACACTAGCCTCATGCCATGTGGATATACAAGTTAAGACCTACTGGAAAACATTCAGGCTTGATGATGACAGTGCAACCCCCAATCTCAGCTCTATAGCCTCACCTCCCTTTTGTTAAATATTGTGAGTAAAGGTGTTCTGACTGCCTACAGAGCTGCTGGGGCTGGTGCTTGCCTAGATCCCCCAATAGTAGTAGTTTCTGGGAACCAGGAATCTCATAGACTTGGCTTTGCTCCAGTAAGCCCATTTATCAACCCACAACAATCCCCTACTGCTGATTTGGTTTGTAAGTCTGTTAATTAGCATGAGTAGGCACTATGCTAGGCACAGGGGATAAAGTGGGAAACAAGCCAGAACAAAATTTCTGCTTTGAGGGGGGTATGTTTAGGGCATGAGATGGACATTAAATGAATATTACACAATTTATCAGATTACGTGATAAATTCCCCAAGGAGGTTATAGAGCTAGGCCTTATGGGTCTTTTGAATACTGATTTTCTGTGCTACCTATGGGTGATTGGTCTTGCCTGGCTCTAAGTCCCAAGGCTGTAGCTTTGACTACACCCATCAGTGTTGCTGTGGGCACTCCAGGAAGCTTCCCGGCCTGGTTTATTAATGCCCGGAGTACCAAGAACGTCTACTACCAGCACGTTATTTGACACAGGAGTTGACCCCAAAGACCAGTAACCCGAGGCCAGGAACCAGTACTAATTATCAAGCATGAAACTAGACACCATGACTTTACAAGAACCATCAAAGTCCTACTGCAATAATGGATGATAGTCAAGTTCCCCTTATCCTAGAGCCCTTGGATTCATGAACTTTAGGAGGTCAAAAATCAACACTCTCTTCTTTTCCTTCTACATGATAGGCCACTTCTTCTCAGTGTCCTTTGCTGACTCCTCCTCTGCTTAGCCTGTTAACGTCGGGGTGCCCCAGAGTTCAATCTGTTTCCATCTTTTTACTATATACACATTCTCCCTAGGTGATCTTATGAAGTCCATGACTATAGATAACAACATATGCTGATGACCTCCAAATTTATGTTTTTAGCCCAGATTCACATCTCCAACTGCCTAACTGGCATCTCCATGTAGATATTTCTAAAGGCTTTTCAAACTTAGCAAGTCCAAAATTGAACGTTGATTTTCCCCCCAAACACCGTTCCTTTTCCAACCTTCCTTGACTCAGTGACTGGCACCACCACTCACCAAGTCATTCAAGCCCCAAATATATAATTCATCCTAGGCTTCTTCCTTTCCTCAGTCCCCATATCCATTTTATTAGAAGTCCCTTGAATTCATCTCTAAATATATCCTAAGTCCAGCCTCCTTTCTCCATCTCTACCATCATCACCCTAGTCCCAATCACCATCATCGCTTTCCTTTACACTTACAATGGAGGCCCTCCCTCTTCTGCTTTTGCTTTCTTCCAATCCAGTCTCCACAACTGCAGCCAGTGATCTACCTTCAGTGACTATCCATCATGTCATTCCTCTGCCTAAACCCATCCAGTTTTATCTAAAATGGGATTCAAAGTCTTTACCACAGTTTGGGAAACTCTTTACGATCTGCTTCTAACCCTCCCTTCCACCTCATCTTGTGCCACTACTTCTCCTCATTCACCATAATCTTGACCTTTTTCTGTTCCTTGAACATACCAAGCTCTTTTCAGCCTCAGGGCTTTTGCACACACTGTTTCCTCTGTCTGGAACGCTCTTGGCCCCACACTTCATGTGCCATCCTGTCCTGCCTTAGAGAGGCCTGAAGTAGACATGCCCCTATTCTCTATCTCAGCCTCTTACTTGTTTTCTTCATAGACCTCATTAGAACTTGCAATTATCTGTTGCTTCCTTTTTTATCTGTTTACTTGATTTTGAGTAGGGGGATTCTGTCCTCCCCACTAGAATGTAAACTCCCTGGGGGCCACCACCACTGCCAGTTGTACTTGGAAGTTAAAATATAGGTTAACTAGGAAAAATAAGTAATTTCCATCAGAATTATTACATTTTTCAAATAATTACCAGGGTTTCTTTCAACAAAAAGCTCTTCTTCAGCATCTAAATTTACCTGATTTATAAATGCCTGATTCATTCCTAACTTTCCTGGCATTCTCCTATCTCAAAACAAATAACATATGTATTTTCACTTTATTTTATTTGGTGTGAAAATGAGAAAGAAATTTTGTGAGTGTATCAAGATGGGAAGGATCACCCTTTTTTATCCTTTTAATGACCTTCAAAGAAGGCAGTGTGGTATAACAGAAAGAACACTCTCTAGCTTGCAGACGAATGGAAGAAATGGCCATCAATCTCAGCTCTCCACCGATGACCTGTGTGACCTTGCTGAAGGTACTTGACTTCTCTGAGCCCCATTTTATACATGAGAGTATTAATACCTTAAGACAGTTATTTTAAAGATGAAGTAAGGTTAAGGTCTTATAAAGGTAACTGGCATGTGGTAGGTGAAAGTTCATTCTTTTTCCTTTAGGGTTAGTCACTGAGAAAAGCATTGCTTCTTCATTACTCTATTTTTATTATGTTTTTAGTTTTTTTTTTTTTTAATAGTTTTTGCGGAGCAGGTGGTTTTTGGTTATATGGATAAGTTCTTTAGTGGTGATTTTTGAGATTTTGGTGTACCCGCCACCCAAGCAGTGTACACTGCACCAAACATGTAGTCTTTTAGCTATCACCTTTTTCCCCCCTTCTCCCTGAGTCCCCAAAGTCCATTTTATCATTCTTATGCCTTTTTGTCCTCATAGCTTAGCTCCCACTTATAAGTGAGAACATATGATATACAGTTTTCCATTCTTGAGTTACTTCACTTAGCACGATGGTCTCCAACTCCATCCAGGCTGCTACAAATGCCATTATTTCTTTCATTTTTTATGGTTGCATTACTCTATGTTTAAATGGTATGTCCTAGGCTAACTACTTGATTTTTACTTTGGGGTAATTTATGGCTCTTTGCAAAAATCAAATTCACCCCACAAAGATATAGGTTTGTCACCATTGAAGAGATTCTTAAGAATATAGTGCACACTCTGAAGGTAGTCCCCAAAAAGAGGTCTCAAAAATATTTTCAATAGTGTCAGTATCACTGTGATAACTGGCCAGACCCCCTATGAGCTATATAGGTTCACATACATTTATTGAAATTAAAACAGCAGCATCCGGGCTTGTGACTTTCCAGGCATATCTTTTGATATGAAACCATCATTTCAGAGTGAATCTAACCCATATCATGCACTTAAGGATCCTCTTTCAATATGACTGCCTTTGTGGGAAGTATTTCAGGAGCAAAGACCCTGCACTGGCTAGCTCTTGGCAGACCCTATGATCTGTTAATAGGACTAGTTCCTACACTGAGACCATCTTGAACTCAGGAGTGGCCTTGAGGCTAAAAGATAAAAGCAGACTTTAGAGAAGTTAATGAATGAATTCATGCTGGCAAATGTTTCTCTTGGGCCAGAACTCCCATTGATTCCTTTCACATTCCCTGTCCCTGTTTCTCAGAGGCCTCCAGTCACATATGACAAATGGCTGATCATCCAAGCGAAGTGACCTGCCATTCAATAAACTGTATCTCAACCAGTGTAGGAAGCAGCTCATTTTTCTCCTTAGGGATCTATTCTCCCTTCATCTGTATGAATATCCCAAATGGGATTCATTGAGGCCGTTACCTGTGCTAAGGGAAGACAAGCTCCTCTAATCTGCCTGCAGAATCTTTCTTTCCTGTAGAAAGACCTTGGAAAGGCTCTAAAAGTTTTATTACTTCAAGTTAGGCTTGGCCAAATTACTCACAAGTGCTGAATCCTCTTAGGGGTGTCAGCCTGAGGGAAGGAGACCTATTCAGATTGGGGAGTGCATTGAGGCTGCCAACAAAGACCAATTAGTCTTGATTGTGCTGGTTGCCTTTGGAGGGTGAATGCCCTCAGACCACCAACTCATGCCACCAAAGTGCTCATCCCACCCAGGAGTCAGCTCCTTTCCCTCAGTTCCCACTCGGGCTTCGCATGACCTCTGGGTCAAACGCCTCTCTCTTGCCCTTGCTTTGGTTCCTGCTAGGTTGTGAATAGTGTGCTTGCTCCCAACTGCATTCTTTTCCCACTCTGTCTGAAAGCTGGTCAGGTTTGCATGATTGCTGTGAGAGACTCAGCAATGTAACTCTCCTTGTGAAAATTCATGTGACTTTATTGTGACATATTTTACTTCTTAGTAGCCCAGACTATAAGCTTTATTTGGAGGAATTCAGATCTAATCTTTAGATTATAGCCATTTACGAGGTTCTACATTTCTGTAACTGGAAATAGATTTAAGCAATGTGGTGATGACTTTCTCCCAAAGACCATTTATTGAGCACTTACAAAGTACAATTCAATGCATGGGGTTGGCTGTTTAAGACAAAACCTCTTCCTCTCCAAGAGCTCGCTGACAATAAAGGGTTAAAGCCAAGTACACAAATGATCATGTAACAATAGCTTAATTTCATTAAGCATTTATTATGTGCTAGCACTATGTTAAGTGCTACACTTATTTTATGTAATCTTCACAAGTCCATAGTCTTTTATCTATAATTCTAAAGTACAAAGTTTTTAAAAACCCAAAGTTGATTCATATGATTTTTTCCAGAACCAATTTGGCAGTAAAAGCTGACCTGAACTGACATGAGGCTCTTTGTCATTTTAACCTACTTTGTGTAATTATTCATTTGTTTCACTGTAGAAGTACTAAGGTGTTTGCTTTCAAGGCAGTATCCCTTCTGACAGATGTTTTGTGGTGTACAAAATGTGCGCTATACCATTTAAAATCCCCAAATCTTTGAATTCTAAAACTCTCTTGTCCTCATGATTTGAGAATGAGGAAATAAAACTATTACTGTGTTCATTTTATAAATAATGAGACTGAGGCTCAGAGAAGTGATGCAACTTTCGCATAATCACACCACGAGAGATTAGAAGCACCAAGATTGAAACCCAATTTTGTCTGACTCCAGAGTCCATACTATAAACCACTGTGCAACACCAACCTCTCATCAGAAAACAGTGTAGCAACGATCACAGAAGGGGCTCAGGCTGAGGCTCCAGGGGATCTGATGAAGAAAAGGGGACCTCTCATTGGGGGGTTAGTAAAAGCTCCAAAACGGAACTGTGCGTGTGGAACTGTAGCTTGAAGGAAAGAGAGGACTATGAAAAGGGGAAAGTATTCTACCCGAGGCACATTTGGGTAAATAGCAAGTAGCCTTGGCTAGAGAGGGGAGAAGCTGGAAATCAGACTGAGAAGGTAGGTAGGGGTGGAGTAGGAAAAGCCAGGGTGACTAGAGTAAGGAGTCTGCGATGAGAGCCAGTTATGATCCCATGTGTATCCCAAAGCATATATTGGACATCATGTCATCCTGCCTCCATCCTGCCTTGGAGGAGGAGGAAAGTGCGGAATGAATATCCCCATACTTTTTGACTGGCATTATTTTATTTATTTTTATTAAGCAAATTAACAGGATACATTGAAAAGGCAGCCAAGAAATTGAGGAGTCAAGAAGAGCAAGTTATAAACATCTAGAATGCAAGTATCTGTGCTGGGCTTTGTTGCTTCTTTGCAAGCAGAGAGTTAAAATTTAACCAGGACACTCATGCCTCACTGCAGCTGGCAGGGATTCAGTGGGAACCCGGCCGGCACCCACATGATAACTCACAATTCCCCTCCTGCGCTTAAACAACTCTTTCCTCCTCCTCTTATTTGGAATCCCAGTAAAGGTCACAGGGGAATACATCCATTATCAGGAATTTAAACCTAAAATCTTAGTATGTTCTCTTTTGTCAAGAATAATCGAAGTTCTAAATTGATATTTTAGAAATCAGGTGCAGTTCATGAGTAGTGAATTGAGTGTGTCTAATTACATTTTATAGTCATTTAACAGCTGTTAATAATGTAATTTTGTGTTATGCCCAATTTGCACTGAATTACTTTAATAGCACATATTGTATTTATTTTCCTTTTGGTGAAACAGTAATCAAACACTAGGGAATCAAGTTGGACATGGAAATAAACGATTTGTTATTTTTACAAATTTGAAGAACAGGGATTTTTAAAAAGAAAAGAGTAAATCCTGTTATAAAGCTAAGAGTAGTCAAACACACCCAAACGCATTTGTTTTCTCAGGCATTCCTTTTCGTAAAAATAATAATACTAATAATTTAATGAGCACAATACATTTGTTCCCTATCCAAGTCTGTATTGTTTGATGTGCACCAAGCGTTTGCAAATATACATTTGGCTGACAAGCTAATGAGATTTCCCCCCCACCCCCAAATATCCTTCTCAAATGAAAAGGCCAGATTTCTAAGTTTCTGGTATATGAGTAAAAGAAACACAGCATTCATTTAAATAGACTCCACAAAGGAAACTTTCCAAGGTGAGGCTAGATAGAAAAGCAGCGTAAAGACAGGACGGAATACAGCTTTAATAGAAGAAAAAGGCAAACAAGGTGAGCAGGTATTTCTCCCACAAATTAGAAGAAACTTCTATGTGAGATCTTTATTAGGGTAAAAAGAAGGGTCAATCCTGGACCCCCCTGCCCCCAAAATGGTGGGATAATTGGAACGGTACCTTATGAAAGGCCTACTCTACATTTCCCATTCACTTGAAGCACTTGAAGACCCAAGCATCTAATACTGTGCTCATATGGAAGTGTTTTCTGCAGCCCATATGGATCAATGCCCTTTGTATTTGAAGCAAGCTACAAGAGTAGAACAGAAAGGAATTCTCTCTAGCTCTGGGATACTGGCTGCCATCACTCCATCCAGGACTTGACTTAGCATTTTCTGCCTTTGCCCACTTGCTTCCTAGGGCCTATGTGGGAAGAACTACAAATGGATGGCCTTCCCTCCAGGAGAGCCACAGTTATTTTGCAATCTGCCAATAGTAGGAGGCTAATTTCATCTCCACTGTTTCTCAGGCCCTAGTGATTGGGGCAATGTTGTGCCAAGTGGGGGAGAGGTGGTGGGAGAGTTCCACCCCAGGTGCAGGCAATAAGGAGGAGAGGGCGGCACTGCCTGTGGTGAATTTAAAAACAATAATAAAACTAACTCAAAGTCTGTCTTCTTTTCATGCTCATCATGTGCTAGCCATCCTAAACAATGTCAGTGATAAAATCCTTCTTCCTGCAGGGTTGCCTGCTCCCACTGCTGCTGTTCTCACGTGGGTATTCCATTGGGTTGTGGGTGGGGGTGGGGGTGGGGCTCTGAGCCGTCGCACTATGGGAGAGTTACTGGCCCCCAAGCCCTCCAGGCTGTACCCCTCTCTTGTAATGGTGGGCATTATTATATTATTTGCAACTAGCATCAAAGTCACTCTCCTCTAGGTCTCCTGCTGGTCCTGATTAGCAGCTGCAAACTTCTGTACCCATGTTCTTTAGCCTTTGCAGGGCTCTTCTCATCACTGCTGTTGCTCTTGCCAGTGTGTGGGTGGGTTCTCTTCCTGCCAATGTTTGCAGCTCTTTATTAGCTTCGTAAAGGGTGTTGTGGCTCTTTTAGTTGACAGAGCCTTCTGTTGAAAAATTTGGGAAAAGTTGCCAAGGGCTGGCTTGAGGGCATTTAAGTGACACCACCTGATGTCTTACTTCTGCCAACAGTCAGCCACTGTCCCCAGCCAAAGCACATGGCCTTTGGATCTTTCGTGCTTCGGGGTGAATTCTTTCCTTACCCAGAGCACTAGTCTTAGAAGTTAGTGGATAAAGGGATAGACTTGAGGCTTAATCCTGGGGTCCTGGAGACTAACGCCAAAGATACAGTTCTTTTCACCTGACCAATCCTTCAGGGCTGTTAGGACAGAGTTCAAGATTTGACTGTGTGTGTTTAGGGATGGGGATTGGGGAGTAGTACCTATGCTTGAGTCAAGGAGCATCTAAACCAATGCAACTGCTTCTATAGTCCATAGGAATACAGAGGTTGAGTTATCTCAACAAGATCTGGCATGGGATTCCTTAGCACACCTTCACTACAATAGATGGTCTCCTTTTTCTTAATCTGTTTTTGGAAAATGAATCCCTTTGAGAATCTAATGTAAACTATGCATGCTTACCTCAGAAAAATGCACACCTCTACATATGTCCAGAATTTTCTATACAACTTAATTGATTTCAGTGATTCAGGTTGTCCATAAATTTCAGGTTGTGAAGTACTCTAGCAAGTCTTCCTGTTCTTACTGCATCACTCTGTCCAGAAAAATATCCAGGGCCCTCTTCTTCATTAAAAATAGGAGGCACAAAGCCTAGTGTCCACAATAATTTTAGGAACTCATGAAAATGTCTTAATTTATTTTAAAATCAGAAGAAAAACTTTGGACTATTACATCAAAGAAAATGTTTTAATATATAATAAAACATATTCATCTTTATAACAGTGCAGTAGTAAAACATAAGTTTTATATTTTTATATATCTGGATGCTCCAATGGTGAGTGCACTTTATATTTTTATGGAGGAAGAGGCCTATAAAGTCATAAGCATTTAGGATTGATGAAAGTCATAATGCAGCCCAGAAAAGACCTATTGCAGTATTGTGGAGATAAAGGATAGACAAAATTGTTGTGCATGCACACCTCTCCATGCAAGGAGACAAGGGACCTGTACTACCTTCTCATGAGGGTGGTAGAAGAGCACAGGATTTAAAATTGGGGGATGTGAATTCCAATCGTGGCTCAGCTGCTGACTGCTTGTGGGACTTTAAGAAAGTTATCTCACCTCTGATTTTCTTCATCTGCTAACTGGATTTAAATCTAAAAACTCTATCTGGACCCCACTCGGGTGTCTAATACTCTGGTATATAATAAGAAAACGTATGTTGAAAAGTGCTTCATAAACCTTAAAGTACACGAGATTGTAATTATTAGCATGACAATCCCAGACTGGAAGCATTAGTGACGGAAGCCACTCTAAAGTGAGTGGCATGTCTACTCTTGCCGTTGATGAAGCTCACAGATCCCCAGGATAGTGGAGAAAGGGATGTCTCTGGAAGTAATGACTAGAGATACAAACTCACAATCCAATTCAGGTAACTGAATATAAATGTGATTATAAAGTAGCAAAGCTAACTTTTAGACGGAGGTAACATTTTTTGAATCTTATCTAAATAAATACTCTTCTTCTAAGTATTCATCCTGAATGGTTATACACTATTCCTACCCATGCTAGCTATCAAATAACTTTAATAACTCTTTTGGGAACTGTCTTCAGGTCTAGATTATAAACTCCATGCAAAAATTATTGTCATATATAAAACTGGATTTAAAATTGGAAGATCTAGTTTCATGCTTCAGCTCTGCTGTTAATCAGACTGGATCAAAACAAAAACAAAAACCAGGCACATGAGCTGGAAGCTGCCCACTGACAAGGCCATTTCTTTTCAGCTCATATAGGCCCTGATTCACCTCTTTGATTTCTGTGTAGTCTTAAAGACCTATCAATTTACTTTGTGACCTAGAGAGTGAACAGGGCTGGTAGCAGCAGCAGCAGCTACCATAAAGGGCTTAAAATCATGAGAAAGAGCAGGAGTTGCTCTACTTATATCAGAGAAAAATAGCTTTTAAGGCAAAAACTATAAGAAGGGACAAAGAAGGTCACTATGTAATGATTAAGGGGTCAATTCAGCAAGAGAATATAACAATTTTTAAATACATATGCACCAAACATTGGGGCACCCAGATGTATAAAACAAATATTATTAGAGCTAAACAGAGACATAGACCCCAGTACAATAATAGCTGAAGATTTCAACACCTCACTTTCAGCACTGGACAGATCTTGCTGATAGAAAATCAACAAAGACACATCAGACTCAATCTGCACTACAGACCAAATGGATTTAATAGATATTTACAGGACATTTCATCCAAGGGAGGCAGAATACATATTCTTTTCCTCAGCACATGGATCATTCTCAAGGATACACCATGTTAGGTCACAAAACAAGTTATAAAATGTTGAAAAAATAGAAATAGGCCAGGTGCAGTCACACACACCTGTAATCCCAGCACTTTGGAAGGCCCAGACGCTCAGATCACTTGAGCTCAGGAGTTTGAGACGAACCTGGACAACATGGCAAAACCTCATGTCTACAAAGAAATACAAAAAATTAGCCAGGTATGATAGTGCACACCTGTAGTCTGCACTATCTGGGAGGCTGAGGTGGGCAGATCACCTGAGCCTGGGAAGTTGAAGCTGCAGTAAGTCATGATTTCACTGCTGCACTCCAGCCTGGGTGACATAGTGAGACCCTGTCTCAAAAGAAAAATTGAAATAATATCAAGTGTCTTCCCTGACCACAATAGAATAAAACTAGAAATTAATAGTGAGAGGAATTTTGGAAACTACACAAGCACATGGAAATTAAACAATATGCTTGTGAATGACTAGTGGGTCAATGAAGAAGTTAATAAGGAAATTGAAAAAAATTTGAAACAAATGATAATGCAAACATGACATATCAAAACCTATGGCATAGAGCAAAAGCAGTACTAAGAGGGAAGTTTATAGCTAGAAATGCCTACGTTAACAAAGAGAAAAAATTTCAAATGAACAATCTAATAACACAACTTAAAGAACTAGAAAAGCGAGAGCAAATCAAACCCAAAATTAGTAGAAGAAAATAAATAATAAAGATCAGAGCAGAAATAAATAAAATTGAAAATTTTAAGAAAGTACAAAATATCAATGAAACAAAAGTTGATTTTTTGAAATGTTAAACAAAATTGACAAACATTTAGCCAGACTAAGAAAAAAAAAGAGAGAAGATCCAAGTAAATAGAATCAGAAATGAAAAAGGAGACATTACAACTGATACTGCAGAAATTCAAAGGATCATTAGTGGCTACTATGAGCTACTGTATGCCAATAAATTGGAAAATATAGAAGAAGTGGACAAATTTCTAGACACATACAACCTATCAAGATTGAACCATAAAGAAATACAAAACCTGAACAGACTAATAACAATTAATGAGATTGAAGGTATAATAAAAAGTGTCCCAGTAAAGAAAAGCCTGGAAACTGATGGCTTCACTGCTGAGTTCTACCAAGCATTTAAAGAAGAATGAATACCACTCCTGTTCAAACTATTCTGAAAAATAGAGGAGGAGGAGGGAATTCTTCCAAACTCATTCTACAAGGCCAGTATTACCCTCATACCAAAACCAGGCAAAGACATATCAAATAAAGAAAACTACAGGCCAATATCTCTGATGAATATTGATGCAAAAATCCTCAACAAAATACTAGCAAGCCAAATTCAACAATACGTTAGAAATATCACGTACCATGACCAAGTGGGGTTTGACCCTGGAATGCAAAGGTGGTTCAACATATGCAAATCAATTAATGTGATACATCGCATCAAAAAAAGATGGGTAAAAACCAAACGATCGTTTCAATTGATGCTGAAAAAGCATTTGATAAAATTCAATATCCCTTCATGATAAAAACCCTCTAAAAAACTGAGGATAGAGAGAACTTAAGGCAACATAATAAAAACGATATATGACAAGCTCACAGATAGTACCATACTGCATGGGGAAAAATGGAAAACCTTTCCTCTAAGATCTGGAACATGCCAAGAATGCCTACTGTAACCACTGTTATTCAACATAATACTGGAAGTCGTAGTTACAACAATCAGACAAAATATATATATATAAAGGGCATCCAAACTGGCAAGTAAGAAGAGAAATTGTCCTTGTTTGCTGATGATATGATCATATATTTGGAAAAACCTAAAGACTCCACAGGAAGACTATTAGAACTGATAAATAAATTCACTAAAGTTATAGGATACACAATCAACATACAAAAATCAGTAGCATTTCTATATGCCAACAGGGAACAATGTGAAAAAGAAACAAAAAAGCAATTGCATTTACAATAGCCACACATAGAATTGAAAACCTAGAAATTAATTTAACCAAAGAAGTAAAAGATGTCTATAATGGAAACTATAAAACACTGATGAAAGACATTGAAGAAGACACCAAAAAATGGAAAAATATTCCATGTTTATGGATTGGAAGAACCAATATTGTTAAAATGTTCATAGTACCCAGAGCAATCTACAGATTCATTGCAATCCCAATGACATTCTTCACAGAAATAAAAAAGAAAATCCTAAAATTTTTATGGAACCACAAAAGACCCAGAATAGCCAAAGCTGTCCTAAGCAAGAAGAACAAAGCTGAAGGAATCACATTACCTTACTTCAAATTATACTACAGAGCTACATTAACTATAACAACATGGTACTGGCATAGAAACAGACATATAGACCAATTGAGCAGAATAGAGAAACTAGAAATAAATCCACATACCTATAGTGAACTCATTTTTGACAAGTGTCAAGAACATACAGTGGGGAAAAGACAATTTTTTCAATAAATGGTGATGGGAAAACGATATCCATATGCAGAAGAATGAAACTGGACCTTTTCTCTTGCCATATACAAAAATAAAATAAACATGGATTAAAGACTTCAGTCTGGGACCTCAAACTGTGAAACTAGTACAAGAAAACATTGGGAACAATCTCCAGGACATCGGTCTGGGCAAAGATTTCTTGAGCAATACCTCACAAGCATAGGCAATCAAAGCAAACATAGACAAATGGGACCACATCAAGTTAAAAAGCTTCTGCACAACAAAGGATACAATCAGCAAAGTGAAGAGACAACCCACAAAATGGGAAAAAATATTTGGAAACTACCCATCTGACAAGGCATTAGTAACCAGAATATACAAGGAGCTCGAACAAGTCTATAGGAAAAAGTCTAATAATGTGATAAAAAATGGGCAAAAGATTTGAATAGACATTTCTCAAAAGAAGATGTATGAATGGCAAACAGGCATATGAAAAGGTGCTCAACATCATGATTATCAGAGAAATGCAAATCAAAACTACAATGAGATATCATCTAATCCCAGTTAAAACGGATTGTATCCAAAAGACAAGCAATAGCAAATGCAGGCAAGGGTGTGGAGAAAAGGGAACTCTTGTACACTGTTGGTGCCAATGTAAATTAGTGCAACCACTGTGGAGAACAGTTTGGAGGTCCCTCAAATAACTAAAAAGAGAGGGAAATGTCGACTGTACTGGTGGGAATAGACATGCCTGCAGTGAAGAAGCAGAAGATGAGCAGTGACGAGACCAGCAACCCTCACCTCTCTGGAGAGGAGAATGATGACGCTGTCAGTAGAAAGTGGTACAATCACTGAACACCCTGATACACCTATAAACATGCCAAATGCACCTGGAAGGCAAAGTTGGGGAAAGGGAAAATGGAAGTCAAAGAAATGCAAATATGCTTTCAAATGTGTAAATAGTCTCAAGGAAGATCATAACCAACCACTGTTTGGGGTTCAACTTAATTGGCACGGTAAAGAAGATCCATTACTGTTAGGAACTGGGAAGCAACAGAGTTACCTTGTGTGAATGTCATTGACAAGGAGAAATTCGGTTGTTGCCATCTTACATGGATGCTGATGCTGATGAAAACTTTTACACTTGTGCGTGGACCTATGATAGCAATAGAACCATAACTGGGATGATTAATCCCATAACAATCCAGTGTAAAAAGCACTATGTTGGCTGTGGAAATGCTATCAATGAGCTGAAATTCCACCCTAGAGATCCAAATCTACTCTTGTCAGTAAGTAAAGATCATGCTTCATGATTATGGAATATCCAAATGGACACACTGGTGACAATATTTGGAAGCATAGAAGGGCACCGAGTTGAAGTTCTAAGCCCTGGTTGTGATCTTTTGGGTGAAAAAATAAAGTCCTGTGGTATGGATCACTCAAACTTTGGTGGATCGATTCAAACAGAATGATGAATTCAATTAAGAAATCTTATGATTATAACCCAAATAAAACTTACAGGCCACTTAATTATCAGAAAATCAATTTTCTGGTTTTTCTATCAGAGACATACATAGGAATTATGTTGATTGTGTGTGGTGGTTAGGTGATTTGATACTTTCTAAGTCTTGTGAAAATACAGTTATGTTGGAAACCTGGCAAAATGGAAGATGATGTAGATACAATTCAACCTGGCGAGTCTAATGTGACTATTCTTGGGTGATTTGATTGTAGCCAGTGTGATGTTTGGTACATGAGATTTTCCATGAATTTCTGGCAAAAGATGCTTACACTGGGCAATCAAGTTGGAAAACTTTATGTCTGAAATTCAGAAGTATAAAATCCTCATAAAGCCAAATGTACAACACTAACTCATAAATGTGATGCTGCTATTCAACAAACCAGTTTTAGCAGGGATAGCAGCGTTCTTATAGTTGTTTGTGATTATGCCAGTATTTGGCACTGGGTTTGACTTTGATAAAATGCTTTCACCTAATCAAAATTAGAGTATATTGTCTGTGTAAAATAGAATTGATGTAGTTTGCTAGTAAGGGCACATAGAGCATTGAGAGTTGTCTTTCGGCATTCAATCAGGTTGAGCTGAATGTAGTGATGTTTACACTGTTTACATTCTTTGTACTGTCTTCCTGCTCAGATTCTACTGCTTTCTAATAAAAATTTGTTTTTGTAAAGCTGTGTGTTACTTTTGTTATTTTCACTGTGATGAAAAAAAGTTGAAAGTGTCACTATAAAGCAACCACACAAACAAGCCAACATCATAACCAGCTAACAACAAAATGACAAAATCAAATCCACACATATCAATACTAACCTTGAATGTAAATGAAATAAATGCCTCACTTAGAAGGAACAGAGTGGCAAGCTGGATTAAAAACAAACCAACCAACAAACAAACAAACACAAGACCCAATGCTATGCTATCTTCAAAAAACCCATTTCACATGTTATGACACCCAGGGGCTCAAAATAAAGGGATGGAGGAACATCTACCTAGCAAATGGAAAACAGAAAAAAGCAGGGATCGCAATCCTAATTTCAGACAAAACAGACTTCAAACCAATAAAGACCAAAGAAGGGCATTACAAAATGGTAAAAGGTTCGATTCAACACAGAGACATAACTATCTTAAAGATATATTATATGTTAAAGGGCACCCAAATAGGAAGAAAGGAAGTAAAAGTATTTTTGTTTGCAGATGACATGATTTTACATCTAGAAAATCCCATAGTCCTAGCTCAAAACCTCCTTCAGCTGACAAACAACTTCAGAAATGTTTCGGAATACAAAATCAAGGTGCAAAAATCACTAGCATTTCTATACGCCAACAACAGCCAAGCTGAGAGCCAAATCAGAAAGGCAATCAATCCCATTCACAATTGCCACAAAAGATTAAAATACCTAGGAATACAGCTAACCAAGGAGGTGAAATATCTCTGCAATCAGAAGTACAAAACACTGCTCAGAGAAATCAGAGAAGACACAAACAAATGGAAAAGCATTCCGTGCTCATGAAGAGGATGAATTAATATCATTAAAATGGCCATACTGCCCAAAGCAAATTACAGATTCAATGCTATTCGTATAAAACTACCAATGACATTCTTCACAGAACTAGAAAAAAAAGAAAAAAACTATTGTAAAATTCATATGGAACCAAAAAAAACAAAAAACAAAAAACAAAAAAACCTAATAGCCAAAGCAGTCCTAAGCAAAAATAACAAAGCTGGAGGCATCAAGTTATCCAACCTCAAACTATACCGCAGAGCTACAGTAACCGAAACAGCATAGTACTGGTACAAAAACATGCACTTAGACCAATGGAACAGAATAGAGAGCCCAGAAATAAGGCCACACATATGGTCATTTTCACAATATTGATTCTACCCATCCATGAGCATGGAATGTGTTTCCATTTGTTTGTGTCATCTATCATTTCTTTCAGCAGTGTTTCATGGTTTTCCTTGTAGAAGTCTTTTACCTCCTTGGTTAAGTATATTCCTAAGTAGTTTATTTTATTTTTTGCAACTATTGTAAAAAGGGTTGACTTCTTGATTTGATTCTTAGCTTGGTTGCTGTTGGTATATAGCAAAGCTACTAATTTGTGTGTATTAATTTTGTATCTTGAAACTTTGCTGAATTCTTTGATCAGTCCTAGGAGCTTTTTGGATGAGTCTTTAGGGTTTTCTACATATACGATCATATCATCAGCAAACAGTGACAGTTTGCCTTCCTCTTTATGGATTTGGATGTCCTTTATTTCTTTCTCTTGCCTAATTGCTTTGGCTAGGAATTCCAGTACAATGTTGGGTAGAAGTGATGAAAGTGGGAATCCTTGTCTCATTCCAGTTCTCAGGGGGAATGCTTTCAACTTTTCCCCATTCAGTATAATGTTGGCTGTGGGTTTGTCGTAGATGGCTTTTATTACCTTAAGGTATGTCCCTTGTATGCCAATTTTGCTGAAGGTTTAATCATAAAAAGTTGCTGGATTTTGTCAAATGCTTTTCTGCATCTATTGAGATGATCATGTGATTTTGTTTTTAATTCTGTTTATATGTTGTATCACATTTATTGACTTGTGAATGTTAAAACATCCTTGCATCCCTGGTATGAAACCCACTTGATCATAGTGGATTATCTTTTTGACATGCTATTGGATTCTGTTAGCTAGTATTTTGTTGAGGATATTTGCATCTATGTTCATCAGGAATACTGGTCTGCAGCTTTCTTTCTTTGTTATGTCCTTTCCTGATTTTGTAGTATGGTGATACTGGCTTCATAGAGTGATTTAGGGAGTATTCCCTCTTTATCCATTTGAATAGTGTCAATAGGATTGCTATCGATTCTTCTTTGAATGTCTGATGGAGTTCAGCTATGAATCGCCTGGTCCTGCACTTTTTTTGTTGGTAACTTTTAAATTAACATTTCAGTCTCACTGTTTGTTATTGGTCTATTCAGAGTTTCTATATCTTCCTGGTTTAATCTAGGAGGGTTGTATATTTTCAGGAATTTATCCATCTCCTCTATGATTTCTAGTTCATGTATGATATGGTTTGGCTGTGTCCCCATCCAAATCTCACCTTGAACTATAATAATCCCCATGTGTCAAGGGCAGGGCCAGGTGGAAATAATTGAATCATGGGGGCAGTTTCCCTCATACTGTTCTCATGGTAGCGAATAATTCTCATGAGATCTGATGATTTTATAAATGGGAGTTCCCCTGCACATGCCCTCTTGCCTGCCACCATGTAAGATGTGCCTTTGCTTCTCCTTTGCCTTTCACCATGATTGTGAGGCCTCCCCAGTCATATGGAACTCTGAGTCCATTAAACCTCTTTTTCTTTAGAAATTACCCAGTCTCACTAACAAAATGTGGCACAGATACACCATGGAATACTATGCAGCCATAAAAAGGATGAGTTCATGTCCTTTGCAGGAACATGGATGAAGCCAGAAACCATCATTCTCAGCAAATTATCACAAGGACAGAAAATCAAACACTGCATGTTCTCACTCATAGGCGGGAATTGATCAATGAAAGCACTTGAACACAGGGCAGGGAACATCACATACCAGGGCCTATCAGGGGATGGGGGACTAGGGGAGGGATAGCATTAGGAGAAATACTTAATGTAAATGATGAGCTGATGGGTGCAGCAAACCAACATGGCACATACATACCTACGTAACAAACCTGCACATTGTGCACATGTACCCTAGAACTTAAAGTATAATAAAAATAAATAAGTAAAATTAACAAAAAAAGAAATTACCCAGTCTCAGATATGTCTTTATTAGTGGCATGATAACAGACTAATACAATGCACATAAAGGTGTTCATAGAAACCTTGAACAATACTTTGTATTTCTGTGGTATCAGTTGTAATATCTCCGGTTTTCATTTCAAATTAAGCTTATTTCAAGCTTCTCTCTTCTTTTCTTGGTTAATGCCACTAATGGTCTATCAATTTTACTTATCTTTTCAAAGAACCAGTTTCATTTATCTTTTTATTTTTTTGTTTCAGTTTCATTTAGTTCTGCTCTGATCTTTATTATTTCTTTTCTTCTGCTGGATTTGGGTTTGGTTTGTTCTTGTTTCTCTAGTTCCTTGAGGTGTGACCTTAGATTGTCTATTGTTGCTCTTTCAGACTTTCTTTTTTTTTTTAGATGGAGTCTCACACTGTCACCCGGGTTGGAGTGTAATGGTGTGATCTCAGCTCACTGCAACCTCCACCTCACAGGTTCAAGCAATTCCCCTGCCTCAGCCTCCCAAGTATCTGGGATTACAGGCACCGCCACCATGCCTAACTAATTTTTTATATTTTTAGTAGAGACAGGGTTTCACTATGTTGGCCAGGCTGGTCTCAAACTCCTGACTGTGTGATCCACCTGCCTTGGCCTCCCAAAGTGCTGAGATCACAGGCATGAGCCACCATGCCCAGCCTCTTTCGGACTTTTTGATGTAGGTATTTAATGCTATGAACTTTCCTCTTGCACTGCTTTTGCTGTATCCCAGAGGTTTTGATCAGTTGTGCCATTATTACGTAGTTCAAAGAAATTTTAAATTCCCATTTTGATTTCATTGTTGACCCAGTGATCATTCGGGAGCAGGTTATTTAATTTCCATGTATTGGCATGGTTTTGAGGGTTCCTTTTGCAGTTGATTTCCAATTTTATTCCACTGTGGTCTGAAAGAATACTTGCTATAATTTTATTTTCTTAAATTTGTTGAGACTTGTTTTGTGGCCTATCATATGGTCTATCTTGGAGAATATTCTATGTGCTGATGAATATAATGTATATTCTGCAGTTGTTGGATAGAATGTTCTGTAAATATCTGTTAAGTCAGTTTACTCTAGGGTATAGTTTAAGTCCATTGTTTCTTTTTCAACTTTCTGTTTTGATGACCTGTCCAGTACTGTCAATGGAGTGTTGAAGTCCCCCACTATTAATATGTTGCTGTCTATCTCATTTATTAGGTCTAGTAGTAATTGTTTTATGAATTTCGTAGCTCCAGTGTTAGGTGTGTATATATTTAGGATTGTGATATTTTCCTGTTGGGCTAGTCCTTTTATGATTATATAATGTCTCTCCTTTGTCTTTTTTAACAGCTGTTTCTTTAAAATTTGTTTTGTCTGACATAAGAATAGCTACTCCTGCTCACTGTTGGTGTCCATTTACGTGGAATATCTTTTTCCACCCCTTTACCTTAAGTTTATGTGAGTTCTTATGCGTCAGGCGAGTCTCTTGAAGACAGCAGATACTTGGTTGGTGAATTCTCATCCATTCTGCCATTCTGTATCTTTTAGGGGGAGCATTTAGGCCATTTACATTCAATGTTAGTAGTGAGATGGGAGATACTATTCTATTCATCACGCTATTTGTTGCCTGAATACATTGTTTTTCTCGATTTTGTTTTTCATTGTGTTATTGTTACATAGGTCCTTTGAGATTTATACTTTAACATTCTATTTTGATGTATTTCAAAGATTTGTTTCAAGATTTAGAGCTCCTTTTAACAGTTCTTGTAGTGCTGACTTGGTAGTGGCAAATTGTCCCAGCATTTGTTTGTCTGAAAAAGACTGTATCTTTCCTTCATTTATGAAGCTTAGTCTTGCTGGCTGATTTTTTGTATTTTTAGTAGAGACAGGGGCTGATAATGTTTTGTTTAAAGAGGCTAAAGATAGGACCCCAATCTTTTCTAGCTTGTAGTGTTTCTGCTGAGAAATCTGCTGTTAATCTGATAGGTTTTCCTTTATAGGTTGTCTGATGCTTTTGCCTCACTGTTCTTAAGATTCTTTTCTTTGTCTTGACTTTAGATAACCTGATGACTAAGTGCCTAGGTGCCGATTTTTTTGTGATGAATTTCTCAGGTATTCTTTGAGCTTTTAATATTTTAATGTCTAGATCTCTAGCAAGGCCAGTGATATTTTCCTCAATTATTCGCTCAAATGTTTTCCAAATGTTTAGATTTCTCTTTTTCCCTGGGAACAGCAGTTATTCTTAGGTTTGGTCATTTAACATAATCCCAAACTTTTGGAGGCCGTGTTTATTTTATTTAAATTCTTTATTCTTTGTCTTTGTCAAATTGGGTTAATTGAAAAGTCTTGTCTTCGAGCTCAGACATTCTTTCTTCTACTTGTTTGAGTCTATTGCTGAGACTTTCCAGTGCATTTTGCATTTCTCTAAGTGTGTTCCTGATTTCCAGAAGTTGTTACTGTTTTTTATTTATGCTATTTCACTGGATATTTTTCCATTCATATTCTGTATCATTTTCCTTATTTGTTTAAGTTGGATTTTACCTTTCTCTGTTGCCTCCTTGATTGGCATAATAATCAACCTGCTGAATTCTTTTTGTGGCAATTCAGAGATTTTTTTTCTTGGTTTGGATCTATTGCTGGTGAGCTAGTGTGATCTCTTGGGGGTGTTAAAGAATGTTGTTTTGTCATATTACCAGAACTGTTTTTCTGATTCCTTCTCATTTGGGTAGACTACGTCAGAGGGATGATCTGGGACTCAAGGGCTGCTGCTCAGATTCTTTTGTCCCATGGGGGTGCTCCCCTGATATGGTGCCCTCCCTTTTCCCCTAGGGATGGACCTTCCTGAGAGCCAAACTTCAGTGATTGTTATTTCTCTTCTGGATCTAGCCATCCAGTGGAGCTACCAGGCTCTGGGCCAGTAGTGGGGAGTGTCTGCAAAGAGTCCTGTGATGTGATCCATCTTCAGGTCTCTCAGCCATGGGTACCAGTACCTACTCTGGTGGAGGTAGCAGGAGACTGAAGTGGACTCTGTGGGGGTCCTTGGTTGTGTTTTTGTTAAATGCACTCACTTTGTGTTGGTTGGCCTCCAGCCAGAAGGTGGCACTTTCAAGAGTGCATCAGTTGTACTAGTATAGGGAGGATCAGGTGGTGGGCAGGGCCATAGAGCTCCCAATAGATTACGTCCTTTGTCTTCTGCTACCAGGGTGGTTAGAGAAAGGTTATCAGGCAGGGTCAGGATTAGGTATGTCTGAGCTCAGACTCTCCTTGGGCAGGACTTGCCGCAGCTGCTATGGGAGATGAAGGTGTGGTTCCCAGGCCAATGGAGTTATGTTCCCAAGGGATTATGGCTGTCTCTGCTACATCACACAGTTCTCCAGGAAAGTAGGGGAAAGCCAGCAGTCATAGGCTTCACCCAGCTCCCACCCAGCTCCCACCCAGCTCCCACACCACCTCAGCCCAAAAGGCTCCCACTGTGCCCCCATAACAACACTGAGTTTATTTCCAGGCAGCTGGCGAGCAGGGCTGAGAACTTGCCCCAGGCTACATGCCTCCCAGCTGAGAAAGCAAGCAGACTGTTCCTTGGTTGTCCTACAAAGCCTGCAGCAGCAATCCACCTCCTTCAAAGGGTGTATGGATTATCTCAGCTTTCGTGGTATGTTCCTGCAGTAGTTTTTAGAAAAAAAAATCATAATGTGAGTCTCCACACACTGCTCTGTCCTTCTGATTGAGAGCTGCAAGTTAGTCCTGCCCCCTATCTGCCATTTCCCGCCACCCCAGGGCTCTCATTCATTTGTGGAAGCATGTCTCAGAATAGGAGCACAGGTTTCAGTATTATTTCAATGAGGAGGCAGCAGAAACAATAGCATTTTCAGGATTATTACTCATTCATTCTACCCGTTCATGTTCTCTGACTGTAACAGATTTAAATTAGAAATCAGTAACCAAAAGATACTATATATATATCCCCAAACAGTGGGAAATTAACACAGTCTAAATAACTAGGAATTCAACTAAGAGTGGAAAGTAATAAAATAGAAGGCAGACAAATGAAGAGTTAACAAGACCAAATATTTGGAAAGGAGGAAGTGAAATAGTCCTTGCCACCAGAAATATTATGTACACAGAGCATCTAAAGGAATCTGAAACAAAAAACTATTAGAAGTAATAAGCAAATTTACAAAGGGCACTGGATACAAGCTGCATTCATTTTCTACTACTGCATAATAGTACCACAAACTTAGCAGCTAAAATATAAAGCATATTTATTATCTCACAATTTCTGTCCGAAGTCTGGGCACAGTGTATCTGGATCTTCTGCTCAGGGTCTTACAGGGCTATGATCAAGGAATTGAACAGGGCTGGGTTTCCATGTGGAGGTCTCAACTGGGCAAGGACCCACTACCTTGAACTCGTGATTATTGGTAGCAATCAGTTAATTTTGACTGAAGAACTGAGAACTTCAGTATTTTTGCTGGCTGTTGACCAGACCACTATTAGTTCTTAGAGGCCAACCACAGTTTCTTGCCACATGGGGTTGTCCAGCATGGCCGCTTGCTTCCTCATAGCAGTAAGGTAGAGACACTACAGCCAGATGGGTGCTACAATCTTATATAACATAATCACATATACACAGAATCACGTGCATCCTCTCACCTTTGTCATATTCTGTTGACTATACGCAAGTCACAGGTCACATCCATATTCAAGGGGAGGTCACACAAGGGCATGAACATCAAGAAGTGAAAATCTTAGGGGGCATCTTAAGGATCAGTCCACCACACAGTATCAATAGACAAAGTCAATTGTATTTCTATATACTAAAAATAGAAAATTACAAGTGATATTTTCAAAATGCCAGTCATAATAACATCAAAAATTATAAAATACTTAGAAATGAATTTAACAGAGAATGTGTAGACCTCTACAATGAAAACTATAAAACATTACTGAGATTTAAGAAGACCTAAATAAATTGATATATTCTATACTAATGAATTAGAAAACCTAATATTAAGATTGGTTTCCCCCAAATTGATCTATGAATCCAATGCTATCCTGCTCAATATTACAGCCAGATTGGTAGTTGTAGACAAGCTGATTTTAAAATGTACGTGGAAATTTAAAGGTCTAGGAAAGCCCCCCCAAAATTGAAAAAGAACTGTGTTTGCATTTCCACATAAGTTTTAGAACAACTAAAATGAACTTAAGCTAGAAGAAAAAATTTCGAAGTTTCATACTATCTGATTTCAAAAAATCATGTTGAAAATACTGGATATCTGTATAGAAAAGTGTACTTTAATCTTTAACTCAAACCACACAAGAATTAATTTGCAATTGGTTGGGGACTTAAACTTAGAAGTTAACACCATAAAACTTTTGGAAGAAACTTTGTGATATCTTGGGGTAAACAAAATCTCTTAGACAGAACACAAAAAGTATTAGCCACGACAAAATTGAAAAAGTAGAATATACCAAATTGAAAATATCTGCTTTTAAAAAGATAATGAATAAGCAAGCTACAGATGAGGAGACAATATGCACATAAAGTAATTAATATAGTATAACAACATGCACATATATCTGCCAAAATACTTGTAATCAGAATATATAAAGAATTCCCTAAAATCACCAATAAATAGATTAACAACTCTCCAAAATGGCCTAAGACTTGAACAATTTATTATTATTATTTTTTTTTTTTTTTTTATTTTTTTTTTTTGAGACGGAGTCTTGCTCTGTCGCCCAGGCTGGAGTGCAGTGGCTGGATCTCGGCTCACTGCAAGCTCTGCCTCCCGGGTTCACGCCATTCTCCTGCCTCAGCCTCCCGAGTAGCTGGGACTACAGGTGCCCGCCACCTCACCTGGCTAGTTTTTTGTATTTTTTAGTAGAGACGGGGTTTCACCGTGTTAGCCAGGATGGTCTCGATCTCCTGACCTCGTGATCCACCCGTCTCGGCCTCCCAAAGTGCTGGGATTACAGGCTTGAGCCACCGTGCCTGGCCTGACTTGAACAATTTATAAAAGAAGATATAGGAATGGCCAATAAGCACATGAAAAGATACTCAACATCATTAGCCATTAAGGAGATGCAGATCAAGCCACAGTGAGATAATACTTTATACCAGTCGTCCCCAACCATTTTGACACCAGGGACCAGTTTTGTGGAAGACAATTTTTCCACGGACCAGTGCAGGGATGGTTTGGGGATGATTCAAGGGCATTACATTTATTGTGCACTTTATTTCTTTTTTTTTTTTTTTTTTTTTTTTTTTGAGACGGAGTCTCGCTCTGTCGCCCGGGCTGGAGTGCAGTGGCCGGATCTCAGCTCACTGCAAGCTCCGCCTCCCGGGTTCACGCCATTCTCCTGCCTCAGCCTCCCGAGTAGCTGAGACTACAGGCGCCCGCCACCTCGCCCGGCTAGTTTTTTGTATTTTTTAGTAGAGACGGGGTTTCACCATGTTCGCCAGGATGGTCTCGATCTCCTGACCTCGTGATCCGCCCGTCTCGGCCTCCCAAAGTGCTGGGATTACAGGCTTGAGCCACCGCGCCCGGCCTATTTCTATTATTATTACATTGTAATATATAATGAAATAATGATACAACTCACCATAATGTAGAATCAGCAGGAGCCCTGAGCTTGTTTTCCTGCAACTAGACAGTCCTATCAGGGGGTTATGAGAGACAGTGACAGATTATCAGGCATTAGGTTCTCATAAGGAGTGTGCAGCCTAGATCCCTCGCATGTGCATTTCACAATAAGGTTCATGCTCCTATGAGAATCTAATGCCACTGCTGATCTGACAGGAGGTGGAGCTCAGGTGTGATGCAAGTGATGGGGAGCGGCTGTAGATACAGATGAAGCTTCTCTCTTTTACCTGCTGCTCACCTCCTGCTGTGAGGTCTGGTTCCCTGCCCCAGGGGTTGGAGACCCCTGCTTTATACCCACCAAAATGACAGTACATAATGTTGAAGAGGATGCGGAGCAACTGGAACTCTCATATATATTGCTGGTGGGGAAGTAAAATGTTACAACCATTTTGGAAATCTGTTTGGCATTTTCTTATAAGGTTAAATATACACTGGCCTTATAACACAGATATTATATTCCTAGATATTTACCTAAAAGAAACGAAAACATGTACCCACAAAAAGATTTGTACATGAATTTTTATAGTGGATATATGCATTATAGTTAAAAACACAACCTAAATGCCCATTAACAGTAAAATGGATTAACAAATTGTGGTATATTTATACAATGTAATACTAGAGAACAATAAAAATAAATGAACTACTGATACATGAAATTGGGTGGAAATTTTTCAAAAATATTATAATGAATAAAATCAGATCCAAAAAATGTACAAACAGCATGATTCCATTTATATCACCCTCAAAAAGGGTGAAATGATTCCATGGTGAGAAATATCAGAACAATGGTTATGGTTGCCTTTGGGGAAAGACATGACATTCTTTGCTGGGAAAGGGCACTGAAGGAACTTTCTGAAGTGAAAAATGTTCTGTTTTTTTTTTTTTTTTTTTTTCTGGAGGGGGTGGTTGTTTTTTTTGTTTTTTTATAAGACAGGGTCTGGATCTGTTGCCTAGGCTGGAGTGCAGAGGCATAATCTTGGCTCACTGCAACTTCTGCCCATGGGCTCAAGCAATCCTCCAACCTCAGCCTCCTGGGACTATAGGCACATGCCAACACGCCTCACTATTTTTTTTTTTTTTTTTTTTTTTTGTAGATACAGGGTGTTGCCATGTTGCCCAGGCTAGTCTCAAACTCCCGGGCTCAAGTGATTCACCAGCTACCAGTATCAGCCTCCCAAAGTGCTGGGATTATAGGCATGAACCACCTGGCAATGTTCTGTATCTTAACTGGGGTGGTGGTGACACGGATGTATACATTTGTTGAATCTCATCAAACTGCATGCTATATGTATATGTGTGTGTGTGTGTGTGTATATATATATATGTGTGTGTATATATATATACACACACACACACATAAATTACATTTCATTAAAAATTATTTTTAATGGTACTGCCTAGCTTGATCACCCATCTTATTTGGTACATGTGGTAGCAGACAATGACTATTAGTTGCTTTAAAAAAAAATCAGTCCATTTGTAAATCAATCAATCAATCACACAACACAGAGCTTCTTATTCTGTGACCCTTAGAAATTTTATCCAGAGCTCAGGGGCAGGCCAGAGACATGCCTGTGGATGAGCCCCAGCTGCTGCTCCTGCAGCCATCTGCTCCTCAGTTGGCCCAAGCCTACCTTGGCCTGCCTGCCTGCCTAACTACTCAAAGCTTCTTCCCTGGTTCCTGCTGAGCTTCCTCTCCTAGAAGCAGCCCCTGCTCCTTCTCCTTGTTTTACAGAATCAGAGAGAAAGTGCTGGTATGGTCGCAGTGGTGGGATGGGTTCACCTCTCTCACTTGGCTCAGAAAGAAAATGGAACTGGGCCTGATCTTTTTCACTAGGAGGCCAGGAGGCTCACTGTTATCATTGCCATTTACTTGGCTTTCTCTTAGATTCTGGAACATACCAAACTTTTTATTTTTATTTTATTTTATTTTATTTTATTTTATTTTATTTTATTTTATTTTATTTTATTTTATTTTTACCTTGGAACTTGTGTACTTGCTGTTGCCCTTGTTCAGAAAATTTCTATCCCCAGACCTCAGGTCTTCACATGGCTGGCTCCCGCTTTTCCTTTGGGTTTTCTTCAGGAAGGCTTTGTCTTTGCAGCTTCCCCCATGATTCTGTTTCATGATACTACTTAATTCTTTTATGATGACCACCATTTGTAATTTTATTTTTATTTTAGTGGTTATTTGTTTAAAAATCTTTCCCTCCCACTAAACTATAAAGTTTCTTGAAGGTAGGGATTCTAATTTTTTGTTGTTTGGTTGGTTGATTGGTTGGTTAGTTGGTTTTTTCTCTCCTGCGCCTCCCATGCCTAACATGGTACCTCATAAATATCTGTTGAATGAAGGAACTGCTATTCTGAAAGTAAGGTACAACTGTGTTCTGGACCACATTTTTTTCCTCCTTTTTTGGGTTCTTATCTCTCCAATTACGTCTTTAATACATGGTATTTTTGATCTCTCCTGGGTCACAGTTTTGTTCCCTTTTACCCTCAAAAACAATCTTGACCATCTTATCTTAAAAAGTAGATGACCTTTTGTGTGAGTCGGTATTTTCTTTTTTTTAATTATTATTATACTTTAAGTTCTAGGGTACATGTGCATAACGTGCAGGTTCGTTACATATGTATACTTGTGCCATGTTGGCGTGCTGTACCCATCAACTCGTCAGCACCCATCAACTCGTCATTTACATCATGTATAACTCCCAATGCAATCCCTCCCACTCCCTCCCCATGATAGGCCCCGGTGTATGATGTTCCCCTTCCCGAGTCCAAGTGATCTCATTGTTCAGTTCCCACCTATGAATGAGAACATGCAGTGTTTGGTTTTCTGTTCTTGCGATAGTTTGCTGAGAATGATGGTTTCCAGCTGCATCCATGTCCCTACAAAGGACACAAACTCATCCTTTTTTATGGCTGCATAGTATTCCATGGTGTGTATGTGCCACATTGTAAACTAGTTCAACCATTATGGAAAACAGTATGGCGATTCCTCAAGGATCTAGAACTAGAAGTACCATATGACCCAGCCATCCCATTATTGGGTATATACCCAAAGGTTTATAAATCATGCTGCTATAAAGACACATGCACACGTATGTTTATTGCGGCACTATTCACAATAGCAAAGACTTGGAATCAACCCAAATGTCCATCAGTGACAGACTGGATATTTTCTTTTCACCTAACTTTGCCCCTTCACTGCTAAACTCCACACATGCTGTATTTACTGGCTGCTTCCTCTGCCTATCCATCCATGTTAACCTTCAAGCCTGTCTACTACCTATTCCACTCTATGGGCCACTGTTCAGAAGCTTCAAGGCTTACCCAGTTTATGCCCGGTTCTTGTTCTTACCTTCCACCACATCTCTATCATTTGAAGAGGATTATTGCCCACTCCTTGAAATTCTCTTTTTTGACTTCTGTCTCTGCTTCTATTTTTTTTCTCCCCGTCTAGTAATTCCTTTTTAGTCTCTTACATGGATTTAAACTTTCTCTTCCTACACATAAATGTCCCCTGGAGGACCTCCTTAGGCTTTTTTTCTCTTTTATTTTATCCTATGCTTATTTCTTTTCTCTCTCTATTCAAATTATACTCAACCTTCAAGGTTCTACTCAAAGTTTTCTTCCTCCATGAGGCACCCCCTAAGTAGATAGTCAATCCTCTCTGTTATCTCTCCATTTGCTGAACACCTCTGACATTTAGCATGGTCAGTACTTCTAATCTAGTACCTGCTACAACAGACATGTTTTCTGAATTAGAAATCAAGATGCCTTATCTGACAAAGACTGTTCTTTTATGTATGAATTTAATGATATAGAAAGCTTGACAATGATATAAAATTACATTTTATTCAGTTAGAGATTTAGCAAATTGCAATTGCTCAAAATAATGAAATTACATAAAAGCAAGAAAGTTCTGGATATACAAGTTGTCACTTCAATCGGAGTTATTATCTATGAGTGTTCTTTTTATTTAACATATTATGTCTGTGTCCCTGGCTATAAGGTAATTTCTTGACTGTGGAACATAGAAGACTAAGAGGAAGTGTTCCATAAACGTTGATTGAATTGAGACTTTTTACTGCTTGTTTCATAAACTGGCTATACAAAATAGTGACATATAGATTATTGAAAAGATTTCTAGACCAAAAATAATTGCAAAGTATGAGATTCCTGTAGTCTAGAGAAACATACCATTCACAGTTCTATAAGAAGTGTAAAATGGTTAAGATCATGGGCTTGGTCTAAGACTTGGGTTAAAGCTCAGCTGTGCCATTTATTACCTGTTTGACATTGTATTATTTAAACTCTGTAGGTTCATTTCCTCATCTATAAAATGGGATAATACTTTTACATAAGCACTCAATAAATGTTACTATTATGATTAAGCTCCATGTTGTACTTGAAAATTTGCCTTTGCAATTGTGTACTTTCTGGTTAGGCATCTTCAAATCCTGGAACAAAAAGTGCATATTTTTGAAGAGTGACAGTTATGTTACCTTATTTCTTGTAATTAAAATTGTTAAATTTGTAAAATCTTTCTAAAACAATTCACCAAACTCTGGAAACCAACTGAGGGCAAACTTTTTTATTTACCCAATGGCTTTTAAATATTTGAGTTTTATTTTCCTTTACAAGAAACATCTCATGGCTGCTGAAGTCAAAGACTTAAAAAAGTAACTTGGATAGAAATGTGTGTTACAGCTGGGATACCCCTACAACTATAGTATTTCAAATCAAATGTCTATGGGTGAAAGAGGTGACCGTGATTGCCAGACTGTCTTACAAGAAAGTGGTCATCGTGTCTGTATTAGTGACTTGATATTCCTTGGTAATGTCACAACTTTTATTGCTGATTCAGTCAACTATAGTCAAACTGGTGAAAGTGAGAAGATTTTTCTCTCTGTGTGTCTTTCTCCCCCTACCCCTGCCATTGAAATCAGTCACCCAGTCTTCAAATTTTCACCGATCGATGTATTATATCATCATTTGCATGTGAGAATATCTATTTTCTTTCCAAAAGAAATACATTACAAACCTCCAGTAGCAATTAATAACAATCAAATATTGGTTTCCACTATTTCCATGGTAAGGGCTTAAACTAGAAAGGTGTGTGGCATTACAAGAGTTAGCTTCTGAAGGACTATACTGGGCAACTGAAACAATGATATATTGCTTTTTAAAAACACTAAAGTCACCAGAAATAAACTAGAACAAACATGTTAGGGGCTTGGAGGGAAGCTGAACCCCTTCAAAATTGATATGGTTGGAGTTGGCTGGGGAGATTGGAAATGTTGGTGAAAGTTATCCTGAGTTTCCCTACATATTCTCTATAATGCACAGAGAACTCTGGTGGAACAAAAGCCACTACAAAGCATTGGTCCCACATGCTGCCACCTTTAAAATCTGCTAAATAATGAAAATAATGTTCTTATGTCATAGTTCATTTTCTGTTGCTAAGACAGAATATCACAGACTTGGTAATTTATAAAAATAGAGGTTTATTAACTCATGGTTCTGGAGATGGGAAGTCCAAGAACATGGCACCAACATCTGCTGATGGCCTTCTTGCTGTGTCATAACATGGCAGAGGGCATCACATGGTGAGAGTGCAAGAGCACAAGAGCCAGAGAAAACTTGCTTTTATAACAAAGCCTCTCTCATAGTTAGAAACCCACTCCTGTGGGAGAACATTAATCCATTCATGAAGGCAGAACCCTCATTAATCCATTAATCTATTCATGAGGGCAGAGGAATTGTGTTTCCAACACATACATTTTAGGGGACGCATTCATACTGTAGCACCTTATTTCAAAGGAGACATCAATGTCATCAGTAAATTCATTTGTGACACAAACTAGAGGATAGTCTTTGTCATATTTTCAAACACCAAACTACAAATGAGCAGCCTGTAGACTATCCAGAAGTAGTTCATGGGCCACATTGCTGGAAACTCCTCAGGATCATAGTGCCATTGCTGTCTGCTCTGACCCTGTACCTTTAAGCCAGTCCTCCCCATCCATGCCATGCCCAGACAACAGCAGATAAATGCAAGCACTTCAGATATTTTTTATTTTCTACCATCACCTGATTCTCCTCACTTTATCCCCCACTTATATCTGTTCTGTTCACGTTTTTTGTAGCTCCTAGTTCATGATTGTCTCTCATCGTGGTTCTTCCACTGCCACATCAGACTTGATATTTTCTCTTGGTTTTCCAAGATTTCAATATCTATGCTCTCTAATGACCAAGATCTGCAGTTGTCTTCTATTCTAGGCCTTCATGACTAGATTGTTCTTTGTTTTTGAGAATTTAAAATACAGCACTAGGATTCAAACCTTGTCACTAGTCCACTTGTTTTAGGTCCTGTGTTATATCTAGGTCCTGTTCATATGTCATAAATCTTGTGGTACTCCACAAAATATTTTCATTTGGTAGTGTCTGCTATAGGTAAGAATCTGAATAATTGAATCCTGATCAAGTGGATTAAAGAGGAATTGGAACAATAATAAGAAGTTATAGAAAGTACTGGAACCTGACATTCTCCTAAGAATAACAGAAAATAGAGATTTTCACCTCTCTTTCCCTTTAAGCATCAGCCTTCATAGCAACATGCACCAATAATGGGATGCTAAAGATGAAAGCCATTGTCATGAAATGCCTGTAGTTGGCTAATGGCCGCTGCTTGAGAGGGTCTGAATGGCTCAAGCTTCTGATTAACATGATAGGAAAACGTATCCTACTCATTATAGATTTCATCAAATACTTATCCAGTTAGGAAGCTCAGAATGTCAGTCACGTATCACTGTTTTTCTCTGAATAGCCTTAATTATAACATCCAGTTTCACTCCTCACAAAGCAGATCACAAAAGCAAAAGCTGTCTCACACCAGGCTCAAGCCTGTCCAAATTGTCATGTTGGAAATTCCCTCTTTGGAGACTTTGGCAAATGGAAGGTTTCCAACCTGTTAGAAAGGAAAGAAGGAACTCCTGCACCATGAGATATCATAACCTTAGACAATGATGATAACTGTTGTCTGTAAAATGTGGTCACATGTGAGTTGTCCAGACCCAGGGTCAACATTTCTGTGCTGAGTGAAACCAGACTTTCTGTTGAAGGGCAGCCCCTGAGAAGGATTCCAGCTGCAGTTTTCCTTGTAGAGGTCTCCACCCTCTAGCATGAAGGCTATCAGGTGTTGGCTCTACAGTTGGACAATCACTTGTCTTAAAATTCTTCAACTTGGCAAGAGATATTAGTGACCTTCTGGTGACCCTACACCTACCCTTCAAACTTGAGCTTAGTGCTTCTGACTTGGCATAATGACTAGAAATGTTGAGAAAGAGACATTGAATCTAGATGAAGGTAGTGTCCACAGAGAATAAACTCATTGTCACAAGAGAGCTTGGCCTAAGGAAAATCATTTGGTCTCTCAGGAGTGAGAACTAGAATATACCTGAATTTCTCCTCCTTACCAGATGTTGCAGGCATCAGTTCATAATCACTACGTTTATCTTCTACCTACTACTTAGAATAAATGCCAGTTTAATGCACATACATTTTCAACAGTATTATACATTTGTCATGCTCTTCAATGGGACCCACAGAAACCTAAGTTCACCAAAACCATTTGAGGTGCTGAGTGGTGTCCTGATAAACGCTTCATTGCTCTGACTCTGAAGTGTAGAAAATAGTCACTAATTTGGAAAAAGAAGTGTGAAGAAGAAAGAAGATTGTCCTACCCAAATGTATAAAAGGTTTGAGTTGCAGAGAACTTTAATCACACTGGAGAACATGTGAGCTTGGATAAAAGGAGAGAGAAATAGTGATATTGTTTACATGGGGATATTGTTTAGGTGATTAATAGTGTGGGCTCTGGCACCTGAAATCCTGGGTTGAAATCCTGGCTCTACCACTGATAGCTATGTGATCTTGGACTAGTAACCTGCAGTATAATCATAAAAATTCAGGGATGTAACTCTCCATACTTTACACTCAATTTTGCTGTGAACCTATGTAGTAGTAGGGTTCTCCAGAGACTCAGAACCAGCGGGAGATACAGATAGATACATAGATAGATAGATAGATAGATAGATAGATAGATAGATAGATAGATAGACAGATAGATAGATACATACATACATACATACATACATACATACATACATACATAGACAGATAATAAGGAATTGGCTTATGGGATTATGGAGGTTGAGAAGTCCCAATATCTGCAGTCCAAAGCCTTGGGACTCAAGAGTCGATGGTGTAAATTCCTGTTCAAGTCCCAGCTTGAAGACTGTCAGGCAGAGACAGCAGATTCTCTCTTGCTCAGTCTTTTTGTTCTATTCAGGCCTTCAACAGTTTAGATGAGGCCCACCTACATGGGGGAGGGCAATCTGCTTTATTCAGTCTACCAATGTAAATGTTAATCTCTTCCAGAAACACCCTCACAGACACACCCAGAATAATGTTTAACCAAATATCTGGACAAACTTTGATCCAGCCAAGTTGACACATAAGATTAACCATCAGCAATGTAAAACTGCTTGAAAAAATTAAGTCTGTCTTTTAAAAAAGCAGGGATAACTGTAATACCTGCCCCAAAGGGTTGTTGTAGAGAGCACTCATGCCAATTATTAGACTGCTGCCTCTCAGCCCAAAACCCATCTGTCTATACTCAGTTTTGTGATGCTGAGACAGATACCATACAAACCATATTTCTTTTCTGCCAGTCGGCTCCTTGTTAGGAAGTGTAAGTGTCAAAGGGTACATTAGAGGAAGACTCTTGTGGCTGGAGGAGGAAGAAGGGACTTTCTCTTGACTGTGTGCTTCTTGTTGGTTTCATTTCCTATAAATATCTCCCTTAACAACACTTCTTCACTCCAATAGTTGCAGTTTCTTCCAGAAGCAGCACATTCTGAATTGAGATTTTCATTTTTCTAGAACTTACCAAACTCACCTTATCATACCCCTTTCATAGAAACCGCACCAGCCAACTGATATGGTTTGGCTTTGTGTCCACACCGAAATCTCATCTTGAATTGTAACCCAATAATCCCCATGTGTTGAGGGAGGAACCCAGTGAGAGGTGATTGGATCATGAGAGTAGATTCCACCATGCTGTTCTCATGATAGTGAGTGAGTTCTCATGAGATCTGATGGCTTCATTAGGGGCTCTTCCTCCTTCGCTCCTTCTTCTCTCTCCTGCTCCCTTGTGAGGAAGGTGTCTGCTTCCCCTTCCACCATGACTGTAAGTTTCCTGAGGTCTCCCCAGCTGTGTAGAACTATTAGTCAATTAAACCTCATTCTTTTATATATCACCCAGTCTTGGTTAGTATCTTTATAGCAGTGTGAAAATGGACTAATATACCAACTCTGCCCCTCCCTAAAGGTCTGAGGTTCGTGGAGCCACTCCTGCAAGCTTAGAGTCAGCGGTATCAGCTGAGCAGTGCCCTCTTCAGAGGTCTGAGCTTCAGCTCTGATGAACATCTCTTCCAAGATTTTAAGTTTTAACACTTCTGACCTCTTCCCTTTGTTTTCCCAGGGATGGTAGCTACATCCTGCAGTTGTTAATTCTGTGTTGCTCTAAAGTTCTCTTTTTACCTTTTCAGTTGTTGGTGTAATGACTTTATGCCTAGGTAACAATTCTTTGTACTAAATTTTCTGTTCAAATAACTGGTGTGGTTTATGTCTCTGGACCTTGTCTGATATATTATATAGCTAATATTGATTGAGTACCTGCTATGTGCTAGACCTTATTATAAGCATTTTGTATATTTTGCCTAACTTAATCTCAATCTTAACCACTATGCTAAGGTACATGAAGTGAATATCATGATGGCTGGCCCACAGTAAGTGCGCCTTTAGGGTAAGACACTAGTTTAGTTTGGCTCCTCCAAAAACAGAATTGAAACAAAGACTACTAGATTGTAGGTTATTTGTGGGCCAGCCTAAGTGGTAAAGTGGGAAAAGTGAGGCAGGAAGAGATAAAAACCAATAGCATGTACATTAATGAGCAGGTTGCTGCTATGGACAAATGGGGCTCAATCCTACTGGGAAACCTTCTTTGAGAAGCCTGGTATAGCATACTTCAGAACTATCCCACTGGAACACAGGGAGGCTAGGTCATTTATCTACTCTCTGTCACCCCTGGGAGCATTAACCCTTACATTTTTAGGTTAGCCAAGTAGATATGAGGTAGGGCATTAATAGCATCTGTTAAAGGTATTATCCTTGTGAGTGTGGACTACAGACTGGCCATATGGAAGCCATGAAAAATGTTTTCCTAATACAGATCACAAAACTGACACAGAGGTGAGGGAGAACCTATAAATAGTGCCTGGAACATAATAGTCATTCAGTAAATATTTGTTCAAGTGAACTATTGAAGACAGGAATCATCTAGGAATACTACTGGCTAACAACAAAACACCAGCTAAAATATTCTCTTGAGTTAAATGTAATCTTCTTTGGGAAGAAGGACTTAATTCTAACCAAGGAAACATTAAATGGCAATTCGAATATGCAGGAACTTTGAAGGAATGCCACCATATTACCCTGGAACTCAATATAGGAAAGGAAAGAGTGAGTCATGCTGCCAGGGTAATCTCTGTCACTTGCAAAGTACTGTCCCTGCTCAAGGTAATACAACTAGTAAGTGATGAGTACAGATATTTTAAAAGCCCAAGGTCTTTGAAACTTACTAAAATCAACAACAACAAAAACAGCACAAACATTATCTGAGAAGGGGAGAGGTTGGTTTTCTAAAGAGGAATATGAGATTTTTTTTTAATATGGGAGAGACTTAAATATTTATATGCTATCCATAGAAAGGTTGAAGATACAAGAATGAAAAAATAATAATATCATGGAACAGAGAAGAGATGCTGGGTACAAGGGAAGAAATAAGCCTTTAGGAGTAATAGGATACACTTCTTTCATGATACAAGAAAGAATGGCATAGTTAAACATAAATACAATGTGTGGTGGGAAGAAAGAGGAAAGGCAGTTGAGGAAATTCTACCTGATTGGTCCAAATGTCTTTGTAAGGTAAAAAATGAGTTAATATGAGAATGACGGTAGAGGTAATGAGGTAGTAATCTTAAAGAAAATGATGACAGGTTGAATTATCTTTTGTGTGAAATGGGAACGATCTTAGGGATGCATAGAAGGATTGTTTGACAATGTTGAGGACACGCTTGAAATTGAAGAATGTGAATTTATAGCAGTTCCAACCTGCAAGTGGTTGTATGGTTTTCTGCAGGAATATAGTTGAATAAGGCAAAGAGTTTTGCCCAGCAGATTCAATCAATGAGAGGACATGTAAGTTGAAGTTTTCAGTAAGAGGGTGGTCAAAGGTTAAAATACTAAGGGAGAAAAGATAGGACAGACGGTGAGTAATTGGAGAAGCAAAGGGGACTGATGGTTTTGATGAAGCTAAAAACTGCTGGCAATAATGGAATGAGAGAACTGGAAGGAAAATCATGTTCAGAGAATAGTTTGTGGAGTTCAGAATTCATGAGATAGAGTAATTCTCCAAGATGATAAGATTCAGGGTGTGGCCATGAGTGCATAGCTCAGGTGGAGGGGAGGAAAGGCCACTGTAGATGAAGTCAGAAAAATGAGAAGCCGAGGCACTGGGTGGATTGTCACCATGGGCATTGAGGTCCCCTATCATAAGGGCAAAGTGTGAGGTGGAGAGGAAGCCATAGAGTCGGGGATCACAGTCTTCAATGAATCTTGGGAAGTGACCAAGAGTTTGATTGATGAGAGTGGCAGGGTAAAAGAGTCATGTTTTGGAAACAGCAATTAACAGTTAAAAAATATTTCTCCCTCTAGGCCCTCTGCTAAAAAGGCTGGGAAAGTGAGCCCATTGGAGAGGCCTCAGAGGTAGCAGCATCCTCAGAGCTTTCATTATGAGTCCCTAAGCCTATAAAGCAAAATCCCAACTCTTTAGCATTAACCAACCACAGTGCCTTTTGCAATCTGGTCCTAAACCCACTTTTTCAGGCCACTTCTTCCAACCGCACCATGGATAACTCAGGATATGTTTTAACTGACAAAATTAGAATTTAACATTTAAGTTAGAATTTAACATTTAAATAGTATCTAATCCAACTCTTTTGAGATAGGAGGGTTTTTTTGGTTTGGTTTTTTATTTTTTAAACTGCTGCATGTCTATGTGGGATGATACTTAAGTGAATTTAACACAACATTCAATGGGATATTATTGTTTTTGAAAGGTGACAACAAAAGCAAATACCTCTGTATTTAAAAATATAACCCTTAAGGTAACTCAAAAGCTGGACATGCTTACAAATGAGCCCTTCTCAACGCCCCTGAATCCCTGTTGAAGCTGCAATCACTTGACTTCAATGTATCAGTCAATCAATCAGTAAGCAATAACTGAGCATCTACTAAAAGCAAAGAATTGTGTTTAAGTGCCGTGGGAGTTACAGAAACATAGTAAGATACAACTCATGCTTTCATAGAGCATTCAGTGTCCTTGGAAAGAGAAGATAAACATTTGAAACAACTCAAAAGACAAAATGTAATTCAGTGTCAAGGCTTGAGCTGCAGGAATTAAGAGGAAAGAAAAATCATTTGATTAGGGCATTCAAGAAAAGCTTCAAGGATAAGGCAGAACTTGACATAAGCCTATAGAGCCTACACTACATATAATAATAATAATCACCACAACAATAATAGTAACAATAGCTATCTCTTATTGAGTGCTTTTAATATTCCAGGTACTATACTGAGTAATCATTTAAATTCCTTTTTCTCAAGCATTTCTCACAATGCTCTGAGGTGGCTACTACTCTTATTTCCATATTAGAGCTGAGGAACCCGAAGATCAAGGAGTTCTAGTGACATGCTCAAGATAACAAAACTAGTAAGTGGTGTACCCAAGCCTTTGTTGGGCCCTGGAACCTGTGCTTCTCACACTGCACACCATCCTGCTTTTTGGGAGCTTCCAAGTCATACCTGATGAAGCAACTGAGAGAAAGAACAATAGTAATAGCCATCATTTATTGAATGCCTAGATTATCTGTAATCCTCCATTAAGGTAGGTGTATTAGTTTGCTAGGGCTGCCACAACAAACTATCACAAACTAGATGACTTAAACAACATGAGTGAATTGTCTCAACTCACAAAATGGGAGAAAATATTTGCAAACTATACCTCTGACAAGGAATTAATAACTAGAATATATAAGGAGCTCAAACAACTCAATAGGAAAAAATCCAATAATCTGATTTTAAAATGGGCAAAAGCTTTCAATAGACATTTTTTGAAAGAACACATGTAAATGGCAAACAGACATATGAAAAAGTGTTCAACATCACTGATCATCAGGGAAATGCAAATCAAAACTACAATGACATATCTTCTCACCCCAGTTAAAATAGCTTACATCCAAAAGATAGACAATAACAAATGCTGGAAAGGATGTGGAAAAAGGGGAACTCTTGTACACTGTTGGTGGGAATGTAAATTAGTACAGCCACTACGGAGAACAGTATGGAGTTTCCTGAAAAAACTAAAAATAGAGCTACCATACCATCTAACAATCCCAGTGCCGAGTATACTCAAAAGGAAGGAAATCAGTATGCTGAAGACATAATTGCACTCCCATGTTTATTGCAGCACTATTCACAATGGGTAAGATATAGAAGCAACCTAAGTGTCCATCAACAGATGAGTGGATAAAGAAAATGTGATACATAGACACAGTGGAGTACTCTTCAGGTTTATGAAATCCTGTCATTTGCAACAACGTGGATGGAACAGGAGATCACTATGTTAGGTGAAATCAGCCAGATATATTAAGATAAATATCTCATGTTCTTACTTATTTGTGGGATCTAAAAATCAAAACATTTGAGCCCATGGAGATAGACAGTAGAAGGATGTTTACCAGGGGCTGGGGAGGGTAATGTGGGGTGAAGATGAAGTGGGAATGGTGAATAGGTACCAGAATATAGTTAGGTAGAATGAATAACTAGTATTTGATAGTGTAACAGGGTGATTACAGTCAACAATATTTTATTGTACATTTTTAAATAACTATAAGGATAGAACTGAAATGTTTGAAACATAAAGAAATGATAAATGCTTGAGATAGGTAATGGATACCCCATTTACCCTGATGCAATTATTGTACATTGCATGCTTGTATCAAAATATCTCGTGTACCCCATAAATATATACATCTACTATGTACCCATAAAATTGAAAGTTACAACATTTTTTAAAACTATAAAATAAAGAAATTTATTGTATCACAGGTCTGGTGGCTAGAAGTCCAAGATCAAGGTGTTAGCAAGATTGGTTCCTACAGAGGGCTGTGAGGGGGACTCTGTTCCACTTCTTTCTTCTAGCTTCTTGAGGTTTGCTGCAATCTTTATCATTCCTGGCTTATAGATGCATCACACTGATCTCTATCTTCATCTCCAAATGGTGTGCTCTGTGTGTGTATGTCTGTCCTTCCATTTTCCCTTTTCATAAGGACACCAGTTGTATTAATCAAGGTTCTACAGAGAAACAGAACCAATATGACATATATAGATGTGTAGATATTTGAGAGAGGAGTTATTAGGGAAATTGGCTCATGTGATTATGGAGGCTGAGAAGCCCTATGATATACCATTTGTAAGCTGAAGAATCATGAAAGCTGGTAGCTTGCTCAGTCCAATTCTAAAGGCTGACAACCTGAGGGGTGACTAGTGCAAGTCCTGGAGTCTGAAGCCCAAAGAACCTCGAGTTCTGATGTCCAAAGGAAGGAGAAAACGGGTGTCCCAACTCCAGAAGAAAGAAAGATCACATTTTCCTTTCTTCTACCTTTTGTTCTATCCAGACCCTTAGCTGACTAGATGGTGCCTGCCCACATTTGGTGAGGCCAGACCTTCCTTAATCAGCCCACTGATTCAAATACTAACCTCTTTTTGAAACACTGTCCCAAACATGAGTGAAAAGACACATACTCAGAAATAATGCTTTACCAGCTATCTGTGTATCCTTTAATCCAATCAAGCTGACACCCAAAATTAATCATCACCAGTCATATTAGACAAAGGTCCACTCTAAAGACTTTATTTTAACTTGATCATCTACAAACATACTATTTCCAAATCACATCACATTCACAGGTACTAGGGGTTAAGACTTCAACAGAAAATTTGGGGAAATAAAATTTAACCCATAATAGTAGGCATCATTATCCTATTTTACAGATGCCAAAAAAGTTAAATAACTTGTCTAAATAGGAGCTCATACAGCTCCTATCGCTAGAGCTACGGATTCAAAACTGAGTCACACTAGCTCCAAAACGTTTGTCCTCTGCCTCCCCCTGACATAAATCTGGTCAGGTAGCTTCTTTGCTTAAAATCTTTTTTTCCTCTCCAATACCAAACCTGACCTCTAAGTAGCCCAGGCAAGGGTTCTGGGCTTGGTTTGCATGTTCTGTTCTGCAAAACCCATTCCTACCCAGCTTATGGTAATAGCTGGGCCTCTCCTTCCAAGAGCACTTCCATCCCTACATTAGACCCAAGTTTAGTAATAATGTCAGTCAGTGTACTTTCACATACACTGCCTTATTTAATTCCTAACCTTGTGAGATGATTTTGAAGTGTCTCCATTTGCCAGATGAGGAAACTGAGACTCAAAATTTCTGAATAACTTGCCCAATTTTACAGAGGTCATAAATGGCATTGCTGTGATTTGAACTCAAGCCTGTCATGCTCTAAGCAAAGTCAATGCTCCCTCCACCACACCACCCTGGACTCTGGAGTCCGCACCAAACTGGGCTAGTGCTCCTGGCATTTGAGGCCTAGGGAGAGGTTCCCTAGGACTTGACATTAAGTTCTAGCCCAGAGCATGGGGCCCTGCTGCCTGCTGTCAACCTACCCTGAGGTCCATGCTCTGCCAATTGGAGTGCCCATCTATAGTTGAACATGTTCCCTTTGCCCTTACTCTCCCAGAGAACAGTACTAGTTCCATACCACAGTCCCTCCCAGGCAATTTCATTCCATTGCTATGAACTGGTTCCTGCTGGCTGTATCCCAGCATATAACACAACTGAGCGAATGCCTAGTCTATGACCCTGTTGAGTGAATAGAGCTGTTGCTGCTACCCTCGCTGTTACCCCTGGGCACCTCTGCCCAGGCAGGAAGCACAGGAAGCTGCGGCAGTGTCAGTCTCAGCATGCTGCCTGAAAAGACACCCTCTCTCTTGCCCTCCCCCCACCGCCCCAGAACTGAGTGCCAGATCCAAGCCAATGAGGGTATTTTCTGGGATAGCATTCTAAAACAAGTACAGTATCAGCAGGAAGGAGACAAGTTTAGGGAACTAGTGTAGGTAGAGGATGAGCCCCCAGAGTTCCTGGGCACTAGACATCAAATAGGAGACAGGAGAAAAGAGAGATAAAGTGAGGAGAGCAACATAAAACCAGAAGAGATGAAGGAAAGTGGAGAAAGGACTTAAAAGTTCTGCTTGAAGTCTGACTCCCAGTAACTCTGAGTTCTTTAAGGGTTTTCATGTGATCTCACTAAATGGTGTGGATCTACCAGAGCAACAGGACCACCTGGTTCCCCAGAACTCCCCAAGGCTCCAAGCATGTTCCTCACTGCCATATGGGCTGTAGCTTCCCCAAGCATATTCTTCTCTAGCTGCCGCCTCCAGATAACAGTTTCTAACATCTGGCCTCAGTGTGAGATACCGGGGCCCTTTCACAACAGGCACATAATTTTTTCTGTAAAGACATCATGGGTCTAAAGAGCTTGGGATACTTGGATCTACCACTGGACATTCCCCTGGCATGGATTCTGGCAGGAAAGACTCAGACTGGGCGATAGTCCAGGGCAGACAGTGCTGGCTGGAGTCCCAGTTCCCTGACCTGGCCCACTGCCCTCCTTGGCTAACAGACAACGTTCACAGAGCCTGCAGACATCTGTGTGCCCATAGGAACAGCTAGGGAGCTGCAGGACCTGGAGACACAAGAGGTTCCCCTTTGTCTCCTTCTGCCCTCACTAATGGCCCTTCCCAGCATAGCAGCTGGGTATTTGGGAAGGGAGGTGGGGGAGGGATTGGCCTCTGACCAGAGGAATACAAGGCTGCCCTTAAAGAGGTGGCCCAGCTGTTGTGAGTGAACACACAGGTGCACATTGGTGGCTTTGACCCTCACGCACACTCTGGTCCCCTGACCAAGGTAAGGGCTGTAAAATATAGCCAGGCCAGGGTAGCCCTACCCACATTTTTGGAGGACATGCCAATTTGGCTCCCAACCCTGTGTCACTGCTAGGATGTGATCCCCAGAAGGCACAGTAATTCCCACCACATCCACTGAACTCTTGGCATGATCCAGTGAAGCTTATACATGGTATCCATCTGTCAGCATTGTCACATAACATGACCATCCACATGGGCAGTTCTCCTTCAGTGTCTTTGGACTCCTCCATGATACTCATTTCATTTGGTTACCACTTCCCTTAGGCAGCTCACTCACACCACCCCACCCCTCACTCTCCCGACTCTTCTTTCCATTGTCTGCACCCCATTCTATCACCCTGCCCCCCAATACACACAAACACACACCCATAAACACACACACACACACACACACACACTCATAGTTTGCTACAAGGCCAGTATAAGTGTATTATTTTGTGCCATACATTCTAGGGGCTATTTCTGTTTTTCAATGCCCCATCATTGAGCATGGGTATGTCCCTGTGGTTCTGTGCCTCCCCTCTCCAAGTTTTGTGGCAGATTAAGGATAAGGTACCAACCCCTTTCCAAGCCATGGATTCAGCCCCACAATAAAGGAAACAACCTTCAGAGGTGACCCGGTGTGGATGGCAGGGCATCTTGGGTTGGTATTGACAAAGAAGGAAACTGACCTAAGAGAGGGGTTAAGTGACTTTCTCACACAATTAGTGAAAGAAGCAGAGATTGAGCCCTGATCTGATGCTTTTTTCCCTCTACTTTGAAACCACATTATTTCTCCAGAGACAAAGCCAACAAAAGTGTGGTCCAAATACCAGTGCCAGTCTGAGAACTGTTCGTTAGTGGTCCATGACGAAATAAGGAGCTTGCGCCAGAATGTAAATCAATTCACTACTTGCTTCATCAACGATCTTGCTGTGAAAATAAAATGTCAGCTGAACTAAACAGCATGCTTAGTGATAGCTGATTTACATTGGCACAAACTCTCTAGCTCAATGCCGTCCCTGTGTCCAGCAGCCCTGGTGCTGATGACTGTCCAACATGAGGTGGGATCTACTGCAGAACTGTGCCTCACCTTTTGTGTAAGAGGAATGGGTTGTGATAGAGGCTGGAGTCACAGGTCACATGGTCATGGAATAACTACAGCCCCTCAGGACTGAAAATGGCTCTGCACAGCCAAAACTAGTTCCTGGCTGCCCGAACCCAACCCTATAGATAGGGGCTACTCAAAGACCCAGACTGCAAATGGTTTGTTGCCTTTGTACACGAAAATTTCTGTGCCTGTCATGTGGCTGTTCCAGTCGTGGGTGTGTTAACCCTCAAGTCCATTTCTAGCTTTTTGCCTGCTCTGCTTTGTATGGTAGTGGGCCTGACCCCTTCAGGCTTTTTCCCAGGCTGACTTCCCGCTGGGTCTAGCCAATGGGAGGCACTCACTGGAGAAAGAAGAGGGGAAAGGAAAAAGAAGCCAGATAATTTCTTTCCCCTGCTTCTCTGTGTCCCAGAGTGACCAACTTGTCCCGGTTTGTCCAGGACTCTTCTGGTTTCAGCACTGACAGGCCCATGTCCCAGGAAGCCTTGAAAGTATCTCTGCTTCAAGCAGTTTATCCTTCAAGGCTGAATCTCTTCTGTGGCTTCAGCCCCTGCTGGTGGCCCCTCCTTCTCCATCCTAGAGATTGCCACTGTTATTCTAGCTTCCACTGGGTGATCCCAGCCCCTAACTCTGTACCACTGTCCCCTCCCTTTGTCCCTCCAGCCTATGGGTATTAGCAGCTTCCTGCCACTACTAATGTCCAGGTTGCCTCTTCAATCCATTTTGGTTCTTAGGTCTGCCCTCAACTGTGTCACCAATTTCAGGCATTAAATTCTCACTGTTGTTTACACTTGAAGTGGTTTCTGTTTTACTGCTTAGATTCTGACAATAGTACTTACTTTATAGTGTTATCATGAGGATTAAATTAGTTAAATAAACCACTTACAGCAGTGCTTGGAACATGGTAATTGCTTGTTAAATGTGAACTGCTGTTATTATTAGTGTAGTGCGAAATAACATTTACCGCACGCTTGCCACGTGCCAGGCTAATCACTTTACACCCATGACCGTATTTAAGCCTTACAACCCTTCTACCTGGATGAACGTTGTTCTTGAGCTAATTGTTTAGGAAACCTGTTTGCATTTCACACCTAGAAATTCCCAGGCTCTTCTGAACCACTCCCCTTGGTGAACCCAACCATATTCCTTATTTACTGAGCATTCTCTTAGGCTTTCAGGACACAAACAGGAATGAAATGGTAACAGGAGATACAGTCTAGTGGGAGAGACTGGTATGTCAGCCAGTTGATTCATCCAAGCACAGAGGGCAATGCAACCCAGAGATAGCAGCAGTGTGGCAAAGTAGGGAAAAGCCTGAGCTCTGGAGTTGGGCTGCCTGGGTTTTGACCTAGGCTCTGCATCTACAAATTAATACATCTACATCCACCTATCATAAGGCAGGGAAGTCATTTTTAACCTCTATGTGCCTCAGTCTCCTCACATGGAAAAAGTACTTTTTTTATCATACGTATCCCAGGGAGGTTATTTTAAGGATCAATGAGTTAATATTTTTCAAGAGTTTAGAATATGCACTAAATGTGATGTCTTTCTTAAGTGAAAATAAAATTAATAAGCTGAACCAAATGTAGGGGGAACCCAGAGGATGGTGTCACTTGATTCTGCCTGCAAGTATTCAGGAAGACTTCACAAAGGAGGTGACATTGGAGTGGGATCTTAAAGAAGCAGTGGAAATTTTCCAGATAAAGAAGAAAGCATCCCAAATCATCAGAAAGGCATGTGCAAAAAAGGCACAGAGTCATGAAAATGCTGGTATGACTGGGGAGTAATGAGAAATGAGTAGCTAGAATTTGGTGGCAGGATATGAGGCTCAACATTTAGTTTTGGATATGTTGGACCAGATCTTGAGTGTCATGCTAAGGACTTCAGATTTAACTCAGAGGAAAGGAAGGGAGAGCCAACAAAAGACTTTAAGTTTGAGAGGGTAAAATAATCAGCTTTGTTTTGTGGGCATTTCATTCTCATGACAGTGTAAATTTAAAGCTGAAAAATCTGCTCAGATGGAATAAAAAATATAGTAAAATCAAGTCACCCCAATTGGAACAACCTAAATGTCTATCAGCAATAAAATGGATACATTGTGTGTTATATTTCCACAGCGGAACACTATGCAACAGCACTTATAATGAACTACTGCTACGTGCAAAGGACATGGATGAGTCTCTCAAGCCTAGTATTGAGCAAAAACAAACAAAAAACCACACATACACACACAAGGGTGCATCCTGTATGATTCCATTTACATAAAGTTCAAAAACAGGCAACACTAATCTATGCCATTAGAAGTCAATGGTTATCTCTGAATGAGGAATAGTGATAGAAAGGGGACCCAAGTAAGGTTTCTGGGCTGCTAGTAATGTTCTCTGTCTTGAATTTGCCCTGGGTGCTGGTTTCATAGGTGTGCTCACTTTATGATCAAGTTCAAGACACAGAACACTTGTACTTTAAACCAAAAACAACATGCTTTTTAGTGACTTATAGGGTACATATGCAAAAAAATCACTTACTGTTTCAAAGTATAAATGGAGAATATTCAACCCTGCAGAGATCCAACTGACCTTTGACCACAGTGGGATATGGGGATCCATGAACACAGATGTCTATTACAAAGCAGCTGCCCCAACAGTTTTCCTTTTAGGTATTTCCAGGTGACCCCAATATTATGCTTCTAGATCAATTCAGCTACAAATGGTTGGTCTGCATCATCACCCTGTGTTTCTGAAGTTCAAATTTCAAGGACTTTAAACATTGCCTCTAAGGAGAGACAAAAGGACCCAGGATTTGGGAAGGAAGTCAAGGGAGACTCTAGCCTTATCTATAATGGTTTAAGTCCTTACAAGGAGAAGTGTGTTTAAGTCAGGTGTTTATTGTACAGTTAACACTAAACCTGAAAAAAACCTGTAGCTGTGCCTAGTCATTACATGATAATGAAAAGTAGCAGATATTACTTAATCAGGATTGAAAATTACTGGACCTGGCTTATCGTTATGTTAAATTAATGGCTTGCCTGTATATGTTCTGTTTTGATTACCTTCATGTGAGAAAGGTTGATGGTGTTGGGGACAATTTGCAGATGAGAAAACTGAAGATCTGAGACATTATGTGCATGGCCCCTGGCCAACCATTTATTAGGAGTAGAAAACCACTATCATCACCCTAGTCCAAGCCACCATTATCTCATGCTTGGACAACTACATAGTTTACTAGTTGTTTCCCTAGATTTACTGTTTCATAATATGTTTTCTACACTGAAGCTAGAGTGATCTTTTAAGAACGCCATGTTGGCCGGGCATGGTGGCTCAAGCCCGTAATCCCAGCACTTTGGGAGGCTGAGGTGGGTGAATCACCTGAGGTCAGGAGTTCGAGACCAGCCTGGCCAACATGGTGAAACCCCGTCTCTACTAAAAATACACAAATTAGCCGGGCATGGTGGCAGGCGCCTGTAATCCCAGCTACTCAGGAGGCTAAGGCAGGAGAATCACTTGAACCCAGGAGGCGGAGGTTGCGGTGAGCCAAGATCGTGCCATTGCACTCCAGCCTGGGGGACCAGAGTGAGACTCTGTCTCAAAAAAGAAAAAAAAAAAAAAAGAATGCCATGTTACCCCCTTGACTTTTTAGTTTTTTATTCTTTTGTAGAGACAGGGTCTTGCTATCTTGCCTAGGCTGCTCTTAAACTCCTGGCCTCAAAAGATCCTCCCACCTTGGCCTGCCAAAGCACTGGGATTACAGGCACACTTTATTTACTAAACTCTTCAATGGCTTCCCAGTGATCTTAGGGTAAGGACTCAAAACATCAGCAGGACTTTGTAGGCCCATGATGGGTAGGCCCCACATGTGTATCTCTTCAGCTCCATCTCACACCATGTTCCTCCTTGTTCCTTATGCTCCAGCCACACTGAATTTTCAGTCCCTGAAACTTGCTATACCCCTTTCAACCAGAGGGTCTTGGCATGTGCTGCTCCCTTTGATGTGGGTGTTCTAAAATTTATTAGTTTGGCATCAGCCATTTTCCGTTCCTCCAACTAACACCTGTTAACAGGCAGACCTACCTAAGTTAGGAGCCCAATTCTCCTTGTTTCCCTTTGTGTTACAGCAGTTTGAAGCTATTTCAGTCTTTTCAAGGAAAAAATGATCCCAAAGGGACTTAAAATAACAAAGCAAGGGATTGTCAATTCTGTTACCTTGAAAGGCAAATTTTGGAAAACAAAAAGCTACCCTTTGAAGAATTATAAACATTAAAACACAATTAATAACAATAGAAGGCAATATCATCTAATGGTTTAGAAAACAGGCATTGGGGCCCGGGTGGTGGCTCACGCCTGTAATCCCAGCACTCTGGGAGGCCGAGGCAGGCAGATCACGGGGTCAAGAGATCGAGACCATCCTGGCCAACATGGTGAAACCCCATCTCTACTAAAAATACAAAAAATTAGCTGAGTGTGGTGGCACGCGCCTGTAGTCCCAGCTACTCGGGAGGCTGAGGCAGGAGAATCACTTGAACTTGGGAGGCAGAGGTTGCAGTGAGCAGAGATCGTGCCATTGCACTCCAGCCTGGGCGACAGGGTGAGACTCTGTCAAAAAAAAAAAAAAAAAAAAGAGAACACACATTGGCTTCAGACAAGCCTTGGCTCTGTGAAGACCTCACTGACTGTGTGACCTTCGGCAAGTTACTTCAGCTTGCTGAGTTTCCACCACTGTAAAATAGAGACAATAGCAGAACTCACCCAAGAGGATGGTTTTGAGGATCCAGTGACAGGATGTATTTGATCACTTAGCTAAGTGCCTGGCACACTATAAATCTTCAACAAAGTGTGGTTACTCTAATAATTATTATATGAGAACACCTAAAACTTTCTTCCACTCAGGCTATGAAGGCAACTGATAAAAGTGGAACAGAAAATGACATGTTCACGAATAGCAAAAACAAAAACAAAAACAAAAAAACTTCTTATAAAGAGCCAAAAGATGTCAGTCAACAAGCCAGGCACTGTGACTCACACCTGTAAATACCAACATTTTGTGATGCTGAGGCTCATGAGATCACTTGAGCCCAGGAGTTCAAAACCAGCCTGGGCAACATAGTGAGACTTCGTCTCTACAAAAATTTAAAAATTAGCAGAATGTAGTGGTGCACCCCTGATCCCAGCTACTCAGGAGGCTGGGGTGGGAGGATTGCTTGGGCCCAGGAGGTCGAGGCCGCAGTGAGCCGTGATCGCCCCACTGCACTCCAGCCTGAGTGACAGAGAAAGACCCCTTCTATTTATAAAAAAGAAAAGAAGAAAGGACGTCAACGGATTTCACTATTTAAGTAAAGAGGACATTCATTCGACTGAGGAGTGGTTAGGAGCAAGCTTTCTTAGCCTCTCAGATCCTTAGCTTCCTTTTCAATACAAGAGGCTCTAATCCCAACATCACAGGTTGTTGTAAATTAAGTTTACACCTCGTCATGCTTGTAAAGCACTTAGCATGACACTTGGCACATAGTAAGCGCTCAATAAACAGTAGCTGCTGTTCCCACCGATGTTGCTGCTTTTATTCTTCTTGAGCCGGAGCCTTTGCAGCCCTTAGTGTCCAGTGAAGGCTGCTGTGGTTAAAGCTCCGGGTGCATCATCGAAACCGGTTCTCAAGCTTCTAAATTCTGTGTCAAGTGAACTTCTAGGCCATTTAAAACACAAAGGCAAGGCGAGGGGGCCCCCAAAGTGCCCCGGATTTTCAAAGGGAACGCCGGCGCCTGGAAAGTTGTGATGCCCCGGGCATTCAGGGTAGCGCGGTGGGAAAGCCCGCGCCGCTCGGCCCCTACTCAGGCCGGCCGTCTCGGGGGGCGCGGCCCAGACCACCGACGCGCCTGGCGGGGGCACGAGCCGCTGGGCGTCCACTCTGCCTGGCCCCGGAGGTGTTCCCAGGTACCCGAGCCTCGCGGCGTTTTCAAGGGCTGGCTGCGAAGCTTGAAAAGGACCCGCCGCTGGGCCGGGCGTTTTGTGTTTGCCAAACAAAGCATGAAGGCAGAGTGAGTAAAAGGGGCGGACCGGGCGCGGCACAAAGGCCGGGGGCGGGCCCGGGCTGGGGAAATACAGTTCAGTGGGCCTGAATTGATACGCTCAGCCCCTAAAGCCCCGGGCTGGGCGATCACAGGGCATGAAGGCCCAGCAAAGAGCACTCTGCTGCATTGATCCAATCCCGAGCGAGCAAGCGAGAGGCTTGGAATGGGGAGGCGGGCAAGGACCGAAGGGGGGCATACAGGGGTCTGTAGGAGCCGCTGGCCGCAGTTAGGCACTTTTCTTAGAAATGAGGGAATCTCCTGGACTGGGCGAGGGCCCTCCAGATGGAGCCTGTCCTCAAGCCCAAGCGGCCAGGGCAGGAATGTCTCCTCCGTTTCTATGGAAAGCAAGCACGCTGCCGGGTCACCCGCGACAAAGATGTTCTCTCTTCCTGTTCTGGAAAAGATGCAGGGCGGGGTGGGGGGGGGTGGGGGGTGGGGGGGGCGGCTGCACGTTCTCTAGGGCCCTCCCCCACCCCCCTGCATTCTGAGAGTCTGGAGATGCACAGATGACTCTGGTCCTACACCATGCGCGCACCCGGCACCTTCACAGTGTCTGCCACTGTTTATTATTGGAGGGAGGGACAAATTGGGTGGATGGTGGGAAGGACACATGCATAGATGTGTGGTTCAACCAGATGGGTTCTGATCCCTTAGTTATTTTCTAATTCACATTTTTGACTGGGTGGTTTTGTCTCATATGAGTATGGTTATGGAAGTTTTGTTTTTTCTTTGTACCTTCTTGTGTTTTCCAAATCATTGAACATGTTCACAAAGTATATAATCAGAAAAAAATCGATAAACATTGTTTAAAATATAAATAAAACAGACAGAAGGAAAAAGTGTCAGAGATCATGACCATGTAATAATAATGATGATATCGTACACATTACCCGTAACCAACTATTCTTACATGCTTATATCACACACATTGCTTTTCACAATCACCCCGTACTTAATACAGGACCCAGCACACGATACTTAATAAATGGCTGGATTTACTCCTGCATAGTGGCAGGCTGGTGGAATCCAATGCCTTTGAACAAATGAAGTAGCTGAGGTTCTAAGAGGCTAAGTGTTGCAGCCAGGAATGAATCTGCCAAATGCAAATCCAGTCCTCCTTCCCAATGCCCCATAGAATCCTGAAGGGCTTCTTCAAATACAGGCTATTTTATTTCACTCTTCTGTGTTCATTTCTGGACTATGAGGCCCCAGATTTCCTTTCTGAAGACAAGGTTTGTTTGTTTTTGTCGTAATGACACACTCGGCATCATTAAGTGTCCGTGAAGAGGAATCTTTTAGTTGCATTAGAAACGTGGTTTGTGACCACCGAGAGCCTTGGGAAACGAAGCTCTCCTAGCAGGAAGAGAGGCAGGCTGCTAATGAAACGGCTTTCTCGGGGCGGAGTTTCTGCATTCTCTTAGGGCAGACTTGAGCATTATTGCCAAGGAAAAGCTTAGGCCATGTCTGAACTACACACACTGTGATCTGTGAGTATAAACAGTTCAGATCTGAGCAAAGCAGTTCCTACCCAGAAAGACTTTCTCATTCCTAGCTCCTTTCCTTGGTTTGTAAATTGTAACTGATACAAAATACTTTAAACTCGGCCTTGATTTGAAGTTTACTGAGGGAATCAGGTCAACTAATTGAGCAAGAATATACTTTTTGAAGTTAAGTCAGCATTGTTTAAGCAGTTTTATTTGAGATCCTTCAAACAGGTTTGCACCATAATTTATTGCAATTCCTTTTTTAAAAAAATTATATTGGTATCAATTTTCTTGCTTGAAAGTATTCTTTTCCTGTATTATATTGTCAGTCAGAACATCATAGTAATAAATATCAATCTACTACTTTATTTTTAAATTGACTCTTACACGTGGTTTTGTGAAATTCTTAAACCTCACATGAAATATTTTGCTTAAAATTGCATCATGCAGATCAATACTGATTTAGCCCATCTGTTTTGATGAAAACTTTCTTGGCTGTAGTAGGAAAGAGGGCATGGATATTTCCTTGCAATATCTTCCCCTCACTTAAAACCCCACAAATGAAATAAGACCTCAGGATTGCATGAGATAATTTACATACTAATTAGGTTGCATGGTGTAGTTGAGAGAGAGAGAGAGAGAGAGGCTCTGGATGCTAACATGGCTTCAAACTAGTGTGATTGTAAGTTGCTTATCCTCCCTGTGTCTCAGTTCACTCATCAGTCAATCACTGAGGGCCATTAAGAGGATAAAATGAGATATGATTGAAAAGAGCCTGGCATAGTAAGTGCTCAAGAATTTTTTTTTTCATGTTTTTCCCTATTAACAACAGCCTTTAACATCCTCCTTTGTAAAAAAGAATTGATTTCCTCACATGTAAAATGGGGATAGTGACATAATAAGAGTAACATAGTACAGGATATTGATGAAGAGCATAGATTCTGAACTCAGACTGGGTTCGAATCTCAGCCCCATTACCAGTTGTGTGACTTTGGGCAACTACATCAATCTTCTTGCTCCTCATTGTCCTCCTGTGTAGAAAAGGAGTGGTCAGGGGCTCGTTGTAGTGCCCACCACCCAGGGTAGCTGCCAGTATTCAGTGAATGAATGCACACAGTATAGATCTACCTAAACTTCTGCATGGCTTCCTTTTGCAGCCTGTAAAAACCTGCAGACCCCTTTTCAGAATAATATTTTCAAATACATAAATGCAATACTTTGGATTACAAAGGGAAAACTAGTTATAATGAAATCAAGTTATTGATATATTTTTAAAACAAATTTGTGATATACATGCTTCCTTAGTAGCATATTGGATAAATAACAAGATTTAGCAGTCTGTCTAATATCCACCAATATTTCAAAGCAATAAGGAAAGTAAGTGGTATTGTGAGATAACTACAACTGTAATGTACTGGAAAAGTACCTATGATATTTCTACTGATAACAAAGTCACAGGTATTGCAAATATGACTTTGGTTTGTTGCCTACATTCATCGTGGAAGGAAAGGCTTGCTTTCATTTACAGGTTAGTGGAAATTAATTTTCTAATTTTGTTGTAATTTGTCCCATCTAAGTTTATGGACACCAGATTAAGAACAAAACTCTGATTAGTATAATACATGCTAGCTATTATTACATCAGAGAGGTCGTATAGATTGGGTAAAATAATGAGTGTGATGGCCATTGCAAACATCAGGCATTTAATACATGGAAGATATCTCAGTTGTTTGCAACTGTTACATTTCATGAAAGCCATCATAGACAACATATTTTAAAAATAGGCATAACTGTATTTTAATAAAATTTTATTTACAAAAATAAGCAGCTGGTGGGCTTGTTTGGCCCATGGACCATAGTTTGCTGGACCCTGTATTAAAACATTCTTTCTTTTTTTATTATACTTTAAGTTCTGAGATACATGTGCAGAACATGCAGGTTTATTGTACAAGTGTACATGTGCCGTGGTGGTTTGCTGCACCCATCAACCCATCATCTAGGTTTTAAGCCCCATATGCATTAGATATTTGTCCTAATGCTCTCCCTCCCCTTCTCCCCCACCCCCAACAGGCCCCGGTGTGTGATGTTCCCCTCCCTGTGTCCATGTGTTCTCATTGTTCAACTCCCACTTATGAGTGAGAACATGAGGTGTAAAACATTGTTTCTTGAGGAATATTGTATGCAACTTGAAACATTTCAACTTATCATACCTTGTCAAATACTTGACACAGGACTCAACTGGGAAATGCTGTGAAAATCCTTTATAAAAACCAGAAAAATAATGGTTTTTCTAATGATAAATGATAGGCGAATGATAGCTAATCAAATTAAATTGAATTTACTTGGTCTGTCAACCTGCTATAATGTCTAGAACTGCCTTGTCTATGAAAACACAGAGAAACATAAAGCCAGTAACAATGGTAATATTCTGAGTAATTAGAACCAGCAGCACGTTAATATGTGGGAAAAGTAAATGGCATGGAAACCATTCATGGCAATATTACCTTGTACCTGGAGCTTTCTCCAAAGGGTTGTAACTACCCTGCAGCTGTTGCTTGCTTGGTACACTGTAGGTTTTCAGTATATACTTGTCAGTTGATTGACTCTCCTGATGAGTCTCCAAGGAAGAAGAGAAGCAGGCGTGTATTCATTTGGAAATCTTAGTATTTCTATTGTGTAGACAGTGTTCTGGTATTTCTAGGGCTGGGGAAAGGAAGGCAAAACAAGGTGAGATAGTTTAGGGTTCAATAGAATGGAAAAGGTAAAGTACTGGGATGGCTGCTCTTCAGATAGACACATTTCATGGCAGCCGGGCATGGTGGTTCATGCCTGTAATCCCAGCACTTTGGGAGGCCGAGGCGGACGGATCACCTGAGGTCGGGAGTTCGAGACTAGCCTGGCCAACATGGATAAACCCCTGTCTCTGCTAAAAATACAAAATTAGCCAGACGTGGTAGCGCATGCCTGTAATCCCAGCTACTCGGGAGGCTGAGGCAGGGGAATCCCTTGAACCCAGGAGGCAGAGGTTGCCGTGAGCCAATATCACACCATTGCACTCCAGCCTGGGCAACAGGAGAGAAGCTCCATCTCAAAAAAAGAGAAACGTTTCATGGCAACAAACATTATTGAGCAACTACTGAGTGCCGGGTGCTAGGATGAGATTGAGGGGGGAGAAATTGCCAGTGGATTTTGCTTCTCCTACAAAAAGTTAAGTCTATATAACAGAGAAAGTGGCTGTGTTAAGGAAAGCAAGAGGACAGGTCAGAATTAGAAATGTTAAACATTCCAGCCAGCTGTGGAAGTCGAGTATCTGGAACTAATATCTTTCGTTGTCTTTGTTTCTGGCCCCAATGCCATCCATTTCCTTTTTTCCTGTTTTGTTTAGCACTTGCCTTCAATTGGTGGAAACAAACAAACAAAAACAAACAAACAAACAAAAGCTTCTTGTGCAAAAGTCACCCAGACATTGTAAACGAAAGGGCCCACATCATTTGTGTGCATGGTTGGACCTGAAACTGGCTTAGACACTAACACAGCAGATTATAGGCAGCCCCCAGTGTATAACTTTAGGAAGATCCCATTCATGGGGTAAAAAGAACATTCCAAGACTTCAGTCCAGGTCCCAACACTAGAAGCTGCCTTTAGCCATAGAAGTCACCACCAATGATTTCTGCTTTCTCTGCCTGTTGGGGTGGGAATATTCCTACTGCATCTGCCAGGGTAGCATGGCAGAGTTAAGCTACAACCCTGGAAGAATGTTTTTGTAGGTATCATGTTATCTGGAGTCTTAAGTTTTATAGATGCCAAGTCCTACCTGTTCTCTTTTCTTAAGCTGTTGGGCCTGCCCCGTACCACACAGCTGGCACCCCTAAGGAAGTATGCGAGGGAGTTCATCTCAGTCAACCAGGCACCATTCAGATCTTTGATCCTGAGCCATTTTTTGCTCTGCACTAATTCCTAGTCTTTCTGACTTCTACCCTCATTTTTCATTGTCAGTCTCACCTTTATCCTACATTCCTCATGTTCAGAATTGCTTCCCTAGAAAACACCATTGGCTACCTTTTTTACTGGTATCTAAACTGCCTTACCATGTGGAGATGGGGCTTGATGAGGCTCTCATAGTGCTAAGAGTTGTTTGTGAGAGGATCCTGTGTATAGCTACAAAGGATGCTCAAACTGAGATGGTGTGCAGAGAGGAGAAGCAAGTGGGAACTCAAGGTCAATATAGCAGAGAAAGGCATGAAAATGTGTCAGGAAGCTGGGTAGGTAGTGAGGGGCAGTTATTGAAAGTCAAGCTATGCAGTTAGGGAATAGAGGCACAGTGAAATGAGAGTAAACATTAGCATATTGAAAGGTCAAGCGAGCAAGAGGACAAGTCTAGCTGGATATCTGAAATGAGCATTATGATTATTATTACCGAGACAGGGTCTCACTCTGTCACCAAGGCTGGAATGCAGTGTGCCATCACAGCTCACTGCAGCCTGTATTTCCTGGGCTCAAGTGATCCTCCCACCTCTGTCCCTCAAGTAGCTAGGACCACAAACAGGCACCATCATGCCTGGCTAATTATTATTATTTTTTTTTTGTAGTGGTGGGGTCTTGCCATGTTGCCAAGGTTAGTCTTGAATTCCTGGGCTCAAGTGACCCTCTCATTTTGGCCTCCCAAAGTGCTGGATTTATAGGTATGAGCACCACACCAAGCCTACCCAGGCATATTATCCATGGCCAATCTAATACCTCCTCCAACTATGGCATGGTACACAGGAGGACCTGATGGATTTAGACAGCCAAATGGCAAACACCACTGTATAAGGTAGGCTAACCTACATTGTGCTAACTACCCACAATTTTAGTGATACACATTTCTGTTTCATTCTTGCTACATGTCTTACATGGGTTGCCACCTAGAAAGAGGTTGCTTACATTCATGGCTTACCAGGCATTAAATGCTCTGGCTTAGGAGTAACTCACATCACTTCTGCTCATGGTCCATTGGCCTGAGCTAATCCTATGGTCCTGCACATCAATACTTCATGAGCGCTAATTTAGCCACAGGCAACACTCAGATGATAATCATGGCTACACCAGGGCCTTGACATTGACATAGCCCCTCCGTGAATGGCACTTTGTCCAGGTTCACTCCAGCTCCACACTTGGGTCTTGAACAGTAAAACTTCCAATACAACAGCCCATCTGCTGGCCATATATAACATTACTCTATGGGAAAACAAACTCTGGGTTTTAAAAAGCCATCTCACAAATAGACCTTGAAAGCTTGCCTATTAGTAAGTTGGAAATGGCCTTAGTGATCCTAAGCCCAGGATGATCATGTGGCAAAATTATGCCACATGGGAGCAATGACAATTTATAATAACCTCCTTCTTCCATGGTGCCTCTTCCAGTGAATGGCACCACCATGTACCCAGTTGCATAAGCCAGAACTCGCTCCTGCCTTCTCTGCCACCAATCTCTCCCTTATACTATGCTGTAATCCCGATGGGCTTTCTTTTGTTTTGTTTTGTTTTGTTTTGTTTTGTTTTGTTTTGTTTTGTTTTGTTTTTATGAGACAGAGTCTCACTCTGTCACCCAGGCTGGAGTGCAGTGGCACGATCTCGGCTCACTGCAACCTCTGCCTCCCGGATTCAAGCGATTCTTCAGCCTCAGCCTCCTGAGTAGCTGGAATTACAGGTGCGTGCCACCACACCCAGTTAATTTTTGAATTTATTAGTAGACATGGGGTTTGCCATGTTGGCCAGGCTGGTCTCGAACTCCTGACCTCAGCTGATCCACCCGCCTTGGCCTCCCAGAGTGCTGGGATTACAGGCGTGAGCCACCGCACCCAGCCCCAATGGACTTTCTTCTGTTGTTTATATACTTCAAGCTTGTTCTTGTTTCCACGTCTTTGTATTTGTTGTTCTTTCTGCCTGGCATACATTTCCAAACTACCTTTAATATTAATTTAGCTATCCCTTACCTTTAGGAATGTAGATGAACTCACCATCATTAGTTAGTGACTTAGGGCCAATCACTAGAATGGAAGCTCTCTGAAAGCAAGGACTACTGTGTACTCTTTGGATTTTAGTAAGGGCTCAATAAATGCATGCTTACTGGATGAATGGCCATAGTGAGTCACCAGCGAAGGCAGTACGGAGTGCCTCTTTTCACTCTCATACTCTTGGGTGTCATGTATGACCTGTTTCACTTTACTGCCAGTTGGGGCAGTGCAAGGGTACAAGCAGCTTCGCAGTTTCCTTCCATGCTTCTGTCCCCTCCTTTGGGCGGGGATTTCAGACTCAGGAGCAGCTTCAGTGATTTTTTTGTTTTTATTGTTGTTGTTTTTGTTTTTTGTTTTGCTTCATTTTGTTTTGTTTGTTTGTTTGTTTGTTTTGCCTATATCTGGTTGGCTAATAAGGCACCAGTGCCCTGGAAATGACAGACTGAAAACCTGTTCTGTTATTTCTTCTGTGAAATTTTCTTTTGATATAATCATTTTGGGATCATGCACATTGTTTCAAGTATACATTTTCCAGTAGGTTGAGTCCAATGTCTGTCTCCTCCCCTTCCCTCATCCCCCACCTCACATCCACCAGACTGTAAACGACATAAAGGCAGGAATTTTGTCTATTTTTGTTTATCACTCTATTCTCAGCATCTAAAAGTAAAGTTGGCACAGAATTAGTAAGCATTCAACCAATATTTGTTGAATTAATTAATAAGTCCAGAGATGGGTTACCCCTCACTCCTAGTTTATAAACCACGTTATGCACAGAAGAGAAATCCTCTTTATTTGAGCTATGATCACTGGACACCAGCCTTATTTAGTTAAGGTTGGTCAAGCTGTACTGAAAGGACTTCACCTGACAAGACAAGCTGAGCTCACTTTCGTTATCCAATATGGGCCACATAAAGTGTCACTGGGATATTAGAGAGCAAGAATCCCATATAACTTTCAACACATTAAGATTTATATATGGCTGAGGTGGTGGCTCATGTCTGTAATCCCAGCACTTTGGGAGGCCAAGGTGAACAGATTGCCTGAGCTCAGGAGTTCAAGACCAGCCTGGGCCACATGGTGAAACCCTGTATTTACTAAAAATACAAAAAATTAGGTAGGTGTGGTAGTGCAGGCCTATAGTCCCAGCTACTCAGGAACCTAGGAGGCTGAGGTGGGAGCATTGCTTGAGCCTGTGAGGCAGAGGTTGCAGTAAGCCAAGATTGTGCCACTGCACTCCAGCCTGGGCAACAGGAGTGAGACCCTGTCTCAAAAAAAAAAAAAAAAAAAAAAAAAAGTTAGATACCTCCTTCTATGATAATGATAGTGACTGCAAAAGTAATAATAATAATAACATTAAATATCACTTATTGAGTGCTTATCATTTAAAGTGCCAAGCACCTTGCTAAGAGCTTTGCATGCATCGCCTCATTTAATCTTAACAACAGTATGAGCTCCCTCCTCTCCATGGCCTCAGTTTCTCCTGCAAGTAAGACACAACCCAGTGGCAGAGGGCAGAGAGCTGAGGAGGCAATAGCCAAGAGCTGCAGCAGAAAGATTCTCTGCTCCCCAGAAGCTGGTGACCAATTCCTTTGTCTGGCTTTGTGAATGCATTCCTTAATGCTGAAAGTATTAAAAATACAATTAAAGTATAAAAAATTCTCAATCTATTCAGTGCTGCCAAAAGGAAATACATCCATTTCCCACTTACCATATTGGAGTTACTTCAAACATAATTCCTATATATTCCAATGGGAAACTATTTATTGAATAAATTCAGAAATGAACTGTTGGGCTATTTATGCCTCCCTGGCAGGAGATAATTGTACATTGACAGGTAGATGATTTCTAGAGGCCTATGGGCCTGGTAGGCAGATTTTAAGTAAATGGCCAACCTTCCCTTCCCTCCCTCCTCAGGCTCTTTCTGGAGAGAAAGGTGTGCTAGATGTGTCATGGAAACTTCCCGCTTGAACCTGCCTGTGTTTGCCCACCTGAGCCTCAGAGGTGTTTACTGTATTGTGAGAGCTGTTATTGTGCTGTACACAAACGGAGCCCTCTTGTCTCCCACTTTCAGCGTTTGATGAATTTGTTTTTGAGGCACCATCCTTCAGTACGTTTCATTTGATTACGGTTCCCTTTGATTTACCTTTTTTCCAAAGCTTTCTCATTAGTCCTTATAGGAGCCAAGACAAGGTGTACAATTTGGCAGCAAGGAAATTGGGATTTAATAAGTCCTCTGCACAATCCAGCATGTCTACAAATAATTGTAGGATTAGGCTCCCCAGCCTCATTTGGAACTGGATGCAGCTGACCTGAATAATGAAAGTTATGAATCCCCTCCGAGCATCGCTTCATTAGAATCCCCTTACAAAATAAGAAATAAGACTCATCTCATCAGCTCGATTTTATGGCATCTGATTAGACCACTATTTTCTCAGCAGGTCCCTTTTCTTTAAACTGTTGACTATAGATGGCCTGCTGAATAGAATGAACTTTGGACCACTAAATTGCGGCATTATGGTTATTTTGTGTAATTTATGAAAAGCGGGAGAAGCCATGATCACTTACTTCTTGTTGCTAATGATATCACCATTTATCTGAACAGGTGTGAGTTTGGAATATTCCTCCCACTCGCGATACTCAACCTGGAACACTGCCCAAGTAGAGACCCCAAAAATGATATTTGGAGGTACAAACTCTACAGATGGTAAATTAAAAGTTAATGGCACCTGCACAAGTCTTCATGAATGTCTACCATCAGCAGCCTTTCAGGAAGCTATGCATTTTAACTATGTTTACCTAATAAGTCCCTCTATTTGTTGTTTGACTTACAATTCAACAAATTTGGTGAAAGCCTAAGTGGGCTTTCAGTGTAACATCCTCCGTTAGTACATCATCATCTCCCTATTTTGAGATCTAAGGCAAGGTGTTGAAATTATGTAGAAATTATTTCAAGCATTATGATTAAAGTGGTACAACATGCCAATCTTTTCTGGCTAGTGGGAAATCCACAGTCACAACCACATTACAAATGTAAAAGCTATCCTAAAACAAAGGCTATCTGAATCAGTGATCTTCCAAAAGAGTGACTTGCAGAGGATGCAGATTACCTTTAGATGATGGCTAGATGTGGTTTTCTCAAGCATCCAGGAGCTAAGAGACCAGTGTGGTGAAGTGGTGAGCAAAGACATGCACTTCAGAGCAAGCCAGAGCTGGCGTTGCATACTAGTTCTATCAGTTGATGACTTTGCGACCTTGGGTAAGTTTTTACTCTTCTTGAGTCTTGGTCACCTAATTTGGAAAACAGGGATGTGATTGCTTCCCTCATTGGGCCATTTTAAGGGTTAAAGAAGAGAGCACATGTAAAGTGCCCTAGCACAGTGCCTGATTCACAGTAGACACTCAACAAATGTTAATTAATGTTTCCCCTAGGGGAACAAAGCCCAACTTGAGGGGTCAAACTTACCTGACAGAGGTAAGGTAATCACAGGACATCTGGTCATCACAGGACATCTCAAGATATTTTCCCAAACAAAAATGGTTTTACTCAATCCTCATTTTAGAAATTAGTATCAGAATGCCTAGGGAATGGATGATAGGGCAGGTGCATGACAAACTCAGCCTGAAGTCTACACTACAAAGGGGTTTCTTTTCTGGACGAGGCTAGGCCCAAAGCTTTTTTTGATTTTTGATCTATACTGAGACATTGGACCAGCACCTTTCGTTCAAAGTGACAGTAACATAAGCCTACTCAAATGAGTAACATTTCCCTTTGCCACTGGCTCATTTGGGTGGAATGACAAAGTTTGCTTGCGTTTGTGTAGGCAGACCCACACAACCCTGGCACTGATAAATATTCAGTATGTCTTTATGTTATCACACTAAGCAGCACTGAAAAGTGGTCAAATTTTTGTTTGTTTGTTTTTTGTTTTAGAGAGACACCTGTAATCCTGCTGATGCTCATGTGCTGAAAACTATGACTGCACTCAATAAAGAAGGAGACACAGCATTACAGCTCCTGTGGAATTAGTCCAACAGATTTCTTAGTTTTCACTGGAAAACCTTAGAAAAGTAGAGGAGAGAGGGGTGCATGGAAGAGTGAGCACAAGAGAGGAGGCATCTTACATTTTATAAACATCTGAACACTGGGGTTCTATCAAGATTCTGTGTTTCAATGTCTATTTGACCACAGATGTGCTCTTTCAAAATTCTGTGTTTGAAGTTACGTTAGTAACAACTGATGACCATCCTGCAATGACTAATCCAATTCTCAGCGCAGCTCTCTGAAATAGTTTTGCTTTCTCTCTCTAGGTCTGTTCTATACTCCTAACTCTCCAGGAGTTTACAAGGAATAAAATCTCTTCCAAAAGCTTTCTGTTGCAACAACTGGACCATACTGAAAACTGAGTCCCACCATTGTAATCTAGGTTAGCAGGTAATCATTGTTGGTGGGGTCCTCCCTTTCCCCAGGCTCATGTTTGTATTGGGGAGCGGGAAATTTTTGCTAGAGCAGCACTGCCATCTCTCTACACTCCACCTGATTGATGGGATGGACCAGAGAAATGGACATTCCCAACACAGTCCCTCCTTTCACATCTGCTCACCTGCCCAGAGGATACTATCCACCACGCATAGTGGGCTCTGCACCAAGGATTCAGCAGTGACCAAGAGGAAACTTGGACCCTTCTCTCTAGGAGCTGACACCATTTAGTGAGGAGTCAGACAAGTAAATAAAGAAGGAAATGCCGTTAAACATGCAGGATGATTATCACAGTTGTAAGGGGAATGAGGGAACACTCTGGGAGCATAAAGGAGGTGCATCTAACCAATTATCAACTGCATCATCAAGTATCAAGTCAGAAAGATTAAATTTCATAAACCTTGCCTCTAAGCACCAACTTGATGGTCACTCTGACAACACTATATTGAGCATCCTCTCTAGGTCAGACCTGTGCTAGGAGCTGGGGGGATATAAGGAAGAATAAGACATAGCCCATGCTCTTAAGGAGCTCACAATCTAATGGAGAAAATCTCCAAATAAACTAACACTTTCAGCATAGTGCAGAGATGGGGTCATGCAAAAAGAACTATAGAAAAACAGGGGTGGGGCCCGTAACACAGTGTGTAGGTCAGAGAAGGCTACTCCGAGATTAGTCCTGAGCTGATTCTGAAGGGATGAATAGAGCTTAGTTGCTTGAAAAATATGGACAAGGTCAGTCCAGACAGAGGGAACTTCATGGTCAAGAGTATGGAGATGAACCTGAGCATAGAGGTTGGGGAATGAGGCTTGAGCAATAAGCAGGGGTCAGAGAATGAAGGACCTTGTATACCATTCTGGGTACAACTGGAAAACTTGGACTTGATCCTATGTAAAAACAAATAAGATGTTGTGGGCCGGTGGGGGGCAATTCTAAAGGCAGAGGTATAAGCCAAGGGGGCCGGGCTATTACAGTCCAAGGGAGAAACGATAACAGCCTGAGCTAGGCCTGTAAGAGCAGCGAAAGAGAGCAGAGAGACACAGAGCTGTTTGCAAGGTAGACGGATGAGTGATTGATCGGCTGTGTGGCTAAGGCAGAGGAAGGAGTTTATGATGACTTCCAGTTTTCTAGTTTGTGTCCTGCCAGAATTGGAGATACAAAAGGAGCAAGGGTAGCAGAGGCAGGAGGGGAAGAATGAGCTCAATTTTGGACATGTCAAATTTGAGGTCCTTCTGAGTCATCCTGGTATGAGTGGCTCCCAAAGAAAGTGATTTTGCAGAAGATATGATGCTTGCTACTTGCTCTCCTTTACTGATATAAATTTGAAGAGGGGAAATATAGTCTGGTAATCTCACATAGACATAGAAAAGATATCAAAGCAGCCAGGAACCAAGCATTAAGAACTCTCTCATATAGAGAGAGTGAACAAATAAACCTCATCAGACCAGCAGACTCTCCCAACCTACCCTGCATTTCCCTGTTTGATGTTCCTGCTATTCCAGTGCTGATGTCTAAGTAACTGTGCCACAAAGTATACTGGGAAGCAGAACAAGTTGCCAAAATTGTCTCAAGATCTCCTTTTCTTTTGACATGCACTATGACTTGTGGCAAATGGAAAATAAATAACCCCAAACATAAAAGAAGAATTGCAGGCCCATGTTCTTCTCAAGTGACTTTTAAGGGGAGGCAAATGGAAATGTTCACTTTGCTCTTATTTGTATCACTTTTTAAAATAACTTTATTGATGTAGAATTCACATACTATACAATAAAATCCTCTGATGTCACTCCTAAGATGGTATGACTGTGAACATGAGCACAATCACCCTGAGATGATAGTGGTTTCAGCATGGCTCTGTTCGTCTTTTTCCTTGATACCTCCATTAAGTTGTCTGCCTCCTTCTATTAAACTACACGAATTTCTGGCTGATTGCTCAATTATTTTTCAATAATTTTGGGGTTATACATTGCTTCACAGTTTGATCCAGTTACATTTAAGCAGGGGTAGCTTTATGTCGTGATTCTTTGAAGTTTGTTCTAACACCAAGAAGACCCCTCTTAGCTGGACCTTTCCCTGGTTCTCTCTGATAAACAAGATGGTCTGTGGTTAAGCTTTTTGCTCTAATAGAGCTATCGGCCTCTTAATTGCTCACCATTAAAATCTCCATCATTTTCCAGAGCATCCTTAGGCTTGAACTGCAACATACTCCTTCAAACAAAGTCAGTTTCTTTGAGAGAACTTCAGCTACATCTGTTCTTATGGACTGACTCTCCCCCCTGGGCAAAATCTGTGAGTCACTGCTTTGAGCATTGAGAATCTCTTGCCTTGCTGGGTTGCTTCTCCCAGTATGAAGCCTCTGCTCTACAAACTAGCTGGAGGGAGAGTCGTCAAGGCCCTAGATTCGTATGAAACCTCTGCTCTACAAACTAGCTGGAGTGAGAGTCGTCAAGGCCCTAGTATTCTTGGCCTGTTATACCTGGCCTATAGACACAAGCCTAGTATATATACAAGGTCTGGGTGGAGGTAGGGAACACGCTACCTCTCAGCTGCACTCATCAGGAATTCAGCCTCTATCATTTGGAGTTGGAGGGAATGAGAAATGCTGGCAGCCAGATCCTCCTCGTGGGATGCCATATTTCTTGACTGGGATATGAGGGGAGAAAAAGGGCCATCTTCTTGACCACACCCACCCAGAGTGGAACTTCCACTAAGCTGAGCTTAGTGAGGGGCAGGTAAAAGGGAGCCACTCATAACTGAAATATCACAGACTCTTGCTGCTCTTGCTGAGATTTAGTAGGTTTTCTTAAATAAATGTTTTACTTAATGGATGCCCTTAAGGTAATTTTAGAGACTTTGAATGACTGATTATTTTAAGAACAATTTTCACCAGTTATGATGGTTTCATTCAGAAGTATGTCCACAGTGCTATTCACACTGCCATTCTAGAAGTGAAACTCTTTGTCACTTTTTAACCCATTATTTGTTTGTGTTTATGTAAACAAACTATTGACTTCTGAAATATATATGGAGTATGGGTTGGGAAATAAGACCAAAAGGATATCTTGCTCTTCAGCTGGAAAAGTTTAAAAAAAAAAGAGAGATGAAGAGAATAATGGAGAAAGCACATGAGCTACATGGCTTTTTCATGGTAAATGGAAAATACAAAGTGTGATCTCATAGATGACCAGGTTCCAAGCTGCATGATCCTCTTTATGCACAGAAGCATAAAGAATAAATGGATTCTAAAGAAATTTGGAATAATTTTGCACATTTAAAACTATAACCTTGCCAGAGATACTAGCGATGTAATTTTCACAAATGTAGTAAAAATCAATCAAGTCCAATCACTTGAACAGGACACTTGTAGTCCATTCTAACTCAACCTGTGCCCAAAGAGGAAAACACGTAGAAGGAAAAGTATGGCCTTGTTACTTACTGACTTATGATTATTGTCGAGTTATTCAATGACTTTCTGCCTCAGTTGCCTCATTTATTTGTTGTCTGCATCAATTGAGAGAAATTACATGAAAATGCTGATGAGTATTATATAAGAAATAAGGCCTTTAAAGCTAGGGCAAGTTTCACATATCTTGAAATGACCTTATTTTATGAAGATGGAATACTTCTTCCTAAGAGGCGAAAATAAGGGAAAGCTGCTTTTTGCCTGTGAACTGAGTTTATGGAAAAACTTCAAGACATAACAAGGAATGTGATAATAGTACTTTCAATCGAAGATTGGTTAATAAGTCAAAACTAAGATGTATTTCTTCCAAAAGTCAATGCTGCATGGTTTAGCAGTGAAGTACATGGGCTCAAGCCTGACTGCTTGGGCTTGGCTACTGGTTCAGCCACTTTCTAGCCAAGAGACTTTGGGCAAATTACGTAACCTCTACACACCCCAGTACAATGAGTTTAATACCTTATGGGTTGTTGTGAGGCTTTAATGAATTAAAAGATGTAAAGATATATGAGCAGTGCCTGGCACAGAGTAAGGAAGTGTGAGTGATGATGATGATGATGACAGTTGGGAGATTTGTCCTTGTTGGAAGTTGTTATCCTGCCCCAAATGAATCCTGTCAGATTTCCTAAAAATCTGATGTCTTTCCTCCGACAGGCATTACAGAAAGACAGTGGAGGAGATGTCTCCAATGCAAAGTCATGGATCATCAAGATGGCCAATGTGAGAAAAGTCAAATCCGTTGTTCTGGGCATCAAGTTCCTAGAAATGTTGGAACTGACAGCATGTCTGATTCAGTGATGCCACTCAAGACATTTAGCCAAGGGTGATGCTCTAGGATGAAATTAAGAAGAAAATGACAAATAAACTATGGCAACTAATCAATACATAGCCCAGTATGAAGCTAATGGTCCATTTCAAGAGCAGGAGCTGGCCTTTGCAGAGCCCACCGTTTTTTGTGGTCAGAATTGAGTCTTGTTATAATCACATTGAGAATTGCAGAGATTAATGCCCTGAAATCATCAACATTGCACTATGAATATTTCTTTTCCCTTGATTCCCTTACTAGTTAGAAAATCATATGCATACAGTTATTGCAGTGATCCTATTTTAATAATGTAGTGTAATGAGATTCATTTGAAATTATACTGAAACTTTAAAATTGGGGAAGAGAGATAGATGACATTACTAGGGCTACACATGGTTCCAGATTAAATAAAAGCAGAAGTATATATCTTTTATCTTCAGATTCATCTATCTTATAATAATTGTTACTTTAGTTCCAATGTGCTTCTTAAGTCCAGCACCTTAGCCTAGTCTTCTTTTACAACCCTTAACATCCTCTTGGCATAAAGTCCTGACATTTCCATCTTTTACTTTAAAACTGATTTAGTGCTGTCATTAATCTCCCGAAAGGATTGAGATCTGTGAGCTACCCAGAATGAGTGATTGTAGGTCAGTCCACTGGTCACATCAACAGGCAAACAGGGGGTTTTGAGCACAGAACTGGGGGATCGAGGCAGTAGTTCAGGGTCTGCCAAACCACAGGCCAAATCTAGGCCATTGCCTGGTTTTATAAATAAAGTTTTATTGAAACACAGCCATGCCCATTTGTTACCTATTTCCCATGATTGCTTTCACACTACAAAGGCAGCGTTGAGTAGTTGCAAAAGAGACCATGTGGCCTACAAAGCCTAAAATATTTGTTATCTACTCCCCTCATAGGAACATTTGGCCAACCCATGCACTAGATGGTTGTCTGTAATCTAAAATGTTCTAACATATTTAAGGTTGCTGAATCTAAAATAAGCTCAGCTATATTTGTTGCCTTGATTTGTTTGCTTATAGTCAACTTTAAGCAGATGTGGCATAAACTAATGATTACGCATTTCTTGAAAGCAGCCGAAAGTGCTTGCTTCCCTGTGAGCCTTTGCTAATGCAGTCCCCTCTGCCTGGAATGTACAACCCTATCCCACCCTCTCTCTTTTTTTCCTGTCTATCTCCTGTCAGTTTTCAGAATTCTATCTAAGTCAAGCCCTGTTTGTGAAGCCTTCCCTCACCCCAGACCCCAGGCAAAAGGAACCATTCTCTCCTCCAGTTTCCAGAGCTCATATTCAAGTCCTCTGCCATGGCGGGCTCACATGGAATTGTTGGTCCATCTACTCCACTATGAACTCTGCAGGGGCAGTAGCAATGTTGCATTTATTTCCATAACCCAGCCTTATAAGACTCAGTCATTTGTTAAATCTGGACTCGTCTTTTCCCTAAGTGATTTCCCTAAGTTTGTTCCCACATTGCACACTTCATTACTTGCCTCTGGGCTTCTACTCTTACCCTCTTTAGTCTGCAGTGAAAGTGAACTTCTCACAGGATAAATCAGGTCATTTCACTCCTCTGCTCAAAACCCTACACTAGCTTATACTTGGAATAAAATCAAAAGGCCTACTATAGCCTGCAGAGCCCTGCACGACCTGATTCCTTGACTGTCTGTCCACCATCATATACCTCTTACTACTCTTTCTCATGAAAGCTGGATTCCAGGGACACTGACTTCTTTGCAGTTCCTCAAACACTCCAAGTATGCTTCTGCCTCAGGATCTTTGCACTCACTATTCCATCTTCTTGGAATACTCTTCCCCAGGTAGTTACACAGCGTGCCCCCTTACTTCATTCAACTTACTGCTCTGATATCACCTCCTCAAAGAGGCCTTCATTCTTGGAAGAAACAAAATAGCCCTTTTTGTCACTGTCTGTTCTCTTAAATTTATATTGTTTCATAGCCCTTATTACTTCCCATTAAATTTATTTGTTTACCTGCCTTCCTGAGCAGAATACAAACTCTATGAAGTTAAGAACACTGTCTTGTTTGCTGTCCTCTCTCTCTCTCTCTCTCTAGTGTTTGAAACAGGGCCTGGCATCTAGTAGATGCCCAATTATCATCTGTTGAATACAAATGAATGGAAGTCTGTTGATTCTGGCATGAGCACCACACTGTTTTCATCATTTAAGTGTTATAATGTGTACTAATATTACTTTGTAATGAATATGAAAGTCTGTTTAGAAAGGCATGGGTTTTAAGAGGAGACAGATATTGATTCAAATTCTGGCTCTATCAAGAGGTAGTTGCATGGCCTCAGTCAAGTTGTTTGACCTCTCTGGGCCTTAATTTCCTTGGAGTTAATCAGGGGATAGTCATTCCCTCCCCACAGGGTTATTATAAGGAATAAATGAGGTAATACATGTATTATGAAATTGTTTTTAGAGATAGCGTCTCGCTCTGTTGTCCAGGCTGGAGCACAGTGATGGCTCACTGCAGCCTCAAACTCCTGGGCTCAAGCATTCCTCCTACCTCAGCCTCCTGAGTAGCTGAGACTGCAGGTATCTTCCAACATGCCCAGCTAATTTATTTTATTTTATTTTTTTGTAGAGATGGGTTCTCACTTTCTGGTTCAGGCTGTTCTCAAACTCCTGGCTTCCAACAATCCTCCTGCCTCAACCTCCCAAAGTGCTGGGATTACAGTGATGAGCCACCATGCCCAGCCATATTGTGAAATGTTTTTTAGGCAAATTATAACATATTATAAATAGTATAACCTCATTTTTTAAACTATGTGTTTGTATTTTTTAAAATGTCTGCAAGGGTATAGCCCAAAATGTTGACAATGGTCATCGATGGTAAGCTTGGGAGTGATTTTTATTATCTTCTTTACACTTCTGTAATTTTTTATTTGTCTCTCTTTTTACAAATAAGTACATTGCTTGAATTGTCAGTGGCAAGAAGCCACTTTCATTTTGAGAAAATAAAATGCAAATAAGACTATACCCTTTCCATCACACTGTGTTAGCCATCTACTGTGGCACTCAGGCAGTGATAAAATCTTAATAAGTAGGTTGGCAGGGGAGGGTGGCCAGGAAAAGAGGGCCAGCAATAACTAAGAATAGAATTGGGGTATAACTCAGTTCATTATCTTTTCTACGCCATTCTCCTTTCTCAGTCAGGTTGGTAAGATGAGCAGTGAGCCTCAGTCTCCTTGTCAGTATCCATACCTCAGAATAGTGTGGAGATCAAATAAGATAATTTTCCCATAGCCAAGAGAGCGTATGGGGGTTAAGAGCACAGCTCTGGAGTAGTTAGCATGAGTTCGGATCCTAAATCCCTCATTACTAACCCTACACTTTTTGAACCTGTTTCCACATCTCCAAAATAGGGGGAATAATTTGGACCTGGCAAATTTCCTGTGAGGACTCAAGGAGCACATGGCCTGCTGAAATCCATGAACTACCAGACTGCCTCTATTCACCTGATGTCCTGCTTTTCACCCAGCCTCTTCACCACAACCTTTACGATGGAGAATAGAGGAGGAGGAGGGGCACAGAGCCTCTTCTAACTCCAACCACATTTTCCTGGGCCTTGTTTCTAAGCAGTGGAAAACCAGGAAGGAGAGTTAAGAAAGGTAAAGATGAGTCATCATCAATTCCCTTTGTGCTGCTAGAACAAGTGTGGGAGAGAAGCCATGTACCTGTCTGCCCACTGACACTCAGACAACCATTGTACAATAAGAAGCACTTGGCTGCCTGAAGAATGGAAAGTAAACATGGCAAGGCCAAGATGTCCAAGATGTCCAAGATGAGTCAACTGGGCAATGGTGGCAGGAGAGCAACAATGAACAGTCCTAGTGTTTTGCACAGCCTGGTATGCATCTGGCCCCAGAGCCTATTAGGATGAGTACTGTGTCCCCCCAAACACCAGCTCTCCAACCCAATGGATGCCTAGAACTATTCATCAAGATGAAGTGGGTTTTATTATTGTGGATATTGTTAGCCAAAAAACACAAAAGATGCAGAGGAGGAAGGATTACTACATTCCTCTTTTGTGATATTCAATGGTTTGAGTCATGATGAGGAGGTCATCAGGGTTAGAGTGGGTATCTCCCACCCCTTTCCTTTCTTTTGTAACAGAATATTGGATTGAACCCTGCGGTATGCTGGGCCCCAGGGATGCAGAGATGACACACTGCGTACTCTGCCTTGGAGAAGAAGTCAAGTGGTGAAACCAGGCAAGTGCCATGCCATTAGAGTGCCCTGTGGTCAGGATGTACTCCAAAAGGATCTGAGACTAACTATCAGTGTGTGAGCAGCTTTACTTCCTACTGGAGGCACAAGCTGGTTCCTAAAGGATGACAAGGCACTTGCCCAGGGCAAAGGCCTTGAAATAGGTGGCCAGCAAGTGACAACTGGGTCATGGCAACCCAAATGTGTCCAGATGCCAGGAGAGGCTTAGTCAAATACAAGTCAGCATGCCAATTGAATGTCCTCTTTGACGCTTAGAGCAGTTGAGCAGTTAAGGTAAATCTTCTTAACTTGGGGCATGCAAGGCCCTACAGATCCCCTCTCCCCGCATTTGGCTTCAGTTACCCTTTCCAACCTCATTGCCATTATTGGCTGCTATCCTACCCTTTACCCACTTCACTAAACACACCCTGTATTTTCCTGCCTTTGTGCCTTTCCAGGTACGGTCTGATCTCCCAGAGTCCTCTTCTCCATATCTGCCTCTGGCAGAGTCCAGTCAATCAATTAAGGTCAAATTCCTCCTCCAATAAACCCATCCTTTGGGGCATATCCACCATCTCTACCCACATGCCACTAGAAAAAAATCAATCTCTCCTTCCCTTTTGTGCCCAGGACACTTAGTACCTCTGTTAAGAACTTGACAAAACCTGCCTTGTATAGCCAAATGGTTAAGAATACAAGCTGTGGTTTCAAGAGAGCAGACTTAGAAATACCACCTGTGTGACCTCGGGTAAATTTACTAACCATTCGAACCCTCAGTGTCATGATCTGTATAATGAGACTAATAATAGTGTCTACTTACTAGAGTTATTTTTAAGATTATATGAGATAATGCATCTAAAGCATAGTGCCTGACACATAATAAGCATTCAATAAATTGTAGCTCATTTTGTTATATGGCCCTGTTGTCCCCACCTTAAATTGTGAGCCACTAGAGATCAGGGACTATTGTTAATAGTATTGTATTGTTACTGACTCTCTTTCCGTTTAGTGACTAGTATACAGTAGGTGCTTGATAAAGATTGATAAGATCCTCTTGAATCATTGCCTTGAAGATACTGGGGTAATTCTGGAGTGCTTCAAAGTTTGGGTTTATGATCTAGGATGTACCATAACCCTAAAAGCATAAGACCCATATAGCCTTCTGAATTGGGGGAAGCCCTTGAGAGTTGAGCTGGTATGGGCATATATTTGATAGGGCTTTTTTTCTCAGGCCATCTCAGACCAGTGAAATACTTAGGGTATGCTATGGTCTGAATATTTGTGTCTCTCTGTCTCCCCAAATTCATAGGTTGATATCCTAACCCCCAAGATGATGGTATCAGGAAATGGAGTCTTTGGGAAATGATTGGGTTATAAGGGTAGAACCCTCATGAATGAGATTAGTGGCTCCTTGCTCCTTCTGCCATGTGAGGTTAGTGTGAAAAGACAGCTATCTATGGTTAGAAATTGGACCCTCACCAGACACTAAATCTGCTGCCTTATTGATCTTCGACTTTCCAGCCTCCAGAACTGTGAGCAACAAATTTCTGTTGTTTATAAGCTACCCAGTCTATGGTATTTTATTTATCAGCCTGAAGGGACTGAGACAGGGTATGCAAGTCTATGATTCTCTAGAGCAGTCATGTGAAGTACCTATGAGAAGGTTTTAAAGGAACACTCTAGACACCTAGGAAAGGAAAAGAGCCACTGAGATCTGCTGGAAGCAGTTGAAGGAACCACTGGGGAGAGAGCAGTAGAGGAAGAGCAGCCCCATCCTTCTGCCAAGAAGGTGATCTTGTTGAGTTAGGTCGGGGCTGGTGGTGTTATTTTAAATACAAACTGAGTCTCTCAGTGGGTCTGTACTGGGCAAAACAGAGACAAACAGGGGAGGGAACAGCCACTGCCATGTGTTGTGTCTAGTCACATTATTATTATTATTATTAGAGATGGAGTTTCTCTCTTTTTGCCCTGGCTGGAGTTCAGTGGTGTGATCTTGGCTCACTGTAACCTCCGCCTCCCGGGTTCAAGTGATTCTCCTGACTCAGCCTCCCGAGTAGCTGGGATTACGGGCACATGCCATTATGCCCGTCTAATTTTGTATTTTTGGTAGAGACAGGGTTTCACCATATTGGCCAGGATGGTCTCAAACTCCTGACCTCAGGTGATCCACCCGCCTCAGCCTCCCAAAGTGCTGGGATTTCAGGCATGATGATGATGATGATGATGATGATGATGATGATGATAATTATATGCTTTTTGAGACAGAGTCTCGCTCTGTCGCCAGACTGGAGTACAGTGGTGCGATTTCGGCCCACTGCAGCCTCCGCCTCCCTGGTTCAAGCAATACTCCTGCCTCAGCCTCCTGAGTAGCTGGGACTACAGGCACGCACCACCACACCCAGCTAACTTGTATTTTTAGTTGAGACAGGGTTTCACCGTATTGGCCAGGATGGTCTCGATCGCTTGACCTCATGATCCACAACACACCTTGGCCTCCCAAAGTGCTGGGATTACAGGTGTGAGCCACCGCACCCAGCCTCATTATTTTTTATTAGACTTGAACTACCCTGGCATAGACTTTATGTACTGTTCTTAGCTCTGATGCCATCTTACTTCCCCATCCTGGTTTTATCTCTGACTCTGCTTTGCCGTCTGGTTATTTTCCGCCTTCTGTTGAAGGTGACATATTTCTTCAAACCACCACAAATCGATTTGGGAATAAGGTAAGGTATAAATAAATCATCTTTTTAAAAAACATACATTCTCATTTGATACTCAAAACAATCCTGTGACAGATATGCTGATTCTCTGAGAGTATGAGATTTGTGCAAAATCAAAAAGCTTGTAAATATCTTCTAGCTCCAAGTTTGGTACACTTTCCACCAACAAACGACCAACCTGTTGAGCCCTGACTATATGCCAGACACTGGATGAGGGGTTGAAGATTGAGAATTGACTTGGTGCCAAGAACATTATCTCAGTTCTGTAAGGACGGTGTTGCCATCAATCCTGAATTACAGGTGAGGAATTTGAGGCTAACCACAGTTCGGTAACTTGATGTGATCATACAGAAATGCAAGTAACAGGTTCTGTCCCAGCCAGTGCTCCTTTGGCTCCCACCTAACAAAGGTAGAGAGCTCACTGATGAGAGTCTTAGTTAGAGGCTACATCCTGCCATTCACTCAGTCTGCTGGTTTTCTAGTCCCATAGGTCTGTAATCAAAACACTAAGAAGTACTAACATTTCCGGACCACCCACCAGGTGTCAGGCATCATGCTAAATACTTAACTTTCATTATCTTGTAATCCTCTGAGGCAGGTACTATTTTACTCCCTTTTCTCACTTCATTCCCTTTCCCTATGTACTCTCATCCACAGCCACAACTACAGTTAGTACCTATGTTCAAATGAATAACAAACGTTTATATCTAGACCAGACTTTTCTGAATATTTCACACCACTATTTCCAATTGCTTCCTTAATTTTTGTTCTCGAATTTATTTGTTCATTTATTCAACAAATATTCACTGATCACCTACCATATAAAAAGCATGATTCTAGATGTTGAAGATTACAGTGGTATAAAAATAGATAAGAATCCCTTTCTCATGGAGCTTACATTCTGGTGGGGGAATCACAGTAAGGAAGAAAAAAAAATGGAAAATATCTAGATAATATGAAGAACTAAGGTGAAAAATAAAGCAGAGAAGAGGATATGAAACGTTGGAGTGGTGTTGAAATTGTAGATAGGATAGAGAGAGAAGGCCTCGCTGATGTTGTAGTATTTGAATAAGGGAGGTGGAAGAGGTGAGAGAGGTAAGGGAAACCTCTAAAACACCTCAAACTAAATAGGACCAAAACCCAACCCATGATTTTCTCCGCAAAACTTAATCCTTTTTCAGTGATCTCAGTCTCAAGAAATGATCCCACCATCTGAGTTAGTTGAAGCAGAAACCTAGGAGCCATCCTCACTGTAAGCTCTTTTTCCCTTCTTCATACCCCTGCCAATATATCCAATCCATCAACAAGTTTTGTTGATTCTAGCCCTTAACTATTTCTCTTGAGATAACACACTTTTCCCCCATCTCCATTATTACCACTGTGATCCAAGCCCATGTCATCTTTCACAGCAGCCAGAGTTAACCTTTTCCAAACCAAAATCTGATAATGTTATCACCTCACTTAAGACTTAAAATGGCATCACATTGCTCTTACTGGTAGAATGAAGACCAAACTCTGTTTCATGACCTGTACATGATCTGACTCTAACCTCCTTCCCCAGTCTCCTTTCATACCAGTATTGCCCCCACTTCAAATACACATACCCACCCCCCACCCCACACATACTCTAGTCAAACTAGCTTTATTTTAGAATCTTAAATCAGTCATGTTATTGCCAATATACCCTCTGTTTACATGCTGTTCCCTCTTTCTGGAACACCCTTCTTCACTTGTCTCAAGCCTGTCACTCTCACCTAGTTATCACCCTGTTCAGAGAGCAGCCTTCCCTGACCTTCCTGAGTTGGTCATGTTCTCCTGTTACAGGGTGTCATGACCCTATGGATGTCCCCTTCCACACTTTCACAGATGAAATTTTACATCAAGTTTTGTGACTATTTGTTTAATGTCTACCTTCCCCACTGAACTGTAACTCCATGAGGACAGGAATCTATATGCTTATGATTGAAACCCCAGTGTATAGAATAGTGCTTGGCACTTAGGTAGGTGCTCAACAAATAGTTGTTGAATGAATGAATGAAACAAATGAATGGGCCACAATTTCACAGATAAAACTGTGACTCAGAGAGGTAAAACACATTGCTTAAGGCCATATAATTGGTTAGTGGCAGAGCAGAGACTTGAAATCTGTTGATTTCATTTCCCATGTTCTTTCTCCCGCCTTTTACATTTTATACTTTTAATTTCAGAAGTTTCATGTGAATGCAGTCATGCTGTAAAAATCCCCCAGGCTTTGTCCTTCCTAAGAAATACCACTGTTAACATTTTGGTATCTATGTTTCCAAGGCTCATTCTCTGTTTTAAAATACATATATGTGTATATATATACACACTCATGGATAAACACATTTTATTGACTCTTGTATTTTAATATTAATGGGATCATACTAGTGCATTATTCTGACAGAATAATCTTTTATTAACATAACATTGTGCTTTTAGAGATCTTTTGTCAGACCATAAACCTGACACCCTCCTTTGCATACATGAAGAGATACTGAAACATTAAATAAATGATGCATAAAATGCATGTGTCATTGAATAATTAGTTTGTTATCAAAAGAGAGTCAGGTAACAACATTTTGGTGTAGTTCCTTTATTGTTTGTCACTGTGCTACATTTTAGAGATCCACAGATGAGGAAGACAGTTCTTGTCTGTTTTCTGCCAGCATAGATAAAACTAGGAGGAATTAGACAGCATGGTGTACTTAAGGCAACAGAAGTAGCTCTGTATTACCATAGCCTATAGTGCAAGGACAAATGTGAGAGACAAGACTATGGAGATAGGCGGGGGGTAGATTATGTAGAGCTTTATTTATAATGCTAAGCACTGTGGCCCTTATCCTGATGGCACAGGGTACCATATAAGGATCACTGGTTAGGAGTGCTTTAGCTGCAAGTAGCAGAAAATCTATTAATAATATATACTTTTTCTTAAATGTAATAAGAAGTCTAAAGACAGGCAGTTGCTGGTTTAGCTTCAGAGGCTCAACAACGCTCTTGGATCCCAGGCTCTATCCTTATATTCATCATCCTGATTAAGTTGGCTTTTCACCCCCATGCTTATTGCTTCATAGTGACCAGATGGCCACCATGGCTCCAGGCATCATGTTCATGTTCAAAGAAGTTAAAAGAGGAAAAGAAGTTATCTGCTCTCAAGAAAGCAAAAGTTTCCCCAGGACCCCCCAGCAGACTGAAGCTTATAAGTCATTGGCTAGAATCGTGTTGCATAGATGCCTCTAACTCCAAGAAAGCCTTGGAATATTGGCATTTAGATTTTCTATCTTCTATAACGAGGGCACACACAAGACTTGGGAATGGGTGTTGTGAAACTCAGTCAAAATGATTTGCGTATGGCAGGATTTTACTTGAGGAATTGGCAGGATCTAACCTACCAAGCACCTCTGCCCCTGTGATACCATTATAGTTCTTGGAAAATGTCATTGGCAATCAGTCTCATATGTATAACCTGACAATGTTTGCTAAGAGAATGATGCAAGCCTCCTAGTCACATAGAGGGAATGAATGATGTTAAAGTGTGATATTGCCAATGTCACCTGGAGAAAGAGTCTGTCCATCAATCTCCAAATTGTTGCTGTTGTCTTAAGGCTGTGTTGGAAAGCCCCTACAATTATGACACAGTTATAAGAAGTCCATTCAGAAAGGATCATGGTTTGAACTGGTTGAGCTCATAGGAGTGTATCTGCTGCCAGCTTCATCTTTTGGCAGTCTCACCTGGCATTTTTATGTATGCCCTATCTGGGAGATTTAACCTACCGCCAGGAAATGCCACTAGCCACCAAAAATGGAGGAATATACTGGGGTCACAATCTCCATCTAGGCCTTAGGAAAGACAAAGTATTCATTATTTAACCTGTAGATGATACCTTCCTAAACTACAAATATAAAAACAAATGTGGTCCAAAATGTATTAAGAAGAAAGAGGAGGAGGAGGTGGACAATAACAACAATGACAGCAAGAACAAGGGCAAGACATTAACAACGGGAGTTCAGCCTCTGCCAAGATCTTCTTGACCTCAGCACTGAGGTGGTAGGAGACAGCTACTTCTTCCCACTCTTTCCTTATGTCTTCTGTCAATTCAAAGAAGCCCAGGTAGTCATGAATCTGGACCTCCTCAGAGCTTCAGAGCATAAATCCTAGACTGAGTCCACAAGGGCAGTACCTGAAAAATGACTCTTTATATGTGATTGGGGTAATTAGAATAATTGACAATGTCTCTTGACCTCTGTGAATACCTTAATTATATAATCATATACTCTTTGCCTGGCCACCCAAAAACAAACTAGGATGACCCCATATCTGTCCAACCAAGGTATTCAAAGTCCTAGACTCTTTTCATCCCCAACTTCTACCTCTCTATATTAAGGACACATAGAGATTTTTTTAGTTGCCCTTGTATCAAAATCCAGAGGACAGGAAGGTAGTAGAGGCCATTTTTGTATTGAGAAATTAACTGCCTTTAAAATTATGGGGTTTTGTAAAGGACAAGCCCATCTCAGCCCTCTCCCCTATCCTCACATCTACCCCATTCATGTGTGACTAACAATTTGGACTTCTCAAAGTGATCTGTCCTACTTATATTAACCAGCATTACTCTTTAGTTTGGATGCTGCCAAACCTTATGACTACCTGGAGGCTCTCGCTCACTATTTAGATAATGGCTTTCAAACAAAAGACTTTCTGGAAGAAGTCTAAGTATCTATAATCTAAATAAGTGCCCCTGATTATTCTCATATGTAGTCATTGGAAACTACTGGCCTAGAGGTCATTAAGAAAAACCAAAAGATATCCTGTGGTACAAGGAAAGCTTCTTCCAGAAGAGATGACTCGCCAAGAAAACATCCAGGCATGAGACCAACTTGGTTCGGTGCCCACTTCTCTATCTACTCATTCATTCATGCAGCTGATCATCTAGCTAAAAACTATGATTTAAAGAGTAGTTTAGGATAAGATTGAGTTCTGATGCAGGCTCATGAAGGAACTAACATATCTTAAGGAGGGGCATGACATCATCAGATTCATTAAGTCACTCTCATTTCTTCTACTTCCCCAAGTTCAAGCTTTTTCCTGGGTTTTCTCAGGGTCTTCAAGATGGTAAAACCTGTGTCATCTTCCCTTAACTAAATGCATGTATAATATCAATGGATTTTCAAATATTTATTGAGCATTTACTATATGTGAGGTATTTTGCCTGTTTCCAGAGATGTAGCAATGAACATGCTAGGCAAGAATGTTGATCTCATAGAGCCTTCCCTATTCTTTGCTACCTACTCTGTGTTGCAAGCTTGAGGAAGGATCCTACATCCACAGCAGAAGTTCAGGAGTAGAAGTCAGCTCTGGTACTGGATACAGTCAATTTGCGGGTGATCAGAGAAGAGGGGTACTTCTAGAAACCAACCTCTGACATCACATGTTCTAGGACGATTTTTTTAAAGATGATGTGGTTAGCATAGCAGAGACTACTTGTTCCCCAATATTTCTTCACTTCCTCTTCCATAATAACAGAATCTTGAGCAGGTCACATGGCCACTCAGAATGGAGATTGTATTTCCAGTCTCCATTGCAGAGTCAGTTTTAGCCATAAAACTAAGTTTTAGCCAGTGGGGTGTGAGCAGTAGTGGTGTGTGTGGTATCTGAGTTGTTACCTCTAATGGAAAAGACATTCCTTATCCTTCCCTTTTTCCCCTCCTCACTGGCTGGGTGTCCTGGTGAGTTATCTTTGACCACACAGGTAGAGTAAGATTTTATGGATGGCAGAGTAGGATGGTAGAAGGAACTTGGGTTCCTGAATACTTCACTGAGCAGTGTTGCTGTACTGGTCCTGCACTATCTACCTCCTGATGGTTACATGAGAGAGAAAGCAACATTCATGCAGTTTAAGCCACTCTTATCTTGGGTTTCTGTTACAGCAACAGAACCTATGTCCTAACTAATACTGTGTTCAATGAGAAATTCATTAATTACCAGAATGAGAATAGATTTAACAGGTTCATATAGGCAAAACTCATATAATACTGGATTGAGGAATGTGGAAAAAGTGTGGAAGTAGAGATAGTAATTGTAGGCAACTCTTTCAAGGTCATCTGTAAAAAGACGGACACTAAGGCAGTAGCTATAGTGGATGTTGGGTGAAGAGAAGGCTACGGTTTTGGCGGTATGGTGATAAGAGAAATATGATCATGTTTCTAATATTATTGGAAGGCTCTAATAGAGAACAAGAAGTTGAAATACAGAAGAGGTGGTGAACATGGTGGCTCACGCCTGTAATCCCAGTACTTTGGGAGGCCAAGGTGGACAGATCACTTGAGGTCAGGGGTTTGAGACCAGCCTCGCCAACATGATGAAACCCAAGCTCTACTAAAAATACAAAAGTTAGTTGGGCATGGTGGCAGGCACCTGTAATCTCAGCTACCAGTGAGGCTGAGGCAGGAGAATCACTTGAACCAGTTACAGTAGGTAGTACAGGTTACAGTAGGTAGTGTAGGTTATAGTGAGCTGAGATTGTGCCACTGCACTCCAGCTTGGGTGACAGAGGGAGACTCAGTCTCAAAAAAAAAAAAAAAAAAAAATACAAATGGTGAGAGGAATCGATGGAAGCGACCCCTAAGGGCTGGGCACACAGTAGCTGACACCTGTAATCCCAGCAATTTGAGAGACCCAGATGGGAGGATCACTTGAGCCCAGAAGTTCTAGATCAGCCTGGGCAACATAATGAGACCCCATCTCTACAAAAAAGGAAAAAGAAAAATTAACTGGGTGTGGTGGTGCACACCTGTAATCCCGTGGGAGGCTGAGGTGGAAGGACCACTTGAGTCTACGAGATCAAGGCTGCAGTGAGCCATGATCATGCCACTGCACTCCAGCCTGGGCAACAGAGTAAGACTCTGTGTCCATCACCACCCCCCTAAGGAGTCAGCAAGGATGAGAGCCAAAACCCAGGGTGGAAAAAGGAAATCTGGTTCTTCCGAGAAAGAAACAACAAGGAAAAGATGACTGTAGAAACAAGGGATGGCCAGGAATCTGAGGGAATTCCTCTGTGAAGGAGGAGGCAAATCCATCTGCTGAGAGTGTAGGAAGGATATGGCTATCAGTTCAGGGGCTTGCGTTTTTGAGTAGTGAGGTTTTGAGTAGTTGGGTAGGATAAGAAGGTGACTAAAAACAAAGAGGATTTCAGGCTGGGATTGTGGGCCCAGGTGGCTTTGCACTCTAGGAGTCCACACAGTTGTACGATATTTATCTGGAAAAGATTAATTATAGAAAAAAACAAAAAGTGAAAGAGTGTAGACTATATAGGAACAGAAGGCTTAAAAACCCAAGGGAGACCTTAACATAATGTGATAACATAACAGATGTTAAAAAATGGATAAAGGGTTAGAAAGTGAAAGGAACTTCTCTCTAAAGATGAGACAAGCATTTATTCTGTCAGGCCAGGCAGAGTGCTGGGCTCTAACCAATACCATCTCATGTAATCCTCACCACAACACACGGAGCTAGGGATCACTAGCTTCATTTTTCACATATGAAATGGAGTCAGGTGAGGTTACATCAATGGTTAACTACAAAGGTAGAAGTAAGCCCCATTTTCTTCCTGATTTTAAAGTACATGCTCCAGCTACCTCCACTCTGCTGCCTTGAACAGACCTTCCCTGGATACCAGAAAATGACGATCTATTTGAGAGGCAATTTTGCAGCAGGGAAAGCTACTGGTTTTTATCTGCAATTTCTCATTAGTCTGGGTTTTGAAAGCCTACTTGAACCGTCTCTACTTGTTTGTGGGCTTTTTTCATTCGTGTGCACTCTGACCTAAGTTGCGATGGATAACTTGTTGCCAGGATATTTCCGTAAGAGCCAGAATGAAAAGTAAACAATAGCAAAACATCACATTAATCTAGCTCTTTGTGATGCCTGCATTTCTTTTTGTTAAACCCATTATTTCTGAATCTTTCTTGGGGGTGGCGCCAGGGAAGGGAGACAGCTATTAACAATCCACTATCCTTTATTTAAAACCTCTTTATATAATATTCAACTATTACTCTACAGACATTTAACACCCAATCTATATCCCTTTTGGTTAAAATGCTGATGACTACATGATCAGATAAATTACAATCTTAAGTAAATGTGGGTAGGCATAGTAAGCTGAAAACTGGCAAGGACCTTTACAACTCTAACTTTCCAAATAATAAGAAAATTATAGGAAACAGATCTTTTTTTTCTGTTGTCCCAGGCTTATTCAAAATATTGCACCATAGAAAAAGATTCAAACAGCTCCAAGTGGTATTTTAAAATTCACCCCAACTGTAGGATGAGTGACTTGCAGATTGGACAGACTGCCAAAGTCCAAAACCCTCAGCATTTCCTCAGTGTCCAGATCCTCTTCAATGATCTCCTGATCCAGAGTTGTGATAACTCGGGAACATAATTAGCTCTCCTTTCTCTGCCCTCCTCCTGCAACTTGATGGAGATAACCCTCACCGGACCTCTCTAAATCTCTTTCATCAGATATGTGACATAGCCTGCCATCTTGTTGTGGAGCTTCTTGTTGGAAATAATGGCAATCTTCTCGTACATGCCTTTGTTCATGTGGAAGTAGTTGTCCAGGCAGGTATAGTACTTTTCAATGATGATCCAGGCTGCCTTCTTCATACTGTTGGTGTGAATGTGGTCCAGCTTGACGGGTCCTTGCTAAAAGAGCCAAATCTTATCTTCTGAAACCGCCCATTTAGAAACATCTAGCTCTCTGACACTTTCCCACACAATCCCACAATGAACTTGTGGGGTAGGTACTGCAATTATCCCCATTGGACAGGTGAGAAAACTGAAGCCCAGAGAGGTGAAGTGACTAGTGACTAATGTAAGGACACACAAACAATGAGTGGTAGAGGCATGATTTGAACTTAAGTATGTACAGTTCACATACAGGTGATCGTTTTGCTCCAGCTTTAAGAATGGGTCAGAGGCCAGAGAGGCCAGACATGGTGGTTCACGTCTGTAATCCCAACACTTTAGGAGGCAGATGTGGGAGGATTTCTTGAGGCCAGGAATTCTAGACCAGTGTAGGCGACACAGCAAGACCTTGTCACTGCAGAAAATTTAAAAATTAGCCAGTCATGGTAGCATGCACCTGTAGTCCTAGCTACTTGGGAGGCTGAGGCAGGAGGATCACTTGAGCCTAGGAGTTGGAGTCCAGCCTGGGCAATATGATGAGACTCTGTCTCTACAAAAAATTTAAAAATTAGCCAGGTGTGGTGGTGTGTGCCTACAGTCCCAGCTATGCAAGAGGATTGCTTGAGCCCAGGAGATTGAGGCTGCAGTGAGCTGTGGTTATACCATTGCACCCCAGCCTGGGGGACAGAGCAAGACCCTGTTTCAAAAAGGAATAAAAAAGCATAGGTAGGCTTTCAATGTGTGGATTTTAACTTTATTTGTTTAGAGACAGGATCTCACTCCGTCACCTAGACTGGAGTATACTGGCACGATCATGGCTCACTGCAGCCTCAACCTCCTGGGCTCAAGTGACCCTCCTGCCTCAGACTCCCAAGTAGCTGGGACCACAGGCATGGCACCATGCCTGGCTAATTTTTTATTTTTTAGTAGAGATGAGGTCTCACTATGTTGCCCAGGATGGTCTCAACCTCCTGGGCTCAAGCTACACTCTCGTCTTGACCTCCCAAAGTGTTGGGATGACAGGTGTAATCCACCATGCCTGGCCTCAACATGGATTTTAGTCTTGGTAGAAGTAGACAGAAAAACTGCAAGGACGTAGTAGAATTGAACATAACTATTAATGTGCTTGACCTATTGACTGTTATAGAACGTTCAATCCAGCAGTAGAATACACATTCTTTTCGAGCACATTTAAACTATGAACCAGAATGGACCATATTCTAGATGAGAAAACAAATCTCAATATATTTGGAAGGATTCAGGTAATACAAAGTCTGTTATATGACTACAAAGGAATTAAATTAGCAATCAATAACAGAAAGATCTCCTGAAATCCCCAAATATTTATACACTAAATAACACACTTCTAAATAAACCATGAGTGTCTAAGAAGAACTCAAAAGTGAAATTGGAAAGTGATTTGAACTGATGCAAAGGAAAACAAAAAATTTGTGGGAAACTGCTAAAGCAGTGATGAAGGGGGAATTTGTACCACTAAACACCTATGCTAGTAAAGAGGAAAGATTTCAAAACAATGGTCTCAGCATCTACCCGCAGAAACTAGGGAAAAAAAGAGCAAATAAGCTCAAACTGAGCAGAAGAAAGGAATGGAAATCAATGAAATAGAAAACAGAAAAACAATTGAGAAAATCAATGAAACTAAAAGCTGTTTAAATAAAAATAATAAAATTGATAAATCTCTAGGCAGATTGATGAGGGAAAAAAAGGGAACACACAAATTATCAGTATCAGAAATGAAGAAAAACGAGATCATGAAAGATCCTACAGACATTAAAATTTTAAGCACCTACTATGAACAAATTTATGCCAATAATTCAATAGCTTAGATGAATGGACAATTTTTTTTTAAATTTGAGATGGAGTCTCACTCTGTTGCCCAGCCTGGAGTGCAGTGGCCTGATCTCAGCTCACTGCAATCTCTGCCTCCTGGGTTCAAGCAGTTCTTCTGCCTCAGCCTCCTGAGTAGCTGGGACTATAGGGAAGTGCCACCATGCCTGGCTAATTTTTATATTTTTAGTAGAGACAGTATTTTGCCATGTTGGCCAGGCTGGTCTTGAACTCCTGACCTCAGGTGATCTGCCCACTTCAGCCTTCCAAAGTGCTGGGATTACAGGTGTGAGCCACCATGCCTGGTTGACAAATTCTTGAAAGACATAAACTACCAAAGTTACCGCAGGGAGAAATAGATAACTTGAATAGTTCTATATCTATTAATGAAATTGAGTTTCTAGATAAAAACCTACCCACAAAGACAATTCCAGGCCCAGGTGCTTTCGCAGGTAAAATCTATCAGACATTTAAGAAAGAAATTATAGCAATTCTATACAAAGTCTTCTAGAAAATTGAAGAAGCACCTGTAATCCCAGCACTTTGGGAGGCCGAGATGGGCGGATCACCTGAGGTCGGGAGCTCAAGACCAGCCTGACCAACATGGAGAAACCCGTCTCTACTAAAAATACAAAATTAGCCAGGCATGGTGGCCCATGCCTGTAATCCCAATTACTCAGGAGACTGAGGCAGGAGAATCACTTGAACCTGGGAGGCAGAAGTTGCGGTGAGCCGAGATCACACCATTGCATTCCAGTCTGGCAACAAGAGCAAAACTCTGTCTAAAAAAAGAAAAGAAAAGAAAGGAAAATTGAAGAGGAGAGGATACCTCCCAACTCAATCTATAAGGCCAGCATTACCCTGTATTAGTTTTCTAGGGCTGACATAACAAAGTACCACAAACTGGGTGGCTTACACAACAGAAGTTTATTGTATCACTGTTCTGGAAGCTAGAAGTTCATGATTAAGGTATCAGAGACGTTTGAACCAGAACAATTTTATTTTGAATAGGGGCTGGATAAAATGAAGATGAGACTTACTGGGCTGCATTCCCAGGAGGTTAGGCATTTATAGTCACAGGATGAGATAGAAGGTCGGCACAAGATACGGGTCACAAAGACCCTGCTTATAAAATAGAATGCTGTAAAGAAGCCAGCCAAAACCCACTAACATGGTTAGGCTTTGTGCCCTCCCCCAAATCTCATCTTGAATTGTAATCCCCAGGTGTTGAGGGAGAGACCTGGTGGGAGTTGGATTATGAGGGTGGTTTTCCCCATGCCTTTCTCATGATAGTGAGTTCTCACAAGATCTGATGATTTTATAAATGGCAGTGTCCCTTGGGCTTTTCTTCTCTCTTCTGCTGCCATATGAAGAAGGTCCTTGCTTCTTCCTCTGCTTCTGTCATCATTGTGAGTTTCCTGAGGCCTCCATGGCTACACAGATCTGTGATTCAATTAAACCTCCTTCCTACGTAAATTGCCCAGTCTCGAGTAGCATCTTCATAGCAGTGTAAAAATGGACTAATACAATAAATTGGTACCCAAGTAGTGGGGCACTGCTATAAAGATACTTGAAAATGTGAAAGTGACCTTGGAACTGCGTAACAAGCAGAGATTGGAATGGTTTGGAGGGCTCAGAAGAAGACAGTAATATGTTGGAAAGTTTGGATCTTCCTGGAGACTTGTTAAATGGTTTTGACCAAAAATGCGGATAGTGATATGAACAATGAAGTCCAGGCTGAGGTGGTCTCAGATAGTGATGAGGAACTTCCTGGGAACTGGAGCAAAGGCCACTCTTGCTGTGCTTTATCAAGGAGACTGGTGGCATTTTGCCCCTGCCCTAGAGATCTGTGGAGCTTTAAACTTGACAGAGATGATCTGAAATTGGAACTTATGTTTAAAAAGGAAGCAGAGCATAAAAGTTTGGAAAACTTACAGCCTGGCAATGCAGTAGAAAAGAAAAACCCATTTTCCAGGGAGAAATTCAAGCTGGCTGCAGATATTTACATAAGTAACAAGGCCAAGACAATGGGGAAAATGTCTCCAGGACATGTCAGAGACCTTCATAGCAGCCCTTCCCATCACAGAACCGGAGGCCTAGGAGGGCAAGATGTTTTCTTGGACCAAATCCAGGGCCCCCCTGCTGTGTGGAGCCTTGGGACTTGGTGTGCTGTGTCCCAGCCACTGCAGCCATGGCTAAAAGGAGCCAAGGTACAGTTCAGGCGGTGCAGACCCCAAGCCTTGACAGTTTCCATGTGGTGTTGGTCCTGCAGGTGTGCAAAAGTCAAGATTTGAGGTTTGGGAACCTCCACCTAGATTTCAGAGGATGTATGGAAACTACTGGATATCTAGGTGGAAGTCTGCTGCAGTGGTGAAACACTCATGGAGAACCTCTACTAGGGCAGTGCGGAAGGGAAATGTGAGGTCAGAGCCTCTACATAGAGTCCCAACTGGGGCAATGCCTACTGAAGCTGTGAGAAGAGGCCACAGTCCTCCAGACCCGAGAATGGTAGATCCACCGACAGCTTGTACTGTGTGCCTGGAAAAGCCACAGACACTCAATTCCAGCCTGTAAAACGGCCAGAAGCGGGGCTATACCATGCAAAGCCACAGGGGCAGAGCTGCCCAAGGCCATGGGAACCCACCTCTTGCATCAGTGTGACCTGGATTTGAAACATGGAGTCAAAGAAGATCATTTTGGAACTTTAAAATTTAATGACTGCCCCATTGAATTTCAGACATGGATGGAGCCTGTAGCCCCTTTGTTTGGGCCAATTTCCCCCATTTGGAATGGGTGTTTTACCTAATGCCTGTACCCCCATTGTATCTAGGAAGTAACTATCTTGCTTTTGATTTTACAGACTCCTAGGCAGAAGGGACTTGCTTGTCTCAGATAAGACTTTGGACTGTGGACTTTTGGGTTAATGCTGGAATGAATTAAGACTTTGGGGGACTATTGGGAAGGTGTGATTGGTTTTGAAATGTGAGGTCATGAGACTTGAGAGAGGCCAGGGGTGGAACGATATGGTTCAGCTTTGTGTCCCCACTGAAATCTCATCTTGAATTGTAATCCCCAGGTGTTGAGGATGAGACCTGGTAGGAGGTGACTGGCTCGTGGGGCAGTTTCCCCCATGCTGCTTTCATGATAGTGAGGGAGTTCTCATGAGATCTGATTGTTTTATAAATGGCAGTTTCCCCTGGGCTTTTCTTCTCTCTCCTGCCACCATGTGAGGAAGATTCTTGTTTCCCCTTCCCCTTCTGCCATGATTGTGAGTTTCCTGAGGCCTCTGCAGCCATGTGGAACTGTGAGTCAGTTAAATCTCTTTCTTTTATAAATTACCCAGTCTTGGTTATTTCTTTATAGCAGTGTGAGAATGGACTAATACACCCACCAAAACCAAGATGGCAAATAAAAGTGAACTCTGATCATTCTCACTTTTCATTATACACTAATTATAATGCATTAGCCAACTAAAAGATAGTCCCACCAGTACCATGACAGTTTACAGATGCCATGACAATGTCTGGAAGTTACCCTGCATAGTCTAAAAAAGGGAGGAACCCTCAGTTCCGGGAAATCCATGCCCCTTTCCCAGAAAACTCATGAGTAACCCACCCCTTGTTTAGCACATGATCAAGAAATAACTATTCATGTACTCAGTCGAGTAGCCTATACCGCTGCTCTGCCTATGGAGTAGCCATTCTTTTGCTTCTTTACTTTCTTAATAAACTTGCTTTCACTTTATTCTATAGATTCACCCTAAATTCTTTCTTGCATGGTCTGTTAACAAAGGTATCGATCAGCAAGTTTGGTTCCTTCTAAGGGCTGTGAGGAAGAATCTGCTGCATGCTTCTTCCCTAGCTTCTGTGGTTTGCTGGCAATCTTTGGCTTGTAGACACATCACCTTCTTGTATCTTCATATAATGTTCTCCTTCCCTGTGTGTGTGTGTGCATGCGTGTGTGTGTGTCTAAATCCTCCCCCTTTTTTAAAATGAAAAGTCACATTACATTAAGGTCCCATCCTTCTCCAGTATGACCTTATAATAATGTAACTGATTATATCCACAAGGACCCTTTTTGCAAATAAGGTCACATTCTGAAGTACTAGAGGTTAGGGCTTCATTATATAAATCTAGCGTACACAATCAACCCATAATACTCTGAAACAGAAACCAGCCAATGGCATTCTAAGGAAAGAAAATTACAGTATAATATCACTCATGAGCATGGATGCAAAAAGTGTAAAGTCATACAAAGCACTAAAAGCCTATGTTAGAAAAGATTCGATTTTCAACTAATGGAATCCAACACTATATTAAAAAATAATATATCATGACCAATTGAGATTTATTCCAGAAATGCTGGGTTGGCTTAACATTGAAACATCAATTAATATAATGAACATAATTCACTATATTAACAAACTATGTATGTATAAGAACATATATATGTATACACACTTATAGGTGTCTGTATGTATGATCATTGCAATATATTTGGAATAAATATTTGATAAAAACTAACATCCATTCTTAATTTTAGAAACTCAGCAAACCAGGAAAAAATGGGAACTTCCCCAACCTGATAAAAGGCAAATATAGAAAACTTACAGCTAACATGATAATTAATAGTGAAAGACTAAGTCCTTTCAGACTTAGATGGCTGCTCACTATACTTCATTATAAATGAAGTTTCTGGCCAATAGTATCAGATAAGAAAAGGGGGTGGTGCAAAGAGAGGCATGTTGGCATGTCCCTCTTCCCCTCCCTCCCCAATCAGGGCCCAGAGGGGAGCTGAGCCTGCACCTACATCCAGCATCAATGAGGTGGAATGAAGCAGTGTGAAGTGAGGTTATCAGGTATTCTGATTACTCTTTCCCCAACTGCTATCAGAAGAGCCCACTGGGAAACTGAGCCTCCACACCTATCCAGCATCAATGAGGTGGAACAGGGTGTGTTGTGGCAGGGCTAGTTGGCTTTCTGATTTCCGGCCGCCCCTACCAGTGGGGAGCTGAGTTCCAATGCAGGAATGAAGCTGAATGAAGCAGTACTTTGCCTTTTTCAGGAATGTGTTAATGGGGTCAGGAGGAGAACTGAACTTGCAGCTGCAGCACTTTAATCTCTGCCTCCATCATCACATGGTATTCTCCCCTCATGTCTTTACATCTCTGTGTCCCTTCTTTACTTATAAAGATGCCACTCATTGTGAATTAAGGGCCCACCCTACTCCAATATGATCTCATCTTAAGTAATTACATCTGCACTAATCCTATTTTCAAATAAAGTCACATCCAAAGGTACTGGGGACTAAGACTTCAACATATATTTTTGTAGGACATGATTCAACTTATTACAATTATGTTTAATGGTTGGAGCAAAAATTATAATATCATCTAGTGTGGTGTTCAATATAGAGAAAATAATTATGACATTTATATTTTTAATTGAGAAGGGCAGAGACCTAAATGGAAGTACAGTTTCAATGGGTAGAAAAATATCAAAACAAGTAGACTCAATGTTATGTATTTATGTTATAATGCCTAGCTCAACTACTAAAAGAGAACTGTACAAAGAGATATATTAGGAAACAACAAATCAAAATGGAATTCTTAAAAATGTTCAAGTAACCCACAAGAAGGCAGGCACAATGAAGAAAAGGAGCAAACCAACAGAAAACAAATAATAACATAGCAGCTTAAGCGCTAACATATCCAAAATTAAGTATAAATGATTTGAATACACCTATGAAAAGACAGAGATTGAAAGAGTGGATAAGGTAAATTACCCAACTACACTCTCTCTAGAAGAAACTCACTTCAAACATAATGACAAAGGTAGATTGAAAGTAAAAGAATGAAAAAATATACCATGCACAATCTAATTTTAAAAAGCAGGAGTAGGTATATTAATATTAGACAAAGTAGACTTCAGAGCAAAAGAATTGCTAGGGGCAAATTGGACATTATATAAAAATGAAAGGAACAATCCACAAGAATATGTAGTTATCCTGATATGTATATACACCAAACAACAGAGTTTCAAAATCTATGAAACGAAAACTGATAGAAATGAAAGAAGAAATACACAAATCCACAGTAACAGCAGGGGACTTCAACACACTACTCTCATCAATCAATATAACTACTAGGCAAAAAATCAGCAAGTATGTAGGAAAACTGAACAACAGAATCAACCAATATGATCTAATTGACATATATAGAAAATACAATACTCAACCCAACAGCTGCAGAGTAAATTTTTTTTTCAAGTGCCCATGGAACATTCACCAAGATGGACCACATCCTAGTCCATAAAACAAACCTCAGCATTTTTTTTAAAAAAATGAACATACAAGGTATGTTCTCTGACCTCAGTGGAATCAAACTAGAAATCAACTACAGAAGGTTAACAGGAAATTATTTAAACTCTAGGAAATTAAACAGCATACTGATAATCCATGGATCAAAGAGGAAACCTCAAAGGAAATTTTAAAAATATATAGAAGTGAATGAAAATGAAAGTACAACCTATTAAGACATATGGGACACAGCTAAGCTAAAGCTGAGAGGAAAATGTGTGGTAATAAATGGTTACTTACAAATAAGAAGAGGTCTCAAATCAACAATCAAAATTCCTACCTCAAGAAACTAGAAACTGAAGAACAAAATAAACCCAAAGCCAGGAGAAGGAAAAAATAATAAAGATAAAAGCATAAATCTAGGAAATTGGAGAAAATAGAGAAAATTCATAAAATGAAAAAATGTTTCCCTGAAAAAAATCAATAAAATTGATGACCTTGTAGCAAGACTAACAAAATAAAGACAGAAAACACAAATAGCCAATATCAAGAATGAAATGAAAAATGTTACTACAGATCCTGCAGCCATGGAAAAAATAATAAGGGACTACTATAAACAACTTTACACTCATCAGTTGAACAACTTGGAAGAGATGCATCAACGCCTCCAAAACCACAAACTACCAGAATTCAGCCAAGATGAAATAGACCATATGATATTGATATTAGGATAGGCAAATATATCAATAGAACAGAATAGAGAAGTTTGCAAACTTTCTCACAAAGGGCTAGATGGTAAATATTTAGTCTCTGTTTGAACTACTCAACTCTACTGCACAAAAAGCAGCCGTAAGCAATACTTGAATGAGCATATATGTGCTCCAATAAGACTTTATGTATGAATACTGAAGTCCTAATTGTATGTTTTGTGTGTCGCGAAATATATTTCTTTTAATTTTTTGCAATCATTTAAAAATGCAAAAAACATCCTTAGCTTGAGAGTCAATAAAAACAACCACATAATTTGGTTGGAGACAAGTAGGATGATTCACATGGCCACGGAGACTTAAATGTGGCCACATTACCTTAGAGGGATTTTAGGCAAGTCATCGAAAATACTAGGTAATGGTGAAGGGTGGGAGAGAACAAAATGAACCACTGATGTGGTGGCTACGGGGAACAACTTGGAGGAAGCACCCTCTCTCTGCCATGTGGGTCAACAGAATTGAATATGTGGAGAAGAGGAGGGGGTGGCAGATCAGCTTGGGAAGGCTCTTTCTGTGGTGTTAAAGAAATCCCCTTTCTCCAATCACAGCATCCTAGCCTCCCCACCACCACCCAAACACCAGTGGAGGTGTTGGGGTTGTGTTTTGTGATGTCTAAGACACTCCAGGGCTACCATTGGCTGGAGCAGTGCCTGGATAACCAAACAAAGCTTAAGAATGTGGTTTGGTTTTGCCCCAGGGAGGGTACATGTAGGGAGGGGAAGAGCCCTGGGACAGACCACTAGGAGGCTTCAACTTGGCTGAGATTTACAAGCAAACCACAGATATTTAACACAGATAAGGACCAACCAACCACAAGAGCAGAACAATCAGCCACAAGTGCTCAAGATTAAAAGAAAGAGAGGACAACCCCCTGCCAGTGCAAGTGCAGAGACAGTTGCCAGGTCAGATGACCCCACCCGTGCTCCTTCTCTTCTTCCCCATACATTCCCCTAAGATCACTACCCTCTCCTGGCCTGGCACAAACCCCTCCTCAGCCTGCATCCCTTATGAAGCCCCTTTTCCCATCCCATCTCCAACTTCTTCCCTTAAACCATTGCCCTTCTGTGCTCACTCTGTTGCCTCCCCAGGTACACAAGACAGCCATGAGGATAGAAATTACTCCTTTATCCTCCTGCAGGCAAAAAATATCCTCTGAAACGTCTATTACCCAATCAAGGAGGCATAAGAGAGGGGGAAAATGCCAACAATAATTGTCTGTTACCACATGTTGACTAAGAAATGAAATCGGAACCAAGAGATCCCCAGAGAATGCCACCAATCCAAGTAAGCCCTGTGTGTAAGAAGGGAGGGAGGTGGAGTCCCATGGTTAGCCAGACATTGAAAATAAGGACAGGGGGAAGACTGAACATGGAAGACAAATTTCCTCCTCCACACTTCATCCCACAGGCAAATGGGAAAAGGGGCTAGGTGTTTCTGCATGTCGGGGTGAGGGAGCAGGTAGGAGTAGAAATGAGAAGGGCCCAGCTGGGTCGAGGTGTGCTGTGTAGATGATACCAATGTAACGGTGACAATCTTCCCACAAAGGCAGACAACAAAATCACTTCCAGGCCACCTTCCTCACAGTGGTATGTGTTGTACCTCACCTGATGCTGTGAGCAACTGAAGGCCTCAGAAAGACAAAAAAAAGTACCCTACAGAAAGTCACCAACAGCATCACCATGCAATAAAATAATGGCATTTGGAAGCTACAAACGCAACACCAATTGAGGCACTCACTAAGAAACTTAAGGTGGAGCAGTGGCCTTCCAAAGGCAGGGTAGTGAGAGTGCCTTTGGAAGGCCACCAAGTGCCTTTGGTGCCCCCACCCCAGTACAGGCAATAATAGGCAGCATTATCTCCCTGTTTGTAGGAAATTTTATTTTTGGAGAATTTTAATAGTAGAATAAAAGTGAGTAATGGTTGGTCTTGTTTTTATTAGTAGACATAGACGAACTATATCTAAAATCTACCTAGAAAGGTGGAGGCCATAGAATAAATAAAACAATCCTGAAGAAAGAAGAATAACATAGGAACACTGATTGTATCTAATATGAAGTCTCACTACACAGCTACAGTAATTATGACAGTGTGGCAGAGGGATGGATAACATTGATAAATACAGCACAAAAAAGAATTCCTAAATAGACTCACAAAGAAGCCCAACTTATTTTTGACATCGTTGCAAAAGCAATTCAACACCATTTTGGAGTAATTGGATGCCCAATGACAGTAAATAAATAGCATCTATCTAAACCTTGTACTTTAAGCAGACATTAACTCAAAATGAATCGCAGACTTAATTATAAACTGTAAAACTCTAAAACTTTTAGAAAAAAAGCCTAGACAAGATATAGGGCTTGCTGAAGACACTTTAGACGTGATATCCAAAGCATAACCCAAAAAAGGAAAATTTAATGAATAGGACCTCATCAAAACTAAAAGTTCTGCTCTGGGAAAGACGCTGTTAAAAGGATGAAAAGACAAGCTCCACAGAATAAGAAAATATTGACGAATGCTATCTGACAAAGAGCTTCTATCTAGAATATATAAAGAGCTCTCAAAATTCAACAGTAAAAATAAGAAAAATTCAATTAGAAAATAGGCATTTGTGGAGATGGTTTAAGCACGCTCAGTAGCTGCTGGTAGGAAACTAAACAAGGTGAGGGAAAAGTGCTTCGTTAACTAGACATTTCCTTAGTTATCTAATGAGAAGTACCTCTGGCTGACTGCTAAGTTTTTGCTGGCCACTTACATTTCTTTAGTCCAACAGACGGGTGAGATGTCCAGAGCCATTTTGGAGTCAGTAAACATCCCTAACTAAGAAAAGGCATGCCGGGAAATCAATTGAACACAAAGGTAGGGAATTTAACACCACTCTTCAGTTCTGTTTAGACAAAAATCTGGGTAAAATGTTTTAATTCTTTTGATTTATACTAGATAACATTATTATGATATATTGTTATATGGATTCCATTAATTGTAATATAAAGCTATGTAAATGGTAATCACAGTTTTGAAGCAAAGATTCAAATTCATTCTCTGCAGAATGCAAGTGAGTGTTTGACCCACGACCGGAGTTACATGTGTTACTCTACTTCTCTATGTATACACAGTGGGTGCTCAAGAAGTACTCATTGTGCATATATATTTGAATTTTTAAATTTATGTGGAAATGTATTTTCATGAGTGGATGAATATATCTCAAAACAAGTTCTGAAGAATATTTAATTTTTCCCACAGTAAAGGAAGGGGAAAGAAAGTGGTGCTTCTCACTCTCGATAAAATATCAGTACTCATTAGCAGGGTTCCCTCAGTCATCAGCATGGATACATGATAGGTTTATTTTAAATTAGTTGTTAGTATTGTATGGAGGCAAGGACACTAAGCTGGCAACCAAAAGCCCCACATCCTAGTCCACGCTCCACCACTAACTCCTGGTGTGGCTTTGCTGAAACTCCTTCTCCTTTCTGGGCTTGCATTTTCATCTGAAAGATGTGGGGTTTGGACTAGAATATGACATTGGCCCTTTCTTGAAATTCTATGAGTGTGTGTGTCTGTATCTTTTTATTTATGTACTTTGGTGGATAAAAATGCTTTTTTGGGCCAGGTGTGGTGGCTGATGCCTGTAATCCCAGCACTTTGAAAGGCCAAGGCAGGCACATCGCCTGAGTTCAGGAGTTTGAGACCAGTCTGACCAACATGGAGAAACTCCGTCTCTACTAAAAATACAAAATTAGCCTGGTGTGGTGGCGGGCGCCTGTAATCCCAGCTACTTGGGAGGCTGACGCAGGAGAATTGTTTGAACCCGGGAGGCAGAGTTTGCGGTGAGCCAAGATCATGCCATTGCACTCCAGCCTGGGCAACAAGAGCGAAACTCCATATGAAAAAAACAAAATGCTTTTTTGATCAGGGTGTATAACCTAAGCCATTACATTTAACAAAAAACAAACAAACAAACAAACAAACAGGCAACATGGGGAGACTCCGTCTCTACATAAAACTAGAAAATTATTATCCCAGCATGGTGGGGTGTTCCTGTAGTCCCAGCTACTTGGGAGACTGAGGCGGGAGGATTGCTGGAGCCCAAGAGTTTGAGGCTGCAGTGAGCTGTGATTAGGCCATTGCACTACAGCCTGAGTGACAGGGTAACACCCGATCGCAACAAAAAAAAAAGAAAGAAAGAAAAAAGAAAAAGAAAGAAGAAACCCTGTTTTCTGTGTGCTTAGGCACAATTAAAAGACTGAACAAATTCCATGGTCAGCGAATCACAAGAGTAGGGGATCTTGGAATCTGGCAACTACTGGTAAAGTAGTCAAAGGATGTCACTGAAAAGCAACAGTTTTAGTAAGTAGTTTTCCTGTGTACTGCAACTTGGAATGTCTTGCTAATATTTGTGACCAAAAATATTGTAGCTTGTTCAGTTTAATAGTCCCTGTGGAGATCAAATGCTGGAATTTCATGAGCTTTCAAGATCTTAAAATCATCATCCACAGCACGCAGCCATGTCTGTCCGGATCTCGATCTGGTCCTGAGTTTTATTAGAACACAACAAATGAAGCTGAGCTCAGTGGCTGTGGGAGGTTAAGGCTTAGAGGCAATACTGGAGTTCTTATTCTATTCTTGCTGGATATTCTCCAATAGCTCTCTAGGGTCTAGGTATAACTATAAAAGAAGCTAACTTTTTCCTTTCTCCTTCCTTTTAGAATCCTTCCCTGAAAAGAACTTACGACCGGGTTCGGTGGCTCACGCCCGTAATCCCATCACTTTGGGAGGCGGAGGCGGGTGAATCACGAGATCAGGAGACCGAGACCATCTCGGCTAACACGGTGAAACCCCGTCTCTACTAAAAATACAAAGAATTAGTCGGGCGTGGTGGCGGGCGCCTGTAGTCCTAGCTACTCGGGAGGTTGAGGCAGGAGAATGGCGTGAGCCCGGGAGGCGGAGCTTGCAGTGAGCCGAGATCGCGCCACTGCACTCCAGCCTGGGCAACAAGAGCGAAAATGCGTCTTAAAAAAAATTATAAGTGGCAATCAGTTTGATTACATATATATATATGATTTTATATATGTGTGTGTATATATATGTGGCCATCAGTTTGCTTTTATATATACATAAATATATATTTATAATATATATACACACACACTCCCATATATATGATAAATGTTCAACCTTCATATATGGATAGATAGATACACACACACAAACACTCCCATATATATGATAAATATTCAAAATGTGTATTTTATAAATATATAACCCAAATTATATATACTATATGAAATTATATTATACATAAATTTATATTAATTATAAAATTGGGCCAAGCTACCACCATAGACTAGCAGCTGGGAAGAATATGTTGGATGACAGAATCAGGACCTGACAACGAAGTGGGACTGAGTAGCTAAATTAATCAATATGAAATGTATTGTGAGTCAACATGTAATGTACCTGCTCATAGACTTCTGGGCTGGTGAAACTTGCTTTTCAGAGTGGGAAAGTGAGTCCTGCTCTGCTCTGCCCTAGTCAAACCCCACCCAGTGTTCACTTCTGGCTGCTACACTGTACTGATGGATGAAGAAATATTGCAAAATTTTCTCAGGAGAGACACAAGAAATTTGAAGAGCACCTAGAACCTTCCAAATGAGAAAAAGTTGAAGGAAGTGAGAGTGATTGGCTTGGAGATGAGCAAAATTAGTGCACAATGCTGTCCTAGGATAAGTAGAGAGGAAACTCTGTAAGTCCCCACTAGGAGGGACGGGTGGCAGGTGCAAAACAGAATAGTAAGAGCTTTTCAAACAGGGGCCACTTTGCCCCACAAGGTAGTGATCTGTTCATCCCGGGAGGCCTCCAAGCTGAGCATCCATTTGGCTGGGACACTCAAATGTGACATGAATGAGATCCATGGCACATCATATGCCTCAACATGTGGAAATAGTAGAGCATCTCCTCTAGGAAATATGTATATAATGTAAGATTCAGTAAAAATGGATGGAAACTTTGCATGAGGCACATCTTTGATCAGAAAGGACATAGAGATGCCCTGTGACATACCTAGAGCCAAAGAAGCCAAGAAGAGTGGCTCTTACTAAAGTAGACCTGACCATCACATTTTTAAGCAAGCACAACCCTGGGCAATGTCCTCTTGAGAATGGCTTACCTCCTAGTCTGCTGTGCTCTTTTCATAGTCTGGGCCCTTCCACCCTCCCCAAATGAGCTGCAATTGAAGTGTTGACAGGCTTGAAGAAAGTGATCAAAAGTAGATTGAAACTCACTGTCGACAAGAATGTTCTTATGCATGGCTGACTTGAGGGACATCTGAGAGTTTAGACATCAGGAATTGCTCGGAGCAAACAAGTTACAATTCCCTGGGGAAACTGTCTTTCGACCTCATTTGTCCCTGACAAATGTTCATCAAAGACATGCTGTAGTTCTGTGTCTTGTCCTGCAAACCATACCCCTCCACACGCAGCAATGCTAGCTTGCTCACCAGTGGAAACATTCTTAAGATAGAATTAAGATCTTCTGATTTCTGGAAACTATTTTTCCAAATTTTCTTTATCTCTAGTAATTTTCTTTCCCATTTCTCCCATCCTTTTTCATCTCAAATGTATATTTTTAATGGATATGTCTTTACAATAAAGTCAAAAAAGAGAATGCTTTGTAAGAATGGAAAAATCAAAGTTATTGCAGACAGGGTTGATGTGCAACATTGTTTTTTTCAGACTGTGGGAAAGTTATGGAACAATTGTTGATCTAGTAAAACTTAACCTAAGGCTGGGAGCAGGGACTTGCGCCTGTAATCCCAGCACTTTGGGAGGCCGAGGTGGGCGGATCACCTGAGGTTGGGAGTTCAAGACCAGTTTGACCAACATGGAGAAACCCTGTCTCTACTAAAAATACAAAAGTAGCCGGGCATGGTGGTGCATGCCTGTAATTCCAGCTACTCAGGAAGCTGAGGTAGGAGAATCACTTGAACCCGGGAGGTGGAGGTTACAGTGAACCAAGATCACGCCATTGCCTGGGCAACAATAGCGAAACTCTGTCTCAAAAAAAAAAAAAAAAAAAAGACTTAACCTAGAGCTCATATTCTCAGTCTATTGTTTGTTTGCTTCTTTACTCTAGTGGTTTAAATCTGCCTTAAAGAGTCAAATAGTATAGAGTGTAACAACATATGGAACAGTGGAAAGTGGACTGAAAAGGAATGCCAGTGGTTCTTCAATCTGCAGCAATAGCACTTAATGAATGAGCCAACCATAATGCCTTTCAGACCTTATTAGGCCCTCAAGGAGCCTTCTAGGACATCTTGTCCTACCCCTTTATTTTATACCTGAGGCCCAGAGGGGAAGTTAACAAGGACTAATGAAGGGTAGACCTCAGGTTACCCAGTGGCCTATTCATTAAGTATTCTTTCCACTACACGACAGAACCCCTGAACATAAAGAAGTCACAGATTCACAGATTTGCAATAAAGCAGCCAATGACTTTATCAAGACTTGTGGTTCAAATAATAACAGCCACTATTCATTAAGTACTTTATGTGCGTTATCTCATTTATTGGGTCACGACATGTAATAAGGAATCTGATCTGATTTTTTGATGTTTGACTGCTGGCAGCTTTTAAGCCCCAGTCCCCTCTTCCCATTGTTCCCCACATCTGGGCAAGCTTTTAAGAAAGCTTGGGCACTACCTCCTTTAGTGCTGGCAGGATTCAAACCACATAAGCCCCTGACCATGTGTGGGAACCCATACCCTGGTCCTACCTCCTGGCCACAATAAAACCCCCTGTCCAATCTCCTTTTCTGGCTCTCTTAAGCCAGTTTTGGGCTGGCTTGGGTTGCCTGCCCTGCTCTCCCTTGGAGAGCCCCAATTATGCAATTAACAAACCTTTTCATACACTTTTTGTTTGTGTTTGGCATCATCAGTCTTGACACTGGACCAAATTTTGGGTAGATGGTCACAACAGAACTCAGAGGTATGTGCCATTATAATCAGCATTTTGCAGATGGGGAAGTTGAAGAATACAAAGGTCAACATAATATACAGAGGCTTCTAAAAGGCTACAAAATTATAGAAACTACCCCTGAAAATAAATATACTGCTAAGATTTCAATTCAGACCCAAGAAAATGTAATAGTTTGTGTGTGCTATTGAAATGTAAGCAAAGAATCTATGATAAATCTTTGACTCCTAGTTAAAGTTCTTGTCCAAGGTCACATGGTTACTGATGGGGCTGGGCTTGAAACCCAGGCACTGGACTCTGGAATCTACACTCTAAGCATCTCAAACTGATATTCGTCCAATTGCAAAGCCTGTGCTCTTTCCACAGCAGGAAAGTAAACCTGGATTGCATAAAGCTATCGAAAGGCTGTGTCTACAATAATATTAAGAGTATATGCCAGGCATTGCTAAATCTTTTATTTAATCTTTTCTACAACTCTGTAAAGTCAATACCATTATTGTCCCCATTTTACAGATAAGGAAATTGGAGGCTCAGAGAGCTTAGGAAATAATATCCAAGGTCACAGAGGTTCTTGCGAAGCCTCTGCTTACTACCTGTGTGACCTTGGATATTATTTGTCTTGAGAAATTACATGGGTTGATTTATTAGAGGTCATAGTCTAATGTTCATTTGGAATGTGGAGTTTTGGATTCTTCCAGGACCATAATAATAAAGGTAATATTTTCCCTGTGTTGAGTGACAAGCCCCTTATATACATTCTCCTATTTAAACTTAGAGCAATGCTATAAAGTAAGTGCTGCTATTATTCCCATTTTGCAGAAGATGTACTTGAGTCTAAGAGAGGTTCACAAATGAAAGCAAGCTAAGCTATGGACCTGGGTAGAAGCTGAAATTTAAAATCCAACTGGTTACACTGGTCAAGCTTTGAAAGACTTACTGGCTTCGCAATTTGAGCCCTAATTCTTTCCTCTCCCCACTGAAAGTACACAATATCTAGCAAGAACCTCACCATATCTTTGGGATTTTAACACACAACCAGCTGCCCTGCCACAGCCCTCCCGCCATCAGCACCTCCTGAGCTGTTGCAGCATATTCCTCCTCAGCACCTCCTGTCAGATTCCTCATTCTTGCTGATTTCAGAGCCTGCACTGTCACTGGAATTGCCCTTGCTGCTGTAGCTATTCAGGCATCACATGCTGCAAGTCCTTGTTATCTCTAGGACAGCGCTTTTTCGTATTCAGTAGAAAAGGAAGAAGAAGGAAAGGAGAACCTTCTGCTGTCCATACATTTCCTGAAGCTTGTAGCTCTGGAATGGAAATCCATGTACCCAGAAAGGAGAATGCTGAGCGAACCTACAGAAAATGGAGAAGAATGCAGTTACTGGAGGAGGCCCGAGAGTGGTCCTCCAGGACCATAAACTCCTGCAAACAAATTCAGCCCTCCAACAAAAACTGAAAAGTGGATGGAATTTCTTCTGATTTCTTTACCCCAAATTAGAATGTGATTCTCGCCACCTTATCATGCCGGAAGTCTATGTTCACACAAGATGGAGATAATAATAGGACGCATGTTGGTTCTAACAGGAACGGAGAAGCATCACCTGCAGGCTTATTTTTAAACTTCAATTTTTCCTACCTTTGGTGAATCATAGATTTTAGGGGGCAACAGGGAGCCTAAAAGCAGTGAAGGTACTTTGGTAGGAGTAGCAAGAGCACTTGAGTTGATGGAAGGAGGTCTGGCTAAGCTTGTTAGTTGTTCCAACTCAGTCACTGAAAAGCAGTGTAACCTCAGACAAATGCTTTCCTTTCTCCTCTCAAGCCCTCCAAGTCCTACCTCATTTGAACTTCAATATTCTTTGCCTTTTTTTTCTTTTGTACAGCTCTAGCTCTATTTGGTTTTATTCAAGAAAATGACAAAGTGGCATCAAGTGTCTCATCATGTATGCTAGGCACTGTGTAAGTTCCTCAAATGGAACTACATACAAAGAGCTTGGGAGGCACAAAGACAGGGATAGTCAGGGTAAGAATCTGAAAGGAGGTGCCACTGAAGCTGTGCCTCGATGGATGAGAGGCAGAAAACAAGACCAGGCAGCCAGAGGAGCATACACTCTTCACTGCCTCTGAAATTGTCGAAGGACCTAGAAGAACCTGGTTTGTTTCAGGGAACCTGGGAATCGTGGGAAATTTGGTATTGCTCTAGAGGAAGAGTGTGTTAATATGAAACAAGACCAAGGAGCTAAGAAGTCAGGAGCAGATCATGGAGGGCCTTGGATGGCTTGCCAAGGAGCTTGTATTTTGTCCTGTGGGTAGCACAGGTTGCCAACAGAGTTGGTTTTTAGCAGCAGCATCATATAATCAGATTGTTTTCATAGGAAAACTGCTCCGGTTTCAATATGAAAGATGACCTGGAGCAAGGTGACCCTGGAACCCTGGAGGCCAGTGAGATGTTAGTGCCTGCATTACATTCCAGCCAAAGATAAGGACCTTCTGGTTGAAAGGCTTTAGGTTGGTTTCTAATGATCTCTGCCTGCTGACATTCAGGCCCCTGTTTATTCCCCTCCCCTTGAGTGTGGCCTGCCCCTAATGTCTCACTCCTATAAACAGAATACAGTAAAGGTGATGGATGTCTCTTCTGAGATTAGGTTACAGAAAGGCTATGACTTCCAAAACCAGCTGCCATGTCATGAGTGGCCCTATGGAGAGGTTCAGATGGCAAGTGGCTTATATCTCTGGCCAAAACCCAGCTAGACCCAGAGGCCTGCCGATCAGCCACTTGAGTGAACTGGGAAGTAGATCTTCTGAGGCAGGCCGACAGCCACGTCAGTGACCTGGGAAATGGATCCTACCCCAATGGAACCTTGAGATAACTGCAGTCCTGGCTAACTCCTTGACTGCGTCCTTGTAAGAGATCCTGAACCAGGTGGGCCACACCAAGATTCCTGAGCCACAGAAACTGAAATTAACAAGTAGGGTATCTGTTGTTTTATACTGCCAACATTTGAGATAATTTCTTACATAGCAATAGATAAGTAATATAAGCCCCAATAAGGCAGTGGCAATGATAAGCAGATGAATTCTGAAAATGTGAACAAGCTGGGTTGGTGTGTGAGAATTAAACAGATATCTAGGCAGACATCGACGCTGTTTAATTAAAATGGAAAATAAAGTAGGAAGTGTCTCTTTGGGGAGGAATATGATACACTAGTTTGCTGGCCAAAGTTTGATGGCCTGTGGGACACCCCTGGAAATATACTTAGGAGGCAGCTGGATTCAAAGGGCGGAGGTTTAGGAGAATCATATGGACTGGACATTTAGGAATATTAATGTAGAGGTGGCTTAGGAAGTGCAACACTGAAGTCCTGGAGATCCTCAATGTTTCATCAAACTAGTGTTATTGTATGTGTTTTTGTGTGTACTATGTATGTATATCTTCTCCTAAGCAACTACGTCGCATCCTAAAAAAAAATTTCTTATCTTTGCAGCCATATTTGGGTTTTCATTTTACCTCACTAAAGACTCCAAATATGAGTGAGTCTCTTCACCTTTCAGATTAACCTGAGCCCTCTCCAAATTGGACAAGTTCCCTTTTTAAGAGTGCTGCATAAATCTGCTGTTGATTTCTGCTGCTTGTAATTATTAGCAACATCTCTAGAGTTCATATGTTGTTTACACACTCAGCCTAATTTATTCTTCCCAAAGAAATTATATAATGTGGCATAGCAGGAGAGCTTGTTAGAAGAAACACAGTACATGAAGAGTCTAGAAGATGTCAAGTTGACCCAGAGATCTTTATCAGGGGTTGGTAGTGGTGAGTGTGTTTCTAGCTAACCTGCAGAATGTAAACAGAGCCTGCAGACAGACTGAAAGACAGCTCTATCAGCTCTGCTGGAAGTGTTGACAACATTATCCTACCCAGGGTGTGAGCACAGAAGTTTGTTACTATTCCAATTTTGCTGAGCTGCTTGGGGCTTTTGACATTACAGATATCCTGTTCCTGCACATAGACTCTCATAGAAGAATCTTAAAGTTGGAAAGCACCTTAGAGGTCTTCTCAGAAAAGAATGCACAGATCAATTCTGAATGTTTGGAACTATCTACTTGCAAATAATGGTATTTCAATTGCACAATTAATAAAGCAACAAATAGAATCATTTTCTATTGAGCAATGCTAGTAGATGGAATATGTTTTTATTAACTTACAAAACCACATTAAATTTGATGGGGCAATGGTTCATTTGAACAAAAGTGATGTAGATATTAATGTGATTATACATGGAAACATATAGTACCAAACTAAAGTCACATATCAAAATCCATTCTTTTCACTTTAAAAGTTTAAGAACTGGCCAGGCGCGGTGGCTCATGCCTGTAATCCCAGCACTTTGGGAGGCCGAGGAGGGCAGATCACGAGGTCAGGGGTTCGAGAACAGCCTGGCCAACATGGTGAAACCCCGTCTCTACTAAAAATACAAAAATTATCTGGGCAAGGTGGTGGGCACCTGTAATCCCAGCTACTCGGGAGGCTGAGGGATAATTTCTTGAACCCGGGCGTCGGAGGTTGCAGTGAGCCGAGATTGTGCCACTGCCCTCCAGCCTGAGTGACAGAGTGAGACTCTGTTTCAAAAAAAAAAAAAAAAGTTAAGAACTTAAACTCCTTTTCTTGTGCTATCTCTGTTCATGCTACCTCTGTCTCTAGTCACCCCCAGCCAGGGTGAAGAAGAGACTCACCCTGCTTACCTACCTCTTGATCTTACCACTTCCCATGCTCATTGCTACTGGACTCAGTTAGAGATTGCTTTCTTGCCTTAACCAAAATCAAACAGCCTCTTGGCTATTCTCTCTGCCTCTAGCCTCTTCCTTGTCCAATTTGTCCTTCACACCATAGTCAGCTTGATCTTTATAAAGCACTGACCAAAATCATTTCATGGTTTCCACTGAGTACAGAATCAAGTCACAACCCCTTAGCATGACATTCAAGGCCCACGAATGTGACCTTTTCTACCTCTCCAGCCTCATTTCCCGTGACGTCACTCTATCTGCTCCCTCCAAAGCCATGTTCTTTAACCACATAAAGTTCCCTGACTCCAAGATAGATGGCTGTGTGTTTTGCATGCTGTTCTATCAGCCCGGAATGCCCACCACCCCTTCTTTTCCTGTGAAATTTCTATGTATATTATAAGGCTCAGCTTAAATATTCTCTTCTCCAGGAAGCCCCTTCTTTGACTCTCTCATGAACCCTGGCTCTACCATGAAATGGTTCCCATTTCATTTTGTCTCAAGAATGAGGCCTGTTGACCTTCTCTCGCCAAACCTACATTGTGAGCCACATGACTTCCTTTTGTTCCCAGATCGTTGCACACTTCCTGACACATAGGTTGCCTCAAAAGTGTTTATAGAGTAAATAAATCATGGGCGTTAGCAAAGCTTTTTAACATATTTCAAAAGTCCTTGAAGGTTTCATGTTTAGATAAAAACTGAAGTTCATTAAATGTTTTGAATACTGTTTAATAAGTATTATACATTTTTTATTTTTGCTCATCGGGGATTGCCAAGATCCACATATAAAAGCATATTTGTCATCAGTTAATAAAATGTAAGAGTAAAATAAACATGGTAATTTAAACTTCAGTTACCTTTGATTGACATTTTCATAGAGAATACATACTTTAAAAAGAAACAAGCTCTTAATTACTTCTTTAAATAGGACCCTTTTGTCAATGAAAATTTTATTTAATACAGAAGCTCTCACTTTTAAAATTTTTGAGGAGAGTTGCTACCACAAAAACTCAGTTTGAAATTCTAGACTTTTAGTAACTAAAAAGATTACTTTGTTTTTCTTTTGGGACTGTTTTGTCCTTTTCTATACACCCTCAAACTGAGAAAGTGTTTCTGGTGGAGGTGAAAAGAACGCATTCAGCCTTATGAAAGGCAGGTTGAGGGTAGTTGTAAAAATCATTGAACAGGGAGGGAGAATACCCAAGATCTAGTTTGCTGACTCTGGCATTAACAAGCTATGTGACCTTGTTATGCCTGTGTCTCTCCGGGCCTCAGTTTCCCTGTTTGTAAAGTGAGAGTGCTGGATTAGATGATTTCTGAGGACTTTTCCTGTTCTAACAGACTAGGTTAGCAGAATGCATTTGGATTGAGGTAGCAGCTGGTTAGTACAATAGTCCCTAGCGCTGGACAGGTTTCTCTCAAACACCTCTCCTAGTATCAGCCACCAGAGCCCCAGGTGTTTTTTTAAATTCAAATAGCCACTTTATTGAATATAATTTAATACCATAAAATTCATCCATGTAAAATTTAAAATTCAATGGGTTTTAGAATATTTACAGTGGTGCAACCATCATCCCAATCAATTTTAGAACATTTTCTCCATGCAAAAAAGAAACCCTATACACATTAGCAGTAACTCTCTATTTCCTCCCAACCCCTCCAGCCATAGGCAACCACTAATCTAATTTCTGTTTCTATAGATGTGCCTATTCTGGATATTCATACAAATTGAATCATACAATATGTAATCTTTTACAGTTGGCTTCTTTCACTTGTTAATGTTTTCAAGGTTCATCCATGTTCAGCATTTATTTTTCAAAAAACAACTTGACTGGGCATGGTGGCTCACACCTGTAATCCCAGCACGTTGAAGGCCGGGGTGGAAAGATTGCTTGAGCCCAGGAGCTCAAGACCAGCCTGGGCAACATAGTGAGACCTCATCTCTATGAAGAGTAAATAAAAAACATTAGCTAGATGTGGTGGAACATACCTGTAGTCTCAGCTACTTGGGAGGCTCAGGCAGGAGAAGCACCTGAGCCCAGGAGGTTGGGAGGTTGAGGCTGCAGTGAGCAGTGACAGAGCCACTACACTCCAGCCTGGGAGACAGAGTAAGACTCAGTCTCAAAAAATAAAATTAAGCCACGCACAGTGACTCACACCTGTAATCCTAGCACTTTGGGAGACCAAGGTGGGCAGATCACTTGAGGCCAGGAATTTGACACCAGCCTGGCCAACATGGCAAAAACCCGTATCTACTAAAAATACAAAAATCAGCTGGGCGCGGTGGTGCATGCCTGTAGTCCCAGCTACCGGGGAGGCTGAGACAGGAGAATCATTTGAACCCCGGAGGTGGAGGTTACAGTGAGCCGAGATCGTGCCACTGCACTCCACCCCGAGTGACAAAAGGAGACCCTGTCTCAAAAAAATAAAGAATAAACTTTACTTTTCAGAACAGTTTTGGAATTACAGAAAAATTGGGAAGATTGTACAGAGAGTTCCCATATAACGCTATATCCCATTTCCCTTATAATTAACGTCTTACATTAGTATGGTACATATGTTATAAATAATGAACCAGTACTGATATTTTATTACTATATAACTCCATACTTTATTCAGATTTCCTCAGGTTTTCCCTGAAGTCCTTTTTCTTTTCCAGGATCCTATCAGAATACCATAATACATTTACATTACGATAGTAGTCAAGTCTGCTTAGGCTACTCGTGGCTGTTTCCTAGCCTTTTGTTGTTTTTGATGACCTCGACAGTTTTGAGGATTGCTGGTCAGGTGTTTTGTAGAATGTCCCTCAACTAGAATTTGTCTGACGCTTTTCTCATGATTAGACTGGGATTATTGTTTTGGGGAGGAAGACTGCGGAACTAAAGTGCCATTCTCATCACATCATATCAAGGCTACATACTATCAACATATTTATGACTGTTGATGTTGACCTTGATAATCTGGATTTGATAGGGTTTGTTGGGTTTCCCCACTGCAGTTATCCTTTTTGCCTCTTTTCCATACAGTACTCTTTGGAAGGTACTCACTGTGAGTAGCCCACACTTAAGGCCTAGGGAGCTGTACTCCACTACCCTGATCCAGACTATCTACATAAATTACTTGGACTTCTTCTGCACAGATTTGTCTCTTCCTCTCCTCTCATTTATTTATTGTCTTGTTTATTTATATCAGTGTGGATACATGCATTTTTAATACTTTAGGTTATAATCCGATACTGCTTTATTCATTTTGTTTCTCAAATTGTTCCAGTTTGGTCACTGGGAGCTATTTTAATCGGCTACCATGTTCCTTTGACACAGAGCATCATTGTAGTTTATTTGTCTTCTCTCTCCCTCTCCCTGTTTGTCTTTCTTTCTCTCTCTCTCTCTCTCTCTCTCTGTCTCTCTCTTTTTCCTTCCCTTACTTTCCATCACCGCAAGATGCAACAGGCTTATTTTGTATATTTCTGGGCCCAGTCCTAGAATCAGTCATTTTCCCAAAGATCCCTGGTTCCTTTTATTGAAGAATAATATTATAAACTAAGATCTGGGCACTGGGTGTATTCACTGTAACTGGGATGTCTTTGCTTCCAGGTCCTCTCAGCAGACAGAACAACGAAATATGTGTGTGTATACTAGCCCCTGTATATACTAGTACTCGATTTCTTTTCATTGCAGAATACTATTCATTGTATGGATATATTGAATTTTACGTACCTATTAATCACATAATCGACATTTAGGTTGTTTCTACTTTGGACTGTTATGAATAGTGCTGTTACTAACATTAGCTTCCAGATTTTTGCGTGAAAATATGTTTTCATTTTTCTTGGATATTCCTTAGAGTGGAATTGCTGGGTCATATGGTAAATCAATGCTGAACCTTTTAAGGTACTGCTGGACTTGTTTCAAAGAGTTTTGAACTCTCACTAGCACTGAATAAAGATTCCAGTTTTTCCACATCTTTGGCAACACTTGTTACTGTCTACTTTTAAATTCTTATTATAATAACCATGTTATTTGTGAGTGGTATCTCATTCTGGCTTTGATATGCATTTCCCTGATGACTAATGATGTTTAGCATCTTTTCATAGGCTTATTGTCCATCTGTACATTTTCCTTGGGAAAAAAATGTCTACTCAAGTCCTCTGCCCATTTTTAATTGAGTTGTGTTTGTATTATTTAGTTTCAAGAGGTTTTATATAGTCTAGACATAAACCCCTGATCAGATATATGATTTGAATATGTTTTTTTCAATTCTACAGGTTGTCTTTTCACTTTCTTGATGGTGTTCTTTGAAGCAAAACATTTTTAATTTTTATGAAGTTCAATTTATTTATTTTTGTGTGTCTGTTTATGCTTTTGGTGTCATATGGCTTTCTTTTCATTATTAATGGTGAAGACTGATTGTGCCTTCTTTTATATCAAGAACTAGCCTCAGCAATGAGAAGCATCACTCATGGTGGGAAGTACACAGTCTGACCAGAGAACACTCCCTCTTTTCTGAAAGGTCAACAGAGGCTATTGAGAAAGTGATCATAATAGCTTACATAAGCCAAATGTGGTGGCATGTGCCTGTGGTCCCAGCTACTCAGGAGGCTGAGGCAGGAGGATTGCTTGAGCCCAGGAGTTTGAGGCTGCAGTGTACTATGATGGAATCTGTAAATAGTCACTGCACTCTAGCCTGGCAATGTAGAGAGATCCTGTCCCTAAAAAAAGTTTTTTTTTTTTCAAATTTACAAAGAGAATAATAACTAACGCATACTGCACAATGTGTGCCAGGCACTGTGCTTAGCCCTCAAAGCACTGTTTTTTTGGTTGTTGTTTTTTGTGGGGTTTTTTATTTTTAATTTTTTTTTTTTTTTTTTTTTTTTTTTTTTTTTGAGATGGAGTCTCGCTCTGTCACCCAGGCTGGAGTGCAGTGGTGCCATCTCGGCTCACTGCAAGCTCCACCTCCCAGGTTCACACTATTCCCTGCCTCAGCCTCCCAAGTAGCTGGGACTACAGGACCACGCCCAGCTAATTTTTGTATTTTCAGTAGAGACGGGGTTTCACCATGTTAGCCAGGATGGTCTCAATCTCCTGACCTCGTGATCCACCCGCCTCGGCCTCCCAAAGTGCGGGGATCACAGGCATGAGCCACCATGCCCGGCCAAAGCACTGTTTTTTATTGAATCCTTAACCACAAACTGGACACATTGTTGTCCCCACTTGACATTTCAACAAATCGAGGCTCAGAGTAAGTGATGTCCTCAAGAGCCCACAGCTGGTAGGAGATGGAGACAAAAAATTATAAATTCAATCTTGATTTTCACTGATCCTATCGGCTTCAAGTCCCCAGGGCACCCATTCCTAAACATGCAATAAACACTCATTAATATTCTGAGAGCCTCCTATAAAACAGGCATTGTGCTGAGTATTGGTGAAGAGTAGACATGATCTTTGCCTTCATGGAACTCACAGACTAGAAAGCAGACAAGAGGCAGAATCATACAATTAATTAAAATAATCACTGGAATCAGTGCCTGGAAAGGCACCCAGAGCTATGACAGCTTATAACAAGGAGATCTGTCCTATTCTGGAGAAGGGCACCATGAAAACCTTTCTAAAAGAAGTGGTGCTAGGGATAGGCATCATGCCTCATGCCTGTAATCTCAGAATTTTGGAAGGCTGAGGTTGGAGGATTGTTTATGGCCAAGAGTTGGAGACCAACCTGGGCCACATAGCAAGACCCTGTCTCTCCAAAAATAAGAAAAGAAAAAGTGGCTGAGTGTGGAGGTTCACACCTGTAATTTCAGCACTTTGGGAAGCTGAGGCAGGAGGATTGCTTGAGCCCAGGAGTTCAAGACCACCCTGGACAACATAGTGAGGCCTCATCTCTATAAAAAAAAAAAAAAAAAAAAAGGTGGTGCGTGAGCTGGGATGTTCAGAAGGACACTGGACTATTTGAGAAACAAGCTTGGAAAAGAACATTCTAGGTAGAGGAAATAGCAAGTTCAAAAGCCCTGAGGCAAGAAACCATGCATTTTTGCCAATAGATGTAATTGTTAGGAAATCTGTGCTTGGTGTGTGGATTTGGGGGAAATCCTACAGATGCAAAAAGTAAAATATGTACTGTGCATAATAATCTTTATTTAAGACAATTACTAGACTTTAAAATGTGTTAACATGTGAAACTAACACAAACCATAATCTATTTATTCAACAAACATTTCTCAAACGGAATCCAGGCTGAGGTTGAGTGAAGGAAGAGTAAGAGGTCCAAGGAGTTGAACCCAGAGAGGTAGGCAAGAGCTGGATCAGGCAATGCTTTTGAGAGTTGGGATATTTTTTAAAGTGCAATCAATAGGAAGCCACCAGAAAGTTCTTTAAAAAGTAACAATGAAAGGATTTATGTTGGGCAAGTGGAGTGAATGTTCTAGGGAAAATGGGTTGAAGCAGGCCAAGTAGAAGTAGTGAGAACAGGTAGAGGAAGGCCATGGCAGAGGTCCAACGAGAAATGACACTGGTGGTGTGGATGAGGATGGTGACGATGGAAAGGAGAGACACAGCATGTTGTATGTATTCCACTCAGCTGGTTGGTGCTCACCTAACCTCTCCTCTGCCTGACCTGGGAACCCACCCCTGGGCTTGCTCTCTGCCCCCTTCTCAGGAGGGCAGTGAGGGTTGATCCGGCCCCTGCATTTAAGCGCCTTCTGGTTCCTCAGTGGCCCCAGCTCCCCGCAGCCCAGGCTGTTCAGCTTGGCGCCCAAGGAGGTCTTTTTCTCCAGTGAGTGGGTCTGAAGAATGACGGAGCTGCTCACTAATCTGATCCTGCTCCTGCTTACTGAGGAGGGGAATTGGCAGGGGGTTGCTCTGGTGTGCTTGTCCTGCTTGTGTTAACTGCAGGCCCCAACCTGGAGAAAAGCTAGAGGATTACTGCTCCTGGGGCTCCCTGCCCCCTCCTCGCCCCAAAATAGCTGAAGGAAAGGCTTGAACTTTTCTCTTTCACAAGGAGACACAATTTTGTACTTGTGATAGGGAGAGAATATATTTTAAACCTGCCTTTTCTACTGATAACAGGAATGCAATCTTATTAGAGAAAGTTGGAAAGTACAAGAAGGACGACTAACCAGTATTTATAACACTACCCTGCATTTTTGCATGTCTCTCCAGTCAAATATACTTATTTTTAAACAGTCAAGGTCATATACACTGAATATAGTTCTGTGTATCTTGCTGTTTACGTTTTGTGCTTTAAGCTTTTTCCTGTGTCATTAAAAATTTCTCTGTAAATGATTTTCATATCTGCAAAGTAGCCTTTTTAAAACATTTTACTTAACCTTTCTCCATCTGTTGGACATTTGGTCTGTTTGGAACTTTTTTGCATAAGAAGGGCTGTGATGAACATCTTTGCTATAAATCTTTGGCTGCATTTTGGATGCGCCTCTTCAGCCCCCACCTTCACCTCCTCCTAGATTTCTAGAAGGGGGATTAATGAAGGAAGTTGTATAGTCAGAAGATACGAAAGCAGAACTCTTCCTAGGGTAATTCCCACCAAAAAGTAGCTCTGCGCCTGTCCTAGAAGCTACAAAATGGACTAGTCATTTTCCTCGGTAAGGACTTGATGCTTCCCACATTACTTTCATTCACCAAGAGGTGGCTAGTAGGTGTCTCTGTGTCAGGAATGACCTCTCTCTAGAGGCCCGCCCCGCTGGATTATGGCTTTGAGGGGCAGCTGGGGCTGTGATTTCACTGGTTTCTCTCTTGGTTTTGTGGCCGGCAGAGGAGAGAGTATCCTGCCAGCCCTGGGAGTGTGGTTCCACTGCGCCGCGGTAGAACCAGCTACGCAACCTTGAGCACCGTCATTTCCCCTTTTGGGGCCAGTTTCCTCCTGTGTAAAACAAGGAAGAGGAGGGAGGAGGAATTAGAGTTTGACCAGATTTCATTATTGTTGCTGTTTAAGCAGCAGAACGCTTGCTATAAATTAAACCTTATCAGAACCCCAATGTATAAAACTGATTAAGGTACAGTTCCCCTGATAGACGTGAGTGGGGAGGAGTGGGGGAGGGGCCCCAGTTTGAAAACTCCGGCCTAGAAGATGAAAGTTTCATTCTAGTTCAGTTCAGTTCTCTTCCCTATTGCTGAATGGTAGAAAAAAAAATCTTTCATCTGTATTTAAATCCTCCTAATGTGCTGATTGATGAAATCTTTTCTCTTAAAGGCAATTTGGAAATCAGACAAAGTGAAGCACAAAGCCATGGATGTTTAGAGAGAGAGTGAGCAGTATGTGAGGCACGCTGAAAGGGTGACCCTGGCACTTCTAAGAAGGCAGCAGCACAATGGACTCTTCGAAAGAAGCAGTGTCAGAGTTTATTCCCCTGTTGGCACCGCCTCCCACAGTGGGGGCGAATTGCTTGTTTTTATCCTCCCTTTCCTGGAGTCATTTCAGACCAAATTTGAGTCCACAATTGCTAGCAATTGGAAACGCAGAGTAACCTACGGACAGGTATTTTATTGAAGGCCAAACACGGTGAAAAATATGATGGGGGGATACATAGGACAAAAGAGTTTCCTCTCGCCCCTGGGTTTTTGGAGCACCCGGGTTGAGGGGCAAGAGGAGATGAGACTCACTGATCAGGCAACTTGCGGGTTTGCTCCGATCACAGCAGCAAGGGTTGAAGCACCAACCAGCCAGGAGGGGCGCGAGGTCTGTGTTCCCGGGATTGGGAGAAGGGGGAGTGGTACCGAGGCAGAGATTGAACCCGAACACGAGCCCCAGCCCGAGCTCGAGCCTGGACGCGCGGCAGGACCAGGAGGAGGACTGGGTGGAGGGCAAAGCGTGTGGGTCTGTAAATCAACGCCGGCCCCCTCCCACCCCATGCTGCACGGTAGGGGATGGAGTGAGGGGGGTGAGGGGTGGCAGTGGAAATGTCTTAGGGGGCTGGTGCTGCCTTCCCAGGGAGACCCAACCTTTCTTGGAGAGGCGGAGTGGGTTTAGTCTCCAGGATCCTCAGTGATGTGTAAAAAGCGGGCGCGACCCCCGAAGCCTCAGAAAGCCCCCTCCCCACCCCACCCCGCAGGCCCTCCCCGGCCCGCAGGTGAATGGCTCGCACAAAGGAAGCCGGCTGGAAATGTGGAATTCGGACCAATTTACAGGAGACTCTGTCGCCTAGGGTCCCAGCAGACCTCAAGCAAAGAAACCTGTGGTCAGTAGTGGATGAGGATAAAAACAGTGCACCAGGCCAAGCTTATTGGAAAGGCTGAGTTTAGTTATTCTGGGATAGCGAGGTAACAGGATTAAAGGGATTAAGGAAATCACCTCAAACAGCTGAGGAGGGGGTAAAAAAACACTGGTTCTATTTGTTTTCTTCCTAGGCCCCAAACAGATACACTGGGGCCGTGTGGCTGGGCGCGAAACTAAAGGCCCTTCGGGGGGCACAGTGGAATGGCCAAGGGTCAGGAACTGGAGGAAAGTGGGGAGGGGGAAGGAGTAGAAAGCGGGCTCGAGACTCTGGATGAAAAGGAGCCTTCTCTGGAAAACAAATAGGTGGACTGAGTTGACACGTTAAAAACAAAACGCCTGGGAGGAGTTTCGGAGATCTTTGAAAATCTAAGGAGTACTTTTTAATACCAAATCTTCCAGCGCTGAATGTTGACTCGGCGGTTCAGCTACCAGGGTTGAAATGTATTTGTTTCCTGCTGGGGATCCCTGTAACCATTTATTTTTAATAGGATCATCGAGATTTCCGAAGGGTTTTCGTTTTGTAAATATTTCAGCTAGGCTCAAATGTCTTCCCGCCCCAGTGCACAAAGGTAAAAGTGCCCCGTTTTTGGTCGGTTTCAGCGGCCGCGCCTTTCCAGCCCCGCCTCGCGTGGCTGCGGCAGCAGACACTTTCAGCAGACGCTCACTGCGATCAACAAGTGCGCGGCGGCGGGCTCGGCGCCTTAGCTACCGTGTGCCCGCTCTCGGGAGACGCTCCTAGAAGACAAGCCGCTTTCGAGTTTCAGTTGAGACTATTGGAAGCTAGTGTATGGTGGATCGCCAGTAGTTAAAAGGAAACCATTTCAGATTATGCTTGCCTCCCCCCAGGTCCCACCCCGTCCCTAGGATGGGATCTCAGTTGTAAAACCGAGTGTTGGTCCCCTCCCCAACCCGCAAAAAAGTTTCAGGGCCGCAAAATTATCAGGACTCCATCATGTTGGTTATAAAATTTATTGATCTCTCATTTAGGAAGTAAGAGTAAAAGCTTGAAAAACCTGAAACAAAGTAGCCCCTCCCCACTACCCAAACGAAATCTGAACACATTAGCGCGACGAAATATCAAACAGATCACGGCAGAAATCACCAACTCAACATGACTGGACAGAAGCTGTCCCGCGGCCAGGGGCGGCGAGGCGGGAGACACACGCACACCTGGCTATAAATTAACATTGGCTTTAGCTGCCGCGCCGCTTGGAGCGGTCAGTGCCCCCAAAAAACCACGAGAAAAACAGACGCGACACGACTGGGGGCGTAGGCGTTGCAGTTCTCCAACTAGCCTCACCCGATACTATGTTTCTCCCATTCACTCCTTGGCTAACTGCAAACTAACAAGACAACATTTTCAAATGTAACAGAATAACCCAGGAACTCAGGAGGAGGAGTGGGGGTGGGGGGATTGTTTTTTCTTTGCAAATAACACAGCAATTCCCAGTCTACAAAGGTGAAAGAAGGAGCAGCGGCGTGGGACAAGAGAGCTCTCTAGAAGTCCCATTTTCGCTGCTCCTGACTTATTTTTGCTTTTGTACAAAACCCGACAGCTACAGCAAAACTTTCAGTCCTCCCCGTCATCGGTACAAGGCAACAGTCCCAGGCAAGCAAAGCTAAACAAGGCGTCCCAGCTTGGGGGTGCGGGGCGGGAGGTGGGGTGGGGGTGGGGAACAAGGGTGGACGAGCGCAAGCCGGTGCTCAGATGTGGGTCAGCGGCACCGTTCCGTTGACTGCAGTCCCGGCGCCCTGGTAGTGCTGGTGCACGCCGTGCAGGCGACCGCCGGGCAGTGGAGAGGCGGCGTCGGCCGCGTCCCCGCCGGGTGGCAGGTACATGCTGATCATGTCGCGCAGGTCGCCGAGGCACGCGCGCTGAGAGTGCGATGCGATGGCGGGCGGCGGCGAGCTGGGCTCAGACTTCACTACCGAGCCCATGGGGCCCAGGCTCATGGCGGCTGCGGCCGCAGCTGCGGCAGCGGCGGTGGCGGGCTGCTGCCCGTAGGCGGCGGCCGCGGCGGCTGTGGCTGAGGGCGCCATGCCCCCGTAGCCCGAGGCGGCGGCGGCCGCTGCAGCGACGTTCATGTAGCTCTGAGCGCCGGGCGGCATCATGGGGCTGTACTGCAGGCCGGCCATGTCGTAGCGGTGCATCGGCGGCAGCGCTGGCGGGGGCGGCGGGCTGCTCATGCTCGGGGGCTGCGCGTAGCCCAGCTGCTCCTGCACCAGCGAGTACGCGCCGTTGGCCCAGCCGTTCACGTGCGTGTACGTGTCCAGGCGCTGGCCCACGCCCACCGGACTGCTAGCGGCAGCGGCTGCGGCCGCAGCAGCGGCGGCGGCGGCGGCGGCACCGGGGGGCAGCAGGCCACTGGGCAGGGAGTACTTATCTTTCTTGAGCAGCGTCTTGGTCTTGCGGCGCGGTCGGTACTTGTAGTCCGGATACTCCTTCATGTGCACGGCGCGAAGTCTCTTGGCCTCGTCGATGAATGGTCGCTTCTCAGCGTCGGTCAGTAGTTTCCAGTCGGCGCCCAAGCGCTTGCTGATCTCAGAATTGTGCATCTTGGGGTTCTCCAGGGCCATTTTGCGCCGCTGCCCGCGGGACCATACCATGAAGGCGTTCATGGGCCGCTTCACACGGTCCTGGTCTGTGCCCCCGCCACCGCCGCTCGAACCACCGCTGCTGCCGCCGCCTGCGTTCGCCCCGCCGGCTGCGTTCGCACTACTCTTGCCTGCGCCTCCCGGGGCTGCGGGGCCGCCGGTGCCCGCCGCTTGTGTGGGTGTCCCTACGGGGTTCTTGAGTTCAGTCTCCAGAAGGCTGTACATTGCCGGGGCGGGAAGAAGGTGCGCCAGCGTGGCGGGAGGAGAAGGCGCTCCCGGGGCTGGAGCGGCCACGGTGAAAAGGCCCTGGGATTCCGTCGGAGCGGAACTTGGTGGCCTGTGGGCCAGCGAGTCCGGCGGGAAGGGTAGGCTTATCAAAATGCTCCGCGCCAAGTCAGCAGGAACCCACGGGCGTCTCGCACCTGATGCGTTGTCTCGAGCAGGTCGCATTCACAATCTGGCTGGGCTCTAGCCGGGCCCCTTATATACCTGCTCGGATCCCCCGGGGTTGGCGTTTGGTCCGCCCCTCGCCACCCGGAGGACCCGTGATTGACAGGTTCGCAGTGATGCGCCCTGGCCAATCATTACCGAGCCCCCGTTCGGCCTGGCTGGAAAAAGAAAAGTTCGGGGAGCCCTTTCGTTCACCCCACTCCCCTCTTTGGCCTAGTGACGTGGTAAGAGTTACTTAGGAGGCGGGAGTCCACGAGACCCACTCCGAGGCCACCAATTAGGGTTTCAAAAAGTTTGAAAGAACGAAACCTGAGGAGGTGACGGGGGCGGGGGGAGGGGGCACGCGAGCAGATTGGGGGGAGGGGGCAGAGGGGCGCCTTCGGAATTTAGAAAACAACTTTGCAACCCTGTCAAGGCCGACCGGCGCCCCATCCCCTGGCCAGCCTGCAAAGCTTCCCGTTGTCTGCACGGAGGATTTCTGGCCGCTTCTGCTGCCAGCGCTAGGAACACAGGGCACCATCAGCTACCCAGGCCGGCTTAGGGACTCCAGGCTCATTGGAAGTGCTCCTGGCTGCGTCTCCAAGAAGCTCTCCCTGAAACTGGCCGCTGGTTGTCCAGACCTTTCTCTAGGAGGACCAGTGCGCCCCGGACGGAGCGTGGGTCAGGGGCCCGGGCATGGGAGACAGGCTTCAGGACTGCAGGGTGCACTCGGCTGTGAGGCTCTTGGGGGTTTGCAGGAGGGCGGGCAAGCAGTCAGTCGCCCGTCTCCTGAGCCTGGCAGAGGCGCTCGCACAAGGTGGTGTGGAGAGTATGTGTGGGACGTAGGGGGTGAACTGGCCTCCCCTCTCTCGCTCCTGGCCCCCGCTTAGCGGCCCCTTTTTGTCTCTGCTCTCTGGCCATTTCGGTTTTTCCAGTCCGATGCCCCTGAGGGGGAGGGTCGGGCCCCTTGGAAAATCCGTTTTCATGGCAACACGGAGCCTCTCAGAGTGAAAGAAAAGTTTCTTGAGGGGGGGGCGACGTTGGCCGGAGCGGAGCCGAGGCCGTCCTCCGGGCGAACCGCCGGGCCCCCTCCACTGCCCCCGCACCTGCCGGGACCGCTGAGCGCTACTCTGGGCGCGCAGCCGCGCCGCCTCCCGCGGGAGCAGGCTCTGCTAACGGATTCCGTCCATCTCTTTTATTGTTTTAGAGACTTCCTGAGATTCGGAGAGGGACATTCACTTGCTTGTTGGGTTATCTGCCAAAGACAAGCGGCGCGGGAACTCTGGCTGCGGGGAGAGGAAACTCCGATAATCGCCACCGCCAGCTGAAGCGAGTGGCACAGCGTTTGAAACTCTCCGAGCAGCCCGAGGTAGCGAGTGGGAATGAGAAGCCATCCCGGCAGATTTGGCAGAAACTAAAATAAGGTGTCAATACGGTGTGGGGTCTCGCTCCCCCACCATCCCCAGTCGCGTGGAAAGGTGGGGAACTAAACGGAAAGCATAATCTTAAGTGGTTGGGGGTACGCGGGGGAATCCCAGGTTTCTAGCTTCTTAGCGTTAATGCAAGACCACGCGATCCCCGGACTTCTGCACGCTGGGCTCATCCGCCTTTCTCTCCCCCACGAATTAAAACGTACGCCTCCTCGGCTTGTTAGTGGGGTCGGGGGGGAGTGGAGGCGCAGAGCAGGCCAGCCCCCTCTCGGCCAGGCGGACCGCAGGCAAAAGAATCCCGGCTCCGAGCCGGCATCATCTCCCGGAAGTGTGGGATCTGGAAACTTGCCCCTTAAGTTTGTGTTCCACCTGATCTGAGTATTCCGCAGCCAAGGGCTGCGATCAACTGGATGGGCATACGGATTTAGGGTTTTAAATTTAAGTAAACTCTCTGGAAGGTTTCTGTATGTGGATATAGTTTGTGTGTGTGTGTGTGTGTGTGTGTGTGCGCGCGCGCGCGCGCTTAGCGAACATGGGCTGAAAAGTACGTCTCAGAAAACATAATGATTAGGCAATCCCTACCTGCACCTGTTTTCTTGGCGAAGTGGCCGACAAGGTCAAACTTTCTTAGGCAAATCCATCCTCTCCTACAGAAGCCAATGTGCAATATCCCTGCCCTCCTGCCGTCTTCCCCGCGTGCCCTCTCTGGGCTTTTCTGGGCCCCGGAGGCTGTTGCTAAGTGAAGCGAGTTTTAGGAAACTACCCAACCGACGCGCGGCCTGGCGTCCAGTAGCTTGACAGATGTCAGGTTTCTTTCCAAGTTTTAGGACCCAAGTAAACGTTGCGGTGACAGCGCCTGGGCTGCATATTTCCCAAGGCAGGGGATACGGTGCTGGGCCGATACCCTCCCCTCAGCAAATTAACAGGGGAAACTAGTCACTGCTCCCAGCTGTCTGACATTTGATCACACTTAGCACGAGGCTTACGTGAGCTCATTTTTGCCCTACATCCTCCTGCCAGATTTACAGCAGTCTTTTGCCAGGACCAGGCACACTCTCCCAATTCTCCCGACTTCTCGCTAAGGCCAGCTCCCTCTCGGGGGGTAGATACATAAAATCTCCGTATCTGGTGGTTCTGGGGTGATCTGCACATTCTCAGGTAAGAGCCACGCCAGATTTCCTTGGAAACTCTTGGGAGGACGCTTTCTAAATACAAACTATTATTTCAATAGACAAGCAAGGTTACCATTGCGGGCGTGGGGAGATGAGGGAAGGTTGGAAATAAATCAGTTCTTAGCCCACCTGCAGCGCAGGCTTAGGCACCAGCCCAGCGGCGCAACCTTCGCTGAGGATCGGGAGAGGTTGTTGCGACAGGTACCACAGTGCAGGAGGCCTCGGTTCCGGCCGGGGCTGCGGGAAGGCAAGGCAGCTGGCGGAGCCCCAACTCCAGTGTCTCCAACGCGCACCCTGCACCCAGCGAGGAAAGCAGAGGAACGCAGCGGGAACCAGGACCGATCCTTCAACCTCTTCAGGAGAAGAGAGCGCGCTCAGCAGCTCTCTCGCCCTCTCCAGCCTCCAAGTGCCCTTGGGCCGCTCACAGAGCTCCGGATCTGGGGCTGGGAACCCGACCAAGACCCCCTCCCCATTCCCCCGCCCTCCCTAGAGAGCTCCCGCTCCCTCCGACTGGAGCCAGCCCTGGGGCTCCCAGAACCCAGGGCGCGACAATAGCGCCGTTTGTTGGCTTCCATTGGAAACTTCACCCAGCGTAGCCTCTTGTCGTTTCGCCCTCCGGGGCTTGGAGGTCGCCCCAACCTTCGAAAGAGACCAAGCGACTTTGCGGCGGAGCAGATGTGATGCCTATGCTTAGAGGGCGGGTTATAGCAAAACTCCGGGACCAAGAGTCTAGCGTGACTGGGCCAGTGGGCTTTGGGTACATAGGGCACCCTGCTCTGCCTTCTTCCTGTTTCTAGGTTTGGCCGACATCAGGTGTGTCCCAAGTGCCTTATATCTGCAAAGAACACTCAGCAATTGTGCCTTAGAGCTACTGGTAGAAAGAGCAGGAAAGGAGCTATCCCACGACCGCGCGGAGGTGTCTGCATCGATTCCTCTTCAGTAACTGCTCATAGGGGACCTTTTTCGAGGTCCCTGGCGTGATTGGGACCCAAGTTATTAGAAGAGGTGCCCTCGACCGGGCGCGGTGTCTCACGCCTGTAATCCCAGCACTTTGGGAGACCGAGGCGAGAGGATTACCTGAGGTCAGGAGCTCGAGACCAGACTGGCCTACATGGCGAAACCCCGTCTCTACTAAAAGTACAAAAATTAGCCTGGCGTGGTGGCGAGTGCCTGTAATCCCAGCTACTCAGGAGGCTGAGGCAGGAGAATCCCTTGAACCTGGGAGGCGGAGGTTGCAGTGAGCCGAGATTGCGCCACTGCACTCCAGCCTGGGCGACAAGATCGAGAGACTCCGTCTTAAAAAAAAAAAAAAAGAAGAAGAAGAAAGAAGAGGTGTCCTCTGCGTGCTGGGTGGTTTGGGACGGATGTGTGTCTGTGCCGTTTGGGGGATGGAGAGTTGGAGAGTGGGGTGGGGTGGGCGGTATTTGGGCTCGCCTGGGCCGGCTGAGGCCTGACAATAGGGTCAGCAAAGGTTGCCCTCCGACTGTGGCCTAGCGTTCGCCTTTCAGGTTTCTCAAGTGTAGCCAAGGCCAGCTCAGGGTCTGGCTTTTAGGAAGTGAGAACAACTTATCCTGGAGACTCTCGGAGACGCTTTGATTTTCAACAGACAAACAAAACCAAAAACAAACTCGCAACAGTTTGCGTTTCTTAAAGCAGTCATTTCTATTTTTTCCCTTGAGAACACCCCTTGTCTGTTTACTCTGGCTTCTAGCCAAGATTGTGTATTTAGGCCACTGATTGAGAGCCTTGATTAAAAAAAAAAAATCATAGGCTTAGGTCTATTGTAGAACCATCCCTTGTTTAAAAAAAAAAAAAAAAAAAAAAAAAAAAAAAAAAGGTCGGAAAGGTCACCATCATTTCAACAGGGTGGTAGAGACAGCACCTTCCAGTTCCTGAAGCATTCAGTAGGAACCCCACCCCCAATCCGCCAGCCCGTAACACTGTCTCCAGCGAAAGTACTCTTTCTTACAGGTCACAGAAGGAGCTGAAGACCCTAGGCTGGTGGGTGCAGATTGTAATAACTTAGTTGATGGTCTCTAAAGAAAGGTTGCTAGGAGCTGCGAGGTGTGGGACAACAAGGTCCTCGAGGTACCATAAAGTCTCCTGCGGGCTGTGCAACTGTATTCTATCGTAGTTTGGTGTTGCTCTTTTTTGGGAGGCTGCAGGGATACTTTTAAAAAAGTTTCCGCATTCTATTCACTTGGTTAGCTGAGCTGTTCTTGGAAAATACACTGGGAGTCCCCTCGGCCCACACGTTGGCGCTCAGTTTCCTTCCACCCACAGAGTATTCAGGTGTTAATCACTAGCTCTCTTTTCCCTATGTGCGCAGCAACTACAAGGAATTTGACAACCTTTGCCTTCTGCTTTCACTAGCTGACCTCACCACCCGAACGTTGCCATTTTCCCGGAGGAAGGAAGGCTCTGCCCACGCACTGGGGTCCCATTTCCAGCGGGCTTTGCTGAGCCATCGCTGTCAGCCTCTTTGCCTCTCACCCCCCTCCCACACCCGTCTTTGCCTAAACCCACAACTCTCCTCACGCGCTCAGCTCAGCAGACTGCCAAACCCCCACCCCTGCGGAGCAACTCCAGGAACTCGGCCCCCTACGGCTAGGCCTGCCCTCCCACTGGGCCTTTTGCCCTTTCCAGTTCCTTCTGTGGCTGCAGAGGCACAGCGCTCACCTGTACAGAGGCGAGGTGACCTGCAGGAAGCCGGGGCCAATAAAGCAATCTTAAAATCGTTATCGGTATGCAATGCTGTTTGAGTTTTTCCACGTCTCCACAACTCCACTCGTGTCCACCAGGCAAGGCAGCGCTTCTTGGGAAAGGGTGCCTGGAAAATCAGTGGACCTCCTGGCACTTCCAGTATGGCCAAGCAAAGCTATCGCCCCAACCACAGGGGGCGCAGGATGGCAGGGTTGGGGGTTGGGTAGAGCTTCCTGGAGAAAATTTTAAATTCGAAGGCAGCACTCAGCAGTTCCTTTTCCCCTCTCTTTTATTTCTCTGCTTTTCTTTTTATTTATCATTTTCTTTTAAGAGAGTGGAAAGCCGTGGAATTTGGTGCGCAGAATTTCTATGTTCTCTTTTCATCTCTTCTCGGCCCTCATTTTTTTCCATTTCACTAACCTTTGTCATCCACCTACTATGTGCTGAGTTGTGCACCAAGTACGGGACGGAGACCCTGCACTTTCCCATTCCGTATCAGATAGTGGCAATGGCTTGGGAAAGTCTCAAGAGGAGTCCGGATTCGGAGAGAAAGAAATTTTCGCCTCATGCTACCCCATCCCGCTAGTCGATCTATGGAGAAATCGGGCCTCGCGAGAAGCGCAGCATCTTGGACAAGGACCTGGCGTGTGCGGGGTCGCTCCGCCACGACCCGCAGGGGCCACGCTCATTCCCCTGTGTGCGCTCGCTTTCCCACGGCAGCGTAGAGTCCAGCTAGCGGAGAGGCTGACGCGGAAGCGCCCGCGTGCCTGGAGCCCTGGCGGTCCAGCGTCCCGGCGTTGCCGTCTGAGTGGCCTAAAAGGGGGCTCTGGGGCCGCTGCTCGCGACAGAGTGGGGACGCGGCCCAGGAACAGCTAGCGTGCCACTTGCTGCTTGCCAGGTATGGAGGATGCCTAGCCTCAGGCAGACCCGTTTCCCAGCGGGTTGGCGGCCAGACGGCGCGAGAAAACGAGATCTGTCGAGAGGTCTGGTCGTGCTGGCGTTTTGGCGTCTAGGCCGCCGTCATCCCAATTCCGTTTCTCCGAAAAGCATCGCCGAGTTAGGACGTCGGGGCTTTGCTAATGTGATGTTTGTGTAATTAACACCATCTCCCCTTGTTTCTGAGCATATTTCCTCCCGCAGCACAGCTCAGCTTTCATTTGAAAAAGCAACGGGAAGAACGTCCCAATAACCCTTTCTAATGGGAAAAAAACTGTCCCTTTTGTGGAATGGTTTCTTTACAAAGCCAACAACCAACCTTATTTTCTAGTTCCAATGGCTATCCCTTTATGAGTTATATTATTAAAGAAATCCGACACTAATTGTGCCGATTTAACTTGTTAATTAGTTGCAAATAAACTATTCATTAGTGGTAAAATAAAATAAAACCCATGTGTCTAGATATCATTCCACATTCACATATTGTAGTGTCTGCATAACATAGGCATACTAAATTAAGTTCCTAAAAGGTTTCTCCTCAGGATAAATAATTAAAATATATTCTACTTTAATTGACATTATAGAGGACATAAATGAGCTTTTCCTTTTAGAAAGAAATAGCCATTTCTAAATAAAGCTTGCAGTCTGGAGAATGGAGGCTTCAGCCAAATGAATAGTCATTACTACCTTTTCAACGACGTGGGCCTTTTGATCAGAAAAGAAATTAGCTCTAAAAAACAGACAATGGAAGCCTGCCCTGCAATAGGAAGAAAATTAGACGGCCAAGGCTCTTCACAACACCTATTTCTATAAACCATAGAGCTCCTTGCTTTTCAATTACAGCTGTTCATTTCATATAAGGAAAGGGGAAAAACAGGCCTCTAATGTAAACTCGCTTTCACCATAAAGCCTTGTTCCTGGCTCACAGCCAGGCTGCCTACTTACTATTGTTTTTAGTCCTGTCATCAATTAGCTAATACTATATATTTTAAATGACTCTGGGGGTATTCACAGACTCCCTCCCCACTTCCCCACTCAGACAAAACCCAAGCTGGAGTTTCATGAAAGGACTACCATTCGGTACACAGACACTTATATACATAAAGTTTAATGTTTTTATTGTTTCCAAAAGAAAAACCATATTGAAAACCCTGCTTTTTTTTTTTTTCTCTATATTTCTCAGCCCATCATTGAAAGACCCAGATGAGGTGATGACAGAGGAGGGACATAAATGAGCAGCTTTCAGCATTGTTTCTAATTGTTCACAGAACTCAATCCATCTCTAGATAATTTTGCTCTGCCCTTTAGACCATAATTTGGTTTGTACATCTTTGTGTTTTAAAAATAAAAATTTTGAAATTTGCTAACCCTATTGGTTTAGTATCATTAGATATAATTTCATTTTATAAATATTAATTCTTTACCATTTTGGTGAAATTATCTAGCCTGCAAGAAAAAAAAAATGTTTGTATGGTGTGCTACAAAATAAAACCTTTCAATATACGTAAAGTAATAATATGAGAAAAAAATTCAGTAATAATAGCAGTGAGTCTTAGCCTGTAGACATATGTTCTAGAAACATCAAAATAGAGTTATAGGCTGGGAAGGCTTTACTTCCTTTGAAAGTAAAATGCTTATCTATCTCATCTTTATAAATCACTGTATAAATCCCTTGAATAACTAAACAATAGTGCAATTCAATAGGATTGGTTTGTGATTTTCCTGTTTAGGGTTGTGCTAATAAAATCACTTAGAATCTTTTTAAAATACAGTTAAGTATAATTAATTTGTTCACAAAACAAAGAATATTTTAACAAAACTGTAAATTCGTTTAAACAAAATAACATAATAACCATGGACAGGTCCCTGAGAGTCGTCATTCCCTTGAATAAAGTTAAACAGAGAGAGGTGGCCAGTTTAGAAAGGATAGAGTAGAGCCACTAGGATGACTATTCAAAGTATGTATTTCTGAAGAACAATGACAAAAAAGTTGTTACCAAAATGCTTCTTATGGGCCAGATGTGGTGGCCCACATCTGTAATCCTAGCACTTTGAGAGACTGAAATGTGAGGATCGCTTGAGGCTAGGAGTTCAAGACCAGCCTATGCAACATGGTGAGACCTCCGTCTCTACAAAAAATAAATTTAGCCAGGCATGGTGGCATGCGCATATAGTCCCAGCTACTCACAGGCTGAGGTAGGAGGATTGCTTGAGCCCAGGAGGTCGAGGCTGCAGTGAGCCATGATCATGTTACTGCACTCCAGCCTGGGCGACAGAGCGACAGTCTCACCAAAACAAAACAAAACAAAACAAAAATGCTTCTTATGCTCCTGTATTCAGCATGTATTTCTTGTTGAAAATGGATGCTTCCATTTGATGGCTTCTCGTCATATTTTCGATACTGGATAAATTGGTGTGTTTGCTTTTTGCTTTTGAGCATTAACTTCTTTGTTGCTGTGTTCAAATGGATGTCAGAATGGAGTTCTTAAAAGCATTTTGCCAAGGAGTATGACATTGCCATATCTGATTTCCTTGGCAACTGGAAGAAGGTGCTTTTCCTTGGCAATGAAGTCCCTTGACTCTTCCTACCCTTGGATTCCTATAATAAAGGGAGTCATCTTACCAGTATGCAAGGATAAGACGGTTCCTCTTGTCTGTTGCTTATGATGGTGCCTGCTTTCAGAGAGAATTCTGCAGGAGCTAGAGGAAACCTGTCACCTTCTCAAGGTGAAGTTTAGTGGTAGGAGTTAGCAATCAGTAGCCTGGAGGTTGTCCAGACTGAGAGCTGTGCGAGTATTTTGGTGAGTCTGATCTTGTGTGCTGTAGCACTTGGTTTTCGTTTTGGAAAGAGGTATCAATGTGTGATGTTGTGGTCATCCGTGAAGGAGTTTGTGGGAGTCCCAAAACTGCTGTCAAAGAAAACTGAAGCTTTAACTGCAGCTTTGGAAGGGGACAGCATATGCAGCAGAACTATTTCTCAGGATGCTGATGTAAAATAGAGCCTGGGTGTTTCCTTGTTTTAAAATTAAGGAAACAAAGGGATCCTAATGCTTGAGAAGAAATCCCCCAGGGCAGAATCCTTGTACGGAAGCCTTGAATTGCACCAGTTGATTTTTGTTAGATCTTGATGAATAAGAGCACAGGCTCAAGGGTCACATGGATGTAAGTAAGCAAGGTCATTTATTAATCAACACATTTTTATTGAAGGTCTACTATAGGCCAGATACTCTTCAAGACCTTGGGGGTACAACAGTGGACTTAACAAAGTTTTTATACCCATCGCATTTACATTCTAGGGGAAGATGGGAACAAATAAACACAAACAAATGAATAAAGAGAATTAGTGAGTGTCTGGAAGTAATAATTGCTGGGAAGACAAAGCAGGATATGGGTCTAGAGAGTGATGGGAGTTGATGTTTTAAATAGAATGTTCAGGAAATGCCTCTTTGGGAGGTGATGCATGTGCCAAAATCTGAAGTGAGTAAGCACTCAAATAATGCCATTCATTATCACCACCATCATCATCATCACCACCATCAATCATCATCATCACCACCATTACCATTGGCTGGCAGTGATTTGTAATCTCCAACCAGCTCTAAAACTCTAAGATTGTAGAAGGAAGGGGCTGAATTTCCAGACCAGGGCTGGGATAAGCCGGGCACCTAGGGCACACAAAATTTAGGGAAGTACCTGCTCTTAAGGCTATACAAATGCAACCCTGGATTAAATAATCTTCTTATTAATGTAGTAAAGTTTTCTATGCTTTAACTGTTAGAAGAGAACAGAACTTAGGGATTGAATGTGTCAAGACACTCCGTGATTTTCTAGTGGTCAGAGACCAGGCCAGTTATTTGCTTGGGTTTTGATTAGCATGATATTTATTTATTTATTTATTTATTGTAGACACAGGATTTCACTCTTTCACCCAGGCTGCTGTGACATGATCACAGCTCACTGCAGGCCCGTGGCACCATGCCCAACTGTTTAAAAACTTTTTTTTTTTTTTTTTCTTGTAGAGACAGTCTTGCTATGTTGCCCAGGCTGGTCTTGGACTCCTGGCCTCAAGTGATCCTCCCGCCTTGGCATCTCAGAGTGCTGGGTTTACAGGCATGAACCAACATGCCCAGCCAGTTGGGGCTTTTGTACGAGCCTGGGTATGTGCCTCCTTAAATTTTGTGTCCTAGGTGCCTGACTTGCCTCACATTAGTCCTGGCCCTGCTCTAGACTGGCATTTAGTAGCTTCCATGAAATCTCTAAGGGTCAAGATTCAGGTCTTAGTTTAGCTCTCTCCCCTTAATACCAAATTGCTGACCATTGATTATGGTTTTTCACTTTAGAGTAGTGTGGCGTGGCAGGAAAAACAAATACAATGGTATTGGTCTGGTAAACCTGAATTTGAACTTGAATTTGAGCATTTATCATCTGTATGATTTGGGCAACTTTGCTAATCTTCCTGAACCTCAGTTTTCTCATCTGATAGGGTTGGGTAGTCAGGCCTTCTTCACTGAATTAGGGTGAGGATTCAACAAGATGATACAGCTGAAAGCACCTGGTACTCTGCTTCGTACAGAGCCAGCTTAAGTAAGAGTTATTGTCTTGTTTTTCAACTAGGCTTTCTTTTATCCCAAACGGGATTGAACATTCCTCCAGTGTGGAGAAGAGGGAACCATGTCTCACTTTCCTTATACCTCTTACAGGGCTATGCACAGATGTTTGTGGAATGAATCATGGTATTTAAGTAAGTCGCCTTTGAATGGAAGGAAAAAAAATGAATTAATTACTCCATGGTTCCCATTCTGCGTTGCCATCTCCCACATTCGACAGAGTCACTTGAGATTGTTTCTGTCAAAGCTCTCTGGAGAGCACTCACTGAGATGATGGGGGTTTTCATTTGTGACGGAGAGGCCTCTTGTGTTTAATTTTGAGATAACATAAAATACCTTTTATAATAGACACATGCCTGCTGTTAAAAATGTACAATTAATTAGTGTCATACATATTTTAAATCCTTTATTTTTTTGCTTAAAATGTAGGGTTTAATTTTTTTACTTTCAGGGGTCAGTAGAAATATGTTCTTTCTATAGATTACTTCAGGAATCCTGCTGAATTAGGAAAGAAGTCTTGTTCAAATTTTATAGCTTTTATATTTTCTGTGAGGCCTCAGAAGTCGGCACAGCTGAACAAGTGGAATGAAAAAAAAAAAACAACAAAAGTAATATTAATCACCGGCACAGAGTAAAGTCTTATCATTCCTCACGGTGGCTTCTGAAAAGATTTAGAGAATTGCAAAAATTAGCTGGGCGCAGTGGCTCACACCTGTAATCCCAGCACTTTGGGAGGCCAAGGTGGGTGGATTGCTTGAGCCCAGGAGTTCACGACCAGCCTGGGCAACATGGCAAAACCCTGTCTCTCCAAAAAAAAAAAAAATTCAAAACTTAGCCAGGCGTGGTAGCACGAGCCCCCCAGTTACTTGGGAGGCTGAGGTGAGAGGATCACTTGAACCCAAGAGGCAGGCAGAGGTTGCAACAAGCTGTCCCTGCCACGACGCTCCAGCCTGGATGAGAGAAGAAGGCCCTGCTTCAAAAATAAGAAATAAAAGAGAATTATAAACATTATTTTAAATAAATAAATTAGAGACACTTTAGTTCTTATTAAAAAGAATCCTGACGGGCTGCAGTGGCTCATGCCTGTAATCCCAGCACTTTGGGAGGCTCATATATGTCATAAACCAAGAGATGAACACTGGAAAGGTATATTGCCTGAGGTCAGAATTACCTAGTTGCAGTCCCAACCACCTGGGAGGTTGAGATGGGAGGATCCGTTGAGCTGGGGAAGTAGAGGCTGCAGTGAGCTGTCATTGCACCACTGCACTCCAACCTCAGTGACAGAGCGAGACCTCATCTCAAAATAAAACAAAAAGAAATAAATGAGATTATGTAAATAAAGTATTGAATCAGTGCCTGATACCTAGTCATAGGACTCAGTAAATGTTAGGTTATCGTCATCACAGCAACCTTGTGAGCTATATAGCACAGAGACGGCAAACTTATTTATATTTTAACAAATAAGGAAACAGGTTCAAAAGGATTAAGCGACTGTCTAAAAGAGTGGAGCTTGTTATTGGCAAAATCAGGCATGGAAAGGACATTTCTTGACTCTGTCCAGTTATCGTTCCATGAAATTGTAATTTGCACTTTGCCAATGACTGCATTTATTATTAAGTTGCATATTCTGCAGTGTTATCAGTAATTATGCCCTGTTAAGAAGCATGTCATATTTTTTCTATATTTAAGTAAAGGCAGATGTCTTAATGAGCAGTGGCAAATGGCAGAGGAAGCACAAGGAATATCCCCCCACTTCTAGATTGTTCCCCAAGAAGTGGACTGGAGAGAGATATCCTCAGGTCTCAAGGTACACTAATTAGAAACATTAAAATTGACACAGTCAGATTCAGGATTAAATAGGTAAAGCAATACACTAGTGTGAACTTCTCAGGCCATGCACACTAATCTGTTGTGGTGACACTTATTTCCTTTCGTTCTTGGAAGTCAAATGAATCCTGTATTTTGTTCCTTATCCCTGCCAGGTGGGGTTCACATGGAAGGTCATAGCAAAGCAGCCTGCTGATCTAAGCATCCAGTTCACTGGCCTTGACTTTTCACTTTCCAGTGTTCATCTCTTGGTTTATGACATATATATGCAAACGTGTGTTTGCTAAAGCTTCCAGGAAATTATAATGATAGTGACCATTTATTGAAACTTACTACAAGGTAACACTGTCATGACCTTTACAGGTATAACTTTGTTTAATCCTAGCAACCTGGCTAAGGTTACACATTCAGTGACAAAACTTTGAGATTTGATCTGTCTGTAAATGATGGTTCCTTCCACTGCACTGCCCTAGAAGAGCCTGATTTTCACATTGTGTGATTTTACAAAGAGACCCTTCCTCTCTCTGGATCTCACTTTCCTGACCTGTGGAGTGAGGCAATTGAGTTACATGCTTTGTAAGGACCCTTTTCCTTGTAAGGTTTTGAAGATTCCAAAAGTTCCCGTATGATGCTATTTTTAATAGCACTGAAAGCTGAAGTGATGGGTACAAAAAATAGCTAGAAAGAATGAATAAGGCCGGGCGCAGTGGCCCACACCTGTAATCCCAGCACTTTGGGAGGCCGAGGCGGGTGGATCACGAGGTCAAGAGATCGAGACCATCCTGGCTAACACGGTGAAACTCTGTCTCTACTAAAAATACAAAAAAATTAGCCGGGTGTGGTGGTGGGCGCCTGTAGTCCTAGCTACTAGGGAGGCTGAGGCAGGAGAATGGCGTGAACCTGGGAGACAGAGCTTACAGTGAGCCGAGATTGCGCCACTGCACTCCAGCCTGGGTGACAGAGCAAGACACTGTCTCAAAAAAAAAAAAAAAAAAAAAAAAATGAATGAATAAAACCTATGATTTCATAGCATAACAGGATGACTATAGTCAATAATAACTGTACATTTTTAAATAACTTAAAGAGTGTAATTGGATTGTTTGCAACTCAATGGATAAATGCTTGAGGGGATGGATACCCCATTTTTCATGATATGCTTATTTCACGTTGCACGCCTGCATCAAAACATCTCATGTACCCCATAAATATATATATCTATTATGTACCCCCCCAAAATAAAAAATAACAATAAACAAATAAAGCTGGAGTGGCCCTTGATTTTCTTCAGAAATGGCTGTTCTCCTAGTTGCACTGTTTAGAGTCTTCAGTTTCAGCACTTCTGACAGAAAATTGTTGTAGAGGCAGAACCAAACTAAGAAAGCTAAATTCCGATTTTGTATCCACAGGAGAAGATGCCCTAATCTGTGGCGGGATGGGGCAGGAGGAAAGCCTCTGGGACTGGAAGAGTAGAGGGATCAAAAAGTTACCGGGAGCGGTCAACCGTCTCTAGCTACCTGCTCTCATCCTGGGTGAGCTTTGTGGGAATTTCAGGAGCGGGAGGAATTCAGGGGTGCTTTGGGTTTCAGAATGAGCAGAGTAGTGGATACTCATCTGCATTAGAGCTTCTTAAACCTTCTGCTGCCATCTTGGGTTTGTCTTTACATTTCCAGCCCTAAGGATGTAGGGCTAGTCTTTGGAACTCTACAGGAGAGGCATTCATTGTGTCTGATAAGTATAGGGGTGCCACATTTGGAGATTGGATCTAGAAAGTGTTCCCACAGTAATACCCCAAATCTGAAGCATTTCTCTCCTGTGACTTCACATTAGCGCTGAGAGTCAGTAGCAACCCCTGATAAAATTGGGTTCAAAGTTCCACTTACAATATCACTTAAATTATGTGACTCTCAGTTTTTGTATCTGTAAAGTGCAGCTGTCGGGGGAGAGGGTGTGCTGCCCTTACCTTGAATGTTTCAACCTCCCACTGTAGAGGATCATGCTCATATGACCTAGTTTCTATATATTTTGTTGAATAAATGCTTTTCAATTTGTTGTCTTTTGATCAATCTCCGGAGTCTTTGAATGATTTTCTTTACAAATTTTTACTGGCTTAATTGATGCTGCTCCAGAAAAGAGGCTTCCTCAAGTCATTCCCAAAGTCACTGAATCTCTTTGAATGGTTTTTAGCAGGGGAGTGACATAGTCAGCTTTGTGGATTGGGATGATCTTTCTGGCTGGCTGTTGAGCGTATCTCTCAGGGTGTTATGCGACTGTTAGATAAGACGGTGGATGTGAAAATGCCTGGTATGTGGTTGATACTCAATAGATGCTCATTGTTTTGGGTGTTAAATTGGTTGTTTCCTACCAGTCTAAGTGTGATCTTGGATAAATTGCTTTCTGTCCCTGGATGTCAGTTTCTTCAACTGTAAAATACAGATGATCTTCCTGGTTGTTTTTTAATTTTTTTAAGTTTATTCTTTTTTATTGTTTGTTTGTTTCTGAGACGGAGTCTCTCTCTGTCGCCAGGCTGGAGTGCAGTAGTGTGATCTCGGCCCACTGCAACCTCTGACTCCCTGGTTCAAGTGATTCTCCTGCCTCAGCCTCCCAAGTAGCTGGAATTACAGGCGTGAGCCACCACACCTAGCTTATTTTTATATTTTTGGTAGAGATGGGGTTACACCAAGTTGGCCAGGATAGTCTCGATCTCCTGACCTCGTGATCTGCCCACCACGTCCTCCCAAAGTGCTTTGATTGCAGGTGTGAGCCACCATGCCCAGCCTAGTTTATTCTTTTATTCATTTATTATGGTATTTTGTTCTCCCCTTTGTCTCAGTGACCCTCAGTCCAGATAACCCGGGTTCTCCTCCAGTCTATTTCATTAGAGATTTAATGTCTCTCATCTGACATAATTTTCATCTGATTTTTGCATTTCAGTTTCATTTAAAAAATATATGGTGGTATTCTCTGAAAAGAGGCAGCTATTGTGGGTGGCCCCCAGGAATAACTCTGTAAATTACAAAGGAGACTCCATTTTAACAGGTCTTTGTAGTCCCTTTTGTCCTCCTTTTGGTAAGTTATCCCTTACTTTTGAAGGCCACAAAGCATTTGCTAAAGGAGGTCATAACGGAGGTCCAGGTAGAGATTAGACATACTATCTGACATGAAGAAAGTTTCATTATGGTAGAAAGGGAATAATCGATTGCTCAGCCATTTACAGTTGTATTAAGTCAAGACATTGGGCTGATGTTAGTCTTGTTAAGTGCTTCTTTTTTATCAATTACTTTTTATCAGTTACTTCGACCTGGGCAGTGCTGGAGAGACAGATGCTGCTCTCCAGGAGCTCAGTCTATTAGAGGAGACATGTTGGTAACTGCAACAAAAGCCAGCCTCTCCTCAGAGTGTCTGCAAAGGTGTCCTGTGCTGCAGGAGTCGAGGGGTGGGAGGGATTCATTTTGTCTGGGATGATTTAGAAAGGAGTTTTGGAGAAGCTGGGCTCTGAGTTATAGTTTGTGCCTTGAAAAATCACAGAGGGCAAGGATCCCAGATGAGGAAGCATCTAGCACAACGGCCGATGGCAAGGCATGTTTGGGAAATGGCAAGGCAATCGCTGTGGCTAAGAGGTAGAAGGTGCTGTAATGTAAGGTGGGCTTTGGGGCTAAATTGTGGAGAACATTGAAGGCCAAGCCGGTGACTTTGGCTTTGTCTGTGCAGTGAGGTGCCAGCAAATCCTCCTCCACCACCTGGTAGAATTTACATATAGTGTGTCAACAGTTTTTGAACAGTATAATGATCATTATTATAGTGACGTTCATAATCAGTTGTTCATTGTAATGAAGAAGTTTGGCCATTTTTCAGTATTTCTGAGATATCAAGCCAAAAAACAAAATGCGTTAGTAATTGTTACGCACGAGAGAGGCGACATGGAGAAGTTGTGGAGTACTGCCTCACAACACACAACATCACAAGGCCAGCCAAAGCCTTGGGTTGGAGTACTGGTTCTGTGGCATGCCAGCTGTATCACCAGGGTTATTCACTTATTCTCTGTTGGCCTCCATGGGTTTATCTGTTAAAGGGGCATGACCATTGCCTTCTCAGATGGTTATGTTATTGAAGTGATATAATAGATAAAAGCTTTTATAAATTATAAAATAACGACTGTTTTTTATGAAGAAAAAAAAGTTTAAATGAAGCTGCATTCCAGAGGAGAGGTTACTACAGGCATTTCAGTTCCTTTAGCCTAAAGCCAGAAGGGGGAGGAGTTCCCTCTCACTTTGACTTCCTACCCCACGCCTTATTTTAGTTTTTCATTTTGTATGTCTTACAATCAGTCCAGTTCTAACATTTTTCTCCAAATCCAGCAACCTTTGAGTCTAACTTTGTGCTCCCTCTAACCAATGGCTGTAGAGCATTCATTCATTCATTTGTTCATTCATTCATTCCACAAGTGTTTATTGAGTACTAACTCTTCTAGGCACTTGGAATACATCTGAGAATAAAACAAAGAGCCTTGCTCTTGTGGAGCTTACATTCCATTTGGCCTGGGGCAGGAGTGTGGGTGGTGTGAGGGGCAAGCAGTAAACAGCTAAATATCATAAAGTTACAAGTATAGTGTATGAGAAGATGGCAAGTGCTATGAAAAAAACAGGGCAGAGTAAGGGGAGTTGAGTGTGCTGAATGTTAGAGCAGTTTGCAGTTTAAATGAAAGAAAAAACTTATGTGAAAGGACTTTGTAAATGGAAAAGTCCTGAACAAATATTCAAGATGAATACTTTTAGACTAGTTTGAAAACTGCCAAGGTTGTCTGCATCCTTTTATAGAATCATCTGCTTCAAGGAACTTCATTCACTCATTCAATCGATCAATCAATATTTATTGAGTGCCCGCTTGGTTGAATGAATAAATGCTGATGATAATAATGATAGCTATTATTATGAAGTGCCTACTAAAGCATTATTTATGTGTGTGATCTCATTTAATCCTTGTAACAACTCAGTAATGTAGACACATGTTCCCAAGTGAGCAGCACTCTAGAGTGTGGGCAATGAGTCTGATTAAGGAAATCGTTCTTCATTCTGAAAAGCAAATGCGGGAAGAAAATGGCTTTGATGAGGATTACTGATGTTTTTCAGGTTGTCAGGGTCAGCTGCTCAGCAAGTTCTGGCAGTGACTTCCTTTCCATTCCCTTTAGTGCCATTGCTTTATCGGTAGTCACCAGGGGACTCAAGACGTGGCTGTTTTAAAGTTCTCTTGGCTGCTGAAGTAGGCAGGTTGATGTGGTTGGTGGTCAAGTCTTAGCATACACAATTGAGGCCTCCTTGTGTTCAAATCCTCGATTTCATAAGGGGAAGTCGTGTGTCCCTTCATTAGAGAGGAACCATATCAAGAACGATGTGAGTGAGTCGATTCTAGCTACTAAGCGAATAACAAGTATGTTTCCAGGTTGGAAGCACTAAGAAAGGAGATGAGGAGGAAAGGACTTGGAAAAGGTAAAATTGGAAACCAAGAAGAAAAGCAGATGAAAGTCCCTGGTCACAGTTCCAGGCTAGGCTGAACTCCGCTCAGTTAGGAGAAGGACCTACTTCACTCTCCTTCCCCACTCCCATCACTCCCCCTTTCCCTCCTGTCTTCCCTTCCCCTGCCCTACTTTCCTTCCCTCTCCTTCTCCTCCTTTTCACCTTCTAGAGCTGCAGCCCACTAAGTATGTGGCTATTACTGAGCTGGAGATCCAGCTAGAGATGACACTGCTTTCTGCTGAAGAAACTAAAAATAACCAGAGGATGGGCTATCAAACCCTGCCAGTTCTGCCCTTTTAATTTACAGCTCTTCATTCCGTTTGTTTCCTTTCCATAGTCAAAGCCACTGCCTCACCACCTCTTTACTGGTTTATTCAAATAGCTTCTGAAATTCTAAGCTTTCTGCTATCCAGATGTAACCCTGCAACTTACCTGTGTGGAGTCATTCAGTGGTTCTCCACTTCCTTTAGCATAAAACTAGGCTCTTGAATGTGGCCTGCAAGGATCTTCCTGATCTGGCCTCTACCTGTCTCTTCATTCCTTCCCGATTATGTGACTAGATCTTTATGTTTTAGCTCTAGTTTTACCTCCTCCAAGCAGAGTTCCCTGATCCCAGGCATGGTTGTGTTCTTGCCTGTGTAGATTTTTGTATATAATGTTGCTTTAATTACAAAGTGTCTTAATTGTCGTAATTGCTTTACTCTCTCTGCACCAGATTGCCTGTTACTTGAGATCAGCTTTCCTCATTTTGTCCCCCACCTTTTTGTTTGTTCAGCCACCACATTTAACTGTGGAGTGACTTACCTTCTTGTCTGTCTGGCACACATATTTTAATTTCTCCTACCCAAGCCTTCCTTTTCAATTTAATTCCTTTTAGTTCATGCCAATTACCAGGCAGTGTGGCAGTTTCTGGGAACAGGAACATAAGGAAGATATGGTTGCTGTTTGGGGGGTCTCACAGTTTCATGGGGAGACTGCTGGGAACAGAAATTCATCAATACAGTCTGTAGAGCCTTTAGACCCTTGGGAGAGTCCTCAGACCTTTCCACCACGTCTTCAACAGGAACAGCCCTACTTGTCTCTTACTGTTGGGATTTTTGTAGAAGCTTTTGGAGGCAGTGGGGCAGCAAAGGCAAAAAAGCAAAAAAGTAGTTACTTAGATACCACTATTTTAGAGTAAAACCTACTGTGTTAAATACTGTAAAACAGTCTAAACAAAAGAGACACTCTGTCTTCTTGTTTGGCAAAAGTCTTTTTTTTTTTTTTTCTTGTTAAGGTCCAGGCATTCTGTTTATACTTCCAGGAAGTTTGGAGATAGGTGGGTGCCCTTCCACCATTCCTACCATCTTACTGAGTGGATAAGATGCTTTCCCTTTCTCAGCTATTTAATTCAGAGGTCTTCTAACTTTTGGGGAGGCAACAGTTTAGCTATCTGAAAGCGTAAAGCTACCCAAAGACAGGTTGTGCTAAATTCCCTGTTTGGGGCCGGGGCTCGTGGGCGCTCCCTTCTGTACAGGCAGAGCATTCTGTATTGACCTCCGTGACAGCCACTGCCACAGTGTAATGCCATTGCCTATTTTGTATTCATCAGTCCCCTACCCCTGAGATAATCCGATCCTCTTAATGGCATGGCCTTTCTGTGTGCCCTAGCAGTGGGCCCTGCAGAGAGTGCTTCTTCAGGTTTGAGCAAAGAAGGGAAGAAGTGGGAGAGGGGAGGGGTAGGGGAAGGGATGGTGTGGAGAAGTCTTGACCATAGAGGGCTGCCTGATTCCCAGAACAAGGCCTAGGAAAGAATCTGGGCCTGAAGAGCTGAGTGGTAATGGGAGTAGAGGAGTATGCATGAGGACAGGGGAGGAGAGCAAGGGCCACGGTATTCAGGGATTCTACTCTCCAAGCCTTTCCTGATGACTTCTGTGGGAAAGCATTTCTCACTTCCTGGAATCCAGGCCTTCTCTGTTTCTAGGCCTGAGCTGAGAAGGTTCAGCTGTCTTTGAAAGGGTTTCCTCTGTAACATGCGGACTCTAATCCAGAGGCTGAAGAGGAGTCACAGTCTTTCTGATTCTAGTAAGTTGTCACTTGACCTGAAGGGTTTTAGGCAGATACTTTAGGAGAAGGTCAAATGTGACCTTAGGGAAACTAGCATTTCCAGATGGCATGCTCAAAGCTCTGTCCGGGGTACATTCACTTGTGAGTTTACTTACCCACCCTCCATCCCATCCCCCATCCCGGGGTCACCACGTGTGATGTTCTTCCAGGCCTTCTCTTTACTAAATTGCTAAGAGTCAGGATTTGTATTTGAATCTGCAGCCTCATGCTGAGCAGGACAAATCTCTTCAACTTTGAACAGCCATGATTTCATGCCACAGAAGAGGATAGTTTTTTGTTTTTTGTTTTTTTTTTTTTCTGATTTTGATTGATTGATATTGATATTTTAGTTACTAACGTGCTGCCTTATTCTACTTTGGCCACCCCGATGGTAACTTTTGATGCTTCACGCAGGGAAATCACTGTTTTCCCCCACTGCTTAAGAAAGAAACATTTTGTGAAAACTCTGGATGTGAGAGTCATGCAAAAATGCATAGCAATCATCAGGAAAATGTCTTCATTAATACACAAACAATGGTTCCTTACCCACCAATATGTTAATGTATGTTAAACCAGCCTGTTGACATGTAGATTCTAATTTGCACACCCCAGGTTTTACCTGCCCCACTCACTGCTAGGACTTCTGAGGAAACCCTCTTTGAAAAAATGTTTCTGGCTTTTATGTCCTACAGTTTCCCCAACAGACAGAATTCCAACAAGCAATGAATCTGTAGGATGACTAAAGAACTGAGGCATCTGCCACACTAAGACGTGCTTGCTTAATAAAGGAAAAAACATGCAGCCTAGTTTTCATAACATATTTTGCAATGGAGATTTTTATTAACCGTTTATCCTGTGAGCATTCAGAAGGGTACAAGAAGAATCAAAGGATACAATTTTAGAAATCTCAATAACCATAACTCTGCCTTAATAGTTCATGCACATCATGCATGTTAGGACCAAAAGATAGTAAGATATCTCCATTGTCTTTATTCATTCTTATTTAATATATTATTAAAATTGGGCAAGGGACCAGCTCAGACCCATATATGAATGAACATACGGCTGTCGGTCAAGTTGGCCACTGAATCCACTCACTACTGTAGCTATGGAGTAGGATAAACTTTATTTCAGACACGCTGTCACTTAATCAGGAATTGACTTGTCTAGACAAGACAGTTTGTTTGCTTTTATTGTCCTCAATTTAAACTACTCTCTGTCCGACTCTTCAACTTGTCTCAAATGTTTGATTAAACACTGGGAGAATTGTCAATATCGTTCAACTTCTAAGTCATTAGACATCCTAATTCTTTACATTCCTTGTAGCTGAAGCCATTTTCCTTCAGAATTCTTTCAAGCAGTTGGGAGGGTGGAGGGTTGTGTCAGACACCAGGGGAGTTAGAGCCTTTACTTTGGCCTTGCAGTCTGGTGATCGTTCTCAGCCAGAGAGAGGTGTGGAGCTTGTGCAGAGACTTACAAAGTGCTAATGACTAAATAAAAAATCAGCATAGGTTAATACATTCTAAAGTAGATGGAAACCCATGGATTAGTTGCTTTAGAGCAACCCCAGTTTATCGCGCCACTGCACTCTCCAGCCTGGGCAACAGAGTGAGACTCTGTTTAAAAAAACAAAAACAAAACACACACACACAAAAACAGTTTATTCCATTGTTATCATACCTGCTTCCCCCAGATATATGAGCGATGGAAAAATTTTTAGTATCTTTAGTAGAGATCCCAGTTATTGAAACTGGAGAAATTAATGTATTCTCTTGAGCCCAAACACCTGTTCATCCTGTATCCCCTACCACGAATAATCAGTTCTTGTCATGATTATGACAGGCCTGTTGAGAAAATTGCCCATCTCCTTATTATAATTTTTATGCATGCTCAAAATGAATATTTAAACTGAGTTTTGTCAAGAGCTATGTCCAGTTATTAGATTTGCACAACAGTATGTGAGTAGGGAGTATGCAAAATTGGGTTTTAATATAAAAATAAAATGCTGAGATTTTTCAGTCTTGTCCTAATAAAATACCAAGAACTCCATCTACCCCTCCCTGTTTTTCTAACACTCCTAGTCGCAAATATGTGCTCAAAAAGAAGATAATTATCATAAGGCATCTTTATTATTACAGATTACTCGATTGTAAATCTTTCTTTGGCAAAATGACTTGATTGATTTTGGAATTTGAGCCTCTTTGTGATATGCTGCTTAGAAGTGACCATTTCAGAGAAGGCAAAGGGGGACTTAGGCACACTCAGAAAAGCGTGCTGAATAAATAGGGGGAATCACACTGAATTGCCAAAGATTATTTTAATGGCTCAAACCCCTTCCTGTTACAATAATTACAGGAACATCTTTAAGCTCTTCTCTGAAGAACTTGTGAATTGAAATAGAGAATGTTTTAATGAATTTAAATTATTTAAAAATTGGTATTAGAATTTTCAGGAAGAATTATTTTGTATTCCCCTCTTGTTTATTAAGCATGAAGTTATTAATGCATTTCTCCTCCTATAATATGCCTATTATTTATACAATTTTGTATAGTGCTGTGTCACATAGAAATATATCTCTTTAGGATGATTATTATTTTAGGAAAATATGCAGAAATCACATTGTAGCAGAAACAGCTACATTTCAAAATAACATTTCTTCTTTTTCAAATTGCTTAACAAAAACAAAGATCTGTTTGTAATTTCTGCCTGTAACTTTAGTGTGATGACAAATATTAGACTATTTTATACATCTGAGGATAGTGATACATCAGTTTCCTAATTCTAAAAACCCTGTTGTTCATCACAATGAAAATGAAGACTTCTCTCAAGCACCTGCCTGAAACAGAAGTCTTTCCAACAGACTGTGCATGACCTCTCATTAAATCAGCATACGGAGAACTAACCAGCAGATGCTGCTGACATGAACCCAGATGTAATCTCTTTAACCTTGTCCTGTAAAGCACACACAAGTCGTGACCGGAGAATTCAAAGTAAATTAGGTTTTACATGAAAGTCTATAATCTAAATTCTATTTGATTAAAATGATGCCTGATTTGTGTTTGTAATATTCCACTCTGACTGTTAGCAATGATGTTTATTTGAATGCATATAACTAAGTCTGTTTCTTCACATCCACGTCTATCTTACTTTTATTTTTAAATTGCCAGTTTTTCATCATTTCACATTCTTGAAATGAAAAATCCTTTATAGGAGGAAGATGTACACAAAAGAACTATTTATCAAGATAATTCACTGAGATGACAAAGATATTTGATTTCAAGAATTCATGGGAAAAGGGTCACTTTACAAGTCCAAATATAATTGTTTTCTGTTAGAAATATTTTCTTTATATTTAATATAAGAGTATTAGACGGCCGGGCGCGGTGGCTCACGCCTGTAATCCTAGCACTTTGGGAGGCCGAGGCGGGTGGATCACGAGGTCAGGAGATCGAGACCATCCTGGCTAACACGGTGAAACCCCGTCTCTACTAAAAATACAAAAAAATTAGCCGGGAGTGGTAGCGGCGCCTATAGTTCCAGCTACACAGGAGGCTGAGGCAGGAGAATGGCGTGAACCCGGGAGGCAGAGCTTGCAGTGAGCCGAGATCGCGCCACTGTACTCCAGCCTGGGCACAGAGCAAGACTCCGTCTCAAAAAAAAAAAAAAAAAAAAAAGAATATTAGAATTCCTTTATTACATGTAAACTTCATCCTGCAACTGTTTTGATAAATCAAAGTAATCGTTCTTCTTTTTTTTTTTTTTTTTTTTTTTTTTTGGGACAGAGTCTCACTCTGTCGCCCAGGCTGAAGTGCAGTGGTGTGATCTCAGCCTACTGCAGCCTCCACCTCCTGGGTTCAAGTGATTGTCCTGCCTCAGCCTCCCGAGTAGCTGAAATAACAGGCATGCACCACCACGCCCAGCTAATTTCAGTATTTTTAGCATAGGTGGGGTTTTGCCATGTTGGCCAGGCTGGTCTTGAACTCCTGACCTCAGATGATCCACCTGCCTGGGCCTCCCAAAGTACTGGAATTACAGGCATGAGCCACCGCACCTGGCCTCAAATTAATCGTTCTTATTGAACACACTTCTTATGGAAATTCAGTTAGTCATAATAAAAACTTATAAGGCATTACCAGAATTCCTATGTGTTTACATTTCTTGTTTCTTTTCTAAACTTCCTGTTTTTAAGTATGTAATCCTTTTGTCCAAAGATAGCATACAGAAAGTTGAAAACATCTTGGCTTCAGCTACTTTTTGAGTCAGGAGCTAGTTGCAGGAAATTTTACAATTCACTTCTTAAGGTATAGTTTTCCTTTATCTTTAACATCTCCACTCTCTCCCTGTAACCCTCAGAGGTTTGAATGAGCTAATGCCTGGGTGACCACTTCCCAATTTCCTCCCCTCACTAACTATCACCCAGAGATTTGCTGCATGGCCTCACTGTGGTCCTGAGAAGCAAGGCATGGATGTGGGTAGAGATATTTGGTGCCAGGAAACTTTAGGAGCACACCCAGGAGGGAGAGAAGGAGGCTAGAAGTGTTTACAGCTTTTGGAGCCCAGTGTATTTCTGGGTAAGTGAGTATTTCCAGCTATCAATTGCTGCTGATAGTGATTTGTAAAAAAAAAAAAAAAAAAAAAGGAAATTCAACAATGAACACTGAGAGCATAAGTGTGCCCTTTGCTGTCCTAATCTAAAACATTCTCCTCTTGCAGTGGGTAGTTGAAGCATCCTGGATAATTGGAATGCACACTGGATTGAGGATCTGGAGACTGGAATTCTAATCCTGCCTCTCATCTTTCAGTAGCTAGCTGTGTAGCCTTGGGGTAGTTAGTTACTTTCTTGAGGTGGATATTTATGCTACTCTGCAGATATAATAGGTCATCTTTTTTAAAAGTTTACTAATTGAAATTTAAAAACAAATTATTGAGATGTGATTTACATTTAGTGAGGTATCCAGATCTTAAGTGTAGAGAAAGATCGGTTTTAAAATACGTATACGACCCTGTGACCATATACGACCCTGTGACCATATACGACCCTGCGACCACCACCTATGTCAAGATATGGGACATCTCCAGTACCCCAGCAAACTCATCCTTGTGCTTCCTAAGCCACACTTTAGACCTCTATTGCTAATTGAAATTTGAGCTGGGCATTTATATGTAAACCTTGATCTCACTTAGCTGAATATAACTAGGTAGTATCCAGTCGATAAGCATCTAATAAAAGAATTTTTTAAACAAATTTACTCTGACTTTTCTTCTATTTCTTTTCTTAAGGAAGTGGAGTACAGTCATGGGTCACTGAATGGCCAGGGTATGTTCTGAGAAATGCTTTGTTAGGTGATTTTGTCACTGTGTGAACATCATAGCATGTACTTACACAAACCTGGATGGGATGGCCTTCTATGCACCTAGACTGTATGGTATGGCCTATTGCTTCTAGGCTACAAACCAATAGAGCATGTTATTGTACTGAATACTGTAGGCAACTATAACACAATGGTATTTGTGTATCTAAACATATCTAAATACAGAAAAGTTAAACAGTAAAAATAGAAGGGGAAGCAAACACGTCCTTCTTCACATAGTGGCAGCAAGGAGAAGTGCCAAGCAAAAGGAGAAAAAGCCCCTTAGAGAACCACCAGATCTCCTGAGAACTCACTCACTATCACGAGAACAGCAGCATGGGGGTAACTGCCTCCGTGATTCAATTACCTCCCACTGGCTCCCTCCTATGACACATGGGAATTATGTGAATTACAATTCAAGATGAGATTTAGGTGGGGACACAGCCAAACCGTATTACTCCCTGAGTCTTAGCGTGACTGTGAAGTCAGAACCCAGAGGGCCTTCCTTAGGCACCTGTGTGTGCAACAATAGCATCAGTGCCAAGATTTCCCATGCTTACCCTCACGATTCTAGGTTTTAATGTGGGATCTGGGGGAAAAAAAAGCAAAAGGAACTGTTTTCACACATTATGCCAAGCATAGTGTTAAAATTGCTAGCAATGGACTAACAACAGGTCATATTGATGTGGTGATGTGGTGCTTTAGGGTTTTTTAAGGCACTTTCTTCTACATTGCCTTCTTGGGACTTCACAGCCATTCTGCAAGCATGTGTTATTCCTCTCTTTCACAGAGGTGGGTATGGAAACTCAAGAGAATGAAGTGATTTGCTTAGGATCACATAGCCAGGAAGGGGAGATTTTTGAATTTGACCTTAGATTGGTCTGATTTCAAAGTCACTTAACACGTTTTCCCCTTATAGGCCTTTTTTTCTGCAGGAAATTTGTTTTGGGAGCTCCTATTTCTCTTCTTTTCCCTTTCTTACCTCACCTGGCATAGTAGTTTTGTCAGTGGTTGGGCCAGTGCAAAATGACACTGTCAACGTGTGGGCAAATTACTCCTTAGGGGCATTACCCGAGAGCTGCTGGGGAAGGAAGTAATTGGTGTGGATTGGAAATGGTGTCCAAGTGAAGCAATAGAGTCTGGGCTTAAACTCAAAGGACTAACTGGGAATTTATGGGCCAGTCCCCAGATACTGCGATGCTCAGCGAGGCAGATTGCCCACCAGGATGACTGTCTTGCACTGAACATTCTCCCCTTGTGTGAGTGGAGAGGGGAGATTGTCTAGATCTGCCCTATCCAGTAAGGTAAGCCACCAGTCACATGTAGACATTTAAATTTAAATTTCGATTACCTCCAATTAAATAAAATTGAAAATTCAGTTTCTCAGTTGCACTAGGCACAAGTGTTCAATAGCCATATGATCACCATATTGATTAGTGCAGATCGAGAAGATTTCCATCATTGCAGAAAGTTCTGTTGGACAGCACTGATCTAGAACAGTAAGAGTCTCCATCTTATGTGTTGGTAATTCTCACTCAGCAGACTTAGGAGAGGTGTACTCCCTTTTCTGCATGTGGAACATAAACTTTTCAAGCCCTAGGTGATGGATTCACTGTGTGTTGTATCCACCTCCCCTACTGTAGGGTACCCAGAAGTTGAGAGTTTGCAAAGACCCACACATCATGAGGTTTGTCCAGCCTCCGTGTGTATTCACCCTGTACCTCCTCTCCACACCACCTTATGTATACAACTTTGCAACTAGGTAGTCAGTGCCTTGGGGGAGAACTCTTTCTTCTTCCCCTCCCAGCTTTGCCTATTTTCCTTGAAAGTGGAGACAGATCATCTCTTTCAGAGGAAGCAGTAATCTGTCCCTTTGTTGCCAGCCAAAATAGAAGAAAGTCCAGTCTTCAGGGGTCTTGAAACTGGGGTAGAAATATAAGAATTCCCACTCGAATTATATTTCTCTTTAGCCTACTTTTCCTTGCTTTTATTAAACAAGATAATTTCTTAGCAAATTATATACTTAAACAATATGAGACTGACCCCCTGACCTTCAAATCAGTTCTCATTGTATTTGCAGCTTTTGGGGAGAAGGTTGTAAAGATCTTTAAAATTGGTGGTCCCAGAGATCTTTCAAGTTTAGGAGGAGAAGGTCATGAGCACCTTTTGAATCACCTGAGATTTTAGGATGTATCTTGTGTTTGTTTGCAATGCCAATAAGTACTTTTATATGTAGAATAGCGTACTAATACTAAGAATTAAAGCCTCTTATTAACAGCAGGACATATTAAAACAATCACTAGTCATTGTTAAAGTAAAGAACAGCTCATTATTTTTCCTATCTTAAAGATTGAACCCTTCACCATGATTAATAAAGGATAGTTGTTATCTGCTTTGGTAACAAAAATTCATGTACAAAAGAAACACTTTGCCAAATTAAAAGTAAAATGGTAGCATGAACACTTGTATCTGCATTGCTAATTAAAAGACTTAACTTATTAGACCTTAAGCAGGGAGGAAAAAAGAAACAAACAAGTATAATTTGCCAGATTAATTTTATGGTCTGTTCTATTTAATCAAACTATACCTTTTAGTGAAAATGACAAATCTGAGTTGTCAGAAGGTGGTAGATAAGGAAGATAAAGGTCATATATTTTAATGTCACAGAAGGTCTTATTAAAGGAACCTTAATTACATTAGGTACCCATGAAACATTAATTAAATACTGTCTGAAATAATTAGGTCCATGTTACTGATGGTTTAATTAAACTCAGTTTCTTTTTTTGTAAGAAAACTAAAGGTCCAGTATCTCTGTCGGCAGCATAATTGATAATATGTCAAAAAGGCAAAATAGTAACCTTGACCAACCACAGAGAGAGGGTGATATGGCTCTCAGGGCCTTCTGTGCATTAACTTCATTGTCTATGGTGGCCGGAGTCTCCAAGAAGACCTCATGATGTGTGTGCCTTTGCAAACTGTCAGCTTCTGGGGGTCCTAGCATAGGAGAGGTGGATACAAAACAGTGAATCCATCGTGTAGGGCTTAAAAAGTATATACTCCACATGAAGAAAGGTGGTATGCTTAATACATGCACCTTTTCATTCTAGAAATGCATCGTGCCTTTTGTCATCTCTGCACATTGTATCTCAGAAATGCCAGCACCCTTTCTGACCACTCAGTCTGCCCAGAGAGTATCGTGGCATTGAACTCCTTTCCCATATTTATTTATTATCTCTGTGCTCCAACATTTATTTTCTTTTTTACTTGTGTGTCTTTGAAGTTAAAAGCATGGGCTTTGGAATCAGATTGCAGGCTTTGGATCTCAACTCTGCCATAGCTGGGTAACCTTGGGCAAGTTACTTTGAATTGGTTCCCTTGTCCTCAAAATATTAGATGTAATAATAGCTAATTTAAAAAGTTGGTATGAGGTTGATGCTTTGATGTATATACAACACTTACCACAAGTGAAAAATACATGGTGAGCCCTACAAGAATGACACAGAACATTCCGTGGTCTACAGGATCATGAGGATTTGAGGCCCAAATTGAGTAAGTAGGTGAATACAAATGAAATGTCAATTTAAAAGGGAAAATGATTTTACAAAAGCAAAAATGTGGCTGGAGAATTTATGGGCTGGTGATTTGAAATGAGCTCCAGGTCTGTTTTTTTGTCTTTATGTTCAAGTCTTGGGCTGACCAAGCCATTCCCTTTCTCTGTGCTGACACATGGGGGTTGGTAATTTGGGTAGGAGAAGAAAACAGTTTTAGTCCAATTCACCACACCGTAGGACAGCGAACTCTTCTTTCACTTTGAATGGGACAAAATGAATCAGGATAATAGTCTTACAGTTTCTAAAGTACTTCAATGTACATTGTCTTACTTGCTCTTCTTTACAGCCCTGTGAAGTACGAACTGATATTAGCACCATTTGACAGATGAGAAAATTGTGGCATGGAGAGGTTAAGACACTCGTGCGTTGTGTGCAAAATTTGTGACAAAGTTACTTCGGCAACGTAAACCTTTTAGCCCTGGGGATTTTAACTCTCTGTGCTTTGTTATCTGTGGGTGACATCACCCACCCTGAGCTCAGCACTGTGTTATGCTTTAGAGCAGTGTGAAAACCAAGGCCTGTGGGTTCAACCTCACCAGTCCTTAGTAGCTAAGGATAGATTCTACATCTTTCATGTGTTGCAAAAAAGGAGGAGAAAGAAGGGAAAGGAGGGAGGAGGAGGTGAGGAGAAGGAGCTACCAAGACCGAATGTAGCTAACAAAGCCTATTTAGTTCCTGGCCCTTTACAGAAAAAGTTTGCTGACCCCTGTTTAGTGAGGTGCTTCTCAAACTTAAATGTACATAAGAATCCCCCGAGGATCTTGTTAAAATATAAATTCTGATTCAGTAAGTCTGGGACAGGGCCTGAGATTCTGCCTGTGTAAAAAGCTCCCAGGTGATAACCGTGCTGCTGGTCCTTGTGCTACACTTTGAATAGTAAGGATTGTGCCTCAAACTAACTCTGGATCCGTAACCATGCTCTTTGCTTATAGGAACATGCACTAATAATTACTCTCCATTTGCCTGTATCTTAAAATCTTTCACTTCTTTTCTGTGTTCATAGCAGATGAACTTTCAGCAATTCATCTTTAAAACAGCCTTCATTTTTTCCCTCCAAAATGGTGATGGCTTCTGCCTGCTACCTCTAGCGGCATGTCAGTTCTGCATGCCCCACCTAGGGTGCGGTGAGAGGAAAACTTGGTTCCTCATCTCTAGGAGTGTCTTTTCAAGGCCCATGCTGCTTAGTCTGGCCTTAGTCCTTTTCTCCAGCCTGTTTAGTTACGAGCTCCACTTCCATGTTAAGCATCTCTTACAGAGACCCTACTTTTCTTTCTCTGTGACTTTTCATATGTACTATGGACTCTCAGGCTTTCCTCTAGGCTCATCAGCCTTCTGTTTTGGCCCCTTTCAGCTCCTTCTTTTCTGTCCTTTATCTGGCTTCCCTGGCAGAAGCTCTCTTCATTTCTCTTGACTCATTCCTTGGTATGGTGGTTATTCCATTTGTACACAATTCTCATTTCAAAGCTAGGAGTCTGATTTTGCAACAGAGTGGTCTTCCCCTTCCAGAATATGGTCAGCTTCCTCCTTGTAAGAATCTGATCTATTAGATGTAGACACCAGGCACAGGGACTATGACTTACTCCATTTCTGTTTCACATAATGTCTTGTTAATAATGAGTACATATTAATTACATATATGCCACAATCATCATTTTGTTATAGTAGTTGGTACCTGGCAGTTTATCCTAGTAAAAAGTAGCGTTACCAATCAACACGACCATTGACCTGAGTTCTGGTTTAGACTGGAGCATAGCAATTCTTACTCCAAAAAGAATGAACTCTGATTAATGCCCTACCACTCATCTCCCTGGTTTGGCCTAGGATATGTGGTATGTCATACCATTGGAACCTTCTTGTACTCCAGAAATCATGGCATTTTAAGCTGAGTAACTGGCACTTTTTGCCACAACTGTTTTTTATCCTGTGGCTTTCAACTGCCTGCTCCAAACGTCTCTCAATTTATTCTGCCCTGCATTCTTTAAGTCCAGAAAAGAGAAGCGATTTGCCCAAGGTCATACAGCACATTTGGTGGCAGAGAAAGACCCGGATCCTCACCTTTGTTCTTTCATTCTAATCTGTTGCCTCATATAAAGTACTTTAAGTTTAAAAAGCATTGACATACTAGAAAAATAATGTGAATGCCTACATTCTTTTAAGTCTACTATACATATAACTATATTTTACTAATGAAACAGAAGAGTGGTAACCTTCATTTTTCTATTTTTCAACATATACTTGGATCAGCATAAACTTTATAGCTTTTTTTCCTCAAAGCAGTTCTGTTAACTGCCAGGTAATCTTGCATACATATATTTTTAAAATAATTTCCTTTTGGGGGAAAAAAAAAGAAGCCATCTTTAACCCAGAATATTTAGCTTTTTGAGTATTGATAGTAGTACATATAAATGCAAAGTCCAACAGCCTCCTGCCCTCAAACCTTCAAACTCCACAAAACCCAAGGAGAGTGGTAAACCTAAATTTAGGAATAAACAAATGTAAAAGCTAGCCAGGCTGCCATCCATCTATTCATTTGCTCATCTGTCTATCTCTAGTTTGTTAATTTCACCTCTGATAACTTTCCCCTTTCGCTCCTTTGTTTATCCCTCAGTGAGCTCACATATACAGGGAGAGGAGCCTGAGGAATTTGGGCAGGGCAGTGATCTTAGTTTCTCAGCCTGATCATTAGGTGCACAGGATCTGTGAGTTCTGCAAGTCACAGTTTAGAAAATATTTCAAGTGGTTGCCAGGTGCGGTTACTCATGCCTGTAATCCCAGCACTTTGGGAGGCCGAGGCAGACGGATCACTTGAGGCCAGGAGTTTGAGACCAACCTGGCTGACATGGTGAAACCCCATCTCTACTAAAAATACAAAAAAAAAAAAAATTAGCCAAGTGTGGTGGTGTGTGCCTGTAGTCCCAGCTACTTGGGAGGCTGAGGTGGAAGAATCACTTGAACCTGGGAGGTGGAGGTTGCAGTGAGCTGAGACCACACCACTGCACTCCAGCCTGGGTGACAGAGTGAGATTCCCTCTAAAAAAAAAAAAAAAAAAAAAAAAAGCCCGGCACGGTGGCTCACACCTGTAATCCCAGCACTTTGGGAGGCCGAGACGGGCGGATCACGAGGTCAGGAGATTGAGACTATCCTGGCTAAAACGGTGAAACCCCGTCTCTACTAAAAATACAAAAATTAGCCGGGCCTGGTGGCGGGTGCCTGTAGTCCCAGCTACACAGGAGGCTGAGGCAGGAGAATGGCGTGAACCCGGGAGGCGGAGCTTGCAGTGAGCCGAGATTGCGCCACTACACTCCAGCCTGGGCGACAGAGCGAGACTCCGTCTCAAAAAAAAAAAAAAAAAAAAAAAAAAAAGAAAGGAAGAAATTTCAAATGGTGATTCCCCACCCCCAAAAGCAATTCAATTTGATTTCAATGGATAGCTGTATTGGCCATTTTTAAAAAACTTATTTTGTATTCTCCCATGGAGGAAAAAGAAGTTGGAGGACAGAGAGGGAATATATTGTTTTCATTGTTTTGTTCAAATGGCAACATTCAAATTTAGACCTTTTATTTAAATTCTTGGATTTTACTTACAGCTCAGTATAAATATTGTCATAAATGAATCGCTGTCACAGTTTGGTCGATGACCACAGAAATGGTAGTTATGGATTGATTTCCAGAAAGCAAAAGTAATTTTTTTAAGGAATAAAATAATTAGATGCAGCAGTATGACAGAGAGAGGCATCTGTTTATATGTCTGCCCCTATGTAAGCTATGTTAAATCCTAAAGAGAATAAGCAAATCTTTGATTGTTTATTTTAGAAGTCACCTTTAAAAAGTAAGCTTCGGATGACTGATGTATTTCACATGTTGGTTGGAGATCTGTTACCCTTGCATGTCAACTAAAATCCTACATGTCGTTTGCTTGGATGGCTACTCTTCAGACAGCAGATTTGATTGTAGAGCACTTTAATGGCTTTCACACTGTGTCTGCCGTGAGTCGCGTGTATGCAGAGACCCTACTAAGGTCTCTGGGTTTGGGACAAAGGACCACATCCGATAGATAAATGAACTCTGGAGTTTGACGGCTCCATGGCCAACTGAACAGACTATAGGATATCTTGCTCTTTCTCCTTTCCTAGCAATTATTCACTTAGATTTCAGGATGTTGCTCTATTCTCTAAGAAAGTCTGTAGGAAGAGGAATTCTCTCTTTTACTCCCTCCCTCACTCATCTCCATTCTTCCACCCAACTTTCCCAACTGGTGACAGACTAGGGGACCTTGTTTCTTTTTTCACTTTCTTTCTCTTGTTAAGTGTTGACATACTTCTTTGCCTAGAGTAACTCAGTTAAGCCAGCCACCCAGGAGGTAGGCAGGTCACACAAGCCGAATTAACCATGACAGTTCTCAAAGCAATATAAAGCTTTTCCCAGGAATTATCCTTTGGGCTTTTTTTTAATGCTAAGATATGCAATCTCATGCGACTTATCTTGAAATGGAATACAAAGCAGTTCCACACACTCAATACATTTTTTTGTTTGAAGTAACAGAAATTTTAAATAAAAGTTACCTGTAGCCAGTGGCCTGGTCCCTGCTGGGACACTTGTTTACCTGAGGGCAGAGGGAAAAAAGGCTCTTTCTGAGATTGGGAGCTCTCTGCAGATGCAGGACACTATACGCTGGCACCTCCTAGAGTCACCTTGAAAGGAGCACAAACCAGCATTGAGAAATAAAGTCAATTCCAAATCAGCATATTTGTTTTTTCATTTTAGCCCGGCAAAAGTAAAAGCAAACCAAAGCATAACTCTCTTCACAGTGTTTTAACCCTTAATACAGAGCAGATACTCTGATTAGTTATCACTGCAAATTGTTGAAAATTGTTGAAAAGCATGCCCTCTGCGCAGGCCACCTCAAGGCTGTGAGGGCTGTGGACCTGACAAGACTCAGAGGAGCTAGCCCTGGGGGAGGCCACACCCAGCTCAGTAGCCCCACAAGGCAGCTGGATTTCCTTTTTCCCTGGGAGCACTTACCTGCTGTACTGCCCACTTTGCCATAAAGATCTTTCCTAAAAAGAGAGTGGCCAGTGAATTATGGAGCAGGAATGTAATAAGGCAGGTAGAAATGTGCACTGTTATCAGTCACACACATTCAAGCCCAGCCTGGGACAGCATAGTAGACGAGACTATAAGCTCTGGGATCTTCTCATTCAACCAAGATTGCTTCATACAAAAGTTGACAATGCCGGCCAGAAAGCCATTGTTGATATTCAACCTTTTTTGAAATAGCTAAACAGACTAGACAATAAGGCATGACAGAAAACTTGGACAGGAAGATGGCTTGGAGTCTGGCTTAAGAAGGAAACATGCTATTGAAAGTAGGCAACAAACACACATTTCTAAATGTTAAATTCCTTTGAAAATAAGAATCAACTTTACCATTCATTTATTTTCCTTCTCTAAAGCCACAAAGACAAGCAGAACTCATTTTCAGTTGCTCGTTAGTTTATCTCTCTAGTCTTCCTTTTGCACGTTGAAATTCTCAAGCATGGGAACTCTATGATCCTCTCTTGCTGTTTGATGAGTCAGGGAGAGGGCTAAGAAGACACCTCAAAGGGCCTTTCATAAAGGATTTGTAGCACTGAAAGGTGTCCTGGAACCATCATAAAATCATTTATTCCTTCCTTCATTCATTCAGCAAATATTTATTGAGTACCCACAATGGGCTATGGGGTTACAATGGTGAACAAAATTGACATAGTCCCTGCTATGGCCACCATCTACCACTGTCCTGGCTTTAGCACTGGAAATCCCACATCTGGGAACCCCCTCAAGTCCTGACAAAACTGGGACAGTTAGTCACCAATTCTTCTGTTTTTGAAAGCTAACACTCTGAATTCCTGAGAAAGAGTGAGTGGGTAAATTGTGGCTACCTGAGTCCTAGTACCAAACCTGCTTCTTACCAGCTGCATGATCTGTGTCAAGACACTGCTCATCCCCAGTTTTCTCATTTGCAAACAGGAAAATAATATCTACCTCAAAGAATATTTTATTTTATTTTATTTTATTTTATTTATTTTTGAGATGGAGTCTTACTCTGTCGCCCAGGCTAGAGTTCAGTGGCGTGATCTCGGTCACTGCAAGCTCTGCCTCCTGGATTCACGCCATTCTCCTGCCTCAGCCTCCCGAGTAGCTGGGACTGCAGGTGCCCGCCACCGTACCAGGTTAATTTTCTTTTTTTTTTTTTTTTTGTATTTTTAGTAGAGAAGGGGTTTCACCATGTTAGCCAGGATGGCCTTGATCTCCTGACCTCGTGATCCACCCGCCTTGGCCTCCCAAAGTGCTGGGATTACAGGCATGAGCCACTGCGCCCAGCCCCTCAAAGAGTTATTTTAAGGTGGAATGAATTTTGTCTTTTGAGTCTGTAGGGACTGACTTTGATGACAGCTTTTCATCCAGCAACAAAAAAGGGAGATGTAGCTGTGGATGTCCCATTGGCTCTGGAAATAGAAGAGGCTGCTGTCTGCTTTATTATTTTATTTTATTTTATTTTATTTTATTCTATTTTAAGATGGAGTCTTGCTCTGTCGCCCAGGTTGGAGTGCAATGGTGAGATCTTGGCTCGCTGCAAGCTCAGCCTCCCAGGTTCATGCCATTCTCCTGCCTCAGCCTCCAGAGTAGCTGGGACTACAGGCGCCTGCCCCCAGGCCCAGCTAATTTTTTTTTTTTTTTTTTTTTGTATTTTTAGTAGAGACGTGATTTCACCATGTTAGCCAGGATGGTCTCCATCTCCTGACCTCGTAATCCACCTGCCTTGGCCTCCCAAAGTGCTGGGATTACAGACGTGAGCCACCGCGCCCGACCTCTATGCTTTATTAAATCATGATGGAACCTGCCAGAAATCTGATAATATATCTTGTTGCTAGTGTTTAGATGAGGTAGGCTCTCAGGTCCATAGTACTTTGTTAGGGGAAAAGACTGACCCCCAGAGAGATGCCCACTCTGTCTGCTGGCAGATACAAAAATGTAGGTACCTTATTCTTCAAGTGGGGACTTGGGCTAAAGATTAAATCATTACAGTGAAAGAGGGACATGTATAATCCTACATTAACTCCACTTCTGTTGGGAGTTGGTTTTCACTTTTCTTCTTTAGAGTTTTGAGATTTCTTTTTTCTTTGCCAAGCTCACTCTCCCTGTCCTACAATTTATAATCTTATTTAACATGAGCATCTATTAGGCACCCAGCACATACCAGTCATTTTGTTAGGGACTGGGATGCTGAAAGGAAGCAGACCTGGTCCCTTTCCTCAAAGAGCTGACAGTCTAGTTGGAAACGCATACTCACACGCACGCACAAACCTCTCCCTCTCGGGCTCAAACGATCCTCCCACCTCAGCCTCCAGAGTAACTGGAACCACTAACGTGCAACGTAACACCAGGCTGATTTTTTAATTTTTGTAGAGATTGGGCCTTGCTATGTTACACAGGCTGATCTCAAACTATAGAGCCCAAGTGATCTGCCCACCTCAGCCTCCCAAAGTATTGGGATTACAGGCATGAGCCACCACACCCAGCTGGACACGGAGGTTTTTGTTTTTTTTTAAGTTTTTTATTCCTTCCTTTGTTCAGCTGCCCCCAACTTTTTTTTTTTTTTTTTTTGAAGTAGCTCTAGGTCTTTGTTTTTTCCTGCCTTCAAATATCTCCCCTACCCCACTTCCCCCACCTAATTTCACTTTATCTTCCATATGACAGGTGAGTACCACTCGTTTCACAGGCACCACTGATATTGGTTTTCTATGCACCACATTACAAACAAATGTGGCTTTTAAGATTGAACTTCATTAGTCCATACTAATAATGTAGGCTCTCTCATTAGCCAGTGTTAATGCTATTTTAAAAATTTGTCATGGGAGAAGACACTCAATTTCCATTCCTGATGTACAAAGAGGGGGACACATTTCCTACCCTCTTTGAATTGTTTGTAACAGGTAACCTGTTAGCCTCTTATCAGTAAGCTAAAGAGCTAAGTTTCATTGGCAATGGAAGAGTATGATGGCATGAACCTTGTCCTTTCTTTAGATCCAAATGGGTTTCATTTCAACCTGTTTGTCTGAATTTCTCCTGTCAGTCGGCCCTGTGCTAGGCAAGGTAGGAATGACAAAGAGAGGCAGAAGGGGGAAATACTTTTTTCTTTTCTTTTCTTTTCTTTTTTTGAGACAGAATCTCACTCTGTTGCCCAAGCTGGAGTGCAGTGGCATGATCTCGGCTCACTGTGACCTCTGCTTCATGAGTTCAAGTGATTCTCCTGCCTCAGCCTCCCAAGTAGCTGGCACTACAGGTGCGCACCACCGTATCTGGCTAATTTTTTTTTGTTTGTTTGTTTGTTTTGTTTTGTTTTTTAGTGGAGACGAGGGTTTCCCCATGTTGGCCAGGCTGGTCTCAAACTCCTGACCTCAAGTGATCCACCCACCTCAGCCTCCCAAAGTGCTAGGATTACAGGCGTGAGCCACTGCGCCCAGCTGGGGGAAATACTTTTAATACCTGGCCAGAGAATTGAATATAATGTTATTATAATCAGGAACCAGTACAACATGGTTTTTGCACCCTTCATTAAATTGACACATTTGCTGAGCACACTTACACAGTACCAAGGACTTTTCTTTGGCTTGTCATTTAATATGAAGATACATAAGATCAAATATTGCTCTAAAGGAACTTACGGGCCACCAAATGGATCCACACCAAAAAAATATGAGTATTGTGTAATGGATGCTCTGAGAGGCACAGGCTAGGAAGTACAATGGGGTTTTTGGGGAAGTTGGAAGGCATTAGGGAAGGTTTCATGGGAGCTGCCTGCTCAGTGGCGGAAGTAGTCATAGAAGATGTCTGCAGATCATTCAGTTGCCTTGTTACCAGAGAACCAATTATTTCCCCCCACTCCTGACATTTCTTCCACATCTTCAGAAAAGCCACATTGAATCATGATCAGCTTTTCCAGTATGTCTTTTACATTTACTGCAGTGACTATGTGCGTGAGCCAGTGTCCACCTTCACTGTTTTCTAACTCTTTGCTCACCATAATTTTATGTCAACTACACTTCAAATATAGTGTAGAGGTTAAAGGACTTCTGGAAGTCCTTTTGTAACTTTTGGTTACACACATTTTCATAATAGGGTTTCATCATTATATGATGGTGGTGATGTGAATCCTCTTATTATGTTTCATCTTTTTCCATATACTCCAGAAACTGGCAATGGTTAATGGCAGAAGTATGAGTACAAATTATCTTCCTGGTCATTTCTATTACATAACCATTACCACTATCATATCTGTGATGTTCTAGGTACCTTATACATATTGCCACTAATTTTTACACCATCTCTATAAATTAGGTTTTATTACCTCCATTTTAAGGATGAAGAATCCAAGGCACAGAGAAGTTATGTAACTCGCCTAGGGTCATCTAACTAGCAGAAGGCTCACCAGCACAAATCCTATGATATAGTTAGCAAAGGCCATAGAATAAACTGTTGGTGTAATGGAAGCTGTCTCCACCAACTTAAAATTTTGCTTAACATAAATGATTTGTCTGTTTTCACCCACCTGCAGTGAGAAAACATAAATATTTTCCCATGTTTAGATTCAGTTTTTCAAATTCCTTGGTAGCAGGTAGTTTGTCCTCCTATGAGTCCAAATGTTCTATTTTAGATAAAATCGTATTTTATCTTTTTAAAGAAATCCCTGGGCTGGCTACCGGATGGGATTAGGTGCATTTCATTTCTCCCGCATGTGTTGCACATTGTCCAAGATCTCTGTGATGGAGCCAGATCTTGTAACTTCACAGCCACCGCGTGCCCTTTCCTATGTGTGCACACCACAATTCTGTTCCTAAATCAAGGCACTCTCTTAAATGTCATCTTTCTTTCCCAGTTTTAGCCCAGGATGATGAGTAGATGGGTAAATGGGCCTTTTAGAGTGTCTCCGCTTGAAGTATAGAATTCATAATTGTAAACCATGGTCAAATAAAATTTCATTCTTGTTTTGCCCCTGACCTTTCGTAAGTGAGTCTCAGCTCAGTCCTTTTGGCAGATCCTGAATTTTGGGTCAATGCAGAACATATTCAATTTCTCTACAGGGCCTAAAAGCAATCTTCCAAGCTGCTGTTTTTTGATTGAACATTACTAAATTCTTTTTAATTCTTTTTTTTTCTTTTTTCTTTTTCTTTTTTTGTCTATTTCTCGAAATAGAGTCTTGCTCTGTCACCCAGGCTGGAGTGCAATGGCACGATCTCGGGTCCCTGCAATCTCCGCCTCCTGGGTTCAAGTGATTCTCCTGCCTCAGCCTCCCAAGTAGCTGGGATTACAGGCATGCACCACCACGCCCGGCTAATTTTTTGTATTTTTAGTAGAGACGGGGTTTCACCATGTTGGCCAGGTTGGTCTCAAACTCTCAAACTCCTGACTTCGTGATCTGCCCGCCCCGGCTTCCCAAAGTGCTGGGATTACAGGCGTGAGCCACCACACCCAGCTTACTAAATTCTTTTTTTTTTTTTTCTTGAGACGGAGTCTTGCTCTGTCGCCCAGGCTGGAGTGTAGTGGCGTGATCTCGGCTGCAAGCCCCGCCTCACCTCCCGGGTTCACGCCATTCTCCTGCCTCAGCCTCCTGAGTAGCTGGAACTACAGGCGCCCGCCACCACGCCCGGCTAATTTTTTGTAGTTTTAGTAGAGACGGGGTTTCACCGTGTTAGCCGGCTTACTAAATTCTTTAATCATGCCTTAGGGAAGGGAAATGGAAAGGGGGTGAAATGTGCATACATTTTTCTGTTGATTCAGAAAAGGCCTGAAGTGGTAGATTCAGAAAAGTACCTGCAGCTGATGATGGAGCGTTGGAGACATTTCCAGTTTATTATGCTGGTGAAAGGGATGCCCTAAAAGAAGAGGGGGGAAAGTATTTTGTGGCTGAGCTTACCTTCTTCAAGTGCTCTGGATTTGTGGCAGTGTGTCATCCACTCCACTGTACACATGTGCAGCCTGAGCAGGGTTGTGGGATAGAGAAAGAGACAGGCTGTTTTCATTCCCAAGCCCATATTTAACCCTTTTCCAGTTATGGCCTCTGTTTTCATTTTTTATCTTCCACCTGTTCACAGAGGATGTGGCGTTGGGAATTTTTTATAAAATTTCAAAATGATCCTGAAATTGTGTGATGTCTGGGGTCACCTCTTCAAGCTCAGAGGAAAAACTGTCTGTCTTCCGGGGAATTCCCCAGGACTGATTTATCTTAATGAGATGTGGGTAGGTGTGTTGCTCATAACTGACCCTGTTCACTCCTCTGGGATGAACACTGAATAAGTATGACAGAGAATAATTAAGAAGGAGTCTCTAATGTTCCCTTTGGAGTTCAAAAACAAGGACATTCTTCTACTCTTGCGACTTGGACTGTCCCATCTATTGACTAACACTTTTCTGTGTTTCACAAACAAGGAGGTAAGAATCCAAACCTTTGGGCTCTGAGAGGATTGCTTGAGCCCAGGAATTTGAGACTAGCCTTGGCAATATAGTGAGACCCTGTCTCTCAATATAAATACAAAAGAATTGTACCAAACTTGTAATTACTTGTATATCATTCATTTAACAAATATTGAATGGCTACTATGTACTAGGCATGTTCCTAGGGGTTGAGAATGCAATAGTGAACAAAACAGTTAAAAATACTACTCCTTGTAGAGCTTGCATTGTGGTTGGGAAGAAACAGGCAATAAATATTAGCTAAAATAAATTCGTGAAATACATGTGGATCGTCCCTCATACTGGCCTGAGGGTACAAAGACATACCAAATATGTACTAACTTAGAATAATTTTGGAACTTGCCTTCACTACCTAGGCTGATGAAACTCCTAGGTTCCCCTCTCCAACTGGGTACTTTTGGTTCCCTAACAGACCACCAGTATTAACTTTTAAACTTCTTGGCACAGTCTCTTGCTGCGAACATCATGAGTTAGTTACGAGGGTGAGTGACTTACCACTTGGGAAAGCTGTGTTACTGTCACCACCACTGTGATTCTTGCTTACTGTGGGACCATCTTTTTTGCCTGCACTCAAGGCTGTTTATTCACCCCAGTGCGGGGCTTCCCTTCCCTCTTCCTATTTTCTCATGGCAGCTTCTGACTTTTTCCCCTCTGACCAGATTTCTACTTTTCCTTGCACACCAGATTCAGTCTTCATCTGTCTGTGATATACTATGGCTAGTGTTTCAAATCATGCTCTTTATTACTACAGGTAGATATCAGTTAACTTTTGTTGGTTCTTTTAAAAGTATTCACTGTATTTTCTAATAATAAAAAATAATATATATTCACTTAGTAGAACTTGGAGAATACAGAAAAATGGAAAACAATCAGCAATCATATTAACACCCAGAGACACCTAACTGGCACCAGGGCCATTTCCAGGGCATGCAACCTATGCAATCTCTCAGAGCTCAGTACCTAGATGGACCCTGCGCTTGGTTTAATGCTCTGCTACCGCTATCATGACATTCTTAATAACCTTTGAACAAAGATCCACACATTTTCATTTTTCACTGTGCCCTGTGAAGGATGTAGCTAGTCCTGCCTACTTTTAGCATTACCGTTGTATTCCTTCTGGTCTTCCTGTGTTGATTTTTAAAACAATTCTGATTATAGGGTTTATATATTTTCGAATCCTGTTTCTTTCCCTGAATATCACAAAATGTGAACGTTCCTATTTCATTAGATATTATTTGAAAGTATTTTTAGTTGGTGAGTGATATCCGATCACTTATTTAATCATTTTTCTGTCGTTGAACTTTTAGGTCGTTAGTTGATTCTTGAGATCTGGTTTTAGAGCTCAGTGCCAGGAGCATCATGTGTGCTAAATAAATGTTAGCTATTATTATGTCTCCATGATTCCTCAGGCATTTCTGAAAATTGGTGTTCATGGTCTCTCAGGGGTGAAATTCAGTCATCTGTTCTCTAGGTTTGCTGTGCTTTCTGATGTCATCCAAAATCGGGACCGTTGGGTTTCCTGTGCTGGGATAATGATGGCCTTATTTCATCAACCTGGGTGATGAGATGCTGTGCTAATTTGGAGCCTGGAGTTTCACATCTCAGAGCTTAGATCCTGATTTTCAGTTGTTGTTCCTGACCTCACCTCTGAACCCCCAACGCAGTTCTTGTGGGGCCTTTGGAATTCAAATAATTTCTAGCGCTGGGAAGTGCCTTGGAAAAAACTGTGAATCCCTCACCTTGCAAATGAAGACTCTAGCCCCGAAGATAAAGGCTGTATCTATACTATAGGAACAGAGACAGGATCTGAGGCTAGTTCTCTGGTATTTTTACTTCATCATTATTTAACAATGCTCATTCCTTAAGATTGGTGGGGGGTATACTACCTTTCTCAAATTAACCTAAGAACTTCTTGAAAGTCGTAGATCAGTAAGTACCCAGCAAATGATGGTCATTTGGAGGTTTCTCTATGCTCTTGTTCTTTTTCCCTGATAATGATGAATCTAGGGATGGGGCAGGGACAGGGCAGGAGTGGCTGTTAAATTCGTTCCTCTTGTATCTGCTTGCTGTATCCCCTGTGAAGGACAGTGCCCCTACAATTCTTGACAGAGTCTTGGACAAGGGAAAAGAGTTCGTTGTTTACTAGGCATTAAGATGCTCAGAATTTTTCTAATTCTAAAACAGGTTTAGCTGCTGAACATAGCAAAAGGGTAGGAAAAAAGGATTGTTTTTGGCTCTAGTATTAGGACCACGAGTACCTTTTTCTTTCTGCTTTTTGGAATTTCAGGCTTTTATAATGATCTTTTTTATCTTTATAGAGGAAGATATGTCTTAAGGAAGAAAAAAAAAAGTGTATTTGAGTGCTTTAGTTTTCTTTTCCCGGCAGGAATGGTAATGATGGTTAGGCAAATTGCTTCCTTAACCTATAGGTCCTAGTCAGCCTCCCTGACATCCACAGTTCAGGAACATAGAGGATGGACTATTACATTAAAGCAGTTGTCTTAGGGAATATTGTATCTTCTCCAAAGCCTTCTTTGGCCCCCAAACCATTTTGTTGCAGTAGTTCAGCCAGATGCTGGAAAAGTGGAATTTATTTTCTCCAAATATTTGAGTCTGTGGAACTGCAGCTTTTCCCTTTGTGCCCATAGCCATGTGAGGGACTTGTAGTCCCCATGGCAGTGGGAGTCGTAATGCTGCTAAGAGATTCTATGGGAAACTGAGATTCAGGGGAGGCGATTATCCAGGCCGTGCTCAGAAGGGTTTGCTGACTTTGACCTATCAAAGTCAAGCCTGACTACCCGGTGTGAATGAGGCAGTGGAATGAGGGTGAGGGGATTGCCGTGATCCAGGCAAAGCATGACATCAGGGAAGGATGGACAGCTTTGGGATGGCAGGCTGCCAACCTATAGACAAGGCCTAGGCACTGGGCTGGAGATTGAGGGCAGGTATCTCTCCCTGCAGGAGACTTTTGGAGCCCTGCCTTGTTCTCCAGGCTTCCAGACTAAGGCACTGAGCAGGACAAGAGCGAGACTAAGAGCCAGGGAATCAGAATAGAGATCCAGCTACAGGACCAATGGCATGAATTTTTAGTCTATTGTTGACAGTAAGGAGAAGTCCAGTTCCTAGCATTAGGGCATAGGGTTAGCAGGGCTGGCAGCAATGACCGACCTGATACCAAGTCCCCCAAATATTTAATAGGGTGCATTAAATGCCACCATGTCCTGGGGCTGCAGCACTGATCCTAAACTCAGAGCTGGGGTGAGTCTGCATGTGGGGACAGTGGTTTGCTGAGCGGGTTATTGGGGCAGAAAACAAAGCAGGTTATTCCTTGCCTTTTAGAGGCAAAAGGGAGACCTCAACTCTATGACAGAAATTCACGCAGGTCTTGAGAAGAGTAAATAGTTCTATTTAAGAAAATAATTTATCTTTTCATCAGTCATTTTACATATTTACATACAAATGTATAGTTACCGTTTTTACTCAATAATTAAATTCTCTCTTTAGAACCTAAGCTCCTTTCTTTGCATAGTGCATATTCTTCTCAGGGTTAGTATGCTAGGCTACGTGGCCACCTAGAATTAAATACTCTTTTATTGCAGCCTATGGAATAATAAGTTTTGCCTAATATTAAAGGTTTTTTCTGACTCCTTCAGAAGCCTCTCAATTCACAAATTCAAGGTAAACCTGTTTTCTTTGGCATAAAGCTTTACTCTTTGTTGGGCTTTAATAGACCAATGTGGCCCTGAACTGCAGACTCTAAGTTTCCTTTATCTTTCTTATTGGCTGGGCTTGTTGTCATGGGGGCAGATGTGGATGCGGGGAACAGAAGGAAGAGAGAGGAGGAGGGAAAGGAAGAAGTACTATGGTTTCAATTTTTTAAAAAAATGGTTATGTGCAATGAAAGAGTTTTTTGTCCCCCCCCCCCCCCCCCCCAGTTTATCCAGCCTATATCAGGGCAATAGTCCTGGTGAGCAGTATAAGGCAGTTATATGTGTGACCTGGGATCTGATTTTTAACCCATCCACACCTGAATGGAAGATGGTAAGGATGGGTGGGCTCTGGGGGTTTCTATATAGTCAGTAGCTGCCTCCACTCAGTCGTCATGTAATATGGCACAAAAAGAGCTTAGGCGTCCTCTGGAAAAAGGACTCTTTTATGAAAATATGTTTATACAAGGCAAGCAATACAAACAAAACAAAACAAAGCAACAGAAAGTTTGAGATTTCAATGACAACTTCTTGTAATAGGAAACATTTAAGTGTTAGAGTCAGGAGACTGGGCGCTGTCATGGTCATCCTAGTGCTGTCTTTTTCATGCTGTGCAACTTAGGGCAGGCCCAATAACTGCTCTGGGTCTTAGTTTTTGTAGAATACTGTGTGATAACTGGCTCACTGAGAGGCTGATGTGATGACATGAGAAAAAGCCTAACACAGCACCTGGCACATGGTAGGCACTCAGCAGTTGTTTTCCCCCTCTTTTGTAATGTGGGCATGCATTGAAGCTTCAGCCCTCAGACAGTTCCCATTCTTCACAGGGCTGTTGCAGGACCAGGTGGGATCTGATTTTAGCAAATGCATGTGCAGAGCCAGGTAGACAAAAGCCCCCTTTTCAGCTTCTGCTTCAAGATGACCACGCTCCATATGGCTTCACCTGCTGCGCAGTGTCATAATTGCAATCAGAATGGATCTCATTAGGGTTACAATAGCCCAGGAAAATGAAGAGTGGTTACCATAGCCCACTGCCCGGGCCTTCCAGCCGGGCAGTCCAAAAAGAAGCAGAGTCGAAAACGTTTTCTGTAATTACAGCGCCCCATGGGACACCCCAAGGATGTTGGGAGCTTAATAAATAGCCATTGAGAATTTTTCTTTCCGTCTGCCAAGTGTTTATTACAAATAAGTGGAGGTCTGATTTAATGGCAGTGTACATGCCCCCACCCCCACCTCCCTGAAACACACACACACACGCACACATATACACACACACACACACACACACGCACACTTGGTGTAAAGGGGCCAGTGTGGAATGGAGTAGGGCGCAGTAGCTGCATGCTTCCTGCATGGATGCACAAACAGTTCTTAGCGAAGTGCTATTAGGTCTTTGCTAAATGATTAAAAAATAAACTCAACTACACTCTGTATGTGAATAGATTACAAATGGATGCTTTCTCAGTTTGGCGGTAGGTGGAACGGGAGCAGGTATAATACTTTACTCCAGGGAAATGTTCTAATGGTCAAATCATTTGGAGAGGACAAAACAGATGTGGATCACTTTACTATTCACTGACCAGTAATTTGGTCCCGGTGTCATCTGCCTTCATGTCAGTCCCGTTCGGTTTCTGAGCAATGTATCTGCAATCTCAGTGTCTGCAACTAAGTAAAAGTGATAACTTTTGATTAGGGCCTGTGGATTTTTCCTGAACAGGAGCTAAAGAGAAGGAATCTAGTAAACGATTTAACCAGGCCCAGCGTTTTTGGGAAAAGCAACATCCAACAGTCAAAGCAATAGCACAAACATGATTTAAACAAGAGTTAATAATGTGCATATTTAGAGGAAAGAGTCTGTTTCTATAGCCTGTTTACCCATGTATCCATGTGTGTATTGACTTTTCGATCTATTGAAATAAATTAATTATATGTTTGAACTGTGTCTGTTTAAAATTTTGCCTTGTGTAACGGGTGTCCCTTACCGGGATTAGGTAGAAAATGTCATTCGCTCACTGTGAACTTTCTGAACTTTTTATTGGAGGATGAAATATTGTGCTGCTGTGCTCAGCTCTTGTTCAGGTTCCATTTGGGGTATTAATTGCTGCTTCAACATTAGAAACCCTTATGGTAACTCTCTCTGCTTTGCTTTACTTTTCAGAGAAAAGGCTTTAATTTGCTTGCTCAGCCTTTTCCTTTTATTCTAAACACCGCCTGTGCCTGCTGCGTCCTCCTCTTGTGTTTCATTTTTGTTCCCAGAAGAGATGGCTTTGTATTTCTCTATGGGTAGTGAGTATCCTGGATGGGCCCATTTACATGCAGAGCTCTGGAATTCTGTGATGTGGAGGCAGGTCCCTCAGGTCTTTTTTTAATTGAAGGCCACTAAGATGAACAACTCTATTTGTCTCTGTGCACAAAGGAAGGTTGGGAGATGAAGGTGGTACCTCAGAAAGAGTCGAATTCTGAGACAAGAGAGAATGAAGGATCCCAGAGCCATTTCGATGCCTTGGTAAAGAGTCGTCTGTAGAGATGGCATAAACCACCGGGAGGTACAGGGAGGTAGACACCCTTCGCCCAACTATGTGGCGTCAGTTTCTCCTTGGCATGTGGAGCTATCCACCTGAAGAGGCTTTAGAGAGGCTATGGTCACTTCTGGGTCAAACATTCTAAAGGATGTCATTCTGAGAAGGAAAAAGCCTGCTTCCACATGGAGCAAGAATTGAGAGAACTCTGACTAACAGGAACAGAATCAGAGTCTGGAATGGTTGTTGTGATGGGAATGATGGGAATGGCAGCAGTGTTTGCAGCACTGTTATAGGGTAGATCATTGGTGGTCTTAAGCCTGAGCTAAAAGCAGTTATATATTGCAGAGGGAAGAATTTAAAAAGGAAAGATGGTGCAGTAGAAGAGTAGGTCTGGGGCCATGATGGGAGCCCACTTTTAACAAAATTTTATTAGGCCCCATTGTGTGCCAAGCATTGTGTTAGGTTCTGTTCCATCAAATCTTGAGGCACATTATGTCTGGTTCATTTCAGAAACGCTAAGATTAATCAGTTGATTTAGACAGTAACAGCTGAATCCATCCCTTATAAATAATCAATTACCCCAATAATCAATTACCTAATGATTTGAACAACCAGAAATAGTCTTTGCCCAGGAGTGGGCTAACTCATTCCTTTGAAAGTCAATTTCTGGTTAAGCATGGTGGCTCATGCTTGTAATCCCAAAGCCTCTGGAGGCTGACAGGGGAGGATCCCTTGAGGCCAGGAGCTTAAGACCAACCTAGGCAACATAGCGTGACCCCATCTCTACCAAAAATTAAAAAAAAAAATAGCCAGATGTGGTGGTGCACACCTGTGGTTCCAGCTACTCAGAAGGGTGAAGCAGGAGGACGGTTTGAGCTCAGGAGTTCGAGGCTACAGTGAGCTGTGATTGTGCCACTGCACTGCAGCCTGGGTGACAGAGCGAGACCTCGCCTCTAAAACAAAATCATAATAAAAGAGAAGAAAAGCCAATTTCTGCTAGTACAAGATACTGCTCTGGCATGTGTGACCCTGTACTGACAGTAAGGACACTTTAAAAAGGCATAGCCACATAGAATGAATGATACTTCCTTAATATTTTACACTCAATATTCAAAGTTCCTTGGTTGTGTATTCTTTTTCACAGTTGATTTGTTCAGATCCAAGCAAGATGTACACATTGCAATTGGTTGGCATGTCTCTTAAGCCGCTGTTACAACAGCACCCCCAACTTCACTTTTTTTTGAGACAGGATCTTGTTCTGTCACCCAGGCTGGAGTGCAGTAGCAAGATCACAGCTCACTGCAGCCTCAGCCTCCCAGACTGAGGCAATCCTCCCACTTCAGCCTCCTGAGTAGCTGGGACTGCAAGTGCACATCACCATGGCCAGCTAATTTAAAAGTTCTTTTTAGAGATGAGACCTCCCTGTGTTGCCCAGGCTGATCTGGAATGTCTGGGCTCAAGCAAGCCTCCTGCTTTGGCCTTCCAAAGTATTGGATTACAGGTGTGAGCCACTGCGCCAGGCTGTCCATTTGTAAATGTCATTTATTTGGTGAAGAAACCAGTTTGTTTGTTGTTTAGAGTTTCCCACATACTGGATTTGGCTGAATACATCCTCTCGGTATTGTTTAACTGATTCCTCTATATTCCATATTTTTTGTAATTAGTTAGATACAGAGGCTTGATTAAAATTCTTTTATTAATATTATTTGGCAAAACAATTTTATAGTGGATATGTGTACTTCCATAGTTATTAGGAGGCACATATTGTCTGGTTGTCCAACGTTTAATGATGTTAAAATTAGTCACTGGGTTTAGGTGCTGGCAGCTTGATCCATCAGTTATAAATTTCCCCATCAACATTTCAACTAATGGTTTGATAATTGGTGATGATCATTTCCTAGATCCATTATTTCATAAGGGCTGTAAAATGGTGATTTTCTGAGTCTATCATCCCTTCTGCCTTTATTAGCAGTAATATTTTTCATAAAGAGGGACTTTTCCTCATCAACTATTTGGTTACCTTGAAGGAAAGTTCATATTGGAAAGGCTTGATAAATGCTTGAGTCTTTCCCTTTATTTAACAATTTTCAAAATAATGAGAAGGTACCCTAATGAATTCCAGTGTTCAGAATGAGATTTTTAAAGTACTATTATGAATTCATGAATTCATCAGTAATTGCTGTCTTTCAATTTATTGAAGTCATTGTTTTTTTGTTTTTTGTTTTTTTTGATGCTCAAATTGTGTCATTTTTGGCCAGTGGGAGCCCCTTAAAGTTGATTTTTGGTTCCTTTTGACAGATCTCATTAAAATTTGGTAGCTTCCTTGCTCACTGGCAAAACAAGATGTTACAGATTCATCGTGAATATTTTTTGCTTTAACCTAGGATCAGTCTTTTCTCCCAAGAGATTTGGCTCCTTTTGGGAGGAAATGCTATATAGAAAGCACTATCTGATGTCAGGGATGCTCGTTCCTACCGGGCTATCATTGTTTCTAGGCCTTTGCAGCAAGTAGAACTAGAGATGACATGTTTTCTAGAAAGAGAAAAATGAATCGTGAGTTCACACTGATGTTTACAATTCAAATGAAAGATTACAGGATTTTCAGTTAATTCATTTGAATTTGGGTTTGTATCTCTGTTATTTTCTTTATGGTATTATACGTGTGAGCGTGAGCATGTAGGTGTGTATATGTATATATGTACGTTTCAAAATACTAATACAAATATTACTTTTGTGACTAATGAATATAATTTTATTCATATTTATCCTATTTGGAAATCTGCAGTGGGAGTCCAGGTGCGCGGGGACACGGCCCAGCAGCACCAGCGAGTCCTTCTTGGCGGCCAGGTGCAGGGTAAGATGGGGTCGGGCAGAGTCAGCTGCACCTACAGCGGGTCTCCTCGTGCACATCTGTGCACCGCCCACTCCAGGCTCCTGCCCTGCCAGAGGCTCCCACTTCCACCTGAATTTCTTTCTTTTTAAAAGCTGAATAATACTCCATTATATGCAAATACCACATTTTGCTTTTCTGTTTATCTGTTGATGGATACTTGGTTTGCTTCTATGTTTTGGTTATTGTGACTAATGTTGCCATGAACACGGGTGTACAAATATGTGAGACCTTGTTTTCAACTCTTTTGGGCATATACCCAGAACTGGAATTGCTGGATCATATAGTAATTCTGTTTTTAATTTTCTGAGAAACCACTGTACTGTTTTCCACAGCGCTGTCCTGCTGTATCATTTTATGTTTCTACCAGCAGTGCACTATGTTCCAATTTCTCTGCATCTTTCTAAACACTTGTTATGTTCTTTCTTTCTTTCTTTCATTTTACTTTAAGTTCTGAGATGCATGTGCTGCATATTCCCAATTTCTCTACATCTTTCCAAACACTTGTTTTCCCTTTCTTTCTTTCTTTCTTTCTTTCTTTCTTTTCTTTTCTTTTCTTTTCTTTTCTTTTCTTTTTTCTTTTCTTTTCTTTCTTTCTTTCTTTCTTTCTTCCTTTCTCTCTCTCTCTCTCTCTCTCTCTTTTCCTTCCTTCCTTCCTTCATTCCTTTCTTTCTCTCTCCCTCCTTTCCTTCCTTCCTTCCTTCCTTCCTTCCTTTGTTCTTTAAGTTCTGGAAGACATGTGCTGCACGTGAAGGTTTGTTGCATAGATGTACATGTGCCATGGTGGTTTGCTGCACCTATGAACCCGTCATGCAGGTTTTCCGTGTGAAAAATGTACGCTCTGCATACATTAGGTATTTGTCCTAATGCTTTCCCTCCCCTTTCCCCTCACCCCCGACAGGCCCCAGTGTGTGATGTTCCCCTCCCTGTGTCCATGTGTTCTCATTGTTCAGCTCCCACTTATGAGTGAGAACATGCAGTGTTTAGTTTTCCGTTCCTGTGTTAGTTTGCTGAGGATGATGGTTTCCAGCTTCATCCATGTCCCTGCAAAGGACATGAACTCATTCCCTTTCATAGCTGCATAGTATTCCATGGTATATATGCGCCAAATTTTCTTAATCCAGTCTATCATTGATGGGCATTTGGATTGGTTCCAGGTCCTTGCTATTGTAAATAGTACTGCAATAAGCATATGTTTGCATGTGTCTTTATAGTAGAATGATTTGGGTATATACCCATTAATGGGATTGCTGTGTATAATGGTATTTCTGGTTCTAGATCCTTGAGCAATAGCCACACTATCTCCCACAATAGTTTAACTGATTTACACTCCCACCAACAGTGTAAAAGCATTCCTGTTTCTCCACATCCTCACCAGCATCTGTTGTTTCCTGACTTTTTAATGATTGGAACTCTAACTGGTGTGAGATGGTATCTCATTGTGGTTTTGATTTGCATTTCTCTAATGACCAGTGATGATGAGCTTTTTTTTCATATGTTTCTTGACTGCATAAATGTCTTCTTTTGAGAAATGTCTGTTCATATCTTTTGCCCACTTTTTGATGGATTTTTTTTTCTTGTAAATTTATTTAAATTTCTTGTAGATTCTGGATATTAGACCTTTGTTAGATGGATAGATTGCAAAAATTTTCTCCCATTCTGTAGGTTGCCCATTCACTCTGATGATAGTTTCTTTTGCTGTGCAGAAGCTCTTTAGTTTTTTAGTAATGTCTTAATATCCAGTGGAACATAACTCTTACTTTTTAAAGTTGACTTAGCTATTTGTGGACCTTTATTTTTCCATATAAATTTTAGAGCCCAAGTTCCTCAAAGAATCTGACTAGAATTTCTATTGAGATTTCATTGAGTTTATATGTCAATTTGGGGAGAATTGGTGTTTCATAATATTGAGTCCCATCCAAGATGCTGGAATGCCTTCTTTATTATTCAGATTATTTTTAGGCCATTATTAGAGTTTATTATTTTGCCATAGAGGTCTTTTGAGCATGTGTGTATGCACATGCACACACACATACACATAAATATATGTACAAAATACATTTATGTACATATATCTGTGTATATATACATATATAATTGTGTGTGTGTGTTTGTGTGTGTATCTCTCTCTCTCTCTCTTTCTCCCTCCTCCTTCCTGTTAAAAAATATATCATTCTTTCCTAAGGCCTGTTCATCTTACTATATTTCAAATAACCTGGTTCTGCTTTTAAATTAATCTTCATTTTTTTTCATTTCTTTAAATTTCTTCCTTTACCTGCATAATTTTCTTTCTCTTACTTTTCTTTGCATTGCTCTGTTGACTTTTTTCCAACTTCCTGACTGCTTAGCTCATTTTAAAAACCTTGTTTTCTAATACATGTATTTAAAGCTATAAATTTTTGTCTGTGTTCCACACAAATTTTTGACATATTGATATTTAAATTTCCCTTGAGTTTACAAAATTTTATAATTTTTAAATGATTTACTTTTTAGCCCAGTGGTTTTATAGTAATATGTTATTTACCTTCCGAACATATGAGAGTATTTTTTCTTTCTCATATATCTCAAATTCATTTTCTAATTTATTTGAGATATTCTTAGTGAGCTGCATGATTTTATCTTTCTGGAACTAGCAAGTTGCACTTTTTGAATAGGCAGACCATAAGAGAAGGCTGGATTAAGGTATAGTGATCTTATGTTGCTTGGTCAGGTAACCTGAGCTGAAAAGATTTAGCACTTAAAAGGTAAGACCTTGATTAGTTAGAGGTAAATCTGAATTGAATTCCTGTGTCTTTACCACGTGATGTCGCCAAGGAAGAATAGTGGTAATCCCTCATATGTACCCTTTACCTCACTGTTGACAAAAACCCTCTTCATAACCTCTGTTTACTTTGATCTTCACAACAGCCTGGTGAGGTAGAGAGAAAAGTCATTTAACCTCTGTGACTTCATCTGTCAGACAGCATTACAAATACTTCCAGACCACTGTGAATTGTTGTGAGGATTAATTAATTAGAGCCAATAATCCGTTCTCTCACTTCCTCAGGGGGTTACGGCCCTGTAGTGAGATAATGCATATGAAAATACAAAGGCACACAGCTATCTGAGCAGTTGTTTCGGTAGTCGGTAGTCAGTAGTCGAAACAGTCTCTTGTTTCCACTCTAGGTTCCTCCTTGTGTAGGGAACATTTAGGAGAGGCTGGAAAAAGATACCATGAGTGAACACTTGGCCTATGGCAAGCGCCTGATATATGGTCATTGATTGGTTATATACCAAGGGACCTAACTGGCATGAGGCAGTCTTCATTGATGTGTGACCTATGACCTGTGCAGTTGCACAGGGTCTCCACTCTAAGAAGGGCCCCAAACTTAGTTTAATTCTCTACTATTGCAATCTTGAAATTCATGAAAATTTTATTTTTGATCTTGTGTTCTATAAGTGAAGTGTAATGAAACAATGAAGCATGTGCATGAACAGTGGAGATATAGCAGGTGGTAGTGTGCACACTTGAAGGCTTAGGTTCATAGGCATGGAAGGACAAACAGGCATCGAGCAATTGGTCTGACATGCACAAACAGGCCTTTGGTACAGTCTGGGGTACATGTGGCCCTAAGGTAGCCAAGCTGGGACCTGGACCCAGAAGGGTGCTGTCAATGGTGGTGGCAGCAATAGCAGAAGCAGCAGGTCTGGTAGCAGCAGGAGCTGTAGCCGCAGGAGAGAACAAGGATTCCTTGTGGTGGAGGCACTGAGACTGGTGACAGGAGATGGACTTGCCTGTCTCTTAAGCCAGACCCTATGGAATCTACACAAATATTAACTCTCCATTCTGAGTACAGGGACAAGAACAACTTGCATTCAGGCATTAAACTGTCTCAGTAAGCTATGACAAAAAAAAGAGTGTACACATGGAGATTGTAATAATGTATATTAAGGAATTATTAGAATTATTCAGAGTTTATAATCTCAGGTTGTGTAAATGACTGCAACATTGCAAAGCAAATAGGCTTATAAATACAAGTTAAATTTAAAGATCATCCATGGAACAAGAAAAAGATGCCCACTTATGCCACTTTTATTCAAATAATACTGCAAGTCCTGGCCAGAACAATTAGGCAAGGGAAAGAAATAGAGGACATCCAAATTGGCAAGGAGAAAATTAAATTAGCCTGGTTCATAGACAACATGATCTTATACTTGGAAAACACTAAAAACTCCACCAAAAAACTGTTAGAACTGGTAAATGAATTCAGTAAAGTTGCAGGATACAAATTCAACACACAGAAACTGGTAGCATTTATATAGGCCAACAGTGCGCAATCTGAAAGGGGAATCAAGAAGTCAATCCCATTTACAATAGCTACAAAGAATATAAAATAACTAGGATTCAACTTAACTAAAGAAGTGAAAAAACTCTACAAGGAAGTCTATAAAACACTGATAAAAGAAATTGAAGAGGACCCAAACAAATAGAAAGACATTCCATGCCCATGGAGCAAAAGAATTAATACCTTTAAAATGACCATACTGCCCAAAGTAATGTACAGATTCAATGTGATCTCTATCAAAATACCAATTACATTCTTCACTGAAATAGAAAAAAATCTTTAAATTTATATGGAACCACAAAAGACCTCAAATAACCAAAGCAATCCCAAGCAAAAAGAGCAAAGTTGGAGTCATCACACTACATGACTTTGAAATATACTACAAAGCTGTAGTGACTAAATAAGCATGGTACTGGCATAAAAACAAATACATAAACTTATGGAACAGAATAGTGAACCTAGATATAAATCTAAACATTTACAACCAACCCATTTTTGACAAAGGCACCAAGAACATACAATGGGGGAAAGGAGCATCTTTAAATGGATGGTGCTGGAACGCTATATAACCATATACAGAATAAAACGGACCCCACCTCTCACCATATACAAAAATCAAATCAAAGTGGATTAAAGACTTAAATCTAAATTGCAAACTATGAAACTACTGGAAGAAAACATTGGGGAAATGCTCTAGGATATTGCTCTAGGCAAATATTTTTTTGTGTAAGACCTCAAATGTCCAGGCAACAAAAGCAAAAGTAGATAAATGGGATCACATCAAGCCAAAAACTTTCTGCACAGCAAAGAAAACAATCAATACAGTGAAGAGACAACCCACAGAAAGGGAGAAAATGTTTGCAAATTATCCATCTGGCAAGGGATTAATAACTAAAATACATAAAGAGATCATACAACTCAATAACCAAAAAACAAATAATCTGATTAAACAATTGGCAAAAGATATGAATATGAGACATACAAATGGCCAACATGTATATGAAAAAATGCTCAACATCACTAATCATCAGAGAAATGCAAATCAAAAGTACGATAAGATATAATTTCACCCCAGTTAAAATGGGTTTTATCAAAAAGTCAGGGAATAATGAATACTGGAGAGGATATGGAGAAAGGAGAGTTCTTAGACACTGTTAGTGAGAGTGTAAAGTAATACAACCACTATGGAGAACAGTATAGCAGTTCCTCAAAAAACTGAAAATAGAACTACCATATGATCTAGCAATTCCACTACTGGATATTTATCCAAAAGAAAGGAAATCAATATATCAAAGAGACATCTGTACTCCTGTATTTATTGCAGCATTAGTCACAATAGCCAATATATGGAATCAACCTAAGTTCCCATCAGTGGATGAATAGATAAAGACGATGTGATACACACACATGCACACACACACATATGTATGTATATATATACATGTGTATATATACACACACACAGTGGAATACTATTCATCCATAAAAAGGAGGAAATTCTGTCATCCATGCTACTGCATGGATGGAACTGGAGGCCATTATGTTAAGTGAAATAAGCTAAGCACAGAAAGATAAATATTACATGTTCTGACTCATATGTGGGAGCTAAAAAAGTGAATCTCATGAAGATAGAGATTAAATTCATGGATACCAAAAGCTCAGAAGGGTAGTGGGGTGGGGAGGATGAAGAGAGGTTGATTAATGGGTACAAACACACAGATGAAAGCATAAGACTCAGTGTTGAATAGATCAGTAGGGTCACTATAATTTACTATAATCCATTGTACATTTCAAAATTGCTAGGAGAGAATAATTTGAATATTTCCAGTATGAAGAAAAAGCAAATATTTAAGGTGATAGATATCCCGGTTGCAGTGATTTGATCTTTACAAATTATATGAATGTATTGAATTATCGCATACACCTTCCAAAAATTCTATTCAACAGAAAAGAACAGTGTTTTTATGTGAACTTTGAAGGAACCAATTACTAATGAGGAAGACAATTTTAAAATTAATTTTCCTTGTAATTTAATATACAGTAATAAGATGTATAAAAAGGTGTTTGAATTATATGCAAATCATGATACCAGTTTTGGTTTATTATACGACCACCATCAAAAATTATAGGAAATGTCAGAGGAAACATTAAAATGGTATTGTATAAATGTACATTTAAAATTAAATTCTGACTTACATATAACTGAGCTATATGAAAAATTAAACCTTTTGAGAAAAAATGTTCCATGAGAATCATCAACTCTAGATGTTTTGAAATTTATACATTTATCACAGTGTTTACACAGGATATAAAATCCTCTTATCAACTCCATTAACAGTGGTATAAGCAGGAAGGTCCTTCTCTAAATTTGAAATTATCAATAATTATTTGTCATCATGCATTGCCAAGAAAGACTGATGGTACTTCCAATTATACTGATTGAAAATGAAGTTGCTAAAAGTATAAATTTTGATGATCTAATCAATAAATTGGTTAAAAAGTGAGCCAGAAAAAAATCTTATGATCAATCATCACATTAATAAAGTATTAGTATTTATTATGTTTTATAAAGTTATGACACCAAAAATGTTGTTTGCAATTTGTAAATTTATGCCACTAATCATTGTGATAGATAGAATAATTCCTTCTTTCCCCAAAGATGTCCATGTCGGGATCCTCAGAACCTGTGAATATGTTACCCTACATGGTAAAAAGGACTCTGCAGTTGTGATGGTGGATCGTGAGATGGGGAGAGTATCCTGGATTATGCAGGTGGCCACAATATAATCACAGAGGTCCTTATAAGGGAAAGAGAGAGGTAGGAGAATCAGAGAAGCAGATATAATGAAGAAAGCAGTGATGTGAGGAGGGCAGAGGCGAGGGAGAGAGAGCCAATGCCTCTAGTTGAGAAGACAAATAAATGAATTTTCCCCAAGGACTCCAGAAGGAGTGCAGTCCTGCTGATATGACCCTAGGCCAAAACCCTATAGCTGTACTGTTCAATATGGTGGCCACTAGCCAGAAGTGGGTATGGAGCTTGTTGATGTGGCTGGTCCAAACTGCAATGCTTTAAGTGTAAAATAAAATGCACGCCAGATTTTAGTGACTTAGTGAAAAAAAAAAAAGAAAGAAAAGATAAAGGAAAGAATATGAAACATCTTACTAATAGTTTGAAGTTATAGTATTTTTGGTATATTCGGTTAAACAAAAATCTTAAAATTAAGTTTCCCTGTTTCTCTTTAAGTTTTTAATGTGACTACTAGAAAATTTAAAATTACATATGTGGCTCACATTGCTTCTATTGGACAATGCAGCCCTGGAGAATACTTACATTTAAGTGGACAGAGTCAGAAATATTTAAGACAGACTGAGAAGAAGAATAACAAGTTTGTTTACTCTCAAAAGCCAAAGGAGCTGGGCATGGTGGCTCATGCCTGTAATCCTAGCACTTTGGGAGGCCGAGGTGGGAGGATCACTTGAAGTCAGGAGTTCAAGACCAGCCTGGCCAACATGGTGAAATGCTTTTTCTACTAAAAATACAAAAATTAGTCAGGCATGGTGGCAGGCCCCTGTAGTCCCAGCTACTCTGGAGGCTGAGGTTGGAGAATCGCTTGAACCTGGGAGGTGGTGGTTGCAGTGAGCAGAGATCGCGCCACTGCACTCCAACCTGGATGACAAGAGCAAGACTCCATCTGAAAAAAAAAAAAAAAAAGGAAAAGAAAAAAGAAGAAACCAAAGGAATTGAATATATTTTTCCTTGCATTAATCTCTTGTGCATATTTAGATACTTTTACATAATTGAATCATGTACTAAATACTGTTGTTTTTTTTTATGTGAACACTGCATTTATACCTTTTCCTTCCTACACCTAATAATCAGAGTTTCACCTGGTGAGTATCCTTTATTTTTCTTATGTTCATACAATCTCACACCTCCCTATACTTTTTTTAGATATTACCTACCTATACAGAGTTTTCTTTTTTGCCCCTTTTGGTCATTTTCTGGTATACAAATATGGGATTTTTTTGTTGTATGGATATAGGATATTTTACATTTTAATGGGGTATATGTCAGTGTTTGTTACGTTCATAGAATGTGTAATGATAAAGTTAGGGTGCTTAGGGTATCCTACACGTTTCTGTGTGTTGAATACACTTAAGTTCTCTCTTCTAGTTACTTTGAAATCTACAAAATGTTGTTGGTAAGTATAATCACCCTACTCTGCTCTCAAACGTTAGAACTTATTTCTTCTATCTAACTGTATGTTTGCACCATTAACCAACTTCTCTTCATCCTTCCCCCTACCACTTACCCACCCTTCCCAGTCTTTGGTATCTATCATTCTATTCTCTATGCCTATGGGAGCAAGTTGCTTTTTTTTTTTTTTCTGTTTTTTAGCTCCCACATGAGTGTGAATATGTGATATTTGTTTTTCTGTACCTGGCTTATTTCACTTAGCATATGACCTTCAGTTCCATCCATATTTCTGTAAGTGACAGGATTTCATTTTTATTTATACCCAAATAATATTCCATGATGTATTAACATTACATTTTCTTTATCTATTCATCTGTTGATGGATACTTAGGTCGATTTTGCATCTTTACTATTGCGAGTAGTGCTGGGATAAACATGCTAAAGCAAATATTCCTTTGATAAACTGATTTCTTTTCCTTTGGATAAATACCCAGTAGTGAGATTGCTGCATTGTGTGGTCGTTCTATTTTAGTTTTTTGAGAAATCTTCATAGTGTTTTCCATAATGGCTGTACAAATTTACATTCCAACCAACAGGATATGAGTTCCCTTTTCTCCACATCCTCACTAGATTCTATTTTTTTTTTCTTTTTAATAATAGCCATTTTAACTGAGGGAGATGATATCTCATTACGATTTTGATTTGCATTTCCCTGATGATTAGTGATGTTGAGTGTTTTTTCATGTATATTTGGCCATTTGTATGCCTATTTTTTTGAGAAACGTCTATTCATTTCCTTTATCCACTTTGAATGGGATTATTTGGTTTTTCACTGTTGAGTTGAGTTCCTTGTATATTCTGGATATTAGTACCCTGTTGGATGAGTAGTTTGCAAATATTTTCTCTCATTCAAGAGGTTGTCTCTTCACTCTGTTGACTGTTTCTTTTGCTATGCAGAAGCCTTTTGGTTTAATATTGTCCCATTTGTTTACTTTTGGTTTTGTTGTCTATGGTTTTGAAGTCTTAGCCATATAATCTTTGCCTAGACCAATGTCTTGAAGATTTTTTTTTAGGTTTTCTTCTAGTAATTTTATAATTTTGGGTCTTATGTTTAAGTCTTCAATTCATCTTGAGTTGGCTTTAATATATGGTGAGAGATAGGGGTCCAGTTTCATTCTTCTGCATATAATTATTGAGTTTTCCAGCACCATTTATTGAAGAGGGTGTCTTTTCCTCAATGTATATTCCTGGAAGCTTTGTCAAAGACCCATTGGCTGTAAATATGTGGATTTATTTCTGGGTTCTATGTTCTGTTCCACTGGTATATGTATCTATTTTTTATACTAATATCATGCTGTCTTGGTTACTATAGCCTTGTAATGTGTTTTGTAGTGAGGTAGTGTGATGCCTCCAGCCTTGTTCTTTTGATCAGGATTGCTTTGACTCTTCTGGCTTTTTTGGTTCAATATGAATGTTAGTGTTACAGGCCCACTAATGTACCACAATGTAGCCATCTCTCATTGTTTGAGGTATCGCCCAGAGTTCTTTGTCTCATGACCAAGAAAATTAAGGAGCATGGCCACAAAGGGTGAGGTTGGAGCAAAAGTTTAATAAGGAAAAGAAGAAAGCTCTCTGCCACAGAGAGGAGGCTCAAAAGAGGGTAGCCCACTGTGAGGCAGAGTTCAGGGTTTTTATGGACTAGGAAGGGGAAGAATGTGCTGACTGGTCTGCAAGCCGTTTTAGAGAAAGCACCACTTAGAAAGAGGTATGATAGTGTAAAGAACCAATTGGAAGCAGAGGTGAATGCTTGGCCTGGGACCAATCATGGGCTGAAGTGATGACTTGGCCCAGGACCTTGATCTGGGACCAACTGGGGACTGAAGTGATGATTCACCCTATGTAAATGGAGACTTAGCCTGCAGCCAATTACAGAAAGGTAGGCATATATAAAATAGGTGAAAAGTAAGATACTAAGGCATGCCAAGGAGAGAGAAATGTGTCCAAAAAGGGGTGGAATTCGTTCATCTGGGTTCACAGAGTAAGGGTTTCCATTTAAGGATGTGGACTCTTTCTTATCTGGGACCTACAGTTTGATTTTCAGTCTGTTCTTTGTTTGAAGCAGTTTTACCAAGGATCCACCCTAACCGCCCACTTGACCAGTTTCTTACTTTCTCCTCTTTCATTAGGATTGTTTTCTTCTATTCTGTGAAAAATGGCATCAATATTTTGGTAGGGATTGCATTGAATCTGTAATTACTTTGGAAAGTATGGCCCTTTCAACAGTATTAATTCTTCCAGTCCATAAGCATAGAATGTCTTTCCATTTGTGTCCTCTTCAATTTCTTTTGGCAGTGTTTGTAGCTTCCCTTATAGAGAAATTTCACTTCTTTGGTCAAATTTATTCCTAGATATTTTATTTTATTTTTGTTGCTATTTTAGACGGGATTGTCTTCTTGATTTTGTTTTTGGCTATTTCATTATTGGTGTATAGAAACACTACTGATTTTCGTATGTTGATTTTGTATCCTGCAAATTTACTAAATTAAAAAAATCAATTCTAAGAGTTTGTTGTTGGAGTCTTGGTTTTTCTAAATACAGTATCATGTCATTTGCAAAGAGGGACAATTTGATTTCCTCTTTTTTTTTTTTTTTTTGAGACAGAGTCTTGCTCTGTTGGCCAGGCTGAAGTGCAGTGGCGTGATCTCAGCTCACTACAAGCTCCGCCTCCTGGGTTCACGCCATTCTCCTGCCTCAGGCTCCCAAGTAGCTGGGACTACAGGTGCCCGCCACCACGCCCGGCTAATTTTTTGTATTTTTAGTAGAGACAGTGTTTCACCATGTTAGCCAGGATAGTCTCGATCTCCTGACCTTGCGATCCACCTGCCTCAGCCTCCCAAAGTGCTAGGATTACAGGCGTGAGCCACCACGCCCGGCCTTGATTTCCTCTTTTAAAATTTAGATGCCTTTTATTTCTTTCTCTTTCTGATTGCCCTGGCTAGGACTTCCAGTACTGTGTTGAATAGGAATGGTGAAAATGGGCATTCTTGTCTTGTTCCAATTCTTAGGTGAAAGGCTTTCAACCATTCCCCATTCAGTATGATCTTAGCTGTTGATTTGTCATATATAGCCTTCATTAATTTGAGGTATGTTCCTTCTATGCTTAGTTTGTTGAGTGTTTCTATCACGAAGATGTATTGAATTTTATCAAATACTTTTTCTGCATCTATTGAGATTATCATATGGTTTTTGTCCTTCATTCTGTAGATGTGATGTATCATGTTTATTGATTTACAAATACTGAACCATCCTCACATCTCTGGTATAAATCCTACTTGATCATGGTGTATTATTATTATTTTTGATGTGCTATTGGATTTGGTTTGCCAGTATTTTGTTAGGAATTTTTGCTATGTTTGTCAATTATATTGTCATATGGTTTTCTTTTTTTATTGTATCCTTGGCTGGTGCTCTTATTGGTTTCATACTGGCTTCAAATAATGAGTTAGAGAGCATTTTCTCCTCTTCAATTTTTTGGAATACTTTGAGGAGAATTGGTATTAGCTCTTCTTTATACATTTGGAAAAATTCAGCAGTGAATCCATCTGGTCCTGGGCTTTTCTTTGTTGAGAGATTTTTTTTTTTACTTATTCAATTTTGTTTGTCATTATTGGTCTGTTTAGGTTTTCTATTTCTTTTTTATTCAATCTTGGTACATTGTATGTTTCCAGGAATTTATCCATTCCTCTAGATTTTTCACTTTGTTAGTGTGCTATTATTCATGATAGTCTCCAATGATCTTTTGTATTTCTGTAGTATCGCTTGTACTGTCTCCTTTATCATTTCTGATTTTGTTTATTTGGGTCTTCTGTCTTCTTTTCTTGGTTAGTCCAGCTAGTGGTTTTTCAATTTTGTTTATCTTTTCAAAGGACCAACCTTTTGTTGCATTGATCCTTCCTATTTTTTTTTTGTTTTATTTTTTAGTCTCTATTTTTTTAGTTCTGCTGTGATCTTTATTATTTCTTCTGCTACTTTTGGGTTTGGTTTGTTCTTTACTAGTTCCTGGAGGTACATGGTTAGATTGTTCATTTGAAATATTTGTTGTTGTTGTTGTTTTTTAATGTAGGCAGACAATGTTTTATATATACTTTTCATATACTGGTGCTTTTACTTCTGTGAGATAAAATCGTAGGAGTGGGGTTGGGTGTGGTGGCTCATGCTGTAATCCCAGCACTTTGGGAGGCTGAGGGGGGTGGATCACTTGAGGTCAGGAGTTTGATACCAGCCTGGCCAATATGGTGAAACCCTGTCTCTACTAAAAATACAAAAATTAGTCGGGCATGGTGGCACACACCTGTAATCTCAGCTACTCAGGAGGCTGAGGCAGGAGAATCACTTGAACCTGGGGGCGCAGAGGTTGCAGTGAGCCAAGATCACGCCACTGCACTCCAGCCTGGCTGACAGAGCAAGCCTCCATCTCAAAAAAGAAAAAGAAAAAAAAACCGTAGGAGTGGGATTTCTGACTCAAGGATATGATTTTCAAAAGTGAAATAGTAATTCTCATTTTCAATGGATGGGATTACCTATTCCCTTACATCAGTGAAGGTGACAGCTGTAGTTGTTATCAGCCTATTTAATTTGTTATAATCTTACAGATTAGGTGTGATATCTCAATACTGTAATTTGCATTTCTTTAACAACTTGTAAGCATATTCTCAAATGTTTACCAATCATTTGGATCTGTTCTACTGTGTATTGCTTGATTTTCTGTGGGCTTTATCTCCTTCATTCCCTGTGTCTGTATCTCTCTTTCTATTCTTTAAAAAAGAATATCTACATCCTGGCTATTGCATTGTCAGTTATTTTAATTTTAGCAATTCTAGTGGATGTAAGGTGATATTTCTGTAGTTTTGGTTTTCATTTCCCTGGCAACTAATAACATTGAGCACTTTTTCGTGTGCTTATTGGCCATTCACAGATCTTTTCTTGTTGATGTCTTTTGAAGTTCTTTGACTATTTGAAAATATATAGATATTAAGTCTTTTGCTGTCATAGGTGTTTAAAATATATGTGTATGTATCAGGAAGTGGAACATCACACACTGGGGACTGTTGTGGGGTCGGGGGAGCGGGGAGGGATAGCATTAGGAGATATACCTAATGTAAATGATGAGTTAATGGGTGCGGCACACCAACAGGGCACATGTATACATATGTAACAAACCTTCACGTTGTACACATGTACCCTAGAACTTAAAGTATAATAAAAAATAAAAAAAATTAAAAAATAAAATATATGTGTATGTAGATGTATCTGTATATTTAACTCATTTGTTGTCTACTAAATTTGTTTGGGACATATTTTGTCATAAAAATCTTATTTTTATTGTGATAATATATACACATACAATTTACCATTTTGACTGTTTTTAAGTGTACAGTTCAATGGCATTAAATATATTCATTTTGTTGTGCAGTCATCATCTCTGTCCATCTCCAGAACTAATCAATCCTCCCAAACTAAAATTCTATACCCATTAAAAATAATTACATTTTAGGCCGGGCGCGATGGCTCACACCTGTAATCCCAGCACTTTGGGAGGCCGAGGCAGGCAGATCATGAGGTCAGGAGATCGAGACCATCCTGGCGAACACAGTGAAACCCCATCTCTACTGAAAATACAAAAAATTAGCCGGGTGTGGTGGCGGGCACCTGTAGTCCCAGCTACTCGGGAGGCTGAGGCAGGAGAATGGTGTGAACCTGAGAGGTGGAGCTTGCAGTGAGCCGAGATGGCACCACTGCACTTCAGCCTGGGCGACAGAGCAAGACTCCATCTCAAAAAAAAAAAAAGAAATTACATTTTTAAAATATTCAAATACGTCAGGCTTTTCTAGTGTCTATTTTTCTTGTCTTGTTTAAAAAGGTTTTATGCACGTCTATATTGTGTACATAATTTCTTAGTTTTTATCACATCATTTTTATTGTTTAATTTTTTTAAAAAATATTTACTCCACCTCAAGTTAATTTTTATACATGATGTAAGGGGGCTGGGGGAACAAACTTAATTTTCTTCCAAGTGGAGAACCCAATATATGGGCCAGTGATTACATTAAGTATCCTTTTCCTATTGAATTGAAAGTTTGCTTTAGTCAGAAACTATCATAAATACTGGAATCTATTTCTAGGAACTTTGTTCCACCAATCTAGTTGCCTGTTTCTATGCCAGTTTCATATTATTTGCTTACAGCTTAATTAATCAAACTTCACCTCACCATTCTTCATAATTTTTCTGGATCTTCTCAGACATGCATTTTTCCATGTGGATTTTAGTATTATTTTATTTAATTAAAAACACACAAACCTATTGGGGTTCTAATAGGCATGACATTATGTTTATACATTACTTTTGAGAGCATTTACATTTTTATAATATCTGCTTATCTAAGGAAATAGTCTATTTTTCTATATTTTCAGATTGAATTTCATATCCTTTAATACAATTTTTATAGTTTTCTCTATCAGTTTCTGTACTTTCCATGTGAGTATATTTCTAAATGTTTATATGCATGCTATTGTCAATGAAATACTTTCTCTCATTTCCACTTGATTTATTTTGCTCAACTTAATGCCTGTGAGATTCATCTATGTTGTTGTCTATGTAAGTAGTTTGTTCATTTTGATCGTTGAGTAGTATTCTTATGTTTTTAATATGCCCCAGTTTATTTATCTTTTCATCTGTTGGGTTATTTCCATTTGTTGGCTAATATGAATAAAGCAGCTTGCTATGAACAACTTTTTCACAAAGTCATTTTTTTAAGTGGACATTAGTTTACATTTCTCTTTGTTAACTACCTAGCTATTCAAATGCCTCTAGGTGTACGTTTGTAAGAAACCACTCAACATTTAAGAAGTGGTTTGTATCATTTTACCCTCTCATCAGCAAAGTAGGATAATTCCATTTGTTTCACATCTAAGTCAACACTTCATGCTGTCAGTCTTTTAAATTTTAGCTATCCTAGTGGGTGTTAAGTGGTATATCATTGTAGTTTTAAGTTGTATGCTCCCAATGACTAATGCTGTTGAACACTTTTTCAGGTACTTATTGGCCATTTGTATGTCTTCCTTGGGGAGTGTCTGTTCAAAATCTTTTGACAATTTTTAAATTGAGTTGTTTGTCTTTTGTTATCGATTTGTTGGAGTTCTTTTGTCAGTTGTATGCGGTGAGAATATTTTCTCACATTTCAGGAGAGTATTATCTTTACTGTGTACATTGAAGAATGGATGTTTATATATTTTCAATGATGTCTGATTTACCATTTTTTCCTTTGATGCCTTAGTCCTTTTGTATTCTTATTAGGAAACTTTATCTACATCAAAGCTGTAAAAATATACTCCCATTTTTTTCTAAAAGCATAATAGATTTTTAGGTCTATGATTGATCTCAAATTAATATTTTTTATTGAGATATAATTTATATACCATAAAATTCACCATTAAAAATGTAAAATTCAGTAGATTTTAGTATATTCAGAAGATTGTACAACATTATCACTAGCTAGTTTCACAATATTATCATCAACTCAAAAATAAGTTCTGTATTGATTACCAGTCACTTCCCATTGCCCCTTCCTCCCAATCCTTGGAAACCATTAATCTACTTTCTGTCTCCATGAATTTGCCTGTTCTGGACATTCCATATAAATGAAATCCTACAATATCTGACCTTTTGTGTCTGGCTTCTTTTACTTAACATATTGTTTTCAAGATTTACTCATGCTGTTGCACAGCGGTCTCCAGCCTTTTTGGCACCAGGGAGCGGTTTCATGGAAGACAACTTTTCCATGGACCAGGGTGGGGGATGGTTTTGGGATGATTCAAGCACACTACATATATTGTGCACTTTATTTCTGTTGTTATTATATTGTAATATATAATGAAATAATTATACAACTCACCATAATGTAGACTCAGTGGGAGCCCAGAGATTGTTTTCCTGCAACTAGATGGTCCCATCTGGGGGTGATGGGAGGCAGTGATAGATCATCAGGCATTAGATTCTCATAAGGTGTGTGCAACCTAGATCCCTTACATGCACAGTTCACAATAGGGTGAGCACTCCTATGAGAATCTAATGCCACCACTGATCTGACAGGAGGCAGTACTCAAGCAGTATATGAGTGATAGGGAGTGGCTGTAAATACAGATGAAGCTTCACTCTCTTGTCTGCCGCTCACCTCCTGCTGTGTGGCCCAGTTCCTAACAGGTCACAGACTGGTACTGGTCTTTGGCCAGTGGGTTGGGGACCCCTGCTGTAGCATGTATCAGTAATTTATTCTTTTTATTGGCAGAATAATATTGCACTACGTGGACATATCACAATTTGTTTAGCCATTCATCGGTTGATGGACATTTGGGTTGTTTCCACTTTTGGGCTAACATGAATAGTGCTACTATGGACATTTTTGTACAAGTTTCTGTTTAATCATATGTTTTCTATTCTCTTGGATATATACTTAGATGTGGAATTGCTGGATCATGTGATAACTTTGTTTTGCCTTTCTTCTTTGTGTTGCCATGGCACCTTTATCATATATTAAAAATTGTATATGTGTAGATCTATTTTTGGGCTCTTTATTATTCTGTTCTATTTTAAAAATTTGTAGGTCCTACATTAATAGTACATTGTCTTGATAATTGTAGTTTTAAAGTAAATATTGAAATCTGGTTATGTATGTCCTCTAACTTTGGTCTTTTATTTCAAGATTGTTTTGTTGATACTTTTCTTCTTGCAATTTCCTGTACATTTTGGAATTAGCTTGTCAGTTTCTTTCAAAATGTCTGCTGGCATTTTGATTGTGATTTCATTAACTGAATTCTGGGAAAATAGGCATCATAATAATAATGGATCATCCAATTTTTGAATTTGGTATATATCTCCCATTATTTGGGCCTTTTAAATAATTCTCTTAGCAATATTGTTTCTTCTTTAAATGGCTGATAAAATTCACCAGTGAGACTATGAAACTAGCTTGTCCTGAACCTGGAGTTTTCTCTGTGGGGAGTTTGATTTTTAAAAAAATAGCTTTGTTGAGGTATGATTTATAATAAAACTCATCTGTTTTAGCTGCACTGTTCAATGGATTTGACAAATTTTGTTCTCTGGAAATCAAGAAAGTTTTACTTCTTCTTTTCTGATTTCTATGCCTTTTATTTTATTTTCTTACCCAATAATCTGGCTAAAACCTTCACTACAATATTGAATAGAAAGGTGAGAACAGATATGCTTGCCATTCCCTTGATCTGAGAAAGAAGGCATTCAGTCTTTCATTGTTAGGTGTGATGTTCACTGCATAATTTTTGTATAAGCCTTTTATCGGTTTAAAGAAATTCTCTTCTAGTCCTAGTTTTAGAAGTTTTTTTTCTTTCATCCCAAATGAAATTTTAATTGTGTCAGATGTCTTCTCTGTATCTACTGGGTTGATCATACATTTTTTCTTTGTTATTCTCTTAATATAGTGGATTGCACTGAATGAATTTCAAATCTTAAATCTACCTTGCATCCCTGGGATAAACCCTTTTTGGTGATAAAATAACAACACTTGTATATATTGTTGGATACTTGATTTGCTAAAATGTGTACAATCATGAAGGATATTGTTACATAGGTTTTTTTAATGTATTTAGTTTTGATATTGCCAATGAGGATCTCATAAAATGAGGTGAGAATGCTCTAATCTTTTCTATTTTCTGGCTGAAATGATAAAAACCTGAAAATCCTAATTTTTAACAAGAATGTGGAATCTGCATAACTTTCATGTATTGCTGGTGGGAGTTTAAATTTTTTCAGTCACTTTGCAAAACGTTTTAGCAGTATTTACTGGAGATTAACATGCATTTACACTATTAACTCATCACTTTAACTCCTAGCTATACACTCAAGAGAAATGAGTGTGCATGCCCACAAAATGTATGTTCAAGAACATTCATAGGTTTGTTCATGACAACAGAATTGGAAGCAACTCAGATAATCATCTACAGAAGAATGAAGAAATAAATTGTGGAATATTCATGCAATGGAATTTTACAGAGCAATAATGAAAGCAAACTACTGATACTTTAACATCGATGCATCAGAAACATAATGTTGAGTAAAAGAAGCCAGACCAAAAAAGTACATACTGTATGATACCATTTATATAAAATTCAAGAACTGACAAAACAAGTGTATGTGTTGAGAAATCATATTAATGATTACCTCTGGGGCAAAATAGATTTTGATTCTGAAAAGGCCATGAAGGATTCTCTTAGGTGATGGTAATGTTCTAATCTTGCCCTGGGTGTTGGTTACACAGGTATTACATATGTAAAAATTCATAAAACTGTACAGTTAGGATTTAGGTGCTTTGCAGTATGTGATTTATATTTCTAATATGATAAAGCATTAATCCTGCCTGGAATTCAGTGAGACCTCCTCGGCTTGCAATTTTTTTTTTTAGGGAAAAATTTTCTTCTATTGTTTGTTTAATTATTACCCTACCTGCATGTTCTTTTTCTTCCTTCT